>NW_028317945.1:2472500-3215000 GCF_062004578.1 Staurois parvus
CCTCCGCCCCCCCCCGGAAAGGGATGAGCTGTGGTCCACACGGGCGTCATCAGCTTTATCCACAACCCAAAAACGGCCTAATCGCCATACGTTGATGAAACTGCTCATCATAACGCAACCACGCGATGCCCCCATAAACCCTCTGAGCTTCACCAATAGCATCCAAGTAACAAAAGAGGGGCAAACAATGTTTCGGCATCCTCTCTCCAATAACGCTAGCCAGAATGGCAAACTCCTGAAGCCAATTAGAGAAAGTGCGGGGGATCAAATGGTACCGCCGTTTTTCCTCCTCTTCCCTCTCCACATATTCACCCTTCCAAATGCGCTCCTTCACCTCCGGCTTCAGATGAGCCCCCAAGGGCCCCTCAAAGCAGGCATAAACTTCGCATTTGGCTGCGTCTGCCATACGCACCCTATCAAACCCCGGCACCGCCTTTACCCATCGTCGGCCCTAGGACAATCAACAGCCGCATCCCCCCCCCATAGCCTCAGAGGCAGCGCTGGAAGAACCACCCACCGCCGACCTAACGGCAGAAGAGGCTCCAGAGAACTGTGGCACAGCTACCATAACCACCTGGTTCAGACCAGCAGCGTCTCTACCTCCCATGGAGCCAACACCGCCCCCAGATGCCGCAGCCTGAACCACCGACCACGGGGCCAAAGATGGCGCCGAAGCCCCGGGCCACCACCCCCGCCTCACAATGCGCCAGCACATCCCTAAAACCCGCCAGCAGCATACCAACAACCCCATCAGTGCCCAGGGAACCCCCCAGCGATTATGCATCAACCCCGAAGCGCTACTCCCCAAGTCCCGAAAACCCCCAAACAGAGAAGAAGAAGAAGACAATAGAAAAACAGCCCAGAAGTCAACTCACCAGGCTGCATCCACCCACGGGGACTCCCAGCTGCCACTCCGGATCCATGCAGGGACAAAGGGACCATGTAATCTTCAGAGCCGCTGAGCTCCCCTTCTGACCTGCGCCCCGCATCTTCCGGCTCCCAGGCAGCATCACGCATCGCTCGAGGATCGTTCACGGCTCCTGAGCCTGGGCGGCGCACAGAAAAGATGTCAGCAGCCACCGCACCGGAGCCCAGAGCCGCCGGGTCATCCCTCCCTCGCTGGGCACACTGGGAGGCAGAGGAACTCCCAGAAGCCGAAGCCCCACCTGGTGTCAGGGGACTCTGGCCAGCTCCAAACCCTGGGCGGATGCACGGGGGTGATGGGGTGACGTCAGCAGCCTCCTCCCCCCCTCGATGGGCTTGCTGGGCGGCCAAGGAAGGCCCAGCAGCCGCAGGCCGGATCTGACGTGAAGGCCGGTTCCCGGCTCCAGAGCCCGGGAGGCGCACATGAGTGACGTCATCCAGCACTGCCCCCACCGCGCTCCGAGCCGCCCTCCCACGACAGGCCCGCTGGGTGGCCGAGGGAGGCCCAGCAGCCATGGGCCAGAGCTGAAGAGGCCGGGTCCCTGCTCCGGAGACCGGGCTGCGCACAGGGGTGACGTCATCACCCACCGCAGCCCCGGAGCTCCGAGCCGCCAAGCCCCGCCCACCGTGGGCTCACTGGGCTGCCGAGAAGGGCCCTGCAGTCGCCGTCCCGGCCTGCTGAGCGGCGGCATCCACCCGGGCCCGCCATGATGCTGGAGAGCTGGATCCTCTTCTCCTGGGGGGCGTGGTCCCAGCCCCCGAAGGCCACCCGTCACTTCTCCCGCACAGGGCTGCCACCACTGCAGGCCCGGAGCCCGCAGGGCCTGCCGCATTGTCCCGATCAGAAGGTGAGTTGGCAGAGGGAGCGGGTGGTCGTGGAAGTGCTCCAGGTGGGGGCCACCAGCAACGAGGATTCCTCCCACCCCCCCCACCAGGAGAAGTAGGCCAATGCTTCACTGACGGAGCTGGAGGGTCCCTTAGGGGCTCCCAGAGTGGCTCCGAACCCGCACTGTCACTT
The DNA here is from genome assembly GCF_062004578.1 of Staurois parvus. Taxonomy (NCBI): domain Eukaryota; kingdom Metazoa; phylum Chordata; class Amphibia; order Anura; family Ranidae; genus Staurois; species Staurois parvus. Next base: position 2,474,443 of record NW_028317945.1, read on the forward strand.
CTGGGCTAAAGCACACTGGAGGCACAGACCGCCAAGCACGTGTGCACCCAGGAGAGGGGCCTGGTGACACGGGCCTGGGTCCTTGCAGCATTTCCGACAGCCTCTCACGCAGCCACCCCGAGCTGCTGCCCCCAATTGGGATGGCATCCCATCCAAGTCACTCATGGCTTAGTGTTTTCTTTGCAGGTACCAGAGAAGGAAGAAGAAACCACCCCCGTGCTGGCACAAGCTCCGACTGACCTCTGATAAGACCCAACCCCCCTCCTAATCCTGGCAAGACCACTCCTCAATGTTGCGTACTCCAATCAGGTAAGTAACCACCCCCTTACCTCCTGCATATACTCCCACCCAAAATATATGCTCTGCCTCGTCTGCACGCCCCAGTCATGCTGGCCCTCCCTTTTAGCTTTGCTCAGTCCAGGCCTTGACTTGACTTAATAAAATAACTCATGTGGTATTTTAGTAGCTTTTTTTAGCGAATGCCAACTTTTTGGGGGAAAATGCGGTAAGATACTGCTTAGTGAATTGTCCCCTGGGTTCGAAGTTCGCGGTCGACATTTCATTAGGTTTGAATGTTCGACCACGAACCTAACAGAGGGGTGCTCGGTCCATCACTACATATCAGTAGAAGGCTCTTCATTCCTAAATTTTCAAGGGAATCCTCTAGAAAGCCTCTCTGTAAAAGCACAGAACACAGACATATTTATCTTGCTTGTCACAGTTGTAGTCTATCAATAATTATCTTATTAATATTAAAAAGCAGACCAGCAAAGTCCAGCCTAATCTACACGATGTTTAGTAATGCATATGGGTATTGAGTTACTGCAGTAAAACAGGATACAGCTAGCTTAGATTACGCTGAATTTTACTGCAGTGAAGACTTAAGGGAGAGCTATTGCGTGGGTGTTGAGGCTGAAAGCAGAACATTAGCAGAATTTATATACAAAGCTACTACCCACTTTTTTTGCCTCCAGTTTTCAGTGCTGCAGTTGCTGCGATACAGACATGAACTCTAAGTCACATAATTGTGTCATGTCAACATTTTCTTAATTATCACAGAGTTAATGTATGCATAGACAAATAATAAGCACTATTTAATCTAGAAGATAATAGGAAACTAAGGAATGTTTGTGAACAGTGGCATTTCTAGCATTTTTTAAACCAAAAGTGAATTATTTTTTATGATCTCCCTCCCAAATGTGTCGAAATTATTTTCAGTAATAAGACAAAGTCATACCAAAGGTAAGATTTGAAAAAAAAATAACAAACATGTCATACTTACCTGCTCAGTGGTTTTGCACAGAGCATCCCTGATCCTCCTTCTCGAGTCCCCCACTGGCGCTCCTGGCTCCTCCCCCATGCTGAGTGCCCCCAGAGCAAGCCACTTATTATGGGGGCACACATGTGTGATCGCTCTTTCCTACTGGCTGTGATTGACAGCAGAGGGAGCCAATGGCTAATGGCTCCCACTGCTGTCTATGAGCCAATGAGGAAAATCCTGGATCCACACCACTCAATCCTCAGCTACTCATGTAGGTAAGTAGACACACTGACACTAGTCGTCGTTAGCAAGCAATGATTCATATTCCCAAGAGCATGTGAATATGGTCAAATAGAACCATGTGCACCTTTGAGTGATGAGGGAAAGAGGGAGGGGGGAATCTCCTGTATCCAGAGGGCAGGAATGCATGCCTTAGTTGCATTCACGAGATGAATCAGCATTGTTGTCTTGTATTTGTGACTAGACAGGTAAAAGTGCAAAAAGTCTGCGCTACAGGTGTAGCAATCTTCCTGGCAGCCCAATCGTCAGGGGGCCTAAATTAACTGATCTTCCACCCTGAACACACAAAATGGAACACTGTAAGTATCCATCCTCTTGAATCACCAATGTACACTTTGGAGCCTTGCTGCCCTCTTCAATTCTGGGAGAACCAGGACTTTTAACATAGGAAGAAAGTGCACCAGCCTAGTGCATTACTGTAAAACTTTTTATCTAATAAAAAATGTATATAAAAATACTCACAAAAGGAGAAATATCACAAGCCTATCATAGACCAATAGCCACCAGATGCATCATCATCAGGTAAGGTGCAACTAATGCGTTTCGAGGGACAAGCCCTCTTCCTCAGAGCTAACCACAGTGACTAGGCAGATCTGAAGAATGCAGCAAGTATTCAGCCTGGTCAGACCCCAGGTCAAAATCCATCATTATTTAATTATGGTCCTCATCTGAGACCAGAAGATCCAGAGTTTGTTACCTGTCTAGAAAATGTGAAGTATGCCTGTCAGGAATCCCAGGGCTCGCGGCGGTGCACGGGTCTGCGCATGCGCAGAACGCTGATGCGCATTAGCCGGCGGGCACTAGGACATAGGCAACCGCGGCAACAGCGGGCGCCGCGCATGCGCACTCGCGATCGCGGATGCGCGCCTGGCAAAAATGACAGCGCAGGGCGCACTATTTAAACCGGCCCTTTGCATGCTCAAATTGCCGTATGGTCTTGTTCCTGTTGATTCCTGCTCGTTCTGTTCCTGTGATTGCCTTGTTGCCGACCCAGCCTGACCCTGATTCTGTTGACCGTCTCCTGCTCTGACCCTTGGCTCATTTGACTATTCTCTGCCTGATCCTGACTATCTGACCTCCCGTTGCTGAACCTGGCCTGTGACCCAATTACTCTTAGCCTGGTGCCTTATACAATCTGCCTCCGCTGTTACCGACCTGGCCTGTCTGACTTCGCTGTTCCTGCTCGGATCTATCCATCCTGCTCGGATCCATCTGCTACTGCCTAGGTTTGCTCCACTTCTTTACAACAGGCTCAAACCCGCTACGTACCACTGGCAATTATCTCTACCACAGCTGGGTGGTACTCGGGGGCCGCGACCTGGTCTCAGTCTGCTCCAAGTCCATCCCCACCATCAGGGGCTCTGGTGAATAAGCAGTCTGGGGCTTAGACTCCGCGCCCTGGGGAATCCCGGTCTGTGGGTTTCTAGAGCCCTCGCCAGCTGGTACCTGACAATGCCCTTTTCCACAGCGCCAGCAGCTATTAGATATCTGAGGATACATTTTGCGGAGGACTGGCTGGACTTTATACCATCTGGTTAGAATCCTGATGCCTGTTTGCTATAGAGGAATAGAGTGCAAAATATAGGATATTGAGACAAAATGTTTTATTTCACATAATTGTTGATTAAAAAGCTACATAAAATCAAGATGTATAGACCTGTGGTGATGGTATATTTATCCCTGAGAGAGCGCTATTCCTGAGTAGCCCCATAAAACATATATTTAGTTATTTAGTTAATATATAAGTTATGATACTATATGCATCACAATAATACAAAAATAGGGCAAAAAACACAGGAACGTTTTTAAAGGTCTTGACACGTTTCACATTTTGATTGCTTCATCAGGAGACCCTAGTACATCAGAAAGAAAATAAAAATATATATTCATATATTTCATATACATATAAGACAACATATACTGAACAATATACTGAACAAGCTGATATGAGTGTTGTGTACTCACAAATAGGTATATATAACATCGTATAGTTAGTGCTGCATCCAATGAGGGAGTCCTCAAAACCACCCTGGAGAGGAGAGAAGTCAAGAAATGCTGTGGTGGCCAATAGGAGCCTCTATGTAGGCAGCCTTAAGCCTAATGTAGCCTAAAGTAACTAATGGGTTACAGACAGTAATTTTAAGCATTTAATCAAAAAGGAGGGTAATAGTGTATAAAAGAGAAGGAGGTTAAAATGAGAGCAGACTCCTAGTGAAACAGAAGGGAAGTCCATGACTTACATTGGCTTGGTCAAGGATGTATGGACACATTCCATAAGAAGTAGGCCCTCTCCTCAATTGATATCAGAAAGCACTCTGGATATACTGTAAAAAAGATGGATATGGTTATTACCCAGAAGAGAAGTATGGCCAAAGAAGCTTTGGCCATACTTCTAATATAAGACAACATTTAAATGTGCTTTTAGTATTTTAATATGAATAGTTATCCTGGAATGGGTATGGATCCAGGAAAACTCAACCTTCAATAGATATCATGTATCTTTGACTATCACTAGTATAATTGTAGTAATGCATCTGAGATATTAATTATTATTATTATACAGGATTTATATAGCGCCAACAGTTTGCACAGCGCTTTACAATATAAGGGAGACAGTACAATTACAATACATTTCAGTACAGAAGGAATGTGAGGGCCCTGCTCGTGGAGCTTACAATCTAAAGAATATTAATAGCAATTGGTGGATCCCCAAATCCTTGAACAACTAATTTCTTAGATTAAAAGGAAATATATAACACAGTATTCTTTTCCTAAGCTTTTGATACTCATATTCAAAATCTGAGAGTTGGTTCTTATTAACTCATACAAAATATTGTCAAAGATGTTCTTAAAGCTGAACTCCAGGATTCTGCTATATTTTGGTTACAAGATGCTCTCTGCTGGCCCAGTTAAGCCACAGCCAGAAAATGGCCTACTTTTTGAGAAATCCTGGACTTTATAGCTTTGTGATATCACAGCTGTAGCAATCGTGCACACAGAGATGGACGCAATCATCCATTTTGATCCAAACCCTCCATCTTGTATCTCTCTCTCTCCCTCTTTCCTCATCCCCCCTCCCTCTCTGTTGAGTGACATGTGGTCTATTCGATGCAGAGTTCAAAAAGGCATCAAGGCCCAGCGGGAGAGCTCATGGCTATAAACCCCAGTTAACCTGGCACCCATATGTCTGTGAGACTCTTGCTGGAGAAGGATCGTAAAGCCATAAACCAAGTCCTTCACTGAGTTCAAAGACATTCCAGATAAGCCATAAAGCAGACATCACATTCAAGACCCACTTTCCCCTATGATTACATATCTTGGAATACGAGAGACTTACAAAAAAAACAGGCATATATTCAGACCACTCACTTTAATACAAGTTGCCTGATAGGTTACACCCCCTAGCTGACAGCTACAGGAGAGCAGAAAATGATATCTCCTTAACCATCCCAGCAGGTATGTCATATTTCATACCTAGACGTTCAGCAGATGATTCTGCGTATTAATCTACTCGTGGATAGAATGTTATATGTATCCAGGGGAAGTTATTGCCCTGATATCAACTTGCGAGGGATTTTGGTTCTAGCTGGGGTCTCCGCCCACAACTCCCTCCCCAAATGAGGCGATTGGTTCTCTGCTTTAAGGAGACACCCTGCTGAGTTCCTAGAAAAAGCTGTTATGCTTAGAGCAGAAAGCTGAGCTAAGTTGAGTTGAAGTTGAAGATTCTCCCTTTTACCTTGGGAACTAACTCTGGGAGATAAGGCACCCTTTTGGCTCTGAAACTTGAAAGCTGCTTAAACAAAGGCTTTTGGCAAGTACTTTATCTAAATTCCTTTCTGTGATCTCTTTGCTGTGTTACTGCTTTCTGTATATTTTTATATATATATTGGCTACATCTTTTTCTAAAAATATTTTTATTGCGCCCTTTTGACCTTTTAGTAATAAATCTTACTTTCTGAAAGTGTTGAACTGTTTCTAAAGCTCTTTAATGCAAACTAAGAACCCCTGCCTCTGAAGAGCGCTACTGTGTGTGTGTTCGGTATATCTCTGCCTGCAGTGACAGTGGTATACCGACGCTTATGCAAATATCATAGTGTTATTGCTGATATTGCCGAGTTTCCTCTTTCTCTGTACAAAAAGGAGGTGGTGGCAGTGTGAGGGGTTAATTGCGTAATTAACCTGATCCAGTAACAATCGCTCCCAGGCTGCAAGTACACAGATTGTGGTCCATTAGCTGGAAAATATTTGTGCAGGGTTCAGCTGGGAATGGCATTGTTACGCACGTGACAGAGCGGTTTTAGATTGGCTAGTCCTTCGGTCACGAGTTTGGTGAGAAGGGCTGGGGTCTGACGCCGCGATCGTCACAACAGCGCCCCTGCTTCTGAGCGCCAGGATCCAATGTTATAAACAAAGAAAGCATCTACTGCAGAGAATAATAATTGGTCACATAAAATCTCCAAAGTTAATCCAGACTAAATTTCAGCACTTGTTAAAATTACGAGACGTGATGCAAATTTTGGTAAGCACTAGAACACTTAAAGTGGTTGTAAAGGCTCAAGGTTTTTTACCTTCATGCATTCTATGCTTGAAGATAAAAAAACCTTCTGTGTGCAGCAGTGCCCCCAGCTCCCTCAATACTTACCTGAGCCTCAACGCGATCCAGCGATTTGAATGACAGCTTCGGCTGTACCTGGTCTCTGACTCCTCATTGGCTGAGACAGCAAGCAGGAGCCATTGGCTCCCGCTGCTGTCAATCACAGCCAGTCACCCAATGAGGAGAGAGAGGGGGCAGGGCCAAGCCATGGCTCTGTGTGTGAATGGACACACAGATCAGCAGGTGCCCCCATAGCAAGCTGCTTGCTGTGGGGGCATCCAACAGACAGGAGGAGCCAGGAGAGCCTGTGGGGGACCCAAGAAGAGGAGGAGGCTGCTCTGTGCAAAACCACTACATACAGTAGGTAAGTATAGACATGTTTGTTATTTTACAAAAAAAACAAAAATGAACCTTTAGAATCTCTTTAATCTTGGCGAACTTCAAATTTACACATTTATGCCAACATGTTGCTATCTAAAATCCTTATCATACTTTAACATTTAACCAATCCTGGCCAGGTTGGTTAATTTAAAAATAGGCAAGCATCAAAAAGAAGAAATCAAACGATCAATTTAATTTAGCATGCAGATGTTTTCCTGTATGTGGAGGTCGTTTTTCCTCTAGATGTAAAGTGTACCCTCTTGTTCTCTGAAATGACTTGAAAGTGAAAAACAATACCGAGTTCACTATATGGACCACATATGCATTTATACTTGGTGGTCATATCCCCTCTTAATTGCCTCTTCTCAAGAGAGAATAAATTAATTTCAGTTAATCTTTCCTCATAGCTGATCTCTTCCATTCCTCCTATTGGTTTGGTTGCCCTTCTCTGCACTTTCTCCAGTTCTCCGACATTCATCAACATTAAATCTCATTTTCCACATAATTGCCCAATTAAATAGTGCACTGAGGTTGGCTTATAAATTGGAGATAATTCTGTAAGGAAATTATTCTACTGCTTGATGTCATCTGCAAGCACTGAAATTACACTTTTTATTCCATCATCTTTCTATATCATTTATAAATATGATAAAAATTACAGGCTCCAGCACTGAACCTTGGTGTACACCACTAAGAATCTTAAACCATTCATATTATGAATCATTAATATGAAGTGAATAACAAATGTCTTTGACTCAAATAGATCAAGCAGCTTTATCTAAGAATCAGGGCCATGCTCTCTACACTTGGGCTAAAGCCAAGGATCTGAATTACAGCCCTAAGGCACAGGACTTTGCAGAAATTTTCTCCAGATATTTACCAGACCCAGCCCACTGGGATCAAACCCTTCAGCGACTGGACTAAAGAATATCTAACCCTGCAAACAAATGAAATGTAATATATTACAGCCTACTATTTGCTAGATATTGTGGCTTCATTGGTTTTCATTTTTCAGGATACAGACATTGTTAAAAAGCTACAGAAAATACCTGTTGATCTTGCCAGAAATGCTATGTCCTTGTCACTTTCTCTCAGTTTACAAGAAAGCACAAATAATCTTATCTTTATTGTGTAAGTTAACCTACTATGTAAAGAAGATGAAAAAAGGCAGACATGATACAAGTTGAGCCTGTGTACCAATCATGGCTGTGCAATACATAGAGGTGAGAAAACATGTAGACATGAAAGTACAGAAAATATATTAGTCACGTAATTACCAGAAATAAATAAAGGAAAACTATTTTTGAAAAATAAATTCTAATGCCGCCACTACATCTAAGACTTGTAAGCTGCAATACAATAAATAATTCATTTTGGGTTTAGATACACTTTAAATATGCAGTGTGAGACCATGTTACAAACCTAGTACACTAGATGCATCACACATCTGTACCTGCAGTCTTCACTAGGTATAACCTCCATGGATCTCCCTGGCCTAGATTTATTTGTAAAACTGCATGTGAATCCTCTGTAAAGATGGTTTTGTCTCACTAATTGTCCTTCACAGGTCAAAGAGATGATTCTTGTGGTTGTTGTGGAGAGGTGTGTGAAACCATGATGCCATCATTTTGGATCCGAAAGGTTTAACAAATGTAATGATCTTTCAAGGCCCTTCCTTTATTTTGCCCCATTTAGACATGCTAATAAATTTTAGCAGGTGAAAGAGTGAATGTCAGGTTTACACTGGCCGATGCGGTGAATCATTTTCTCTGCGTTCTGAGCTCAGAACATCATTATATCCATTACGGGATAATGACTGCACCCTGACTTTGGGCTTTGCCACACTGCTATTCTAGGTACATATTACACTTATATTGTGTAGTATCCTTGTGCACAAGAAACTTTGACAGCTATATTTTTATGAATAAATATTTGGAGTTGGACTAAATATGTAGTACCCTGATCCAGTTGTGAGTAATCCCTTCCTGAAACCTCTATGTCTGGCCTGAATTGAGCAGGGACAATCACTGCAAATAGTTTGCATCTATGAACATCTTTACATCTCTTGCATGCAGAAAGGTTCAAGCAAACAGTATATGATGCAGTGGATGTTGGTATTGAAACGCTTAAGGACCACCCTATAACAAATATACTGCTACAGGGCGGCACCTGTATGCAAAATCATGTGTATATACGTGATTTTGCATTTCGCGACCACGGATGTCAATCACCGGGTCCCGGCTGGTAATTACCCGCCGGAACCTGGTGATTACCGAGCATGTCCAACGGGGAGGAAGATTGTTTTGTTTACAAACAATCTTCCTCCCTGTCAGCTCGAGCACACTGCAGTTGTGCACAGTACAGCCATCCCGATCAGAGTGCTTACAGTGAAGAACACACCCCCCCGCCCCATAGTAAAACACTCCTCGCACATAGTTAACCCTTTGATCGCCCCCTCACATTAACCCCTTCCTGCCCAGTGCCATTAGTACAGTGTCAGTGCTTTTTTTTAGCAATGATCACTGTATTGGTGTCACTGGAGATGTCAGTGACACCAAGTTAGTTTCCCCCCCAGTGTCAGAATGTCCACATCAGTCCCACTAAAAGTCGTTGATTGTCGCCATTACTAGTATAAAAAACGAAATCCCATTATCTATACCGCCATTTGTAAACACTAACTTTCACGTAAACCAATTAATTTACACGTATTGGGATTTTTTTTTTAGCAAAGACATGTTGTAGAATACATTTTGGCCTAAATTTATGATGAAATTTGATTTTTTTACTGGACATGTTTAATAGCAAACAGTCCAAAATATTGTTTTTTTTCTCAAAATTGTTGGGTTTTTTTGCTTATAGCGCAAAAGATAAAAACTGCACAGGTGATCAAATACCACCAAAAGAAATCTCAATTCCTGGGAAAAAAGGGACATAAATTTCATTTGGGTGCAGCATAGCATGACTGCGCAATTGTCAAAGTAACGCAGTGCCATACCACAAAAAATGGCCTGGTAATGAAGGGGGGTAAATCCTCAGGAAAGCAAGTGGTTAAAGTGGAAAAATTGAATATTTTCTTTCATACATCAGTGTGTGTCTTGCAGGAAGGTTAGCAAGAATTTACAAGGAAAGAGGAAATTGCATCATAAAAAGTGGAGGTTTTACAGAAAATATATTTAATTGAAGGCAGTGGGGGATTTACAAAATGTGGCACAGGAAGAAAGCCTGTGTCACACTTATAAACTTTGAAAAAAGTATCAGATCATGTTCCTAATTAATAAAAGGGTGTTCAAGCCCCTTTGTTAATTATGAGAAATCTGCCTTGTTTTCTTTGCTATGTCTGTGTTAGACACAGCATAGAGCGTAGGAGAGTTGCAGCAGCTCGCCCTTTGCCCACCACCTCCTCTCTATATGCAGGCTTTGTCCATGTAGTGTGTCCATTGAAAGGACAGAGAGAGGCATGTGAGTTGTCTGCCAAGTTACTAGCAGATAGTTTACATCCTGTACACAATGTCTAATCTGATGGGTAGTTGTGGCAGTTCTCTATATTGCAAACTGCCGTGATCTCTTTGTTAATTAGGCTTTTAAACCACATAAGTTCCAATTCCTATCTACATCTGAAATAGCTTCTGGCATGGGTTTTGTAGGCTTTGTTAATGTGGGGCATGCCACTTGCATCACTTGTTATTTCTCCCATTAACTACAGGATGGAAGCATAATGGTAGGTCAATGAAAAGCATAGATATATACACAAATGCAATTATATCGCCAATGGAAATGTTAGAGGCAGCACATGTAACATTAGCAAAAATTGCTGGAGAAATATTTTTATTGTGAAACATGTTTTCAAACCTTTCAAACCTGTTACCAAATTAAAACCATACCTGTATTCTCGCAATAAAGACACATAAAGTGGTTGATTTACTAAAGGCAAATAGGCTGTTCATTTTGTAAGGGAATGTGCAGTTTGCAAGTGAAATTGGCCCAGAGCTTAGTATGTATGGTGAAGTTTTACCACGCAAAGAATACCCAATCACTTGCAAGGAAAAAAAAATCAGCATTTTTACTTGCACATGATTGGATGATGGAAGTCAGCAAAGATTCAGATGATTCAGGACCATAACATATTTTCTGTCTTTGGATGGCTCCACTCTGGTTGCAGGAGCAACAGAGACATCTTTGGAAAGCAGCATTGTTAATGTAGAAGGGAGGTAGTGTTGGATGCGCAAGCAGATTTAGATTAACTTGCCTAACAAATTAAAGTAGAACACCAGCTAACACTTTATAAACAATTACAGCATACTGTTTGTTTTCTTTTTGGGAAAAGGGTTTTACATAAATTAATAAAAGCTGACCATTGTAAGGACACCTATCAGTGTTAAATGGTTTGCATACTGTATATCCTTTAACTGCCACCTTTTCTGGAAAGCTTTGTTTATTAAAAGAAGTTGAAAAACAACATATACAAAGGCTGAATCACCTGGTATAAATTAAAGGGAAAAAAGACTTGAATAAAAGCCTAAAAAAAAGAAAACTAATGCAGCTACCAAATCTAAAAATTGGTAAGCTGCAATATAATACATTTTTGTTTTTGGGTTAAATACCTTGTGACAACAAAAGTCCAGTTGTATAAGGTGGAAAAGGCTGCAGTTTGGAAGTGCTTAAAAGGTTATTTATCATGCAGTATTATCTCTATGGCCGCATCAGATATACCCCAGTGAATGCTGATGCATGATGGGATTTCAAAGTTCTATTTTAAAATACAAAACCTAACAGAGTGATGAGCAACTGCCCCCTGCAGAGATTGCTGTTTGGTTGTCATTTTGTATGCTAGTTTTTATCATTTCTGTAATCTTCATAGGAGAAACACTTAGGCATCTATAGCTAAAACCTTGGATTAAATTGCAAGTGGTAGACCAATTTTTAAACAAAGCTATAGATAAACTTTGCTATAAATAAAATCAATACAAATTAATAAAACCAATCAATATTAATTTCCACTGTGTAAAAACATCAAAAGCTAAGTTCGCCTTTTTTTTTTCTTTCTAAAATCCAGCTCTCCTTTGTACCAATATAACATTAATGTACCTCAATTGCAGAAAAATAAAAGCTTTTTTTTGATTTTGAGAACAAGGCTTTACCTTAGCCCATGCTGTATTTCTTAAAAAGCGTCATCACATCCTCACATATAGATTTAGGACAGAGAAGTCAGTAAGACACAGGAAGGAGTTTACCAGCTGACCTAATTAGTACACACCATCCTTCACTGACCTCATTAAAACACACACCCTTCACCCATCAATTATTTTTTCACAGCATCCCGGGCATCTCTCGTTGGATTCCCCAGCGTCCCTTCAGAAAGGCTCAGACTGCAGGCTAAACTCCCTGGGGCCACATTCAGCCCATGGGACACCCCTGGTGTAGTGCAAGGGCCTGTCTGATTGGATACAGAGTGAGTGGATAGACGGCGTGTGTTATATAGTTTTGGTAGATCTAAACGAGATTGTACAGAGATTGTACAATCAGATTGTATAGGGTATGGCTACATTTATATACCTAAAATTACCTAAACAGATAAAACATACATTTTGCCACATGAAAAAAGTGCAACTGGCAACTCGCACCATGCCAACATGTCCCATGAGCTACTTTGCCATGTATAGCTCAGCCCATTGAAATCAACAGGCTGCCTTATGTGTGTCACTGGAAAAATGAGAAAAAAAACATGTGCTCTCACTTCGCTAGGTGTGAATGGGGCCTGAAAGTAAAATTGGTTGGTTTACACAGAACAATGAGGCTCCATTCATATCTGTGTGTTTCCAAACGCATGGCAAACCGCACAGAAAATGCACACTTTTCCATGCGTTTCAGAAACACACTGCAAATGTGTGCATCGTGTTTGTGTTGCCATTGCATGTTAAAGGCACCCCAAGTGGGGCAAACGCACCAAAAACTGTGCCCTCTTCTGTGATGCAACGAGGAAGTGAAGGCGTCTGGTAGATGGTTTGCAGGAGGTGAATGCTGAGAGATGATCTACAGGAAGTGATTGAATTTGAAAATCATTAAAAAAATTCAAATAAACTGACAAGATTTTAAACCACCCGTGGATGAGGCAAGTGAGAGAAAAGCACAGTGGGATGGCCAGAAATGGCATTGTAAACACTTCTATTTATTATGAAACGTGAAATTATGCCCGAAAAGGGGAACTTACCCTTTAAGTGCAACAATTTCAATTTCCAATATTGTAACAAATCAATCTTATAAAGAGCAGTCGTGTATAAAAACAAATGGTTTATCAAAGTGCTCCAGTGATCAAAAATGAATTCAGAAATGAATGTGCTTAAAATTCAATCAATAAATTGTTCATTTAATAAAACTCAATTTTCCAAAAGTGCCCTGACTGCTGTGTCTTTATTACACAAATTAATCAGTGTGCTCTATGACCCACTCCTATCGGAGAGCATCTCACCAATCTCTTTGCCTCTAATACAGATTGGAATTTTAAAGCTTAAAACTTCTGCTGGTCATCAATCCCTTCAAAACCAGTTTTCATTCCACTCCAGTTCACCACAGCTCTTATCCAGATAATGATATGTATGCAAAGAAAAAGAGCAACCCAATAGTAAAATTCCATATATAATAAATTAAGTTATTTAATCACAAACTACTCACAAGTCAAGTGGTTTAAAAATCACATCTGACTTAGCTGCTGTTAACACTGCATCCAGAAGCTGGCAAAAGCCACCTCTCTATGTTTCTCTCCAGATGGAGTTTTACTGGGGCTCACTGCACATGCAGCCACACCCCAACATGTTTCTTCCACACAGTTCTTTCTCAAGAGGATGATAGAACAGTACTTCTGACTGTCTTTAATAGGTAATCCAACATATTTATCCCTTTCCGCTCTATAGGGAGATCGACCTCCACTATTGTCTTGAGCTTGGAAGCAATTCACATTGCTATTAGTCTTGCATCCAAATGGACAACACTCCAATCTCACCAGCGGCCACTGTAACATTTTCTCCCAGCGCGGCTCTACACATTACAATCAAACAGCCAATTATCATCTCATCCGTTCTAAATATATAGAGTGTAGGCTGTGATATTTTAACAACACTAATATCCTTAATACAAATATACCTATAAATATAAAATAAATATACCTTATCTATCAATTACATCAATAGATGTCCTCTAAAATCCATTTTATAGCATTGTTAATCTAAAAATCAGTTATTTATTTTTTTAAATATTTGTAAAAATCCATAAATTAAATAGTTAATTTAAAAAAAAATTATATAAAATAAAAATAAAATCTACCCTTGTACTCCAGATAGCTATTTTAGATGCAGTACAGATATTGGCACCTATTTTCATGTCTTTTGGCTCTGCCCCAGACTACAACACTACCGAAGAGAGGTGGTAGACTGGGCCTTGTGGATGGTGTGGTGACCACTAAACATGGTAGACTTTTTGTTTTTTACTCCACTTACTATGCCAGGAGAAAGATCCTTTTGAGGTGGAAATCTGTCCCTCCAACAGTGAGTGGTTGGAAGTCGGCGAATAATGGGAACCTTCTTGTGTACAAACTTACCTATGCCAGCAGGAACTATGCTAACATGTTCAATAAAGTCTGGAATAGTTGGTGTGATGCTCAAGGCATCATTGTCTGACTTGCTACTCCTGTTTTTATACTCATGGGGCACTTGATTACAGGGTATACTGGCCTTTATCCTTTTCCCCTTTTTCCCCCACTCCTCCCCACCTCCTTTCCACTTCCTTCCTGTTCCCTCCCCTCTGCTGTCCCCCCTTCACCACCCTCCCCCATGCTTTCCTTGTCTGCTATGTGAATTGTATTTGCTATTCTGTATGAAACAAAGAACAAAAAAGTGAGCGCTTTAGAATGGACAAGCAGCTGAAACACACAGGACAACCAAAAATCCCCACATGAATATTAAATATAAAGTGCAGCGCTATAATTGTGACATAAATTATGAGAAAGGGATATGGATAAAAATAAAGTAAAAAAATGAATCAAAATATAAGAGAAAAATAGGTCCCAATGTAGAAAAGTCCCAGTAAAGGTGACTTCAGGCGACCGTACACACTGACCACAGGTGCATGCAATATGGCAGAGATGGAGTTCAGGACGTAGTCATCATGGAAACAAGGGGGGTAGATGCAATCCCTGGATCAGTGAAGATCCTCAGACCAAAGCAGCACAGGATCCACTAGACAGTATCTCCTCCTAGATATCGTTGATGTGCAGTGGAGGAGTGGTGGTTTTCTCAGGTGGAGCTGTGATTTCTTCCTTGCTGTCTAGTGGATCCTGTGCTGCTTTGGTCTGAGGATCTTCACTGATCCAGGGATTGCATCTACCCCCCTTGTTTCCATGATGACTACGTCCTGAACTCCATCTCTGCCATATTGCATGCACCTGTGGTCAGTGTGTACGGCCGCCTGAAGTCACCTTTACTGGGACTTTTCTACATTGGGACCTATTTTCTCTTATATTTTGATTCATTTTTTTACTTTATTTTTATCCATATCCCTTTCTCATAATTTATGTCACAATTATAGCGCTGCACTTTATATTTTGTATTTGCTATTCTGTATGCTTCTTGCCATGATTGTTTTAAGATATCAAGACATTGGTTTGTAGTTTATATATTACTCTATGTACTTGTTTTGTGCAAACTTTAATAAAAACTTATACTGACAAAAAAAAATAAAAATAAAATTAAGAAACAGAGGGATCATAATAAATAAACTGCAATATCTACGTGAGGGTGCATATCAACTTTGGTATATACAGCGCAAATTATCCACCTAGCCTAAAAAAACTACACATTTAATAATCCCTAATGAAACTATTGAAGTCCAGCTTTATGTTCAAACCATTAGGGTTTAAAGAGTTCAACATGTAAATCCACTTGGTTTCCTTTTAGACACCTCCCTAACTCCATAACTTTATTATGCACCATCTTAAAGTGAAGGGATAAACTATGTTGTTCGTAACCTTTTTGTATATTATTTATATGCTCAGCCATATTTTTCTTAAGGGGTCTCTTAGTCCTCTCTTTGTATTGGAGCCTGCATTGACACTATAATTCATAACAATAATGTCTGTGAATTTCACTCAAGTTTAAATGATTACTCGTGAGCTAATATGGTGAAATAAAAAAAATAAATAAATCAAACTAGCAATCCACTTTTTATATATACACAAATTGGTTCGCCAACACCTTACACCAACTCATGAATAGTGTTAATATCTACTATATGATCAAACATTGGTGCTGCGCTCCCATGCTAATTAATTAATATACTGAAAAATTATGTGAATCCATAAAAACCCTGATGAAGCCACGTGACCGGTGGCGTAACGCGTAGAGGAGGGGCTCTGACATCACCACGCTCAGTCAGCTTGCACGGCGAGTACAGCGAGTGTGCAGCGCACACAAGGATTTTATCAAGGCTTGTTTTATATTGTTTTTCTTGTAAGTGCGGTTACAGGCTTGGGAATAAAGAGATTTTATAAGGATAAAACACTATCTCTGGCTTTCTCTTTGTTTGTACTATATATGTGGAGTATTGGAGTGTATATAAGGAGGAATAGACCCCTGGAGTTGAGAAGGAGGAATATCCATCCATCCATTTATCCTCAGACCATAGGATACTACTAGGTAGAGAGATACCAGGTGGATGAGACCAGGTGGATGATTAGAAAACCACAGCGTGGAACCATTCAAAGGAACTTAGGAGCTCCAGCATATATATCTATCCTTTTAGGATAAAAACAGCTGTTTTAGCCCACCAAATGGGCTGGAAAAGGAGGTGAGCACATAATAGAGCATTATTTATGCCGCAGCCATCTAAGTGTTTGGAATGTATCCATCTATTGTCTTGATAAGATTTCATGAAAGGAGGACTTTTCTTTATTATATGTTTCTGGACACATGTTGATGGGATATATGATTTATGAAATGTATTATTTTTGGATATATATATATATTTTTTTTTTTTTTAGGAAGAAGATTTAAATATTAAATTTTCATTTATTTATATAAATTTTTTTGACACAATTGCAAGTTTTTATGGATTCACATAATTTTTCAGTATATTAATTAATTAGCACAGGAGCGCAGCACCAATGTTTGATCATATAGATAATAATAATGTCTACTCTTATACTTCTGAACAAGAAAAAAATCTCCCCTGGGACTTTGTTGCAGGCAAAAGGATTACAACCATAGGAAACATGAATAAAATGTCAAATTTTATTATCTAAAAATATAAAAATTTTATAAAAGCTCTGGTCTCTATACATGCAAACGTAATGCCTTCACAACAGTGTGCATATAAAACATCAATGCATATCTAGCAAAATTCTTGTAAACCAGAAAGTTCCCAATGCCTTTTGATTATCGACTAATCTTCATCAGGAGATAGTGGTGAAAGTACCTGAATAAGCAAAGAATTATATACAAGTATATAGAAAAAGACATTGTGTATAACAAAACATTCATATCATAACTGGAAATCTATGTCACTTACATTAATTACTAGAGTATATGATACGGAGTATTTTACATTTTAAAATTTGCCCTGGAAGGCACTCATGTCCACAGCAATATGTCCTTTGACCCACAAGAAGCTGAGAGGGATTGTCACAGCCGGCCAAAACCTATGATAAAATCTACACAAAAAGAAGAGGGAGTATTCACAAAATAAGCTCTAAACTCTAACGATGAATGAGGACATTCAGCACTGAATCAGTGTGCATGAAATGTATATACCTAACTGTATTTTTTAGAGACTTGCAGAAGACAGCAGAAAGAAAGAAAGAGCCACTATAGCAATTCTGGCAGGAGATGTTAAATCTGAATAGTAAAAACAATAAAAAAAAAAGCATAGGAAAGAAAGATAAGTCTTTTAAGTGTAGCGCCACCTTCGTGAGGGCCGCTTGTATTTTTGACCAGATCTTCCCCTTCTTGGCCCCGCAGCCAGGCGCATGGTATTTTTCACAGCCAGGTACACACACTCTTTCACTCATTGTCTTCAAAGATCAGTCTAAGGGATATTTGTTTTATTGTAGAACTGGGGATAGAGTTAGTGGATTTAGTAGGATACTCAAAAATTAGAGCACTCTGTCTTGGCTGAAAAGAGAGTAGGCTTCCCTTTTAATTTGTAGCAGCAAGTAGTTTATGAGTGAGCAAAGTCCCTTTTTGCAGTAGAAGTAGTTACAAGGGTTGACCTCCTCAGGTATAAGCCAGTTATGACAGACTGTGACAGCCTAAAGGTAACGTAGCTGAGAAAAGTCCTTTGCAGTAGCAACGATTAGACAAGCTCTTCAGAACAATAGCCAGTGTTGCCTTTCCTTCTCAGACCAACGTTGACTATCAAGCAACAGAGGGATAGCAAGCACACAGAGTCCTCAGATTCCTCAATGTCTGTACTCACAAGGTCCAAGGACAGAATGGTTGCCTCCTTCCAATCTTCCAAGCAAAACCCTCCAGTGATACCAGACAGAGCTTTATCAGACAGCTCCCCTCAGTCAGATTACTGTAGAACCAGGGTCACTCTGTCTAACTTCAGGCCCTCAGGTCGACAAACCTGAGACTGCATGGCAGCCAGTGCCAGGCGAGGCAAGCCTGCCTCCATCCTAGCTTGGTTCAATCCTCTCCTGGGAAAGACACTGAACCCATGTGCTGTAGTTCCCTCCTAGGCTCTGGAAGGCTTTCATAGCTTCCTGAAGGCAGGCAAACTCAAACAGCGCCAGAGCATCATGAGCAGACTTGACTAATCAATCACAGCACTCTGTTAAGCAGAGAGCCCAAATAGATGCTTACCCTAACTATGTAAATCCTAGCACCTACCTAGGAGGGTGCTACATAAGTATATAAAGGATTTTACAAAACACCTGTAATTGTAGCTTTAACATTCTGGATCCTCAGCATGGACAAATAGTGCTGCCAAAAAGGCTGTCCTCAATGTATATATGTATTAATTAGTCAATCATGTGGGTGGGCCATCAAGGTCAGTCGGACCACCCACAATTGCACCTGGCTTTCAGCTCTTCTGGCATCCTCGTTGCATTTACTTCTACCCAACCCAAGTGGCGTGGATAGTAATGGTTATGCTTGGCATCCAGTTGTGATGTGGAGGCACATCACAGCCAGCTGTGGGCATGATGTTGAAATTGCACGTGCGTGGAAGAGCCACTACTAAAGAGAAGGATAGCATCGCGAGCATGGACATCTGCCCATCCACGCTCAACAACGCATCAGTGGACAAAGTCTGCTGAGACTGGGAGTGTGAGAAGAGGCATGAAGGGTGCACCTGGACCAGATGATCTTGAAGTCCCCTCACATTTGCATTAAGGGAAAACAAGTTAAAGGGCCAGAGCATTGGAAATGATTGATATATTTTTTATTGTTTCTATCCTAAGATTTAAAGTGATGTAAAGGAAAATTAAAAAAAAAAAATAACAAACATCTCTACACTTAGGAATTGTACAGAGTGGCCCTGAACCTCTTCTTGGGTCCCCCGCCAGCGCTCCAGGCTTCTCCCATCTGTCCATGGTGGCACACGTATGTGCTCGTTCCCAAGCCCTGCTGCTGCCTCCATTGACATAGACAGCGGGACTCGGCCCTGCCTCCTGCTCCCTCGTCACTGGAGTTGATTAACATGATTGGGAGCCAATGGCTCCTGCTGCTATCAATCTGCCCAAAGAGGAGGGAGACAGCGGCTAGAGCCAACACTATCGTGCATGTTGCTAGATCGGATTGGACTCAGGTAAGAATAAGAGAGGGCTGGGGGGATTGTGGCTGCAGCAAAGCCCCAGGGGAGATAGATTTTTTCTTGTTCAGTTTTGTAAGAACAGAGCAGCCTTGAACCCATAGGCAACTTACCTGCTCTTTGACAATCTTATACTCTTTTCCAGTGTTCTGATCCCTTCTTCTCTTGATAACATTACTAGTTCTGCAAGCCACACATTGACCACAGGAAAAATACCCTTTGCAGTTCAAAAGAGTGAGTTGCCTAGAGGGGGGAGGGGGGGTCTAAAATCCTCCATTGGTACATGCCTAATTTATTATTCCTCCATGTACCACTTCTACATCCCGTACATATCTTTCCCTAGGGATGAAGGCTACATCCTGTATAACTTGATCAATGTCTCAACTCGAGCTAGATGTCTCTTATCCCCAAACTTTTGTTTTTGTGATTGTCGAAAACAATTCTTAATATTTAGTACAATTCCTTCTCACTCTTGTAATTTATAGTTTCGATATGTTCCTAAGCCACACAGGATCATATTCGCTGTTAATTTGCAAATAACAATTTCTGTCTGTGAGTTTCAAAAATACTTTCGTATGTCATTTATCCTTATCCCTAAATATAGTTACATCCAAAAAAATGATTTAATTCTTATTAAACTGATATAATAACCTGATATTGTTACTATGATTGTTCAATGTACACATAAACTGTCGCAGAATAGCCTCAATACCCTGCCAGATAAAGAGGAGATTGTCTATAAGGCAAAAAAAGAGAAGTTCCGATCTTCCCTGACTGAAAATGTACCTATCCTCCTACTCCGCCATAAATTTTGTGCCCATTGCCACTCCTGCTTTCTGGATGTAGAACTCTTCTTCATACCAAAAATAATTCCAATTTACACAGAAATCTAAATTTTTCTTGAGAAACATTTTTTGCTGTCGTGGTATGCCATCTTAAAGCCTGATTCAGGTCTAGTATTGCATCTTCCTGTTGATGAGACATCTGCAGTTACCAAGTAAACTTGAGTTTCATGTACCAATTGGATCTGCTGTATGGATGTCAAAAGTTCTTTAGTATCTTTCAAATAGTTATTAGTAGTTGTGACACTGGGTTGTAAGAAAATGTCTAAATTTTCACCCAATCCAGCTGATATTGATCCTATTCCATTAAATATAGGTCTTGGAGGTGGTGCTTACATATTTTTATGTATCTTTTGTATGCTGTAGATTATTGGAATGCAATATATGCTCGGAGTTAGTTATTTCATTTATTTCTTCGTGATTATTCCCATTTCATATCCTCCTCTGATTTCACCAATTTTTTATATGTGTTCCTATCCGACAACATGTTTATCATCCCCTTATGGTATACACTAATATGTACAACTACCACCCCTCCTCCATTGTCATATAGCTAAACTTTATAAACACAGTTCATCATTCAATCTAAAAGGGGACACGAATGCAGTATTTTTGTGTTGCCATCACATTTTTTTTGTATGGGGTTAGTGTGTATTCTAAAATGTGACATCACTGTTGAACAATGTCCTCCAGATACACAGGCTGAATATTCAATGTGTCCATTGGTTTAATCTGAGTCCTGCAAGGTGTATTAAGTATAACATATCTGTCTCTGTTAATATCTCCTCTAGCAGGTAGATCAGACTCAGTGGGTCAAAGGTCTTGTCAGGTGTCAGATTATGTAATACATCTGTTCCTTGTAGCTGTCACTAAGCTACTACTGTGTTCTCAAGCTCCTTCCACATGAATAAATTACATTTCTTCTTTGCAGCAGAGAGCTACAGAATACTAAGCCATGGTGAACAGCTCCAAGATAATCTTTTCTTTCTTTTCTTTATTTTTGGACTGCTGTACAATGAGAGACAGGACAATTTGTCATTACACAAAGACATGTTATCTATTATATGACAGATTATTTTTTTTTATCTTTTTCCTGCATATTTTATGCTTTCCAGGGAGCTATGCAAGGTTCTTCCCTGTTGCTGTCCTTTTGATTGCTATATTAGTAGCATATCTTTAATCTTATCTCCTTTCTGTAATTCTGGCATTCCACTTATCTTCCAGCTTTTCATGATTGTTTGATGCTTCTTTATTTTCTAACGTAAAGATTGCCCCCTATGCCCGTAATGCTGTTTTTTGTTTTGTTTTTTTTTGATGCTTCATTATTTTCTGACAAATATTACCCTCATACATCAGTAATGCTATTGGTTCCCATTAGTATCCCGCTGTACATTTGCTGCGATTCTGTCACTGAAATTGAATGCAGTTGCTGTGGTTGCATGTGGTCACTGCAATTGACTTAAAGTGCTTATAAACCCAAAAAAATCTAAATTGAAATGACCAGCAGTCTACCTCACACAGCATAACAGCAGAAGTCATTGTACATAGTCTGGCCAAAAAAAGGAGCAGCCAGTCATCTGAAATTCTCTCTGCTTTCCTACAGTGAAAAACCACTTTAAATAAAAAAAAACCTAATGAGAATAAATGAAGATTTTAAGATAGGCATACAGTATTTTGACTCCATTTGTTGTGACAATGAGTAGCCTTTTCTGAGACCTCTATGCCTGGCCTGCATATAGCAGAGACAATCATTGCGGATGGATTCATGAATCCATGAATATCTTGATTCCATGCAGAATGTTAAGGCAAAACAACAAGATGAGGTGCACTTGATATTCAAGTGTTTAAGGTGGTCAAAAGAAGTATTGGCTTTCCTAGTTCCAATGTGTATCTCGAAGGGGAGGATGAAAATTCTCACACACACAAGGAAGTGGAAATTACATCACAATAAAGGGAAGGAAAATGCAGGAAAATACAAGTAATATCAACAGTGGTCACAAGGTGACAGCATAAGCAAATTCAAAGCGGAGATCCACCCAAAAGGGGAGGTTCCGCTTTAAGCCTTTGTTTCCCGCTCCCCATTAAGGATTGGCACCTTTGGAGAGCGGGTGGGAGCCTAAGGCGTTCGGAAGTGGAAGTTGTCCTCCCCCCTCCCTCCCCATAGTCTTCTGTGACACATGATAGGTCCCAGAAGACTACGAGGCCATTCACAAAATGCACAGCTTCTCACGCATGTGCAGTGGGCACCCAGCTGCGAAGCCGCAAGCTGTAACAGCCGGGTGCCCACACTGAAGATGCCGGCGCCGCAGAGAGAAGACGGTCAGTGAAACCAGCCATGGTGAGGACACCGCTGGACCGAGGGACAGGTAAGTGTCTGTATTTTAAAAGTCAGCAGCTACAGTTTTTGTAGCTGCTGACTTTTATTTTTTCAACTGGAACTCCACTTTAACTAGAAAACAGCATAGGCTGTATATAGAAATGCAACTGCATTCCCATATTCTGCTGGAGGCAGCACAATACAAGTAGTCTGCATCATTGAAAAAAGTTTAAAAACACACAATCAATTTTAATCAGTAAAAAATAATTTATAAAAAAAAAAGTACTATATATTAAAAATAACTCAAGAACTCAAAATAGGGCTCATAACAACATCTCCTACAGTAACAAGGACATTGTTATACTTGTGAAATAAATGTACATGTATAGGTGTTCATCAAATGGATTCATGATCCCTTGTGTCTCCTGGACAATTCCACTTCTTCAGGAGCAACATTAAAGAATACTAGTGTCATGGAACACCGAGCATAGCTTTCCTGGTAGCCAATAAAAAAGCTAGTGTGAAAAGTGTATCAACAATGGGTTCATATCAGAATCACCTAATATATAGATGAGAAACAGCAAATTAAAAAAAGTTTACCAAACCAGATACTCATTTGTTTATGCTCCAGATAAGGCCCTATGCACACGTGGCATCTCCGCCCAGTGTTTTCCTGATGCTTTAGTGTGCAGCGTTACACCCCATACAGCTTCAGCCTACTTCAGTTTGCTGTAGACTTTGACAGGCTCCAGCTAATGGGGTGGTGTTGCACCTGTGCCTCCTGCACGCACTAAAACACCAGGAAAGGATGCACATGGGCTAGACAAAATTTGTGCTAGCTGCCTAACTAGTACTGGTTAATTAGAAATAAAAAAACATACATGCTGCTTGAAACTGCTGTATTGGTTGGTTTAATATACATTTCAATGTTATTGCTCAAATCATGAGGTCCTACAGGTCTTGGACATGTTCAGTTGCTGGGTGAAGAAATGTTTATTCCAGCATCTGACAAAGAATCCATGCCTGCAATGTCAGACATCTCCTACCAGATAGCATCTGCATAGTTCCGGGCCAGCAGTATTGTCACCAAATAGGCGGTGGCAGTGAGGTGATACACAGTTTCTCAGGTAAGCCTGCTGACCAATAAGTTCATAGGAGGGGAAAAGGGGTACTTCAGATGCCAATGACCACAAATCTTTCTTTTCCCCACCAGAAGAGGTGGGGAAAATAATACCACTAATCACCAATGCAAGAAAGAGGAATATTTAGTGCCACTGACTATCAATAGTTAGGATGAGAAGGGGGGAATGCCAATGACCACTAATGTTTGGAGCAAACAAGGGAGAGCATCTATTGCCACTGACCATCAATAGGGCATGAGAGGATAGGGGGGGTGATTTAGTGCCACAGACCAACTTTGTTGGGGCACTTGTGCTCCTACTAACACCAACAATGATGGGGATTCATCCTCCCACTGACACCAACTCCAGGGCATTTTTCAAATTATAATTTTTGGTTATAAACTAATTTGGCTTATTTTGTTTTTTACTAAAAAGATAACGGAATACATTTTGGCCAAGATTTATGATGAAAGATTTATTTGCTAAATTTTATAAGAAAAACACTTTTTTTCAAAATTTTTGGACTTTTTCATTTACATAGCAAAAAAAAATAAAAATCCCAGCGGTGAATAAATACTACCAAAATAAAGCTTTATCTGTCTCAAAAAATGGTAAAAAATTCATATGGGTACAGTGTTGCATGACCACGCAATTGTCATTCAAAGTGTGATAGCACTGAAAGCTGAAAATTGCCCTGGACAGGAAGGGGGTAAAAGTGTCCGGACAGGAAGTGGTCAACGTGCTGTGTAAAGTCCAAAGTGGAAGTGCAAAAAGTGCTGAACTAAAGTGCAGACATATGTGCTGTAATTCTTCATAAACATAAAGTGATTAGTGCTCCATGCAAATATTCTTCCAACCCCTCCAATCCATTCGACCACCCATGTCCCCTGCAGGGACCAAACTCACCAGAGGTTGTTGACCCCTTAAGTATATACCAAGGAAAGGTCAATAAGCATTTTCACACAGTCCCGCTGTGTATTATAACATCATCCTCGGAACCAGACTCAATTCTACATAACCCCTATGAAGAGAGGAAGCCAGAAAAAACTGCAAGGAGCAATCTGCCGGAGGTCTATGAGGAGATGCCGCCACTCTGATACACCTTGGAGCCAGCATGCATTCCAAACAGCAGAAGTGACATAACCAGAAGTTCCTGCCCCACCTTCAGTAACGAGTAGTAGCAGGATGCAATCAATCCAGAAGAAGCATAGTCAATGAGCAAGCCAAGGGTCGATAACAAGTAGTAGCAAAGAAAAGGACATCACGGGTATGCGAAGGAGCAATATATCAGCAGGAGAGAGCACAATAATCTGGCAAACCGTAAGTGCAAAGACATGCCTTAAATTGGAAGTTCATAGGAGGAGCAAAGAGTTGAAGGTTCACCAGATACAATGTAAGGCAGGCATGTCCAAAGTCCGGCCGGCGGGCCATTTACGGCCTGGGGGTCGGTTTAATACGGCCCTCCAACAGCCCTCCCTGCTCTGTGTAATGTGGCCCTCCCACGGCCCTCCCTTCTATGGCAGACAGTCTGCTTGAGAGCAGAGGGCAGTGCGCATGCCTGACTGCGGCGCGCTGAGAGCGACAGAGGGCGGTGACGTCAGGGGGCTCCAGCGTGAAGTGTCTCTTCCCCTCCCGGCTGACGAGCAGAGACTTCAGCTCCAGCTACCTCCTCCGCAGGACTGCTGTATTTGGGGTGTGAGACAGACCGCCATTTCATGGGCTGGGATGCGGGGAGCTGGACAGAGGTAGGTAGGGCCCTGACCTAGCAGAATCTGTGACGCTGTGGAGTGGTGGAAGTGTGTGAGCTGCTACCAGAGAGTCTGACCGCGTCAAATAACTCAGCTTACACCTGCCAAGGTCAAACAGAAGCAGAATCATGCAGAATTATACTTGCTAAATATGAACAAGGAACGGATCTCCAAAATGTAATTCCTGCCATATTACTCTCATAAACGTATTTCCAGAAGGGCCACATTTTTACTCTGGCACTGCACCATTCACTCTTCCCCTTCTGTCCAATTTATAAAATGGCGACTATAAATAAAAAAAGGAAAGTTGACAGTGAGGGCCGCCGTTTCCAGGAAAGGTGGAAAGTGGATTTTTTTTTTCACTGAAATACGGAATCACTGTGTTTGTCTGATATGTCAAGAGACTGTGGCCGTTTATAAAGAATTTAATGTCAAGAGACACTACCAGACGAGAGATAACGCATACGACAAACTAACAGGGCGCGACCGCAGTAAAAAGTTGAAGCAACTTGAAGCGGTTTTAATGTCACAACAGTGATTTTTCACAAGAGCCTGTGAGTCAAATGAAAATGCCACAAAGGCAAGCTATGAGGTGGCAACGTTAATTGCTAAAAATTGCAAGTCTTTTGTTGAGGGTGAATTTATTAAAGAGTGCATTATGAAAATGGTTGAGAATATCTGTCCCGAGAAGAAGCAAGAGTTTGCCAATATTTGCCTGGGTCGTAACACTAGCACGGAGAATTGAAGATATTTAATCAGATATTAAGAGACAGTTGATGTCCAAAGGACAGGATTTTGACTTCTTTTCAATAGCCTGTGATGAAAGCACAGACCTATCTGACACAGCTCAGTTGCTGATTTTTTTGAGAGGGGTGGACGATGAAATAAATGTGACTGAAGAGCTACTTGACCTCCAAAGCCTTACGGATCAAACAAGAGGAAAAGATTTATTTGTTGCTGTTAGTTCTGCAATAGATGACATGAAACTGCCCTGGAACAAAGTTACTGGGATTATTACTGATGGGGCACCTGCTATGGTTGGTGAAAGAAGTGGATTATCAACCCTAATCTGTAACAAGGTGATTGAAGAAGGAGGCAAAGCTATTAAACTCCATTGTATCATTCATCAGCAAGTTCTCTGTGCTAAATATCTCAAATATGATCATGTTATGAAACCAGTTGTAAAGAATATTAATTTTATTCGCGCTAAAGCTCTGTGCCACCGCCAGTTTAAACAGTTTCTACTGGACATCCAGGCTGAATATGAAGATGTTTTATATCACAACGATGTAAGATGGCTCAGTCGAGGGTCTGCGCTGCAGCGTTTTTACTCTCTCAGAAAGGAAATCAAAGAATTCCTGGAAACAAAGGGGCAACCGATGCGAGAACTATCTGATCCTATTTGGCTGGCTGATTTGGGGTTTTTAGTTGACATAACAAAGCATCTGAATGTACTAAACACGAGTCTTCAGGGAAAAGATGCAGTGGTAAACCAGCTTTATTCACACCTCAAGGCCTTTGAAACAAAGCAGCAACTTTTCCAAAGGCATTTGTCACAAACACAGCCCAATACCATACATTTTTCAGCATTGCAGGAAGTAATGAACAGTTTTTCACAGGACAATATCAGTGCGCAAATGAGCAGGTATGCAGCAGACATCGCATCTCTGGCTGAAGAGTTTAAACAGCGCTTTCAAGATTTTGCAGCTATTGAAAATGAGATCAGCCTTTTTCTCCTCTCCATTCTCTGTTGACCCCGATGATGCTCCAGATCATCTGCAGCTTGAGCTCATTGAGCTGCATTGTGACAGCGAGTTACGCAGTCGTCACCAACAGCTCTCTCTTGTGAACTTTTACCGCCAACTGGATAAGGGCAGGTTTCAAGAGATTCGGACATTGGCTAAGAAAATGCTGAGCTTGTTTGGCTCAACATATTTGTGTGAGAAGACATTCTCTGCTATGAACTTTAACAAGAACCGTGTGAGGACAAGACTAAGTGACTCTCATCTGCGTGACATTTTGCGCATCAAAACCACTGCCTTTGTACCTGATCTAACCGATTTGCTGCAGTCCAGATCTCAGTTTCACCCTTCACATTAGTGCAGGTAAGTTTTTTTTTAATTTATTTTCAATACATTGTGAAAACTCAGCTGTCAGTTGATCTTAATGTTATGAAATGAAAAGTATGTCGTTTGCAATTAACTTGGCATAAAATAATTTATTTGCATTTAATTGTAATGGTTCAAAGAATGTTCGGAAAAATGTTTGGCCCTCTACCATGTTCACTTCATCCAATCTGGCCCTCTTTGAAAAAAGTTTGGACATCCCTGATGTAAGGTTTCTAAGGAATCAAGCAAGGAGCTGTCCAGCATCTCAAGTGGCACAGTGAGAAGAGACACAGCCAGACACCACAGAGGTAGATTTTATACTAAGGGAGTAGTTTTTGGTTGTATTCTCTATAGTGCTCCATGTATTCTGCATTCCTGGCCGCTGTATTCTGTTTAATATGCAATCATGACCCCTGCACTCTGTACATTATGTATTTGTGAATTCTGCTTTAAGCACTCATGAGGCCTGTACTCTTGACAATATGCATTCCTGACCCCTGCACTCCATGCATTACTCACTCCTGAGCCATACTTTCTCTGCAGCATGCACTCCTGACCCCTGCACTCATTAACCACTTGCCCTCTTGAGGATTTACCCCCAGGCGTTACTTTTTTGCGTTACGGCACTGCGTTACTTTAACTGACAATTACGCGGTCATGCAACGCTGCACCCAAATTAAATTTATGTCCTTTTTTCCCATGAACTGAGCTTTCTTTTGGTTGTATTTGATTGCCTGTGCAGTTTTTATTTTTTGCGCTATAAAAAAAAGACCAACAATTTTGAGAAAAAAACTATATTTTTGACTTTTTGCTATTAAACATGTCCAGTAAAAAAACGTAAAAAATTAAATTTCATCATAAATTTAGGCCAAAATGTATTCTGCTACATGTCTTTGTTAAAAAAAATCCCAATACGTGTAAATTAATTGGTTTACTTGAAAGTTATAGAGTTTACAAATGAGAGTAAAGATACTAGAATCTTTTTTTTTTTTGCTACTAATAATGGCGGCGATCAGCAAGTTATAGCGGGACTTCGGCGGCATTCTGACACTGGGGGGAACTGACTTGGTGTCACGGACATCCCCAGTGACACCAATACAGCGATCAGTGCGAAAAAAAAAAAGCACTGACACTGTACTAATGGCACTAGGCAGGAAGTGGTTAACATGAGGGGCGATCAAAGGATTAACTGTGTGCTGAGCACAGCCATCCAGAGCAGTGTGCCCGAGCCAACAGGGAAAACAAAGCAGCCCTCCTCCCCATCGGAGATTCTCAGTAATCACCGGGCGCCGGAGGGTAATCACCAGCCGGGACTTGATGATTGACAGCCACGAATGGTGGCGCAGGTGGGGGCACGCCCCCCTACCCGGAAATGCAAAATCATATATATATATATACATGATTTTGTGCACCCCTGCCACCCTGCAGCAGTATATCTGCTATAGGACAGCAGGGATATGGTTAAAGTGGTATTAAACCCAAAAACAAATATTTATAATATTGCAGTTTACCAATTCTTAGATCTGATGGCTGCATTCATTTTTCTTTTAGGCTTGCTTTCATTTTTTTTTTTCATCTGGTGATCCAGAAAGTAGGTCTGCTGTTTTTCAAAACAACAATTTCTCTTCGACATGTATAAGTTTACAGGGATGAGGCAAATCATTTAACTCTGAAAGGGGTGCTTCCAGTGGTCAGCCTTTATTTATTCATGTAATACCTTTATCCTAAAAGAAAAAAAACTGTTTGCTGTAACTGATTATAAATTGTGAGCTGAGCTTTGTCTTCAGTTTGTTAGTATATTTTTGTTTTGGGTTTAATACCACTTTACACATTCCTGAGCTTTGCACTCTCTGAATTAAGCACTTATTTAAAAAGTAAAAGTAAGAAAATTATGCAATTATGTGCCTGCATTCTGTGCAAAATGCACACCTGACCCATGCATTCTGTACGATACGTACTCCTGACTTCTGACTTCTGTGTGTTATGAACTTCTGAGTGCCATCTTTAAGGAGGGGCAAAAGGGGCAGCTGCCTGAGCCCATTCATTACTGTGGGGACCAAAGCAGCTGCCCCATACTTGCCAATTGTCCCCGGTGTACTTTCTCTTATCCCTTGAAGTCTTCTTCCTGTGCTGTATCCCATTATCGAAGTGTGAAGTGCTGCACAACGATCTGGAGTTTCAGTGTAGCAATATTCTTGGGATGTCCGGTGTGAATCACTCTCTTAAGGTCATGCCACAGCATTTCAATCGGGTTCAGGTCAGGACTCTGACTGGGCCACTCCAGAAGGCGTATTCTGTGCTGTTGCAGCCATTGTTTTGTTGAATTACTTGTATGCTTTGGGTCATTGTCCTGTTGCATCACCCATCCTCTGCGGAGCTTCATTTGGTGGACAGATGGTCGTACGTTTCCCTGCAAAATGTCTTGATAAACTCTGGATTTCATTTTCCCATAAATGACAACAATCCGTCCAGGCCCTGAGGCAGCAAAGCAGCCCCAAACCATGATGCTCCCTCCACCAGGGTTGGAGTGGAGAGGATGGGGGAGGTTGGAGTGGAGAGGTTAACAGGGAAATTTAGGATGCAAAGGTGTACTGACAGGGTAGGTAAAGATGTATGTCACATGTAGGGCAGCCCATTCACTTCAAGGGGCTGCTCTATGTGCTAGAAATGCGGGAAAAAAACGCAAACTGCAGCAGATGCGTGAGGGTGTCATTAACAATTATGCACACTGGGCTTTTTAATAATGCTGGTAACGTTCGCTGTGCATAGTCACATTAAAAATTGCTCCAAAAACTGTCCAAACACGCTAGTTTGCCGCAATTTACCACGTTTTACAGCGATAGAGCGTTTTTCCAGCTAAAAACCCCTCTAGAAACCCACTAGTTCTGGGTTTTTTTTCCAGCCAAAAACCCCCCTGCCAAAAAACGCTGATTACAGTTTATGTGTGCATGGACACATAGGATAACATGCTGGGGAGTTTGCTGGCTGTAGAAAATGTCAAAAGACAAAAACAGCCGCCACTGTGCATAAGGACTTAGTGGCACTGCTGTGCATCTGCTAAAGTGCAGCATGTTTCTGTGGTGTCAGGAAAGTGAGTTTACATGCTTTCCCGACAAGCGCAAATGTGAACATAGGCTAAATGTCTCAATTACAATGGCGGTCAGTGAATATCTCCTCATTACCTTGGAGCATGGTGTAAAATCCTTTCATTCACACTAATGCTCTGTGTGAATGTCCCCCTCACATTGGTTATTGTAAATCCCTCCTTACGTTGGTGGTCACTATGAATTCTTCTGTTACATTAGTGGTCACTGTAAATCCCCTTCTATAGTTGGGAAGATATTGGAGAGTTTAATAAAAGACCCCATAGATGAGTTCTTGCTGGAAAAAAATATTTTAGGCAACAGACAGCATGGATTCATGAAAGACAGAAGTTGTGAAACAAATCTGATTTCTTTTTATGAGGGGGTGAGCAAAACCTTGGATAGAGGTGTGGCAGTGGACGTGGTATACTTGGATTTTGCAAAAGCGTTTGACACAGTTCCCCACACACGTGTAAGGTAAAGTCTATGGGCTTGGAAAAATCTGTATGTAAAGGGATAGAAAACTGGCTAAAAGATCGTATTCAAAGAGTAGTGGTTAATGATTCATACTCTAAATGGTCTGGGGTCATCAGTGGTGTACCCCAGGATTCAGTGTTGGGACCCTTACTTTTTAATATATTTATAAATGATATAGGGTCTGAGATTAAAAATCCTATTTCAGTCTTTGCAGATGACACCAAGCTGTGCAGTGGAAAAACGTCCTTACAGGATGTCTTCAACTTACAAGCCGACCTCAATGCACTGGTTATTTGGGCAACTATGTGGCAAATGAGGTTTAATGTTGATAAATGTAAGGTTATACACTTGAGGACTAAGAATATGCATGCATCATACATACTAGGGGGGGTACAACTGGCTCCCTCTCCCCAAGACCGGATGACACATACACACAAACACAAACTGGGCAGCAGATAGTCAAGTACAGGTTCTAATAAAACTAGGCTCCAGGCAAGTTATTACCTGTCTTTGGTGACCGCAGCTGAATTAGACACAGGAATGGACCAACGACAGAGACAGGATATGCACTGGTAAGATATCAAAATATGTCTTACCGTACTTCGGAGGTGATCAGTCTCCGTCCCGTCTGCGTTGGACCACCTCAGCGTCGTCTCGCTCGGCTGTCCGTTGGTTCACAACCTGGGGTCCCACGTTTGGGCACCAGCTGTTTTGGAGTAGACCAATTGTCTAATGAGTATCTGCCCCCGTCTTGATTCGATGTATGGTAATTAGTGCATGCACTAGAAGGATCACACTGAAGCCATTGTTCAGACAAATGATACTTCCGTCTTTATTGAGATAAGGCACAAGTTTATATAGGCAGGCTGCCAGTGCTGTGTGTGAAGGTCATGTGAGCGTAGTATCACTAGACTACTCATAAGCTTCTGATTGGTCATGTCCATATAAGATAAACTTCCTTCAGGGCTTGTGCGTCATCGTTCTGGGTGCAGCACGAGAAGGGGGCTCCATCTTGATCATACATTATTCACTCGATGGGAGGGGGGTGTATCTGGTGGCCATTTTGAGCAAGGAGTACCAAAAGGACCAGCAGAAAAAGGATATACATACAACACACATATATATAAATATACATTACAAATATGGTCATTTTACTTAATTCCATCCCAAGGGAATGTTGTTATTTTTGGTGAGCCTTCTTATATACTATTGATGGCTGGTATTAAGATACAGCACTCATTGGTGGAATGTGATTTTTGATTCACTTAAGCTTATATTTGATTTACTGCACCATGAGAATGTTTGTTCTAATACCAGTGCAAGCATATCCTGGAATCCACCTGATCTGAACTAGAGCAAAGAGGTCCTAGTGTGGATGTGAAAGGTCTGATGAATAGAACCCAGGCCTGCGATAAAGGGTCTATATAGAATGCTGGTCTGACTCAGAGATAACAATGAGTGTTTAGTGAGCCTTTTATCTGAACGATCTATAAGATAATTTTGGAAGCAATTTTAATTTAGTTCATAAGTGAGTACAATACACAACAGAGATTAGGATACTGGTGTCAAAATACTGCACTATGGAGACTGTTTTCTCTTTTTAACATATACAGTACTCTGAGCCAAAGAAGCAAGGAGAGGAAAGTGGACAAGAAAACCTGTGTAGGATCCATTTGGGGTCACAAGGAAAAGGTGTGCATCATATTGGGTATACTTACCCCTTTGGGAAAAAGCTCACTTGGGCTACTTAAAATTAAGTGATCAACATATTCTGGAGAGCCTCCAGGTTGTTGTGAACACACTGTACACGTAGTAAGAGCAGTAGCACATGATAGAGCAGGGATTTTACTTTATTGGACATCTATGTCACTGATTGCACTATAATATTTTATTTCACATACTAATTGTTATCATTTCACTAGAATCTGATTATATCACATTTATATAGAAGCTGATGCTGATATTAATTGTATGTTATTCTAGCATTATGCACTCCTGTGCCCTACATTCTGTGCATCATGCACTCCTGCATTATGCACTCCTAAACCCTGCACTCTGTGTGATATACACTTCAGACTCCTGCACTCTGTGTGCAATGCACTATTGATCCCTGCACCCACTCATGAGCTAGCTGCATTTTGTGTGTTATGAACTTCAAAGCCTTGCACTCTCTGTGTTACACACTCCCGACCCCTGCACTCTGTGCAATATGCACTCCTGACCCCTGCACTCTGTAAATATGCACACCAGACCCTGGCACTCCATGCATTATGCACTCCTGACCCCTGCACTGTCTGAAATATAGCCCCTATGTCTATGCATTGTGCACTCCTGTATCCTTCACTCTTGTGTGTTATGCACTCCTTACTCCTGCACTACTGTGTGCGTTACACACTCCTGACCTCTGTACTCTGTGTGATACCCACCCTGAGCCCTGCCTTCTGTACATTATGTACTCCTGACCCCTGCACTCTGCAATATAAACACTCCTGACCCCTTCATTCTGTACATTCTTGACTCCTGCACTCTGTGCATTGCACATTACTGGCTCCTTCAATCTCTGTGTTATGCGCTGCGGAGGCCTGCACTCTTTGTGTTATGTACTTCTCACCCCTGCATGCTGTGCAATATTCATACCTGACCCCTGCACTCTGATAATCACTCATGACCTCTACACTCTGTGTGATACTCACTCCTGAGCCCTACATTATGTGTGTTATGCACTCTTGATCCCTGCATTCTGTGCAATATACACACTCCTGACTCCTGCACTCTTCACAGTACACACTGTTGAACCCCTTGATACCCACTACTTAGCCATGTAATCTCTGAATCATACACACTGAACCCATGTGATCTCAGTGTTATGGACCTCGGAGACTTGCACTCTCTGTGTTACACACCCCTTACCCTTGCACACTGTGTGTTACAGACTCCTGTTGTCTTCTAAATTATGAGGTCCACACAGAAACAGTTCATAAAACAAATCTAACCCAGCTGGCTTGCAGTAAGGGACTGAGTTTAAGAGGAACACTGGAAGGAGCAGGAGCTCATCTGCTAAACTGGTCCCAGACACCCGGCATCTTCCTCTGTCCTTTTTTTCTCCCCTCTGCTGCCCTTCCCCTCAGCTGAAGGATCATTCATGATGTGGCAGCATCCCACACAGAGAGAGTGCCAGCCTGTGCTGCGCCCAGGCGCCCCTAGGTGGCAGTGCACCCCAGGCAGCTGCCTAGTTTGCCTAGTGGAAGCACCAGCCCTGGGAGGGAGTGGACGTCGCCCTCTTGTGGATGTTTTGTGATTTTCCATTGAAGAGAGGACCATCAGAAAGGAGGCTATGTGAGATACTATTTTTGAGAATATTAATGAGAGGTTCCTGTAATGAATATATTTTGTAATTTTAGGAGAATTTTCTTCTTCGTTTAATCTGACCATATTTGGGGCATTTTGTGGTCTCTGTTGCAATGGCAAATGAATCATTAGAATATTCTGGGAAGAAGTACCTTCACCACACTTTTCTGAGAGATATTTTCGTGGAATTTAATTTGTAGGGATTGAAAATCACTCAAAGTTTTAAACTAACATACAGTATCTGAAGTGAGTGACAATATTTGTTTTCTCCATATACGTATATATAAGATACTCCCTCCTTTTCCTCTTGTATTTTTTTATTCTTATGTTTAGCTATATATTGTGGTCATACATTTTGTAGGGTGGTTTGTCTCCTTCCTTCTTTTGGTCTCCGTAACATCTGCCCGGAGCAGATGATCTCTCCTATATGTGTTCTGTTGTGTCTTGTTCATAGAAGTAGGTTTGCTTTATGTTTTTTTGTATATTTTTTCTTTACTTTTCTTCTTTATAAATAAGCACAATAGGTCGATACAAAATCTAGGTGGTAAATGTTTGGGGTTTTTTTGTTGTTCTTTTTGCTCTTTGTTTTTATTATATACGATTGTAACCCTGTTCATCTTTGTAGATGGACTTATTCTTTGTCAGTTAATGTTCGAACATAGCTATAGTCACGAAGAAGCCGATATTCCACAAAACACGTTGATTGGCATTTGAAATTGAACATCAATTGTCACAATATATCTTTTCAGATGTTTTTATTGTGAAACAATTGGATTTTAAAGATTGCATGTAATAAGGTGTTGCTATTCTCTTTTAGCTATACATTAGTGAGAAGTGTTCAATTAATGCATTTCTGGGGTCATAGCAATGAAATTCTCATTTATATATTTTGTTTATTACACTGTTACAGTCTACCATCTTGCAGGCAACTAGATTATTTGTTAGGTGAATTAGCAAGACCAAACGAAAAAAAAAAGAGAACTATATGGTTCACTAAAGAGATACGTAGGATGGTAAAGTAGAAAGAAAAGGAGATTCAAGGAAAGAGAAAGTGTAGCTGACATAGAAATTTATAAAAAATAGATTAAAAGGAGATAGAAATATATAGGAGAAAAAAATAGAAGGAATAGATAAAAAGCCAAACACGCGATCAGTGCTGCCAAAGCACAGAAAGTAGACAATACCTTTGTTAGGTACATCCTTGATGGAATTACAAAATACGATAGGATCACTAAAATAAAAAATGGGCATGAAACTTATGTTGAGGGAGGCCTTGATGTAGTAAACCATTTAAACAATGACTTCAGTCTTCTCAGAAATAAATTGATCTAACAATAACAAGCTGGGGGATCATATTGGTTCTAATAATGAAGGTTCATTTTCAGGAACTTAAACGCGGCTGCGTAGAACCCCATGATGTTGAAGCATTATATGATTTTGCACACTGCATGTCTGCAAAGGAGCAGCGAGTTTTGCCTGTGGGTTAGGTACGCATGTGATTATGTACATATTCCCTGACCTGCATATATGTGAACCTAGCCTAATAACGCAATGGGTCCTGAGTATATTCATCCCAGAGTTCTAAGAGGACTTCAAGGTATAGTTGGAAGGATAGTAAGGAAGAGCTTAACATATGTTGCAGTCAAGTTAATGGAAGCACTCCTAAAAAGAAGGATCATTGATAACCTAAAAACACAATTTGCTGAAACCCAAGAAGCATGGCTTTACTGAGGGCAGATCATGTCAGACTAATCTGATTTAATTTTTTACTATATATCACTAATGTTTTGGACCCAGGTGGTGTTGTTGACACAATCTTTATTGATTTCAGCAAACAGTTTATAGAGTTCCACATAACTGAATAAAAAGGTTGTATGAGCTAGGACTTAATCCTTGGGTGGTTCAGTGGATATGCATTTGGCTAAAGCAGTAGTCTTCAAACTGTGGCCTGGAAGGTTGTTTGCTGCCCTTTGCTTGCTGTTATCCAGCCCTTGAGGCATTATTCCTGCCTCTGATACAAGGTGCTATTTCCCCCTAAGACACCAACAGTGGGGCACCTTTCCTTCCACTGACACCAGCAATGGGGCACTATTCCTCCACTGATGTTAATGATGGGGCACTATTCCTTATAATAATACCAACAATGGGGCACTATTCCTTATAATGATACCGAAAATGGGGCACCGTTCCTCCCACTGATACCAATAAAGGGGCATTGTTTATTTCCAAGGCATTATCTACTCACACTGGCCACAGTCTGCTTCCCACATCCAAGTTTGAAGGACAGGCCTTTTATTTGGAAAGTTTGGCGACCCCTAGGATAAAGGATAGATATCAGAGTGTGGTTGTAAATGGGGCTCATTGAGAACAGGGACTAGTCACTAGTGGTGTACTACAAGGCTCTGTACTAGGTCCTGTTCTATTTGTAAGTGATATAGTTAAAGGTTTAGTCATTAAGGTATGCATTTTTGCTTATGACACAAAGGTTTGCACTAGGGTTGATATCCTTGGAGGTGTCTGTAATATGAAACATGATTTGGAATTTTGGTAGATTGGTTAAAGCAGTTTGAAGTTTCTATATGTAAAATAATGCACCTAAGGAAAAAGGATCTCTTGATAGAGTATAATATTGAGGCCATGCATTGGGAAAAGCAAATTGAATTCTAGGATGCATCACTAGAGGAATTACCCAGCAGCAGGAGGAAGGAGGTCCTGATTCCTCTGTATAGATCTTTAGCTAGACTTCATTTAAAACACTGTGTCCAGTTCTGAAGGCCTCACTTACAAAATAATATTGATAAGAGAGACCTAGTCCAGGGAAAGGCAACAACAATGGTGAAAGGTCTGGGGGATAAAACATATCAGGAAAGACTTCAGAAACTTATTGTACAGTCTGGAAGAAAGAAGTGAAAAGTGGGGACATGTTTGAAACCTTTAAATACATCAAGAGGGTGAATAAGGTTCAGGAGGGCAGTATTCTCAATATGAGGTTAAGATCAAGAACATGGGATATGACCTCAAACATGCAGGAGGAAAGTTCAAAAGTAACCCAATTTTTACCAAAGAGCAGTTGATGCTCAGATTAGTCTTCCAGCAAAAGTAGTCAGTCAGTCAACAGTAAGTAGATTCAAACATGCTCGGGGCAAACATAGCTGTATACTAAGACAAAAATTTAAAAAAAGACCCCCCCCCCCCCAAAAAAAAAGCAATTTAAAAAAAGGGCAGACTTAATGAACTACTAGGTCTTTTTTCTGCCATCACTCATCTATGTTTGTAAGTCCCTAAAAGGATGCATGGGGGCTTGTTGGCCAGAGAGGTGACCTGCACAGTTGATTTGGTTAGCTTATTAATCAGATTTTCAAAAACTGATCAACTGGGCAAAGGAATTTGAGTGCTGTTGTTTAGGGGTTAGGAATTTCCAATGGTGAGTCCATGGCTGGAGGATCCTATCTTTTAAATCAATCAAAAGATTTGACCAGCACAGGAAATAGCCTAATAACATTCACTTCACATTCTATTTGCACAGGAGGAATGTACATGCACTTTCACTGTGCAAATTGATATTTTTTTTATATATACACCCCTAAGCAAATGGCATTAATAATCACCCTATAATATTCAATGCCCCAAGCTCTATGCAGTAAGTAGAATGTCAAGGGCCAAAATATGTGCACACACTACAACCTTAAAAAGCTGGGAATTTGATACTCCAAATGATACAAGAAAGATGGTCAGTAGGAGGCAAAAGAAAGAAAGGAATGTAATGCCCTCTAGGTAAGCTAGATAGGATTTTTGTTACAGGCTGGGTAGCAGCCTAGGATGAGTCAACCTGGGAGTGAGGTAGCGGTTCACCTCAGGACAGGCTGGGAGGCTGTACAGGTCAGGGCTTCTGGAGCCCTCCCACCCTTTCAGAAACTTAGAGAACTTTCTGGAATAGGGGTGGGGGAGGGGAGGAGGCCCAGATCTCCACCATTGAGGGACCTTGGTCAATCCCTAGGCAGGAGGCCAGCCATGGTGACTGAGGATAACCCTTAAATGTGGCAGAGCCTGGGGAGTAGTGTGCAGAGTCGGGTGAAAGATGGACTGAGAGGAAGGCTGACCTACAGGCTGGTTGCTGGACCCAAAGTCTCCTACGAAGGACATCCTGAGCAGCATGAAAAAAGACAGCCCAACGAAAGACCTGAAATCAGTTACCAACCTACCACATTGACAGAACAGGACAGTGTGAGCACTCCTACACCTTCTGGGCCAGATAAAGGGAGAGGGTGGTCAGGTGCAAGACCCAATTAGTTCTCATCCGGGACTACTTAACGGCCAAATTTTGGAATCCCTTGCCCAGGAATACCCTCAGAAAAGCTGGGTAAAGAGGAATGATTCATCTGGGGTCTAAGGAGGTACAAGGGGACCTCATTGCTCCTTAACAGAGACAGTTGCTATTTTTAATCCACATTTTTGTACACTATTGTTGCTAAGAAGTTGTCCACAGGTTTGTAGTTTCTTGGGTATCCCATATACCCCTAGACTCCATCCAAGTTGTTAACCCCTTAATAAAAACTACTAAAAATCAGCTGAAGGACTGTTTACAGACTCTTAATGTGAAACTGTGGAAAACGCGTGTTACCTGGCCGTGCAGAGCCTAGGGGGGACCCAAAACAAATACAGCGGCCCTTAAGAGGGTAGTGCTACAAGAAGAAAACAAGGAAAGAAAGAAAAGGAAAAGGGAAGAGGGTATGGATCTTTGTCCCAATGCCATCTGCCTAACAGTCACTTCCACCATCGATAGGTAGCCTTTCCCAGTTCCAAAGCTAAAGAAATCAAACAGGGTTAAAGGCAAAGAATTCTTGAGTGTAGCCAGGAGATTTTCCATGGTTCAGATATCCTTGCGCCAAACAAAAAGATATGAACAGGATGGTGGGGAGACATGCTTCTTCTTTAAAGCAATTAGGCAGCAGGAAGCTGTCAAAATGTGAGAAACCAATGTGTGTTCTGTGTAGATAGCTAGGGAAATGATAGACCCAATAAACCTGTCTGTGGGGTAAGTGTGAGAATATATGTTGTGAAATAGTTTCATATATCCTCCAAAATGGTTGAATCTGGACAAAAATATGTGTTACAATGAATCTGTATGTGTCAGGCATCTCCAACAAGTGTATGAGATAGCATCTCTAAAGGAATGTAACCCCTCAGGAGTGTAATAACAATGGTACAATATTCTATACTGGTTTACCTTGTAAGGGGAACAAATGGAAGAATTACCAGCATTAAGCCAGATAGTTTCCCACTTCTGCAATGTAAATTCCAGTCCTAGAGTCTGCTCCCACAAAGCCATATAGGAAAGACTGACTCTCATCTAATGGAATGTGTTCAAAGGTTGGTAATAGTCGACATAAGATCTAGTAGTAGGGCAGCTCTCTCAAAAGATGTAAAGTTTGAAAAAGGCAATGTTTTTTAAAAGGAGCTAGCTAAATGCTTGATTTGTAGGTGTTGAAAAAGTGCCCTAGGTCATACCTCCCAACTTTTGACCTTGAGGTTGGAAGCGACCTGTGGAATGCATAGCGTGCCATGGCAAAAATGGGTGTGGCCAAATGCTTAACAGTGGGAGGGGCGTAAGAAGCAAAGTTAAACCAAACCCAGGATCCCTTGTCCCTAAAAAATATGCTTTGATTGCCGTGGCACAAGCAAGAGTCTCACAGACACAAACCCCAGCACAATTTAAAAAAAAAAAAAGAATAAAAAGCTTCCATTACAAATGGTTTTACACAAACTGTAGAAGAGTGTGTTACACAAAGTGTGGAAAGATTCAGGAATGTATTATGCACAGAGTAACAAATAAAATACATAAATATAAACACAAGTCCAGCCACCATAAACAGTGATAATCCAGTATCAATTTAATGTCAATCTTGAAACAAACACCCATGTGCGAATCCGACACCAGATGAAATGAATACACTCACCAGAGCTTTATGCTGATTAAATTATAAACCAGCATGATAGCATTTTGCTCTGGGAGTGATGATCTGCAGGATATCCCAGTAGAGGAACAGCAACCAATAGTGATCCAATCAGCACATATGAAACAGCTAGGCAGCACATATGGAACAGCTAAGCAGCAAACGGTCTTCCAATAACATGGGCAAAGCTCGAGGA
This sequence comes from Staurois parvus, assembly GCF_062004578.1. Taxonomy (NCBI): domain Eukaryota; kingdom Metazoa; phylum Chordata; class Amphibia; order Anura; family Ranidae; genus Staurois; species Staurois parvus. Next base: position 2,514,971 of record NW_028317945.1, read on the forward strand.
ATCAGAAGAGATATGATGGTGCAGTACATTTAAAACCAGTAAAATTTTATTAGTAAAGTATAACACTCACAAGGAAAGTGTCCAGCCGACACCAGCAACGACAGCCTCTATAATAACACATTCACGAGGGAAAAAAACCAAGGGACGAACCTCCTGCACCGCGATTTCACAGCCGACAGCTGGGAAGACCATCCACTAGGCCACGCCCAACACGTTTTGTAACTTGACATCTTCAAGGGGAGGAGTGGATATCAGACATCTGCTCATACAATATATACCCATTCTGCATACAAGATCAGCTGCAGTCGATCAGCACATCAATCTGATACCAAACTACAGCTCAATCTCTGGACTTGTGTTTATATTTATGGATTTTATTTGTTTTTTGTGAATAATTAGCGCACTCTTTATTTATACACATTATGCACAGAGTGCAAAGTTCAGGAGTGCATTTCATACAGAGTGCAGAATTCAGGGACACGTTACGTACAGAGTGCAAGGTTCAGGTATGTATTTCATACAGAGTGCACGGTTCAGGTATGCGTTTCATACAGAGTGCAAGGTTCAGGTATGCATTTCATACAGAGTGCACGGTTCAGGTATGCGTTTCATACAGAGTGCACGGTTCAGGTATACGTTCATACAGAGTGCAAGATTCAGGCATGCGTGCAAGGTTCAGAAGTTAGTTAAACCGCAAAGACACCAATTAAACATACACTTACGTTCTAAAATTTTGATTAACAGCATACAGGAGCCAAGGCAAGAATGTAGGTATCAACTGGATAACAAATAAGTGCATCCGAGCAGAACCTGCAGCAGTGTGAACATCTAGCACAGCCAGGGATTGGCGAACAAGCTGGCGGGGTACAGCTGCAATAAGAGAGAATGCAGCTGTCAAGTTCAACCTGTGATGTTGGGGATGGACAGGGTCGATATGCATTTCAGGGGCTCAGCCCCCTTTTCAAAACAACTCGTTCATAGGGAAACAGCGGGCATTTATACAGTTTCAACTGGGAAAAAGGTGGCAAGGGGCAGGACCAATTGGAACTACTGCATCTGCATCTGTAGCAGTGGATAATTCAGGTGCATTATACCCCACTGCAGGTGCACATGCAGTAGTTCCATTTGGTCCTGCCCCTTGTCACCATCTTCCCTGGCCAGCAATGTATAAACGTCGGCTATTTGTCTATGCAATGCTTGCTTGACAAAGGGGGCAGAGGCCCTTAAATGCATATCAGCCCTGGCCATCCCCGACATCACAGGTTGGAGTGGACAGCTGCATGCTCCCTCTCATCGTGGCTGCAAGCCCCGCTGGCTTGCCCGCATATCCCTGGCTGTGCTAGATGTTCACACTGTTCACACTGATGCAGGTCCTGCTCGGCTGGAAATTAGCAGATAAATAATAGAGTAATGCGGGACAAAGCCCCTGTACACCAGGACTGCAGTACAAAGGTTAAAATATGGGAAAGTCCCGCTCAATCCGGGACTGTTGGGAGGTATGCCCTAGGTGTGAAATTTGCATGCCAACACTGCAAATGGGAGTAAAGTTCTGGTCTCGTTGTCAATGATGTCTTTAAATTGGAAGAGTGAGCTTGATGTCCAAATTATGCAAGTATCAGAAGTAAGACTAGATGAAAGTGAAGGGGGTCTGTAGAAAAGAAGTCAATATGGAAGGTAGCAAAGTCATTCCATATATATGTATATTGAGCCAAGATCATTTTATTTTGAATCATAGGTGGTAGAAGTTTGGCATGGGGTAGCTGAGTCTTGGAGAACCACACCATAGTATAGGATGTGCCAGGCAAAGCCGTAGGTGCTCTATGTGTTACTTAAGGTCCAAGATGGGCACCCTGATTGGCAAAATAACAAAAAGTACAGCTGCATAAGCAGCAGGGTCATTTTTATTCTTGGTAATCTCTCATTGATTTTCATTGTTAGAAGCCTGGGTGTGAGTCAGTGAGTTTACTTTAGGTAATTCTGGAGTTCTCTACAGGTCAGGCCTCCTTTTTCCCACAAATAGAACTTTCTTTCGGTGGTATTTGATCACATGTGCATTTTGTATTTTTTGCAATATAAACAAAAAAAGATCAACACTTTTGAGAAAAAATGTATATTTTTGACTTTTTGCTATTAAATATGTCCAGTAACAAAATTTTAAAAATCACATTTCGTCATAAATTTAGGTCAAAATGTATTCTGCTACGTCTTTGCTAAAAAATAAAATCCCAATACGTGTAAATTAATTGGTTTACGTAAAAGTTATAGCATCTACAAATCGGGGTATATATACTGTAATATTTTTTTTTATACTAGTAATGGCGGTGATCAGCAACTTATAGCAGGACTGCGGTGGTCATTCTGAAACTAGGGGGAACTGACTAATTGTCACTGACTTCCCTAGTGACACCAATACAGTGATCACTGCTAGTAAAAAGCACTGACACTGTACTAATGACACTGGGCAGGAAGGGGTTAACATCTGGGGCAATGAAAGGGTTAATTGTGTGCTGAGTGCTGTTTTACTATTGTGCATGTGTGTGTTGTATGGCGTAAGCACATTACAACACACAAACATTACAAGCAGTGTGCTGGAGCTGACAGGGGAGACATCTGTATTGCTTACATGTATTGTTTATATACAGACCTCTCCTCCGTCAGTGATACTTGGCAATCGCCGGGTGCCAGTGGGAAATCACCAGTATTTCTGCTATAGGGTGTCGAGAAAGAGCTTAATGATTGACATAGTACCACTGGATTGGCGCAAGACCATCGTGGTGCCTATATTTAAAAAGTGGGCAAAGTCTTTACCAAGTAGTTATAGACCTGTTAGTTTAACTTCTATAGTTGGGAAGATACTGGAGAGTTTAATAGACCACACAGATGATTTTTTGCTAGAGAAAAAGCATTTTAAGCAAAAGTCGCCATGGATTCAAGAAAGACAGAAGTTGTCAGACAAATCTGATTTATTTTTATGAGGAGTTGAGCAAAACCTTGGACAGAGGTGTGGCGATGGACGTGGTATACTTGGATTTTGCAAAAGTGTTTGACACAGTTCCCCACACACAGCTAATGTGTAACGTAAAGTCTACGGGGTGGAAAAATCCGTATGTAAATGGCTAAAAAACTAGCTAAAAGACCGTATTCAGAGAGTAGTGGTTAATGATTCAAACTCTGAATGGTCTAGGGTTGTTAGTGGTGTACCCCAGGGTTCAGTGTTGGGACCCTTTCTTTTTAATATATTTATAAACAATATAGGGTCTGGAATTCAAAATAAAATTTCAGTGTTTGCCGATGACACCAAGCTATGAGGTGGAATAACGTCCTTACAGGATATCTCCAATTTATAAGCTGACCTCAATGCACTGTTTAATTGAGCAACTATGTGTCAAATGAGGTTTAATGTTGATAAATGTAAAGTTATGCACTTGGAGGCTAAAAATATGCATACATCATACATACTAGGGAGAGTACAAATGGGGGAATCAATGGTGGAGAATGATCTGGGAGTTACACCCAAAAGGGAAAGTTCTGCTTTAAGGCCTTGTCCTGGTGGGCTCAATCTTATCCCCAAGAAGTGAGGCAATTTCTTATGGATGCCTCTGCCCCAGGGGCGGACTGACCATTTGGAAACTCGGGCGCTGCCCGAGGGCCCGGGGTCAGTAGGGGGCCCCATGAGATGCCCCTGGTACCTTTTTCATAGGCTTTTTTGAGTTTGGGCAAGGACACAGGGGCCCCATGATCCCCTATTGCCCGGGGGCCCCATGAGTTGTCAGTCCGCCCCTGCTCTGCCCAGTGGGGAACATGACTCAGCTGACCTCACTATCAGTTCCATAAAGGCAAGATTCTGTGCCTGAACATGGGCCCAGGAGCCAGCTGACTCCAACTACGCCCTGTACATTTACAAAAAAATAAACAAAAATTTCAGCATATACCATTGTTTAAAGACACAATAATTTCCCACAAACCAATGAATATAGACTTATTGGGGGGGGGGGTTAACAAAGACATGTACCAAAATACATTTTGGCCTAAATTCATGAAGAAATTTGATATTTTTTTTATTTTAATATGTTTTATAGCGGAAAGCAGAACTTTTTTTATAATTTAATGATATAATAAAAAAATATAAAACCCAGTGGTGAACTAATACCACCAAGAGAAAACTCTATTTGTGTGAAAAAAATTATATAAAATTTAATTTTGATACAGTGTTGCATGACTGTGCAATTACCAGTTAATTAACGCAGTGCTGAATAGCAAAAAATGGCCTGGTCATGAAGGGGTAAAACCTTCTGGCGCTTAAGTTGATAAATTAGGTTCAGTATGTAAATTTGGCAAGGAAATGATGGGTTACGTAATGGTTAATAGAATGGAATCAGTAAGTAAGACCATTTAAATTGATGACTGTGGACCTGGAGTCCTGAAATGTCAGGGAAATGCTTAATATGAACCACCAATGGTTCTGTATGAAGAACAGATAACAACAGGGAGAGTAGACAGCCCTGTCTATTCCTACTGCATATCTGGAAAGGAGAGGCTGGTGGAGTAGAATACCGCTTTCTAATACCTGTAACAAAGGACCTAGTTATGCCTACATGTTTTAGGACCAATTGCAAGAAGGGCATATTGAGGTGATCAAAGGCATTTCAGCATCCAGGCTGAGTACTGTTTTCTTCCTGGATATATGTAGCAATATTGATCAGATCGATAACATATTATACCCTTTTAACCATTTGCCCTCATGAGGATTTACCCCCCCCCCCTTCCTGACCAGACAATTTTTTGCGTTACGGCGCTGCGTTACTTTAACTGACCATTGCACGGTCATGCAACACTGCACCCAGATGAAATTTATGTCCTTTTTTCCCACAAATTGAGCTTTTTTTTGGTGTTATTTGATCGCCTGTGAGTTTTTTATTTTTTGCACTATGAAATTTTGAGAAAAAAAACAATATTTTTGACCTTTTGCTATTAAACATGTCCAGTAAAAAAAAATGTAAAATAAAATTCACCATAAATTTAGGCCAAAATGTATTCTGCTACATGTCTTTGCTAAAAAAAAATCCCAATACGTGTAAATTAATTGGTTTACGTGAAAATTATAGCATTTAAAAATCCAAATCCTTCCCTCTTACACCACATCTTTAGCCATGCATTCAGTTCTTTAATCTCTCCCTTTATTTCCTGTGTTTTGTGCATGGCACAGGCAGTATTCCAGAGAGTATAACTTTGGAGGTCTTTCCCTTTAACTTGCAGCCTAGTTCTTTAAATTGTTTCTAAACCACTTGCCATCCAGAGGATTTACCCCCCTTCCTTACCAGGCCTCTTTTTGCTACTCGGCGCTGCACTAATTCAACTGATAATTGCGTGGTCATGCAATGCTGCACCCAAACGAAATTTATGTCCTTTTTTTCCACACAAATAGAGCTTTCTTTCAATGGTATTTGATCACCTGTGCGCTTTTTATTTTTCACGCTATAAACAAAAAAAGACCACAAATTTTGAAGAAAAACGATATTTTTTACTTTCAGCTATATAAAATATATAGTAAACTCAAAGTTGGTTATACATTTAGGCTAAAATGTATTCTGCTACATGTTTTTGGTAAAAAAATCCCAATAAGTATATATTGATTGCTTTGTGTGAAAGTTATAGCGTCTACAAACTATGGTATAGATACTGCAATTTACGCCATTTTTTTGCTGTACAGCGCTGCGCTAGTTTAATGGACAATTGCGCAGTCATGCAATACGGTACATAAATGAAATTGATGTCCTATTTTTCACACAAATAGAGCTTTCTTTTGGTGGTATTTGATCACCTGTGCACTTTTTATTTTTGGCGCTATAAACAAACTTTTTTTAGAAAAAAATGTTTTTGAAAAAACAATATTTTCTCATTTCGGTCATAAAAAATATCCAAAAAAACTAAAATTTCATCATAAATTTAGGCCAAAATGTATTCTGCTACATGTTTTTGGTTAAAAAAAATCCCAGTAAGTGTGCATTTATTGATTTGCGTGAAAATTATAGCGTCTACAAACTATGGTATAGATAGTGGAATTTACACAGCTTTTACTTTCTGACTGCCCATCACATTTCATGAGGTGCTAAAATGCCAGGATAGTACAAACACCCTCAAATGACCCCTTTTCATAAAGTATACACCCTAAGCTATCTGCTGAAAGGCATATTGTGTCCATGGAAGATTTATTTTTTTTCCCACAAGTTTCTGGAAAATGACAAAAACATTTTTTTTTATTTTTACACAAAGTTGTCATTTAAATGATTTTTTCTCGCACAAGGCATGGGTATGTGTGGAATTACACCCCAAAATACATTCTGCTACTTCCACCGAGTATGAGGATACCACATGTGTGAGACTTTTTGGGAGCCTAGCCACATACAGGAGCCTGAAATCCAATGACCACTTTGAAAGCCTGAATGTGCGTAACTTCCTCATTTCACTTCCTCAATACCTATCACAGTTTCGAAGGCCTAAACATGCCAGGATAGCACCCTTTAAAAGCCTGAAGATGCTTATTGGATTTTGGGGTCCTGTACTTGGCTAGACTGCCAAAACGTCTCTCACATGTGGTACCCCCATACTCGGGAGAAGTAGTAGAATGTATTTTGGGGAGTAATTCCACATATATCCATGGCATGTGTGAGCAGTAAATCATTTAAGTGACAATTTTGTGTAAAAAAAAAGAAATGTTTTTGTTTGTCATTTTTCAAAAACTTGTGGTAAAAAAATCAATTCTATTGATTCAACATGCCTCTCAGCAAAAAGTTTGGGGTGTCTACTTTCCAAAAAGGGGTCGTTTTGGGGGGTGGGGGCATTCTATGCCCAGCATTAGAAGTTTATGCCACACATCACTCACTCTTCTAACCACCTGAAGACCAAGCCTTTTCTGACACTTGGGCCCTGATTTACTAAGAATTGAGTCTACCAGCAGACTCTGAACATTCAGGCAGACTCAATTAAATCAATTAAGACCTGTCAGTCTTCTGAGAGGCGTCTAGCAATCTCATTGAAAAACGTCTATTTTCCTGTTAGTAAATGTGGAATGTGGGACATTTTTAGGTGCAATACCGGATATGTTAGCTAGGTGGCGCACAAGCGCGGGCTTTGTCCTGTTGGCGTTTTCTGTTTGCATATGAGAATATTTACAATGTAAAATAAAAAGTACACCTATATTATAATTTATTTTTTTTTTTTGCTGTTTCTCCAAAATGATCAGACAACTAATGCATTTACTAATGAATGTCATACATTCTATTTTCAAATGTTAAACATTTTCACACATATCTCAAATAATTTGGAATGTCTAAATTCTAAGTTCCCAATATAATGATATAGGTTCCTTCTCTTTAATCATGTAACTATTCTATGTTAAAGTCATAGTGCAGTGCTATAAATGCATGTGATCAATAATGAATGCATGTAAAATCCAAAAAGTGCAAATAATTGCAATAATGATGTAAAATGGTAAATGGTGCTAAAATAAGTTCAGATAATCATTCCTGAATATTGGAATGTCCTTTGTGTGATAGTACCAACTCAGAGAGTGCCTATGAATGGCACGTGCGGTTTATCCGTGACGGACAGTAGTGCATGAACTCGTGAAAGGTAAACATGAAGGACATTCCATTATTCAGGAATGATTATATGAACTTTTTTTAGCACCATTTACCAGTTTACATGATTATTAATGGGCGGCACAGTGGCTTAATGGTTAGCACGTCTGCCTTACAGTAAATGGGTCATGGGTTCGATTCCTGACCATGGCACCCCCTGCATGGAGTTTGCATGTTCTCCCTGTGCTTGCTTGGGTTTCCTCCGAGTACACCAGTTTCCTCCCACACTCCAAAGACATGCTGGTAGGTGAATTGATTCCTGTCCAAATTGGCCCTAGTATGTGTAAGTATGAATGTGAGTTAGGGACCTTAGATTGTACGCCCCTTGAGGGTTAGGGACTGATGTGAATGTGCAATATATATGTAAAGCACTGCGTAAATTGACAGCACTATATAAGTACCTGAAATAAATTATTGCACTTTTTGGATTTTACATGCGTTTATGATTGATAACATGCATTTATAGCGCTGCACTGTTACTTTAACATATTTCTATTCTGGGACTGCTGCCAATACCCTGAGTGCTAGCTGCTACCTTCATATCTATACCTATATTTATATTTATCTTGTGTAATACCATTTTAGTAGTCTATATAATTTGACCAGCGCTCGCTTTATCATTTTTAAACAATGTAACTATTCTACATTGGAGCTCAAACTCTGTCTCCCACAGTGGCTTAGTGGTTAGAACTCAGAATTTACAGCACTTGGGTCATGGGTTCTAATCCCGGTCATGGCTGCATCCCAGTTTGCATGCTTTCCCTGTATGGATGTGTTTCTGCCAACACTCCAAAGACATGCTGTTAGGTTAATTGGGCCTAGTACATAGCTGAGTTTCTGCCCTTAGATTATAAACTCCTTGACATTTATGAATGTTAAAAAAAATGGAGATCAATATTCTGGGTTGTGTCAGTGACAGGAATATTGATCAATCAATTAAGATTTTGCCTAATGACTAGAAAGTGGAAAGGGGGTGACTCTTACCTGCGTCCTATTCTTCTGACAAGTTGGAAATGTGCAAGTTTCATGCTGTGTATATATTCCATTGTAACTTTTTTTATCTTCTTTTAAACCTGTCTCCTTATACAACTTGACCCCCTCCCCCACCCCATCATCACCTGTCCCATATGAAAATCATATGCATAATGCAAATGGATCACCGCCCCACTCTTTTTAACTATTGATTTACTGATCAAGTGAATGTGTCTCATTTTCTATCATCTACAGCTCAGATCTCACATTATTATACGATTGCTGATTGTGTCTCACCACTAGTCTGATTGAATTCACAATTCCTGGTCAGTCCCGTTCCCTTTCCTCTAATAATCTTTAGGGCCAGTTCACACTACATGTGTTTCAGTTGCTTTTTCGGCATCACAAACGCACAGAAAGAAGGTTATATGGTTGTCAATGTCATAGTTCACATCAGCGCTTGCATTTTTAGTGCATTGCAGGTGCTGTAAACAAAGTTGACCACGTTGCATTGTTTATGCACAGAACTGTACTGGAACACGTTGAAACGCCCTTGAATGTACTAAAACGCACATGTCCCTAATTAAATTGAATAAAAAGAAAGTAGAAAAAACTAACTGAAAGGGATACAAAAATGCAATGCAACGTGTCCAAAACGCATCCAAAATGTACTGGAACACACTAAACATGAATGCCAAAAGGTCATGCAAAAACGCATCAGGAACACATCTAGACTGTTTCTATAGTGTAAACTGGCCCTTAGGACTTGTACACACCATTGGTGGTGCAGAAACGCATGCAAGAACACACATTTTCCAGCACAGCAAAGAAATGCAATGCCTTTTGCAGATGTGCACAGGTACCATGATGAAAACGTAATTGTACCTACACACGTCTATTAAACACAGACACATTCACAGCCACCAAAACGCATGGCACCACACTACTGTGTGGTTAGGTGCAACACACTTTTACAATAATATACCTGCAGTATTTTTGCATGTTCCTACACGTTAGGCAGCCCTTTGAAATTAATGAGCTGAGGAAAAAAAAAGTAAAAAATGCCCCATTCACACAAGTCCTCTGGCCTGTACAGCTTAAATGAGGGGGTTGTTCATGTGGCTGGAGCCACCTGTTACACTATGGGGACACAGCAGCTGTATGAACACAGGTTTTAATCTGACAGGTGTGAAGGCGTGGGTAAGTGGCCCTGAATGCTCATTGTGTGTTCAGGGCTGTACACCTGCACCCATATGCTTGTCAAATTATGACCTGCAGCATTTCCATAGTGTAACATAGGTTGCCTGCAAACAGCGACAGCCACAAAAACAAACCACTGATTCCCACTCTACAGGCCACAGCACCCATGTGAATGAGCCCCACTCCTAACTACACTCCCATCCACTAACACTCCCACTACCACTTCCGGGTGTGTGCAAACGTCCTTCCACAAACGTCATGGCATATTTCCTGTATGACAGCTGCTCTAGTGCCTCCTCCAACAGCCGTCTTGGCATTTATTTGTGCACCATAGCAATTTTACATGCGGCTCCATTGTGTATATGACATTCGCAAATATATGTTTGCAGTTCTATTGTGGATTTGGCATTGGTGAATGTATGCTTGCAGCTATACTGTGTATATGACATTGGCGATTATATATTTGCCGGTAAAGGCCCAAAGTCAACATAAATTGGGGGCCCAATTTATTACTGTTAAGAGGATTGTAGAAAAAGAATAGCTAGCTGCACATTGAACACGACCTATTCATTGGTACATAACATGGTCTTGTGGTGCAATAGGGGGCTTTTGGTTTGTTACTTTGGACATACTTGCATATAGCACTGTCAATTTACGCAGCACTTTACATATACAGTATGTGGTAAATTCACATCAGTCCCTAACCCTCAAGGGGCGTACTATCTAAGGTCCCTAACTTACATTCATACATATACTAGGGCCAAATTTGACAGGATCCAATTAACCTACCAGCATGTCTTTAGAGTGTGGGAGGAAACCGGAGTACCCAGAGGAAACACAGGCACAGGGAGAAAATGCAAACTCCAGGCAGGAGGTGCCATGGTTGGGATTCGAACCAACGACCCTAGTACTGCCAGGTAGAAGTGCTAACCATTTAGCCACTGTGCTACATTCAACTAGAACATGAAATAATCCCCCCAAAAAATACATAGTCCAAATGTTTATTGATCAAATACACATTCCACATTTATTTGGACAGCAACAACAAATAGGTACATTCAATATCTTGGTGAAAATAATAAAAAAAAAAAAAAAGTAAGATTGATGTTGCTAAAATAGAACGGTCCTGCTCATAAGAGCTTACAATCTAAAAGATTATACTTCTAATGAACTGTGCTTTCACAGGGTACAGCAGGAAACAGTTAATATGAATCACTTAGGCTTATCCACAAAACAGGCTGCAGATCAAAATATCAATATAAAAATACATACATGCCAAAATAAAACACCTCCCACCTCCCCAAATCCCCCACACATACATTTCTCATCATGTTTGTCTGAAAACTGCATTTCATTCTAACTAAAGCAAACTTGGAAGAGCAGAGCAATTGACATGTGTCATGGATTACAATGCAAATATAATAAACACACAATCATTGTACAATAACACAAAAACACACCTTAGAAGGAAAAACATGCAAAACATTTACAGCCCACATCCAAACACAGCGTGAGTGTGGCCTGGGGCAATTCACCACAATATCTCTTCCTCCCCCAAACCACTACAGACAAGGACTTGCAGAAAATAATGAAGCCTGTACAAGGCAAAAATCAGCCACTACTGCATCTCTTTATATAAGGTAGGCCACATCCACCATTGTCATTCATTTGGTCAGAGAAAGTGTTTGCACCTGATTAATTCTCTTCCCACGTGCGTTAACCCTTGGTATACAGGCCCCACAAATCAGAGTCAGAAAGAAAGCCACAGGGAAGTGTAACTGTGCAGCATACAACAGAACATTGAACAGGGATGTAAAAGGGAACCCTATTGGCAATATTTCTTAGCCCTATAGGCACAATTCACTCCAGATTATCGCATGAGTTAAGGCAGTCACATGACCACATCTTGCATGCAATACTGAAAATGTCAATTTACTTTTGCTAGTATGCGGTATTTCCCATAAATTGGAAAAACACTCAGGAAATCAAACATAAAAAGGCCTTACACCCCAGTCACATCAAAGCCGATTTAGAAATTGTGCGACGTATAGTGAATATGCTTATTTCCTTGCGATTTGCAAGACATCTGACACAGATATCTATGCAAATCGCCACAAAAGTAGAACATGTACTACTTTAGAAATCAGTGTCGGAAACGCACCCATGTGACTGCTATAATAGCAGACAATAGGGTGTGACTTGGCACACGATTTGCAAGTCGCATGTCATGCAAATCACATGCCAAGTCGCATCCAGGGTGCACAAATTCAGGTGCGATTTGGGAATTGAAATTGTACCTGATAGCGGATCTAATGAATGTGGATGTGAGTGTCTTAACTTAAGCGATATGCTGCAGCACAATTTCAAAAGTAGTTCTTGTCTAATTTTTTCAGCATTTTGTAGCGATTGCACATATAGACTAAAATAGAAACCGCAACGCAAAACACAATTGAAAACGCAATAACTCATTGGTAAATCTACAGAAAATACGGTGAAATTGCCAACAAAAAGCACAATTTTAAATCACATCTAGTTTGAACCAAGCAGGCAATTCAACAAAGGAAATAAATCTTTGAAGGCATGCGGTATCTGCATGCTCGGATAAGGGTCTGTTATGGATTTGGGAGGGGGGGACTCCATGCCATTATTTTATTAATTTTTTTTTTTAATCCTTTTCTCTCTCTCGCTCACTCTTCTCATGGTTTGACAAACCTTCCCAAAAGGGGCGGAGTGCAAACCAGCATTATCAAATCAATCATTAGTCCAGGCCCTTATCTCATCCCATCGTTTGACATTCACATAAGGTGCAACTTTAAAGGTGTTTGAACAGACAAGGCCTCATTCTAATTCACATTCTAGGGATCATTTAGACAGAAAGCAAAGATGCTGCCACCAGCACATGTATGTTATGGTAGTCACACGTAGATCATGCAAATTCATTGCTGTGGTTGGGATTCAAACCGACAACCCTAACGTTGTGAGGCAGCAGTGCTAATCACTAATCCACGGAGCCTGTATTTCTGTGAATCAACCCTAAGTCCCTGGGCAAGGTCAGTGTAACTAGCCAAATATCTCAAATGTGACACAAATGTTGTGCTATGTTGCCAATTCACATGTATGTTGGTTCTATGCATCCCAATACAAAGGATTACAATACTAATACAGGAGTACTTCAGTTTACCAACGCCTTAACTTAATTTTCGGTTTACAAATTAAAACCCATTGAAAATAATGCCTCGGTTTACACAATTGTTAATAATTTTTTTTCGCAATACAAAGTGTATGTCGGCACTGATCTTCAAATGCAAATGCCAGCCTTTTTATTTTTCTTCACTATAGTTCACAAGCTTAGAAGTCACTTTTCCCGACGTTACAGAAAACTTTGTATCTTTTAATAAACTCAAAGTAAACATTGTTTCCTTTAGGGATATAAATTCCAAGAAAACTTTCTCTTTTAGCTGGAGGAAGTGAAAGCTGAATTTCTGAGCTATAGTGAAGAAAAAAGAAAGGGAAAATTGCATTTAAAAACCAGCACCATAATAAATAAAAAACGTCATGGGGTCCACCCTCCCATCCACACCAAGCCCTTGGGTTCTGGTATGTATCTTAAGGGGTAACTCCACACCAAAATGTAAAAAAAAAAGGCTTGGGGCCCCCCCTCCCATCCACACCAAGCCCTTCGTGTCTGGTATGTATCTTAAGGGGTAACTCCACACCAAAATGTTAAAAAAAAATGGCGTGGGGTCCCCCCTCCCATCCACACCAAGCCCTTCGGGTCTGGCATGGATATTAAGGGGTAACTCCACGCTGAAATTAAATAAAAACCAGCGTGGAGTCGCCCAAAATCCATACAAGACCCTTATCTGAGCATGCAGCTCAGGAAAGGGGAGGGAAGAGCAAGCGCCCCCCCCTCCTGAACCATACCAGGCCACATGCCCTCAACATAGGGGGGTGCTTTGGGGCAGGGGGGCCCCCCAAAGCACCTTGTCCCTATGTTGATGGGGACAAGGGCCTCTTCCATTAGTGAGATAATTGGTCGGCTGTTTTTCGGGATTTTGGCACATTTTATCGGTAAATTTGGCTAAAAATCGGTCGATTTTGCAGATCGGCCAATTTTCGCGGCAATGATCGGCAAATCGGCTGATCTTTTTACCGATAAAAAATCTGCGCATGAGCCGTGACCTGCAAGAAAAAGAAGAAAAGAAGAAGAAGAAAATGAAAAAGAAAAATGCAGGCCATAGACGGGGCGAAAACTGTCCGTTTTAAAAAAAAAAAATGAAAAATCGGTTGTTCAATCTGGCGGGACCAGCCGGGGACATCAAGCATGTGATCCCACCACATGTGACATCAATGATGTCAGATGGGGCGGGAACACTCAGATGATGTCCCCGGCTGGCCCCACCCCTTACCTATATAAGAAATGTCAGCGAGACTGGCTGCATAAGGCTGGTAAGTCTCGTCAAGTGCGGAACGTTTTCTTTTTTTTCTATTTGCGGGTCGCTGCCATGACATCGTGATTGACGTTGGATCTACTTCGGGGGACATTGTTTTATTAAAGGATTTGTCAAAGACCCTGTACTGTGTTTTTTTACACTACACTTTTGCTTGTTTTGTGAATTAGTAGTGGTACCATGTACCGCATACTCATTCAAGGAGGGGGGGTGGGATCTGGGGGCCCCCTTGGCAAAGGGGGCTTCCAGATTCTGATAAGCCCCCCGCCCGTAGACCCCCACAACCACCGGCTAGGGTTGTGGGGAAGAGGCCCTTGTCCCCATCAACATGAGGACAAGGTGCTTTGGGGGGGAGCCCCCCCTGCCCCAAAGCACCCCCCCATGTTGAGGGCATGTGGCCTGGTATGGTTCAGGAGGGGGGGGCGCTCGCTCATCCCCCCCCTGTCCTGACCTGCCGGGCTGCATGCTCGGATAAGGGTCTAGTATGGATTTTGGGGGGGACTCCACGCTGTTTTTTTTTTTATTTTGGCGTGGAGTTACCCCTTAATAACCATACCGGACCTGAAGGGCTTGGTATGGATGAGAGGGGGGACCCCACGCTGTTTTTTTTTTGTTTTTTTTTTATTGCAGACCTTTATTTTTACATTCAGCTGTCAAAATACCGTATTTTCCGGCGTATAAGATGACTTTTCAACCCCTGAAAATCTTCTGAAAAGTCGGGGGTCGTCTTATACGCCGGTGCGAGCCGGTGTCAGGGCGGCACTTTTTCGAGGGGCGGCGCAGCGCCGCCCCCCCTCCTCCTCCAGCGGACACTAAGTACAGGGGTGGACAGAGGGGCTGCTGTACCTTACCTGGCTCCGGTCCCACGACGATCCGGTCCAGGAAGCGCGGCTGCTCCTTCTTTCAGTTCGGCCGCTCGATGGTCACGCGGCCGCTCGGCTCCGCCTCCTCACCGGTGATTGGGCGCCAGCACTGGAAAGGCACACAGGCGACCAATCACCGGCGAGGAGGCGGAGCCGAGCGGCCCCGCGAAAATCGAGCGGCCGCACTGGAAGAAGGAGCAGCCGCTCCTCTCCCCCACTGACACTAACGATGGGGCACTATTCCTCCTCCACACTGACACCAACGATGAGGCACTGTTCCTCTCCCACTGACACCAACGATGAGGCACTGTTCCTCTCCCACTGACACCAATGATGAGGCACTGTTCCTCCCCCACTGACACCAACGATGAGGCACTGTTCTCCCCACTGATACCAATGATGGGGCACTATTCCTCCCACTGACACCAATGATGGGGCACTATTCCTCCCACTGATACCAACGATGGGGCACTATTCCTCCCACTGACACCAATGATGGGGCACTATTCCTCCCACTGATACCAATGATGGGACACTATTCCTTCCACTGGCACCAATGATGGGGCACTATTCCTCCCACCGACACTAATGATGGGGCACTATTCCTCCCACTGACACTAATGATGGGGCACTATTCCTCCCACTGACACCAATGATGGGGCACGATTCTTCCCACTGACACCAATGATGGGGCACTATTCCTCCCACTGACTAATGATGGGGCACTATTCCTCCCACTGACTAATGATGGGGCACTATTCCTCACACACTGACACTAATGATGGGGCACCATCATTGGTGTTAGTGGGAGGAATAGTGTCCCATCATTGGTATCAGTGGGAGGAGTAGTGCCTCATCATTGGTGTCAGTGGGAGGAATAGCACCCCATCATTGGAATACCATACTGAAATACCATACCATATTGAAATCAAATCTGATGTTTTTTCATTTTTATTTGATGTGCGTTGGAAGAGGGGTAGTCTTATACGGCGAGTATAGCTCAAACCCTATATTTTAACAGGAAAAGTAGGGGGTCGTCTTATACGCCCAGTCGTCTTATACGCCGGAAAATAATCTAGACCTTCGAAATAAGTAAAATCATTACAGAAATAATTATAAAGGATAAGAAACAAAAACAGAATCAATAGAACTAAGGAAATCAAATTAGAATACATAAAGATATGCCTAACTACAAATAATGCTGTTTGTTAAACACAGTAGACGCGATTGAGTGTCGTCTGTCAGTGGACTCCACACAGAGATTTACTATTGAAGAGCGGCTAAAAAGCAAGCGCCCACAGAGGACGTCTAAAATGTGTTCTGCACATGCGCATTTATATCGTCCAAATACGCTGCACAAGCGTCTAGTTCTTCATTGTGTCAACTTGCTTAAAAAAAAACTTTTTAACACATTTTAATTTTTTTGGAAATGGCAGATATTGTTTAAAGTGAAGTCCTGATATTTGGCAAAGCAAATTTCAATGTGAACATGTTTCTGCACTGATTTTTCATGGTGTTAGACGTGCCTCTTAGCAAGTCTGCTTTTTGAGTCTGATTCCTGATCTGTGTCTCGTTAGTAAATTCGATTTGGCGTCTACTTGTTGACGCTTCTCTTTAGTAAATCTCTTAGCGGGGTAAAAGTAGACGGTCGCTAGTAAAAAGTGGACGTTCGCCCACGGAAATGCGCCTAGGCACAATAGTAAATCAGGGTCTTTTTGTTCACATGAAAAAAATAAGTCTTTTTTGCTAGGAAATTAATTTAAACCCCAAACATTATATATTTTTTTAAAGCAAACACCATAGTGAATAAAATGGTGGGTACTAAATTTTTTTATGGCACATAGTACTCGCGCATTTTTTTTAAAAAATACACTTTTTTTACTTTTAATGCACAAAAACACAATATATTGGCCAATTATTTGGTAAAATATAAATGATGAGAGTATGCCGAGTAAATAGATACTAAACATGACATGCTTTAAAAATGTGCATGCCCCGTGCAATGGCGACAAACTGCATACGTTTTTAATATCCATAGCCAATGTTTAAAAGCCTTTACAAGCTACCATTTTAGATTTACAGAGGAGGTCTAGTGTTAGAATTACTGCCCTTGATCTGAAGTTCGTGGCGATACCTCACATGCATGGTGCAACTGCTGTTTCCATACTGGCACAGGGTCAACGCTCATGAATGCAGGTGTGCGGATGCGCCGGGGCAAGGGTACTTTTTTTTTTTTTTTTTTAAGTTATTCCGATTTTTTTTATTATTTTTACACTGTCCTTTTAATTTTTTTTTTGATCACTTTTAATGCTGTCACAGGGAATGCAAATATCCCCTATATCTTCAATGGGCATTGTCATATATTCTTTTTTGAGAAATCTGGGGTGTATCAGACTCTAGATCTCTCCTCTGCCCTTACATTATCTAATCAAACCAAAATCGGTATGATCAGATGCTCTCCCAATTTACAAATGGCGCTGTTTATATCCTGCGAAACTGAAGTGATTAAATGCTTGTAGCTTCCGAGTTCTTAGACTATAGAGATGATTGGCACCATTCTGGTCTCCAATCCACTCTATGGTCAGCTGGCAGAAACACCGGCTGCATTCTCAGGATCCCCCGATGGCGCGGGACTGCCCGAGAAGGCCGTGGAAGGCAGTGGGGGAGGGGGGGCATCATCTCCCGCTGCTTGTAAAAGCAATCCTGCAGTCAGTTAATTAGTCACTAGGATTGCTTTTACATGAAAGCCGATCGCCAGCTGAAAAAAATGATACCAGCAGCTTCAGGCATTATCCTGGTATAACCACTCAAAGTCCAGTGATGTACCAGTATGTCGCTGGTCTTTGTTGGGTATATATGCTACGTTCTTTTGGGGGTTTTTTTATGCAGCCTGTGGACTGAATGAAAAAAAAGAGAAGAAATCTCTGCCAAAAAAAAGTGTGTGGTATGCCCACCATTAAAATATACCACCCTGCCTCCACGCACTTCTAATGATGGACACACATTAGGTCACACATTAGGTCACACAAGCGCCAGTTCCAAGATTGTACAAATGTCTAAATAGTGGCACACTAGAATAAAAATTGTCCATGTATAAGAGGTACCCCATATGGAGAAATGATGACACCAAGTTCCAAACTATCTTGCCACTGCTCCCCATGAAGTCTGGGCATCCAGGGGGCTCCACGTGACTATCTTTTCCCTCGTAAATCTGAAACTTATAAGTATAGCCTGTTGCCCTCTCACAGGTCTTCTACATCTTGACCCCATATCTGGCACGCTTGCTGGGGAGAAATTGTTTGAATGCAAGGCGGCCAGAAAAATTAATTAGGGACTCATCAACACAGATGTTTTGCTGGGGAGTATAGACATCTGCTAATTTTTGATTAAGGTGATTTGCGAGGGGCTGAATTTTGTGCTACAAATTCAGGGTCACCCCGAGGATGACAGAGTGTATTGTCGTTGAAATGCATAAAACACATTATACTCTCATATCTATGCCTGGCCATGGCAGCAGAGAACACGGGATATGATGAATCGGGTCTGCGGACCAATACAACCGCAATTCATTTCTTTTAGTAATGCCCATGTTGAGGGTTAGGCCCCCAAAAAAGTAAATTCGGAAAACGTAATGGGTTTCCATGAGACTGGTCTGGCAAGGTTTGAATTTGGGTTGGCGGCGATAAATTGTTGTGCATATAAATTGCTTTGATCCACAATCAACGCATACAGATATTCCGTGAAAAACAGCTCAAAAAATCAAGTGGAGTAGTTAAATTTTCTATTTCCACCTGAATTCCGGGTTGGGCAGTGAATGGGGGAAGTACAAGTGCTGTAAAATTTGTGGACTGCCAGTTGGGATTTGCAAGCACATCCGGAAGGATATTAGGAGCTCTGCGGGCCTGTGTGTGAATTCTTAGTGGCTGCGGGACACTACTTGTGCTCGCCACCGCACCAGCTTGTACTGCACTTATAGGACTCGCCACGTCACCAAGTCATACTGCAGTGCTGGTATTATTACTATTATTGTACAGGATTTATATAGCGTCAACAGTTTGCTCAGTGCTACAGTATAACGGGAGACAATACAGTAACAATACAGATCAATACAAGAGGGTTAGGAGGGCCTGATCCTGGGAGCTTACAATGTAAGAGGCTGCATATGAGAGTCATCAAAATTTACCGGCAAGTGCTAACAGAGATCAGGTCTGATTCTGCGAACACTGCACTGCAGTTTTGTTTGTAATATATCAAGTGACAGGGACCTGACACTGCATATGCTGGGGGAGAAGGGGGGGGAGTAAGTGTAGGGGCTAAACGCAGGTGCTGGCAGGTGTCGGGGCTCATTCCCGTTAACGCTGCATTTTTGAGGACGCTATACTAATGTGAACACTGGTATAGTGCTGATCTGATCAAAGATATTGATCCGTTCAGACACTATACTAGCAATGGAGATTTATTGTGTATGAGCGTGTTGCTGGCAATCAAGGGGTTAAATGTGATGACTGGTGTACTGACGGGCAATCTGACCCCATCTGGGAGTGGCGTGAAAACCACGGGAGCGCAAATCACGTATATATATATATATATATATATATGTGTGATTTTGCGCACCCATGCCGCCCTGTAGTAGTATTTCTGCTATAGGGCGGTCAGGAAGCGGTTACAGAAGTGGTTTGTGTTATGTCGCTGCGTTACTTTAACTGACAATTGTGCGGTCATGTAACACTGCACCCAAATTAAATTTACGTCCTTTTTTTCCCACAAATTGAGCTTTCTTACGGTGGTATTTGATCGCTTGTGCGTTTATTTTTTGCGCTATAAAAAAAAGACTGATAATTTTGAGAAAAAAAACAATATTTTGGACTTTTTGCTATAAAACATGTCCAGTAAAAAAATGTAAAAATCAAATTTTGTCATAAATTTCAGCCAAAATGTATTATGCGACATGTCTTTGCTAAAAAAAATCCCAATACGTGTAAATTAATTGGTTTACGTGAAAGTTATAGCGTTTACAAATGGCAGGAAAGATACTGGGATTTTTTTTTTCATAATAATAATTGCGGCAATCAGTGACTTATGGCGGTGATCAGCGATTTATGACAGTGATTAGCGACTTATGGCGGGACTGCGGCGGACATTTTGACACTGGGGGGGAACTGACTTGGGGTCACTGACATCCCCAATGACACCAATACAGTGATCAGTGAAAAAAAAACACTGACAATGTACTAATGGCACTGGGGAGAAAGGGGTTAAAATTTTTATTGAATGAAAGGGTTAACTGTGTGAGGGGAGTGTTTTACTAGGGGGCGGGGGTGTGTACTGCATGGGAACACCAGATCCTGAGAGATAAAGTCTTCTCTCAGGTTCAGCGTGCTCTGAACTGACAGATAGCAGAGCTGCAATGTAAACAATGCAGCCGTGCTATCTGTCAGTGTTTATCGGTAATCGCCAGGACTCAATCAATCACCGGGACTCAGCGGGTAATGACCCGGTGATGGACTCCCGCTGTCACGATCTGTGGGACGGGTAGGGTGGGCATGCGCCTTGCGTGCGCCCCCTAACTGTTTTCCTAGACGCCATTTTTTAACATGCTCTAGCACAGCGGTGCCACCCTGCTGCAGTGTATATACTGCGGCTGGTATTAAAGAGGTTAAGGAGCTTCCATCTTTCATGTATTTTCTCATTGGTCCTAACATGGACCATGAAAGCTGAGTCATGCCTAGCCCTTCCCAGTAATTTATCATCCCAGTCCACCACATCTTGAACCCTGGCACCAGAGAGACAGCAAACCATTCAGTTGAGGAGATCCTGTTAATAAATTATTTTATCAGTCCTGCTGATTATAGAATTCCCTATTATCACCAACTGTCTAGACCTTTCTGCACTGCCCTTACCACCCCTACTAGATGATCTGCTCTTCTGGCTGTTTGAGGTAGCAGTAGGGTTGCCACCTCATCCCTTTAAAACCGCTAATTTATTGCAGATAAGGCACTAAGTGAGTTTAATTACCACCTTAATCAGCCACAGAACCTGTGTAATTAATATGTGTTCGGTTTTAAAGGGATGTGGTGGCAACCCTAGGTAGCAGTGACATCTAGGGCTGCCACTTCTGAGTTAGTCACCCCCACATCTTCACCCAACTTGGCAAATCTGTTGGGTGCCCAAACACAGGACTGGCCTTCCTTTTCTGTGAGCACTTACCACTCCCTCTACCTGCATTAAACCATTTTCCTACCTGATAATCCTGATTTAGCCCTCCATACCAATCCCATTTACCATCTATAAAATTTGTGCAGCGCTAAAATAATAAAATGAATCATAGAATGAATAATGTCCTGATATGTGTCAATTAAATAGCAATATATAATGTTAAATATAATCAATTAATAAATTATACTCCTGATATATTAAAGTTTGTATAAAAAGATATAAATTAATATAATTGAGGCCCAAGGTGACACAGTTATTCCTGGTAGCGTATCAATCAGCAAAAGTTCTGTGAGTGGCAACAAATAGATAAAATGCGCACTCACCAGATGCGCAATTATAATGCGCACTGTATTAATCAATAGATGTCTGCCCGGAATCCCTCTTTAAGGTGGTGCAGGAAAAACAGCCCAGGATAGGTGAATATCATCAAAGTGGCGTTATATCCGGAAGTCCCTTTAAGGACGTGAGTGCAGCCTCTTCTGGTTACAGGGATGGTCACCAGGGGGAGCTTAGGGGGATTTAAAAGCTCACCAAAGAGCGACAAAGGGAAATGCCCATAGTGTAGTAAATTTACTATCCAAGTTTATTAAATGTATTGATGATGAAAAAGATAGGTTCATACATGTAACAATATCCTTCAAAAGCAAATCCTTGCAATATAACAAAGCAGCATAAAGTTGCTGTGAGCACTGACCAGCTGGTAGGAGATAATGGCCGCCGGACCTCTGTGATCTGGCGGCGTGACATGAAGGCGTGCAGGCTCCTCCAAGATGCGTTTCGTACACAAGTATGTCTTCAGTAGGGGTATGCCATTGCAGCCTGACGTCCACCTAATGTATTTATAGCCGAAAATGGCGGGCCGTAACGAACGGGCGCCATCTTGCCGGAGACTGAACAGACTGTGAATGCGCGAACTGGCGGGCGCCACTTTCCGTTGGTCCGGTTCACAATGTTGGTACGTCCGAATGTAAAGCTGGTAAATGCGCATGTGCATGCACCATTTTACCTTAGATCAGCGCAGATGAGGCAAGCAGCACATCTCTGTGGGTTAAATTGCCCAAAAACATCACCAAAAGCTATATATAAGTAAAAGTATCCAATATATGATTATGAAATTGGACCATACTCAAAGACGAGGACGTGGCAAGTAAAAAATGAGGAAAAAAAGGGGGCTGCCTGTCAATGTCAATATTGCGGGCATAAGATAAAAACAAATACAATTGAAGTATAGACACATGCTATATAACATCAAACTAATACAATGAAGGTAAGATATCAATATAATACGAGTTCCATATGAAAATAAGTTAATAATCATTGTGGGAACAATGATGTAGCAAGAGTAAAAACAAATCACAACAAATTAGAATAGAATGTAATAAAATGAACTGAAATAAGGAATAAACATTATATAAATAGATAATATTCTCACTCAGGAGATATGATGAGGTGCATGAGGAATACTAAATAAAACCCACAAAATCAGTGTGATATAAAGTAATAGAATCAGACAACAAGAAAACCACACCCAAATGTTAAAATATAATATATATCTAGATAACTTAACTCTGAATGCAATGCAACGTCTAAAAAAATTGGGTAAATGGATCTATAACATACACCAAAAAACACAAAAAAAACCATACCAAATTGGATAAAAATGCACATAGAATCAAATAGGCAAAAAACGTATATAAAACCACTGCTAGGTTAAATGAAAATAAAAAGTCATATAACTTATTAAGAAGAAGGGTTCCCGAGGCTGGAAGATATTTCAATATGTAAAAATAAAATTAAAGTATATAAAAAACCAGTTGTGGATGAACCCTAACTATTGTCAGTGAAGCAATTAATGTCCACATCTATATTGTGGCCAGCAGGGGTTAAAGTTTTTATATTGTATATCCACTTTGTTTCAGTTTGTGCAACCAGTCTTCTTTTATTGGATCCTCGCCAGTGGTTTTCTACAATCTCTATACCCATAAATGTTTGTGGGCAATTTAACCCACAGAGATGTGCTGCCTGCCTCGTCTCCGCTGGGCTAAGGTGAAATGGCGCATGCACATGCGCATTTACCAGCTTTACATTCGGACGTACCAACACTGTGAACTGGACCAACGGAAATATTGCTATTTAATTGACACATATCAGGATATTATTCATTCTATGATTTGGTTTATTATTTTAGCGCTGCACAAACTTTATATATGTTTTTCTGAAGGTTTTATTGGTTTCCTTTTAGTGTACAGCTGCTTTTTTGCTATAAGTGCTCGCTGATTCTTCATTTATCCATTTACCATCTGTTCATTGAGCAGTAGACTCCATTCAAGGTTGTTTGTTCCACTCAGTGTTGTAATTTGCCCCTCCAGAACACTAATGTGAGCTTCCAGAAGGGCAACCTGCTCACATCTGTTGCAGCTATATTCATCCTGGAGCACTTGCTCCATTATTGTATAAATGCGGCACTCATTACACAGAAATACACAGCAGCATTTTTCCCTACTAAAACACAGTTAACCCTTTGATCGCCCCAGATGTTAACCCCTTCCTGTCCAGTGTCATTAGTACAGTGTCAGTGCTTTTTATTAGCTCTGATCACTGCATTAGTGTCATTGGGATGTCAGTGGCAGTTAGTCATTTCCCCCCCAGTGTCAGAATTCCTGACGCAGTCCTGCTATAAGTCGCTGATTGCCACCATTACTAGTATAAAAGAAAAACATTCCAGTATATATAACACTATTTGTAGACGCAATAACTTTCATGTAAACCAATTCATTTACATGTATTGGAATTTTTTAGCAAAGACATGTAGCAGAATACATTTTGGACTAAATTTATGATAAAATAATTTTTTTTAAATTTTTTTACTGGATATGTTTTATAGCAAAAATTGTCAGTCTTTTTTTTGTTTATAGCATAAAAAATTAACAACATGCAGGTGATCCAATACCACTGAGAGAAATCTCTATTTGTGGGAAAAAGGAAGGACATAAATATCATTTGGGTGCAGCATTACATGACTACACAATTGTCAGTTAAAGTAACGCAGCGCCGTATCGCAAAAAATTGCTGGGTCAGGAAGGTAAATCCTCTGGAGGGCAAGTGGTTAATATTACTTGCAGGAAATTTGAGATGTTACCAGGGGCGGAATGACAGCTCATGGGGCCCCCGGGCAATAGGGGATCATGGGGCCCCTGTGTCCTTGCCCAAACTCAAAAAAGCCTATGAAAGAGGTACCAGGGGCATCTCATGGGGCCCCCTACTGACCCCGGGCCCCCGGGCAGTGCCCGAGTTTCCAAATGGTCAGTCTGCCCCTGGATGTTACTTACAGGTTAGAAAAAAAAATGTAAAAGTTAAGTGCCGCGCTCTATGCATTGTTCTTCTCAAAAAATAAATGAAAAATTACCATTTTTACACCTCGTGCCAATATTTGAACAAAACAAAAAATAATGAATGATATATAAGAATATATGCACATAAACAAAAGTAAAACATAAAAAAGTGAAATAAAGAAAATTTTGTTTAAAAATGGAAAATCATATAAAATAATAAAGAGTCCAATCATAAGTGGTGAATAAATAATCCCAAATGCCCTGGAATAATATCCGGTTCCTTATAAATTGAATACCGTATACTCTCCTTTATAGTATCCCGTGTTGTATAGCTGCAATGGTTAGTAGTAGTGTGAGTCACTGTCATAGGTGAGATTAATCCTTCCCCAGCACTCTCCTCAATTAGATTCCCCTCCCATGGACCATAGGGAAAAGAAGAAAGAAGTACATAGTGTTTTATCTGGGTTAAAAGACTTTAATAAACACTAGTAGTACACTCACATGGTGTCAATATCAAATGCGCCTTTTGTATATATACACAACCGCGGGTAGCGGTGTGACCAGCCTTGTTGGTGTGCCTGCGCACACTGTCAATACTTGCCGTGTCTGGCTTCGGATGCGTGATGACGTCACTGCCCCTCCCCTACGCGTTACGCTACAGGGACTCGTAGTCTAAAACTACATCCCCCAGAGGAAGCTACGAGTCCCTGTAGCGTAACTAATGCACACCACGTGAGGGTGAGCAAAGACACCTGCGACACATTGCTTATATATACACAAATAGCTTATGTACAAGTAGATATTCTGAAACCCCCTAGTGGCTCACAAGGAAATTTCATACTAGAGTTACAGGTTAGAAGACTCCTGTTTTAATCTCCTGTTTTCAACTCCTGTTTTTTAACTCACTCATTAGTCAAAGTTACACTTTGTCAAAGTTCCAGCTAGCAAAATATGAGGAAGCTCAATTTGAGCTCCACAAAAGGTTATTTTGCACCTGTAACACCAATGAACAATTAATCACTCCCCTTAATTAGCAGACTGAAGGAATGAAGGAAAAAATGCTGAAAGTAACAGAAACAGAAAAAGTGTTTTAAAAGCTGCTAGCAAAGTTCCCAAAGAAGTAGATAAAACATACACTTGCAACCACAAGCAATCGCCAGCAATCAAAAGGATAACTTTTGCTTTTTAACTTGCCACTTTGTCAGATTTCAACTATGTCAAAGTTCCAGCCAGCAAAATGTGACAAATTGTATTAAGTCCTGTGGAAGCATTTTAAACTTCATCATGACAGTTTTATGTTACAGTTCATAGAGGCCCCAGCCAGAAATTATGCTCTCCTGGACCTGTTAATCTCAAAAAGTTTATTACTAACATCTAACATTCATATAAGGGAACATCTGGGTAGCAGTGACCATAACATGATTTTGTTTAACCACTTGAGCTCCTGAGGATTTACCCCCCTTAATGACCATGCCTCTTTTTGCTACTCGGCGCTGCACTAATTCAACTGATAATTGCGCGGTCATGCAATGCTGCACCCAAATGAAATTTTCATCCTTTTTTTCACACAAATAGAGCTTTCTTTCGGTGGTATTTGATCACCTGTGCGCTTTTTATTTTTCACGCTATAAACAAGAAAAGACCACAAATTTTGTACAAAAATTATATTTTTTAATTTCAGCTATAAAAAATATATAGTAAACTCAAAGTTAGTTATAAATTTAGGCCAAAATGTATTCTGCTACATGTTACATTTGGTAAAAAAAATCCCAATAAGTGTATATTGATTGCTTTGTGTGAAAGTTATAGCGTCTACAAACTATGGTATAAATACTGCAATTTACGCCATTTTTTTACTATACAGCGCTGCGCTATTTTAACGGACAATTGCGCAGTCATGCAATATGGTACATATATGAAATTTATGTCCTTTTTTAACACAAATAGAGCTTTCTTTTGGTGGTATTTGATCACCTGTGCACTTTTTATTTTTGGTGCTATAACCAGAAACATTTTGAAGAAAAAAAAAATTTTTTGAAAAAAACAATATTTTCTCATTTCGGTCATAAAAAATATCCAAAAAAACTAAAATTTCATCATAAATTTAGGCCAAAATGTATTCTGCTACATGTTTTTGATTGAAAAATTCCCAATAAGTGTATATTGATTGCTTTGTGTGAAAGTTATAGTGTCTACAAAATATGGTATAGATAATGGAATTTACACAGCTTTTACTTTCTGACTGCTCATCACATTTCTTGAGGTGCAAAAATATCAGGATAGTACAAACACCCTCAATTGACCCCTTTTCGGAAAGTAGACACCCTAAGCTATCTGCTGAGTGGCATATTGAGTCCATGGAAGATTTACTTTTTTTCCACAAGTTTCTGGAAAATGACAAAACTTTTTTTTTTTTTTTACACAAAGTTGTCATTTAAATGATTTATTTCTCACACAAGCCATGGGTATATGTGGAATTACACCCCTAAATACATTCTGCTACTTCTACCAAGTATGGGGATACCACATGTGTGAGACTTTTTGGGAGCCTAGCCACATACAGGAGCCTGAAATCCAATGATCACTTTGAAAGCCTGAAGGTGCGTAACTTCCTCATTACACTTCCTCACTACCTATCACAGTTTCAAAGGCCCAAACATGCCAGGATAGCACCAAACCCCCCCCAAATGACCCCTTTATGGAAAGTAGACACCCCAAGGAATTTAAAAAGAGGCATAGTGAGTATTTTACAGATCTCATTTTTTCTCACAAGGTTTTGAAATATAAAGAAATAGAAAAAATATGTTTTTGTTTTTTTTCTTCATTTTCCAAAAACTTGTGGCAACAAATGAGATCTGCAAAATACTTACCGTGCTTTTTATCAAATTCCTTGGGGTGTCTACTTTCCAAAAAGGGGTCATTTGGGGGGGGGGTTAGGTGCTATCCTGGCATTTCAGGGCCTCCAAAACTGTGATAGGTAGTCAGGAAGTGTAATGAGGAAATAAAGCCCTTTAAAAGCCTGAAGTTGCTTATTGGATTTTGGGGTCCTGTGCTTGGCTAGACTGCCAAAATGTCTCTCACATGTGGTACCCCCATACTCAGGAGAAGTAGCAGAATGTATTTTGGGGAGTAATTCCACATATACCCATGGCATGTGTGAGCAGTAAATCATTTAAGTGACAATTGTGTGTAAAAAAAAAAAAATTATATTTTTTTGTCATTTTCCAGAAACTAAATTCTTCTATTGATTCAACATGCCTCTCAGCGAATAGTTTGGGGTGTCTTCTTTCCAAAAAGGAGTAGTTTTGGGGGGTGGGGGTGTTTTATGCCCAGCATTAGAAGTTTATGCCACACATCACTCACTCTTCTAACCACCTGAAGATCAAGCCTTTTCTGACACTTTTTGTTCACATGAAACAAATCAGTATTTTTTGCTAGGAAATTAATTTAAACCACCAAACATTATATATTTTTTTAAAGCAGACACCCTAGTGAATAAAATGGTGGGTACTACAATTTTTTATGGCACAAAGTACTCGTGCAGCGATTTTTCAAAAGCAAATTTAAAAAAAAAATACACTTTTTTTACTTTTAATGCTCAAAAACACAATATATTGGTCAATTATTTTGTAAAATATAAAAGATAATGGTATGCCGAGTAAATAGATACCAAACATGACATGCTTTAAAACTGCGCATGCCCCGTGCAATGGCGACAATCTGCAAACATTTTTAATATCCATAGGCAAAGCTTTAAAAGCCTTTAAAAGCTACCATTTTAGATTTACAGAGGAGGTCTAGTGTTAGAATTACTGCCCTTGATCTGACGTTCACGGCAATACCTCACATGCATGGTGTAACCGCTGTTTACATACCGGCACAGGGTCAAGGCTTGT
The DNA here is from genome assembly GCF_062004578.1 of Staurois parvus. Classification (NCBI taxonomy): domain Eukaryota; kingdom Metazoa; phylum Chordata; class Amphibia; order Anura; family Ranidae; genus Staurois; species Staurois parvus. The sequence goes on from NW_028317945.1 coordinate 2,543,541, forward strand.
GCACATAGGTGTGCGCGCATGGGAGGGGCGATTTTTTTAGTTATTTTGATTCTTTTTTATTATTTTTACATTTGTACCTTTCATTTTTTTTTTTGCTTTGATCACTTCTAATGCGATAACAGGGGATGGAAATATCCCCTATAACTTCAATTGGTATTGTCATATATTCTTTTTTGAGAAATCTGGGGTCTATCAGACTCTGCATATCTCCTCTGCCCTTACATTATCTAATCAAACCAAAATCGGTGTGATCAGATGCTTTCCCAAATTACAAATGGCGCTGTTTATATCCTGCGAAACTGAAGTGATGAAATGCTTGTAGCTTCTGAATTCTTAGGCTATAGAGATGATTGGCACCATTCTGGTCTCCAATCAGCTCTATGGTCAGCTGGCAGAAACACCGGCTGCATTCTCAGGTTCCCCCGATGGCACAAGACTGCCCGAGAAGGCCGTGGAAGGCAGCGGGGGAGGGGGGGCATCACCTCCCACTGCTTATAAAAGCAGCTAATTAGCCACTAGGATTGCACTAGGATCGCCGGCTGAAAAAAACGATACCAGGATGATGCCTGCAGCTGTAGGCATCATCCTGGCATAACCATTCAAAGTCCAGTGATGTGCCAGTACGTCACTGGTCCTTGTTGGGTACATATACTATGTTATTTTTTTTTTGTATGCAGCCTGTGGACTGAATGACAAAAATGAGAAGAAATCTCTGCCAGAAAAAGTGTGTGGTATGCCCACCATTAGAATATACCGCCCTGTGTCCACCCACGTCTAATGGTGGGCACACATTAGGTCACAATTTGCCACAAGCGCCAGTTCCAAGAAGACTGCGGACCAATACAACCGCAATTCATTTCTTTTAGTAATGCCCATGTTGAGGGTTAGGCCCAAAAAAAATGTAAATTCGAAAACCGTAATGAGTTTCCTTGCGACTGGTCTGGCAAGCTTTGAATTTGGGTTGGCGGCGATAAATTGTTGTGCATATAAATTGCTTTGATCCACAATCAACGCATACAGATATTTCATGAAAAACAGCTCCAAAAATCAAGGAGGTATGTGAAAGACCAAGATGTACTAGACCGTTGGTACTCGCCAGTTCACCAAAAGGTAGAGCAGCACTAGTACTGGCACTCTGGTACTGCTGCATATGAGAGTCATCAAAATTTACCGGCAAGTGCTAACAGAGATCAGGCCTGATTCTGCGAACACTGCGGTCTTGTGTGCAATGTATCAAGTGACAGTGACCTACTGACACTGCTCTTGCTGGAGGAGAAGGGAGGGGGTAAGCGTAGATGCTAAACACAGGTGCTGGCAGGTGCCGGGGCTGATCCCGCTAACGCTGTGTTTTTGGGGACGCTATACTAATGTGAACGCTGGTATAGTGCTGATCTGATCAAAGATATTGACCCGTTCAGACACTATACTAGCAATGAAGGTGTATTGTACATGAGCGTGCTCCTGGCAATCAAGGGGTTAAATGTGATGACTGGTGTACTGACCAGCAATCTGATGCTATCTGGGAGGGGCGTGAAAACCATGGGAGTGCAAATCATGTATATATATGTGATTTTGCGCACCCATGCCGCCCTGTAGCAGTATTTCTGCTGTAGGATGGTCAGGAAGCGGGTAACAGAAGAGGTTTGTGTTACGGCACTGCTTTACTTTAAGTGACAATTGCGCGGTCATGCAACACTGCACCCAAATTAAATTTACATCCTTTTTTTCCCACAAATTGAGCTTTCTTTCGGTGGTATTTGATCGCCTGTGCGTTTTTTATTTTTTGCGCTTTAAAAAAAAAGGCTGACAATTTTGAGAAAAAAAAACAATATTTTAGACTTTTTGCTATAAAACATGTCCAGTAAAAAAATTTAAAAATAAAATTTTGTCATAAATTTTGGCCAAAATGCATTCTGCGACCTGTCTTTGCTAAAAAAAAAACCAATACGTGTAAATTAATTGGTTTACGTGAAAGTTATAGCGTTTACAAATGGCGTGAAAGATACTGGGATTTTTCATTTTTATTTATACTAATAATGGCGGCGATCAGCAACATATGGTGGTGATCAGTGACTTATGGCGGTGATCAGCGACTTATGGCAGGACTGTGGGACTGCGGAGGACATTCTGACACTGGGGGGAAACTGACTTGGGGTCACTGATATCCCCAGTGACACCAATACAGTGATCAGTGCAAAAAAAAAAATACTGACACTGTACTAATGGCACTGGGGAGGAAGGGGTTAACATTTTTATTCAATGACAGGGTTAACTGTGTGAGGGGAGTGTTTTACTAGGGGGCGGGGTGTGTACTGCAGGGAGACATGCTGATTGGGACAGAGAAACTCTTCTGTCCCGATCAGCTTGTCAGGAGCTGACAGGCAACTGACAAAGAGCAGAGCTGTGTGTAAACAATGCAGCCCTGCTCTCTGTCAGTGTTTTCCGTTAATCGCAGGGAAATGGTCGGTAATGACTGACCGTGACCCGGCGATTGACATCTGCGGCCGCGATTGGTTACACAGGTAGGGCAGTGGCGCGCCTCGCGCGTGCCCCCTACCTGTTTTGCACGACCACACCAAGGAGACAAACCCAGGATGCTTCATAGCACCACCACAAGTCAACAACAAGCCTCAAATCTGCAAACAAGAGAATTCCAAAGTGAAATCTCTTATGACATCCTCCTGGTCCTGCCTTCACATCAGAACGGTACAACAGGGATTGGGTTAAACCAGAGACTCTTAAAAAGTATGATTACATATCACGTTTTCACAATAGCAACACACAGCCAGCTAATCAAAACACAGTAGACTTTGCCAAGTTCCTTGCACAACATAAGTTAGTCACAAAGGTACTTGAATGGTTTAATGACCACCCTGAGGACTACAAAACCTGGCAATCTTCTTTCCAAAACACTATCAGAGGCTTAGACCTGTCATACAGTGAAGAAATAGACATCCTGATCAAATGGCTTAGAAACAAGTCAGCTGGACATGCCAGGCAAATCAGGACAATAAATATAAACTACCCAGACACTGGCCGTAAAATGATCTGGGATAGACTTGATGAATGTTATGGCTCAGCAGAAGCAATAGAAAATGCACTATTCAAAAGACTTGATAGCTTCCCTAAGATACCTAATGAGGCCTATTAGAAACTCAAGGAACTAAGTGACTTAATAATGGAATGTCAGGTAGTCAAAGTTAAAGGAGACTTACAAGGAATCCTTGACACAGCATGAGGTGTCAACCCCATTGTATAAAATCTACCCCGTAACTTGCAAGAGCAGTGGATCACACATAGCTCCAAATATAAAAGTATAATGTTCCATTCCCCCCTTTCTCTGTTTTTGTGGACTTTGTAAGCCAACAAAGTAGAACAAGAAATTATTTTAGTTTTGACTTCACAGTGTCAGGTGCTGCTCCTACAGGACTAAACCCTCACAAACCTCCAGTAGCAGTACACAAAACTAATGCGACTCCTCCAGATTCTTTTCACAGGTCTGCCAGCCCCACTAAATCAGAGAAAAGGTCAAAGATCCTGGTAAGCAGTGCCCTTTGCACTGGAAGCCACATCCTCTTCTAAAATGCAGAGCCTTCAGAGAGAAGTCTACAGAAGAACGCAAGGCCTTCCTGACATGGTACATGGTACCGCTACTAATTCACAAAAAAACCCAAAGTGTAGTGTAAAAAAAACACAGGACACGGTCTTTGACATTTCCATTAATAAAAGAAAAATCTCAAAGAATGTCCCCTGAAGTAGATCCAACTTCAATTACGAAGCCCGTCACTGGTGACCGAAGAAAAGAAAAAAAAGGTTCCACGTCCGACGGTGGCTGCCAGCCTGTTGAGGGCATGTGGCCTGGTATGGTTCACGAGGGGGGGGGCGCTCGTTCGTCCCCCCCCCCTTTCCTGACCTGCCGGGCTGTGCGCTTGGATAAGGGTCTGGTATGGATTTTTGGGGGGATCCAACGCCGTTTTTTTTTTTTTTTTTTACATTTTGGCGTGGAGTTACCACTTAAGATACATACCAGACCTTAAGGGCTTTGTGTGGATGGGAGGGGGGACCCCACACCAATTTTATTATGGTGCTGGTTTTTAAATGTAATTCTCCCTTTTTTTTTCCTTCACTATAGCTCAGAAATTCAGCTGTCACTTCCCCCAGCTAAAAGAGAAAGTTTTCTTTGAACTTATATCCCTAAAGCAGGGGTGTCCAAACTTTTTTCAAAGAGGGCCAGATTGGATGAAGTGAACATTTTTGCGAACATTCTTTGAACCATTACAATTAAATGCAAATAAATTATTTTATGCCAAGTTAATTGCAAACGACATACTTTTCATTTCATAACATTAAGATCAACTGACAGCTGAGTTTTCACAATGTATTGAAAATAAATTAAAAAAAAAACTTACCTGCACTAATGTGAAGGGTGAAACTGAGATCTGGACTGCAGCAAATCGGTTAGATCAGGTACAAAGGCAGTGGTTTTGATGCGCAAAATGTCACGCAGATGAGAGTCACTTAGTCTTGTCCTCACACGGATCTTGTTAAAGTTCATAGCAGAGAATGTCTTCTCACACAAATATGTTGAGCCAAACAAGCTCAGCATTTTCTTAGCCAATGTCCGAATCTCTTGAAACCTGCCCTTATCCAGTTGGCGGTAAAAGTTCACAAGAGAGAGCTGTTGGTGACGACTGCGTAACTCGCTGTCACAATGCAGCTCAATGAGCTCAAGCTGCAGCTGATCTGGAGCATCATCGGGGTCAACAGAGAATGGAGAGGAGAAAAGGCTGATCTCATTTTCAATAGCTGCAAAATCTTGAAAGCACTGTTTAAACTCTTCAGCCAGAGATGCGATGTCTGCTGCATACCTGCTCATTTGCGCACTGATATTGTACTGTGAAAAACTGTTCATTACTTCCTGCAATGCTGAAAAATGTATGGTATTGGGTTGTGTTTGTGACAAATGCCTTTGGAAAAGTTGCTGCTTTGTTTCAAAGGCCTTGAGGTGTGAATAAAGCTGGTTTACCACTGCATCTTTTCCCTGAAGACTCGTGTTTAGTACATTCAGATGCTTTGTTATGTCAACTAAAAACCCCAAATCAGCCAGCCAAATAGGATCAGATAGTTCTCGCATCGGTGGCCCCTTTGTTTCCAGGAATTCTTTGATTTTCCTTTCTGAGAGAGTAAAAACGCTGCAGCGCAGACCCTCGACTGAGCCATCTTACATCGTTGTGATATAAAACATCTTCATATTCAGCCTGGATGTCCAGTAGAAACTGTTTAAACTGGCGGTGGCACAGAGCTTTAGCGCGAATAAAATTAATATTCTTTACAACTGGTTTCATAACATGATCATATTTGAGATATTTAGCACAGAGAACTTGCTGATGAATGATACAATGGAGTTTAATAGCTTTGCCTCCTTCTTCAATCACCTTGTTACAGATTAGGGTTGATAATCCGCTTCTTTCACCAACCATAGCAGGTGCCCCATCAGTAATAATCCCAGTAACTTTTTTCCAGGGCAGTTTCATGTCATCTATTGCAGAACTAACAGCAACAAATAAATCTTTTCCTCTTGTTTGATCCATAAGGCTTTGGAGGTCAAGTAGCTCTTCAGTCACATTTCATCGTCCACCCCTCTCAAAAAAATCAGCAACTGAGCTGTGTCAGATAGGTCTGTGCTTTCATCACAGGCTATTGAAAAGAAGTCAAAATCCTGTCCTTTGGACATCAACTGTCTCTTAATATCTGATGAAATATCTTCAATTCTCCGTGCTACAGTGTTACGACCCAGGCAAATGTTGGCAAACTCTTGCTTCTTCTCGGGACAGATATTCTCAACCATTTTCATAATGCACTCTTTAATAAATTCACCCTCAACAAAAGACTTGCAATTTTTAGCAATTAACTTTGCCACCTCATAGCTTGCCTTTGTGGCATTTTCATTTGACTCACAGGCTCTTGTGAAAAATCACTGTTGTGACATTAAAACCGCTTCAAGTTGCTTCAACTTTTTACTGCGGTCGCGCCCTGTTAGTTTGTCGTATGCGTTATCTCTCGTCTGGTAGTGTCTCTTGACATTAAATTCTTTATAAACGGCCACAGTCTCTTGACATATCAGACAAACAGTGATTCCGTATTTCAGTGAAAAAAAATCCACTTTCCACCTTTCCTGGAAACGGCAGCCCTCACTGTCAACTTTCCTTTTTTTATTTATAGTTGCCATTTTATAAATTGGACAGAAGGGGAAGAGTGAATGGTGCAGTGCCAGAGTAAAAATGTGGCCCTTCTGGAAATACGTTTATGAGAGTAATATGGCAGGAATTACATTTTGGAGATCTGTTCCTTGTTCATATTTAGCAAGCATAATTCTGCATGATTCTGCTTCTGTTTGACCTTGGCAGGTGTAAGCTGAGTTATTTGATGTGGTCAGACTCTCTGGTAGCAGCTCACACACTTCCACCACTCCACAGCGTCACAGATTCTGCTAGGTCAGGGCCCTACCTACCTCTGTCCAGCTCCCCGCATCCCAGCCCATGAAATGGCGGTCTGTCTCACACCCCAAATACAGCAGTCCCGCAGAGGAAATAGCTGGAGCTGAAGTCTCTGCTCGTCAGCCGGGAGGGGAAGAGACACTTCACGCTGGAGCGCCCTGACATCACCACCCTCTGTCGCTCTCAGCGTGCCGCAGTCAGGCATGCGCACTGCCCTCTGCTCTCAAGCAGACTGTCTGCCATAGAAGGGAGGGCCGTGGGAGGGCCACATTACACAGAGCAGGGAGGGCTGTTGGAGGGCCGTATTAAACCGACCCCCGGGCCGTAAATGGCCCGCGGGCCGGACTTTGGACATGCCTGCCCTAAAGGAAACAATGTTTACTTTGAGTTTATTAAAAGATACAAAGTTTTCTGTAACTTCGGGGAAAGTGATACATAAGCTTGTGAACTATAGTCAAGAAAAGAAAAAGGCTGGCATTTGCATTTAAAAATCAGTGCCGGCATACACTTTGTATTGCGAAAAAAGTTATTAACAATTGTGTAAACTGAGGCATTATTTTTAATGGATTTTCATTGGTAAACCGAAAATTACGTTAACCGAGGCGTTGGGAAACCGAGGTATGCCTGTATTAGTATTTCAATCCTTGGTATTGGGATACATGGAACCAACATACATGTGAATTAGCAACATAGCACAACATTTGTGTCACATTTGACATATCTGGCTAGTTACACTGACCTTGCCCAGGGACTTAGGGTTGATTCACACCACAGAAATAGAGGCTGGATTAACGTTCAACAGCTCCGTGGATTAGTGGTTAGCACTGCTGCCTCACAACACTAGGGTTGTTGGTTTGAATCCCAACCACCATGACCTCCCTGTGTGACTACCCTAACATACATGTGCTGGTGGCAACATCTTTGCTTTCTGTCTAAATGATCCCTAGAATGTGAATTAGAATGAGGCCTTGTCTGTTCAAACACCTTTAAAGTTGCATCTCATGTGAATGTCAAACGATGGGATGAGATAAGGGCCTGGACTAATGATTGATTTGATAATGCTGGTTTGCACTCCACCCCCTTTTGGGAAGGTTTGTCAAACCAAGAGAAGAGTGAGCGAGAGAGACAGAAAGAAAAGGATTAAAAAAAAAATTAATAAAATAATGGCATGGAGTCCCCCCCCCACCAAATCCATAACAGACCCTTATCCGAGCATGCAGATACAGCATGCCTTCAAAGATTTATTTCCTTTGTTGAATTGCCTGCTTGGTTCACACTAGATGCGATTTAAAATTGTGCTTTTTGTTGGCAATTTCACCGTGTTTTCCGTAGATTTACCAATGAGTTATTGCGTTTTCAATTGTGTTTTGCATTGTGATTTCTATTGTAGTCTATATGTGAAATGCTGAAAAAGTTAGACAAGAACTACTTTTGAAATTGTGCTGCAGCAAATCGCTTACATTAAGACACTCACATCTTTTGTGACGATTTGCATAGATATCTGTGTCAGATGTCTTGCAAATCGCAAGGAAATCAGCATCTTCACTGTACGTCACACAATTTCTAAATCGGCTTTGATGTGACCGGGGTGTAAGGCCTTTTTATGTTTGATTTCCTGAGTGATTTTCCGATTTATGGGAAATACCAAATACTAGCAAAAGTGAATTGACATTTTCAGTATTGCATGTGACTGCCTTAACTCATGCGATAATCTGGAGTGAATTGTGCCCATAGTGCCAAGAAATATTGCCAATGGGGTTCCCTGTTGTATGCTGCACAGGTACACTTCACTGTGGCTTTCTTTCTGACTCTGATTTGTGGGGCCTGTATACCAAGGCTTAAAGCAAGTGGGAAGACAATTAATCAGGTGCAAATACTTTCTCTGACCAAATGAATGACAGTGGTGGGTGTGGCCTATGTTATATAAAGAGTTGCAGTAGTGGTAATTATCCTTGTACAGGCCAGGTTATTTTCTGCAAGTCCTTGCCTGTGGTGATTTGGAGAGGAAGAGATATTGTGGTGAATTGCCCCAGGCCACACTCATGCTGTGTTTTGATGTGGGCTGTAAATGTTTTGCATTTTTTTCCTTCTAAGGTGTGTTTATTATCTTTGCATTGTAATCCTAACACATGTCAATTGCTCTGCTCTTCCCAGTTTGCTTTATTTAGACTGAAATGCAGTTTTCAGACAAACCTGATGAGAAATGTATGTGTGGGGGATTTGGGGAGGTGGGAGGTGTTTTATTTTGGCACCTATGTATTTTTATATTGATATTTTGATCTGCAGCCTGTTTTGTGGATAGATAAGCCTACTACGTGATTCATATTAACTGTTTGTTTTCTGCTGTAACCTGTGAAAGCACAGTTCATTAGAAGTATAATCTTTTAGATTGTAAGCTCTTATGAGCAGGACCGTTCTATTTTAGCAACATCAATCCTTCTTTTTTTTTTTAACAAGAAATTGAATGTACCTACTTGTTGTTGCTGTCCAAATAAATGTGGAATGTGTATTTGATCAATAAACTTTTGGACTATGTATTTTTGGAGGGATTTCATGTTCTAGTTGAATGTACTAGCACCTCTAACACTTATATTTTGCGAGCTATATAATATACCCAAATCTTCCTTGTTAGAGTGCACATATACAAGTATGTCCAAACTAACAAACCAAAAGCCCCTATTGCACCACAAGACATGTTATGTACCAATGAATAGGTCGTGTTCAATGTGCAGCTAGCTATTTTTCTACAATCCTCTTAACAGTAATAAATTAGGCCCCCAATGTATGTTGGGTGAGGTCCGGGAAGCCTCTAATTCAAATTTTAGGGATCATTTAGACAGAAAGCAAAGATGCTGCCACCAGCACCTGTATGTTAGGGTAGTCACCCAGGGAGATCATGCAAATTAATTGCTGTGGTTGGGATTCAAACCAACAACCCTAGCGCTGTGAGGCAGCAGCGGTAACCACTAATCTACGCAGCTGCTGAACACTAATCCCGCCTGTATTTCTGTGGTGTGAATCACCCTTAATTCCCTGGGCAAGGTCAGTGTAACTAGCCAGATATCTCAAATGTGGCACAAATGTTGTGCTATGTTGCCAATTCACATGTATGTTGGTTCTATATATCCCAATACAAAGGATTGCAATAGTAATACAGGCGTACCTTGGTTTCCCAGTGCCTCAGTTAATGTAATAACATAATAATAACGAATGAAAATCCATTGAAAATAATGCCTCGGTTTACACAATTGTTAATTTTTTTTCGCAATACAAAGTGTATGTCGGCGCTGATTTTTAAATGCAAATGCCAGCCTTTTTTTTTTCTTCACTATAGTTCACAAGCTTAGATGTCACTTTCCCTGAAGTTACAGAAAATGTATCTTTTAATAAACTCAAAGTAAACATTGTTTCCTTTAGGGATATAAATTCAAAGAAAACTTTCTCTTTTAGCTGGGGGAAGTGACAGCTGAATTTCTGAGCTATAGTGAAGGGGTAACTCCACGCCAAAATGTAAAAAAAAAAACGGCGTGGGGTCCCCCCCAAAATCCATACCAGACCCTTATCTGAGCTTGCAGCCTGGCAGGTCAGAAAAGAGGGGGACGAGTGAGCGCCCCCCCCTCCTGAACCATACCAGGCCACATGCCCTCAACATGGGGGGGTGCTTTGGGGCAGAGGGTCTCCCCCCCAAAGCACCTTGTCCCCATTTTGATGGGGACTAGGGCCTCTTCCGCACAACCTTGGCCGGTGATTGTGGGGGTCTGCGGGCGGGGGGCTTATCAGAATCTGGAAGCCCCCTTTAACAAGGGGGCCCCCAGATCCCGTCCCTCCCCCCCCACATGATTGAGTACATGGTACCACTCCTAATTCACAAAAAAACAAAAAGTGTAGTGTAAAAAACCACAGGACACGGTCTTTGACAAGTCCTTTAATAAAAGAATGTCCCCCGAAGTAGATCCAACGTCAAACATGGTGTCAGGCTCCGGCAACCCGAAAAAAGAAAAAAAAACGTTCTGCTTCCGACTGTGGCTGCCAGTCTTCTGCAGTGAGGTTCGTTGACAGCTCTTCAATGATGTCACGTGGGGCGGGGTCACTCGGATGATGTCCCCGGCTGGCCCCGCCCCTTACATATTTAAGGGCTGTCACCGAACCTCACTGCAGAAGGCTGGCAGCCACCGTCGGAAGCAGAATGTTTTTTTTTTTTCTTTTTTTGGGGTGCCGGAGCCTGACACCGTGATTGACGACGTTGGATCTACTTCGGGGGACATTCTTTTATTAAATGACTTGTTTAAGACTGTGTCCTGTGGTTTTTTACACTACACTTTTTGTTTTTTGTGAATCGGTAGCGGAAGTACCGCATACTCATTCACGTAGGGGGGGCCCGGGATCTGGGGGCCCCCTTGTTAAAGGGGGCTTCCAGATTCTGATAAGCCCCCCACCCGCAGACCCCAACAACCACTGGCCAGGGTTGTGGGGAAGAGGCCCTTGTCCCCATCAACATGGGGACAAGGTGCTTTGGGGGGATCCCCAAAGGGCCTGGTATGGATTGGAGGCACCCCCCACACTGTTTTTTCCATCATTTTTAATTGCTGGCAATTGTTTTGTTTACATTCGGCTCTCAGCTGACAGCTGATGACTCATTGGTTGTTAAGGATGCAGTGGCCACCTGCTCCTTAACACCCATGACAGTTACTAGTTGTTAAGGACACTGGTGGTCGCCTGCTCCTTAAAAGTGCGGTATTAAGTAAATATGTCAGATGCCGTTAAATTACTGCATGTTTTCACTACTTAAATACTGCATGACGTTTTGTATTGATTTTTTTTTTATTTTAAAAACTGTGCGGTATCTCACCGCATACTCAAATATGACGGTAAGATACCACTTTGGGAATGGAGCCCACTGTCACCAGTGCAGTATAGCATCATCATATAACTGGTGTGGTGGTGATCAGGGACACTGACTGGTACGAAAAAGAAAATACATTGTTTTTCCAGTTCTTTTTATTACATTTGTTTTCTTTTTTTTACCATTTTTTTTTTTAAAACAAACTGTGACCAGAGCAATAAAATGATACCATAGTAACATTGTACTACTCTGGGGAAGTGATGAGGATTTTTTTTTTATACATTATGATTGCTTATAGCAGTGACTTTCATAAGCAAGCATTTTTACTGAATGAAATCGATTCAGGCAGTATGTATTGTTGTGATTAGCTATGATTGGCCACAGCTAATCACATGGCACAGATGGACTATGATTAGTTCTGCCTGTACCATGTGATCATGTGACCAATCACAGCTAGCAACACAATTGTACACAACGAATGGCATAAATTAAAGCTCTTCATTGTTTATAAATATTATGTGATCTACTGTGTTTAATCGCAGCAATCACATGGTACCAGCAGCAGGCTGGTACAGTGATCTGTCATTGGCTGTGTCCAATGGACACAGTAGGTGACAGATCATGCCCACACATGCAAGGCGTGTTCCGGGAGGACATCATATGACGTCCACCCAGAACAAGGAAAGTCCTGTCCGGCAGTCATTTGATAATAGTCCAGGTGGGAAGTGGTTAAATTTTTAAATGTTTGTGGTTTCTTTTTCAACTAGGTGGACTACAGTCTTTTTTTCAACCTGATTTTTTCAACCTGATGTAACTATCATATATATATATATATATATATATATATATATACTGTATATATATAATAGTCTATTTGCTTAATGGTTTGTGCATTTCTAAAAAACACAGTGAGTAGTTTGCCCATAAAAGATCTTAAATGTTGGCATAAAGTATATCCTAGGTATTAGATTAGAATAGGAGTGGATACGGACTCTATTTTTAATAGTTCATGTCCAGTAAAAGTAGTGAATAGTAAGACCAGTAATGATCATAACCATTGGAGTTAAGTATATACTTAGGTATTGGATGAGAGAAGGAAAAGTGAATCAGTTTGCATCAATCATAACTCATATCAAATACAGCTAGTTTACTATGCACCATGATTTACAGATTTGAATTGAAAGATTCTAATGGCACCCTGCCTCTGCAAGAGGTTAAAGAATGGACTCATTGTAGACATCAAACATGAGTATTATATATTTATAAGCGCTAATGAGCAGGGCCTCCTGTATTAACCACCTCCCACCCACCATATAGTAATATGACGGACGCAAGGTGGTTCTTTCGTTCTGGGAGGACATCATATGACTTCCTCCCATTCTCACCGCGCATGCACGGCTCACGGAGCACGCAGCGATCAGCATTGCGCTGTGTCCCTCGGACACAGCCAATCACGGAAAGAGCTAAAGATGTCGGCTCGGTCATGTGATCAGCTGTCCAATCACAGCTGATCATATGTAAACAGGGAAATGTCGGTTATCGGCATTTCTGTGCTCTCGAGCTGTCACACTGACAGAGGAGAGGAGAGCCGGTAATCGGCTTTCCGCGGAGGGGACATGTACACTGATCATCAGGGCACTGATGATCAGTGTGCCCTGATAATCAGTGTAGCCCCAGCAGTGCCACCTGTCAGTGTCCATCAATGCCTTGTGTCAGTGCTCATCAGTGCCCCGTGCCAGTGCCCATCAGTGCCACATCAATGCCACATATCAGTGCCTACCAGTGCACATCAATGCCACATATCAGTGCCCATCTGAGCTGCCTTTCAGTGTCACCTATCAATGCCAATCAGTGCCACCAATCAGTGCCAGTCAGTGCTGCCTATCAGTGCCTGTCAGTGCCACCTATTAGTGCCGCATATCAGTGCCAGTCAGTGCCTTCTAACAGTGCCAGTCAGTGCCGCCTATCAGTGCCGCCTATCAGTGCCATGTATCAGTGCTGCCTTTCAGTGCCCATCAGTGATGCTTGTCAATGCCAATCAGTGCCATCTACCAGTGCCTCCTAAGTGCCAATCAGTGCCACCTATCAGTGCCCATCACTGCAGCCTCATTAGCGCACATCAGCGAAGGAGAAAAATCACTTATTTACAAAATTTTTATAACAAAAACTAAGAAAAAACTTTTTGTTTCAAAATTTTCAGTGGTTTTTGGTTTAAGAAAAAATAAAAAACCCAGGCCCAGATAGAGCTTTATTTTGGTAATTAAATGCCACCAAAATAAAGCTCTATCTTTCACAAAAAAAATTATAAAAATTTCATATCGGTACAGTGTTGCATGACCGCGCAATTGTCACTCAAAGTGCGACAGCGCTGAAAGCTGGAAATTGGCCTGGGCAGGAAGGGGGTATAAGTGCCCTGTAGGCTTGTGGTTAAATAGTATTTTAACTGTACTGTTTGTCCTCATGTTGTAAAGTGTAAAACTGCTGGCGTTATATAAATCCTGTATAATAATAATAATTTTACAAAGCGGTGTTTAATTAAATGTTCACATTTCCATGATGGTATCTCCTTATAACCACTTGTGGTTTCTCAATCAAAATGAAAATCCTGGCCTGGTGTGATGGCTGGAAACCAATCTTCAGTCTTCCAATAAGGCTCCAGAGCCAAAATAGACATCATCATAACATTTCGGTCACACACACACAACCTCGATCTTTTATTGTCCCTCATTTGGAAGTGCTGTTCCTGTTTTTAGAACCAAATTCCTCTGTCCCTTTCTCCTACTAAATTGTCCCTCTTTTTTAATCTTATGTATAGATCTTTATAAAAAAATTTACTGTTTAAATCCAAAAAGTGTTATACTACACCAAAAACTTTAATTCCACATTCACTACACATTTTAAAAAGCTAAAATAAAGGAAAAATAGTATTGAAAAAAAAACTTTTTTGTGGAGTTAACCATTCCTCAGTTTAACCATTTTATGTACATTAGTTCTTTCTGGTCGACTAAATTTGTGGCGTGGTAGGGGTGTGTCTTTTGCCTGTATACATTGAGATAAAATGTGTCCCTCAGAAAGTTGGGTGGTATAACTATACTGTACTGCAACCCCTTAAAGCAAGAGATGCGCTTATTTATCCTCTGACATCAAGAAGAGCCAGCAGCATATGTGCTGAGCACAAGATCTATGCAGAATACAGCAAGCACCAGTCAGAGAAAGCTTTCCGTCTCTGGGGAAATTAACACAGCACTACAGCTTCATACATTTTTAAAGTGAATACTGTGAGAGAGAGGAGTAAACAGAAATTGAAATGTGATGGAAAGATATGGATGGGAAAAAAGGAACAGATGAAGCAGAAAAAAGGAAAAAAGAAATAAAGAGACATACAGATGGGAAGAACACATAATAACTTGTGTACAGCATCAAATAAAGATTTATAGTATCAATATAATAGAGAATTAACAAAATAAAAGCGCCAAATTATTATATTGCTAGTATCAATTTTAGAAATATGGAGAGACAATATTAAGCAGGGAAAAGGGATACTATGCAGTTTTAATGTAATTTTAACAGTGTACTATTTACTTAAGGGGGCCATACACAGATCGTTTTTTTTTTTATGGCTGCAAATTAACCAGATGGATGAAAGCCCCGCACCCCCCCCCCCCCCCCACCCGCCAGGACATTATTTTCTGACAGCAGCAGGTCCCTTCAACAGAAGTCAAGCGGGGACAGCCACGCAATGCTTTGGAATACAAAACATAGGCTTGTTTAGGTTTAGCTAGGGGGAATATTTATAAAGCAGTGAATCTGGCAGTCACCAAACATTCACTGCAAGTGAATCTTCCAGGTGCATGTGTTTTAAACAAAGTGATTTTTTCACCACAAGTACATGTTTGCTTTATAAATAGCCACTGCTTCATAAATATGCCCCTATGTATATACACAGACCCCAGAAGTAGTGTCTTACTGACCCACATTTTGCCAGGTCCAGTCTTTTATTTATTTTATCACATGGATCTTGGAAAAGGTAGACAGACATGGTGAACATGGTACAATCATATTTTAAAATCAAAGAATTAAAATAAAGATATAAATGTGTGAATGCAATTCATAGAGACTTCCATAATATCTTTGGACTCCACCATCATTACCCATATATGTATGCTCTTCACTTTATCAGTGGGAATTGACCAGGTTTCCATTATGGTAGATTCATTATATTAATACACGAGTAACACTTATGTATCACTTTACATTATTTCATTGAATTTTTTTATTCATTTTAGAAACTTCACCATTACAAATCTAATTTTTTGGATTATTTTCAACCATTTTTGGTTACACAAGAAAATCCATACCCACTATCCACGAGATATGGTACACCCACACAGAAGGTAATGAGGTGAATATATATTACCCAATTAACTTGTATATGTGCATCCTACTAGGCTGAAATGATGATGACAAGCCTTTTGATTCTTCTGAATTCATGATTATCCACAATTTATTGCTAGGAACCTTTTCAAACATACTTTGATGTTCAATAAAAGAACAGTTAAAGAGGAAAACAAATCCATTAGGTTACCAAGTATGGAAATTTCATCTGATGAACACAGAAGAATCCCTATAGCCTCACATTGACCACTTTTGCCCATACAGCTATTTTGAAGACGCCGAACAGTCTTTATTTTAATTCTTTGATTTTAAAATATGATTGTACCATGTTCACCATGTCTATGTCTACCTTTTCCATGATCCATGAGATCAAATAAATTCAATATTGCATTCACCAATGAAGTGATATATTACTCCGCGAAGGATTCAATATAAACCATCTTTTAGGCAGGCCTGCACTAGTCAACTGCCATTTTGTGTTTCACAGTATTGCTGGGTTTACAATCCACACTTAATCAGAAGTGAGTTGGAGATATTACAAGGATATAGTATTATATTTGATTAGTATGGCAATTTTTTCTTATTTTTACGCCAGTCTTTTATTCTTAAAAAAGGTATTCATAAATTCTGAAGAAGGGGCGCCTTGGATCAGGTAAGAGACTAACATTATACAAGTTTATGTCTTGTCTGCTGGGAACTGTTGTACTTTCTTCAAGGGCCTCAACATTGCCAGACATTTTTTCTCATCAACCACTGGTCAGTGGGATAAAACTGGGACTGTTATAACTAGTTTGGAATGTCTTTATATACTGTTACTTGGTAAATGCAGTTCAAATTTCTTCATTAATATTAGTCAGAATACTGCAGGTGTTCTCATAGAGTAGTGTTATTGTCCTATTGATTGTATAAATACACTTGCTAATTTACCATGTCTTGGGTAAGCAAGGTGTGTCATCTTCAGGTGTGCAAAAAAGGCACAAAACAATTCAGGGCTCCTCTGAAGATAGTGCTACAAATCCTTACGGCACAGGGAGCCCAAGGGAGAGTCAGGGGGAATTCAAAGGCAAATGGAGGCATGGGACAGCAACAGGCACACATCAGACTTCCATACAAGGCATTTTTACCCCCTTCCTGCCCAGGCCAATTTTCAGCTTTTAGTGCTGTCACACTTTGAATGACAATTGTGCGGTCATGCAACATTGTACCCATATGAAAATATTATAATTTTTTTCCCACAAATAGAGCTTTCCTTTGGTGGTAATTAATCATCCCTGGGTTTTTTTTTATTTTTTGCACTATAAACAAAAAAAGACCAAAAATTTTGAAAAAAAATAAGGTTTTCTTTGTTTCTATTATAAAATTTAGGCAAAAATGTATACTGCTACATAACTTTGGTAAAAACAAAAAACAAATCAGTGTATATTATTTAGTCTTTGTGAAAGTTCTAAAGTCTACAAGCTATGGCACCAATCATTGCAAATTGATCACACATGAAGCACTGATGGCCTATTTCATTTCTTGAGACGCTAACATCCTAGGAAAGTACAAAAAGTCCCAAAAGACCCCTTTTTGGAAAATAGACAGTCCAAAGTATTTAGAAAGACATGATGAGTTTTTTCTCACACCTGGCATAGACATACTTGCAATTGCACCCCAAAACACATTCTGCTACACCTCCTGAGTATTGTGATACCACATGTGTGAGACATTTCCACAACCTGGCCGCATACAGAGACCCAACTTTCAAGTAGAACCTTCACACGTTGTAGGAGCATAGAAGTGGCATTACACATCTAATTTCCTGACTACCTATCACAGTTTTGAAGGCCCTGGAGCACCAGGATGATAGAAGCAGTCACAAAATGACCCTATTTTGGAAAACAAACATCCCAAGGTATATTTTATAAGGCATAATGAGTTTTTTGAACATGTTATTTTTTTCCGAACGTTTTTAGAAAATGTGGAAAGAAAAATAAAAACTTTTTTTTTTCACACAAAGTTGTCAATTTATAAGATTTTTCTAACACACAGTGTGTACATACCAATAATTATGCCCCAAAATACATTCTGCTACTCCTTCTGAGTATGGCGATACTACATGTGTGAGACTTTTTCACAGCTTGCCCACATACAGAGTTCCAACATCCAAGTAGAACCTTCATGCATTCTAGGAGCATAAAAAGGGCATAAATTACACATTTAATTTCCTGACTACCTATCACAGTTTTGAAGGCCCTGGAGCACCAGGATGGTGGAAACACCCACAAAATGACCCCATTTTGGAAAGCAAACATCACAAGGTATATTCTATCAGGCATAATAAGTCTTTTAAACATGTTATTTGTTTCCAAAAGTTTTTAGGAAAAGTGTGGAAAGAAAAATTATTGTTTTTTTCACACAAAGTTGTCAATTTATAAGATTTTTCTAACACACAACATGTACATAAGAAGAAGTATGCCCCAAAATGCACTCTGCTACTCCTTCTGAGTATGGCTATATCACATGTGTGAGACTTTTCCGCAGTTTGGCCACATACAGAGACCCAACATCCAAGTAGCACCTTCATGCATTCTAGGTGCATAAAAGGGGCATAAATTACACATCTAATTTCCTGACTACCTATACCAGTTTTGAAGGCCCCAAGCACCAGGACAATGGAAAAACAAACAAAATTACCATATTTTGGAAAGAAAACACTCCAAAATATATTCTTTGAGGCATAATGAGTCTTTTGAACATGTCATTTTTTTCCACATGTTTTTAGAAAATGTGGAAAGAAAATGAAAAAGTATTTTTTTTTACACAAAGTTGTCAATTTGTAGGATATTTCTTCTATACTCGAAAATACATTTTACTACTCCTCCTGAACATGACAATACCACATGTGAGACTTTTTCACAGCCTAGCTAAAGAAAGAATAAGCAAAATATTACCTGTGGTTTTAGGAGAGCATTGGACCAGGAAGCAGGCAACAGCCACAGGATTCGACCAGGCAGCAGGCAGGAATATGGTGGATAAACAAGCCAGGGTCAGAACAGGCAGCAGGCTGAGATCCAGGCAAAAGGAAGAAACATGGTCCATAAAGAGTCCTGGGTCAGTACAGACAGCAGGCAGAGATATGGTCAGCACAGCCATATGGCGTCCTCCCAAAGGGACGAGCTGTTTTGCCGGCCGCCTTTGTGCCATAGGCCAGGTGGGAACTGATTAAAAGCAGCCACATCCAGTGTAGAAAAGCTTGTGTTTTACCAGCATGCTACAGAGAAGAACTCTTTCTCTTTGTGGGAAGCAGTGATCCCTATGCACAGGTCTGACATGCCCCCTGCACAGTCAAAAGCAGAGCTCTACAATTACCAAGTGCATTAAATTTGCTGATTGCAGAGCTTAAGGTCTGACTCAGTAGGGGGTGTCAGGCCAATGCAGAAATAACGCTCTTTCCCCACAGAGAGCAAGAGTCACACTGTGCAGCTGCTGGCAGGTAACAGGCCTTTCTATGCATAGTGTGGCTGGTTTAGAAAGACAAATAAACGGTAAGACATGAAACACTATTTACGTGTCTCTTGAAAAAGAATATAGACATAGTGCTGACACTTTGCACAAGCCTGCTTTGAAGGAGAACTTCATTAAAATAGTTGGGAGTTGGGCACTACTTGCAACCAACAACTATGAACCAAAGAACACACATAATGAACATGTATGGAATGCACAGCACAGTTTAAGTGCATCAGTCAGGACTATGTTGCATGCAATATAATATCCAGATTGCAGTGGTCAAAGGTAAGTAAAGTACAACACAAAAGAGTGCAGTGGTCAGAAATTTGTAACGTGCAACCTCTTACATTGGTGTCAGTGGTAGTAGTATGCATTGACCTGGTATCAGTGGAAAAATAATGCCCTCATGCATTGATGTCAGTGTGCAAAAAATACAGTGCCATGATCTTGTAGCATCATTGGGGTCCAGTGTAAATAATGTAGACCCCTGACCAGTCAATGCCAAAGTGAATGATATTACTTGCATTCTCACTGTTGTTCAGTGTGGGTACTTATCGAAGAGTAGAAAGCAAAATCTCTCCAGTGGGGATAGGACACAGTATATGTATTGCAAGTGCATAGTTACATAGTGACAATTACATTATAACCCTACATTATGAAATTCTTCCTATTAATGTAAGAAAAAGTGTATTTAAATTCAAAGCCAGAAATGCAATATATTGTAGCTTACTAGTCCTTGGTGTGGTGGCTGCTTTCAAGATCTTTTTTTCAGGCTGATTTTGTATTATTTTCACCTGTTAATCTTGCAAACAACACTCTTCCTGTTCCTGGGTGGCTATGAAATTCCTCCACTGTATCTATGGAGGGAGTTATGGCTCTCACCCTAGGATGCTCTCCTGATATGGACTACAAACATGTCTCTATCTCTTCATCTCCATTACATGGAGGACAGGGCAGTTTGTAGTTTACAGAAGATAGCTAGGAAGGAAGATAGCCATGGGTGCAGCTCACAGAAATTGACAAGAATGCTGCTTTTCTGGAAAGATTAATATATTTTTTTCTGTACTTGCTGAAAGACAACTAATGCAGCCACAACATCTAAGAACTCTAAAGCTGCAATAAATTACATTTTTGTTTTTGGGATTAGTTATCCTTTAAGTAATGGAAGCTCCACTGATTTTATTATTCTCATCTGCCTGCCTGTAAGGCGAAGTCTTCACAGATCATCTTTGAGCTTTTCACGCTACTTTATAATACTTTAATATTCACAGCGCACCTGCTCCAATGCACATGATGAAACTTGCAATCAATTTCATTTAGTTGATAAAACCACAGGTGCCCTATTTTCACAGCGATTTTTCTTGAATAATTTAGTTATGTGGCATTAATATATTGATAAATCCAGCTATGGAATAATTGTATCATGGTCTGTCTTTAATCATGGGCCCATCACCAATTTAATGCAATGTTGAATAAGGGTCAGTGAATCTTAAGGTGTAATGTCACCCAAAATCTATTTTTCAGTATTTTGGGCATTATGTCTGACTGTATACCATTCTTTTTTAAGCAATGTTTTTATGAATCTGTGGCAAAGTTTCTAACCTAGAGATTTTGTTAGTAGTAACACTTCCTGTTACAGGCTAACACCACCTATTAGCATTGTCACATTTCCATGGGCACTCCTGTTGGACAACCTATCAGGTCTGTCAGATAGGTACCCAACTACCAACTAAAAAAGCAATAAATGACAGGCTGACAACACAGGAAGTGGCTTAGCACTGCCAGACTGCAGCAGAAAGTGCTGTTACTGTCAGGATCTCCAAGTAGGACGCTTTGCAATATAGTCACAAAAACAATTTTTTAAACTATACACAACTATACAGTAAAAGATGGTGATTTACAGAAACGTTGAAGGCGACCGTTACTAAATAGGAACGAAGTGTAAAGATTTGCAATTTGAAACTTACTATGTAATTATAGGTGCCATGTTTCTTGCACCCATTGTGCCCTTAATCAACTCTGCCACTATTTACATCAAGACAAATATTTATATTTCCAGACCTGAAAGCACTAGGATTGTACTGTTGCTCTCTGCATCAGGTTAATAACTAGGACCAAAATATTGAGTTTGCTGGACAAAATGGGATCTATGGGAAATAAGGATTAAAAGAGGGATCCCTAGAATATTCCTGTTTTAAGAATAGATGGTAGCATTGATAGTTTGGAACAGTCTTTTTCAACACTGCACAAGCTCACTAATTACAATATTTGGTCACAACACATTGAGAGTGACTGGCTGAGATGTACTGCAAATTTCAACAATGGGTAGACAGCAAGGAAAAGGACTATATGACATTTCAGGTGCTACGATTGATTTACAACATATACAACACGAGTTTCCATAAAAATGTTATTGTTATTATCATAAAATCTTAAAACCCATAACACACAGGGGTAGAAATTTGACCATAAATTATGGGTTTACAGACAGTGCTTGCAAACTGAAGAAATTTCCACAGATAAGTAATATTGACAGGCCCCTTGACTAATAGATTTCTCTTGCTGCATAGCATACTTGCTAATACCTAGGCAGCTCTTGCCACCTAGAGTCCTAAGTTGCTAGGATGCAGGCAACTCCTGCCACTTAGCCTCCTCAGTTGTTAAGATGCACGGGACTCTTGCCACCTAGCAACTATGGTTGATAGGACAAAGGCAATCTTGCCATCTAGTGTACTTGCTTGCTAGTACTAGTGGCTTTTGCCACCTAGGCCTTGGATGCCAGGATGGAGGCATCCCAATGTCACCTCTGCACGCCACAGTAGCTGGAGGAATGACAGCGATGAAACTAAAAGTGATGAGAGCTTGTCTCTTCTGGGTTCATTCTAGCTAGGGGTAAACAGTGAATGGATGTTCACTGAGCTTCTCTGCTCAGCCTGCTGACAGCTGTCATGGATGACCTAGACATCCAGGAGGGACAGGTGGACCCAAGGTACATTGGGATGGGCAGTTAGAAAGCAAAAGCACACAAGGAAATGATTGCGCAGCTGTACAGAAGGCCAAAGGTAACAGTTGGTTGGACAAATGTAAACAAACCCCTGGCTGCTATAGCAGCCTGTGTACATGCCCGTGCTGCTGCCAATGTATGATATATGTTGGTGGCAATGAAAGGATTATTTGTTATGATCACCAATGACATGAGGGATGAACGTGAGGGTTGCCACCAGCACAGGGATAGAACAGAAATCTTCCATTGTGGGCATATGTTCCTGTGTCAATGTCTAAAACAGGACTTATCTCACATTGGAAAGATACACTATATTGCCAAAAGTATTGGAACACCCCTCTAAATCATTGGATTCAGGTGTTTCAATCACCTCTGTGGCTACAGGTGTATAAAATCAAGCACCTAGGCTGCTTCAAGCATGCGGACAGCTTATACAAATATTTGTGAAATAATGGGTCGCTCTCAGGAGCTCAGTGAATTCAAGCATGGTACTGTGATAGGTTGCCACCTGTGCAATAAGTCCATCGGTGGAATTTCCTTGCTACTAAATATTCCACGGTCAGCAATTCAGCCATGAAGTGGTAGGCCACGGAAAATGACAGAGTGGGGTCAGCGCATACTGAAGTGTACAGTGTGCAGATGTTGTCACCTGTCTGCAGAGTCAATAGCTAAAGACCTCCAAACTTTGTGTGGCCTTCAGATTAGCACAACAACAATGCACAGAGAGCTTCATGGAATGGATTTCCATGGCTGAGCAGCTGCATCCAAGCATTGGATGCAGTAGTGTAAAGCACGCCGCCGCTGGACTCTAGAGAAGTGGAGACATGTTCTCTGGTGTGATGAATCATGCTTCTCTATCTGGCAGTCTGGGCTTGGCCTCTTAGTCCCAGTGAAGGCAACTCTTAAGATGTCAGCATATCAAGACATTTGTGGACAATTTCATGCTCCCAGTTTGTGGGAACAGTTTGGGGATGGCCCCTTCCTGTTCCAACATGACTGCGCACCAGTGCACAAAGCAAGGTCATAAAGACATAGATGAACGAGTTTGGGGTGGAGGAACTTGATTGGCCTGAACAGAGTCCTGACCTCAACCCGATAGAACACCTTTGGAATGAATTAGAGCAGAAAGTGCGAGCCAGGTCTTCTTGTCTGACACCAGTGCCTGAGCTCACAAATACACTATTCCCATAGACATACTCCTAAACTTTGTGGACAGCCTTCCCAGGAGAGTTGAAGCTACGGACGAACACTGGGATGACTAAGACTGGGATGCCATTAAAGTTCATGTGTGTGTAAAGGCAGGCATCCCAATATTTTTGGCAATATAGTCTATTTTAGCCTTTAGGGGTAGGCACCCTTCCAATGTCAATTTTTTTATGTCCTGGAACTGTAAATAAGGCAGAACAACAGTGATTCTGACAGACTGTAGGTGAATCTATATTTCCCCAGCAAGATTTTTGCTTCCCAATCTGACTACTACTCTGTAATATGCTCTCTCTACCTTTATTTCTAACAATAGTGTCTTCCCTCCTTAAACTCTCATTCCTGTTACCCTATACTCTATCCCACAGCTTATATATCACCTCCACTCCAGCCCTCTCATTGTAACTGCACTCATCATGTCCTGCTCATTCTGAACTCACATGACCTGCAGAGTACTGGGGCATGTGTATAGCCGAATTTCCCACTAGGCACTGTAGGCATGTGCCACATGCAGCCTTCCTAGAGGGGCGCCTATCTGAAGAGAGAGAGTAAAAAAAATTAAAAATAGGCCTCCTCTTTGGCGGCCCTACTTATACAGACATTAGCCCGTCTCTCTCTCTCCACGGGTTAAGAGGCACAAGCAGATGCAGGCAGTTAACACAAGCTGCCAATGCCGCTCTTTCCCTGCTGGTGTAGTGATATCACTCACAGTAAAGTGCTGACGGAAGGGTGGGCTTGGGCTGAGAGGAAATCAGCAGCAGGTTGGAAGGTGGCATATGCCAGACATCACATCATCAGCATAGTGGGCAGAGGCAGCTGTCAGTGTGAAGTGAACATACAGGCACAGGAGCACACTGAGTGAGGGATCTTCCATCCATCATTCATTCATCAAGTCTGCAGATAATTCTCAGAAATAAATTAGGCCCCTTTCACACTAGCGCCCCACAGTTCAAGGGGACCTCTGCGGACCCTGATGTAACGTGGAACTCTGATGTAGGAGGGAACACTGCAGACCCTGATGTAAGAGGGAACACTGCTGACTGTGATGTAAGGGGGGCTTTGGTGACCAGAGACCACCTTACACCAGAGTTTCCCTTTACATCACAGTCCGCAGTGTCCCCCTTACATCAGAGTTCCCCTTTATATAAAGGTCAGCAGAGGTCCCCCTTGCACTGTAAGGGGGAACGCTATAAATTCTGTTGCAAAGGAGAACCCTTAGGACTCTGATGTAAGGGGAACTCTGGGGGCTTACATCAGACTTTCCCTTTACATCACAGTCTGCAGTGTTCCCGTTTACATCAAAGACTGCAGCATTTTAAATATTTTATCAAGAAAAAAAAGTTGATCTTACTGTTTTGTTTTTTTTTGGGGGGGGGGGGATTTGGCTTTTTCTATTCACCCACTGCTGGCCCTTTGCTGTCTATCTTTCATCTCCACAACGGACACCCTCCTGGCAGCAGCCACAATCCACACCCTAATTTCTATTCCTACTTCCAATAACCAGCCACCTTCCTATGTGCCTTCTAAAATGCCCACTTCGTCTATAACAAGCTCACCTCTGTTCAGCACCTTTTCATCTACAACTCCCTTAACCTACAGTACTTGCCATTACTAAAATCTGGCTTCAGGTTTCTGACTCTGCCTCTACACTGCCCTATCCTATGGTGGCCTTGACTGGACTCAGTGGACTAAAGGGAGGTGGAGTTGGAATCCCCACAAAGCACTTTTCAAGTTCATCCCCCCTTTCTACCCCTCTCCTTTTTTAAAGCTCATTGTATTTGTCCTTTTCTCCAGTTTCTCTGAGGATTGCTGTGATTTATCGACCTCCTGGACTGATGTCACGCTTCGTTGACGACTGCTTCTCTACTTTCTCTCCTCTGAAATACCTGATCTCATTCTTGGATACTTCCATTTCCTGTGATGTTGCTAGCAAAGGGCATGTGCCCCGGGTACCCATGCCAAAACCAGCAGCAATGTTATTCATTTCAACTTTCTGGACCTGCAATGCCACTTGTACTGCAGCTGCCTACAGACTTCAGATCAGATGTCGTGACAGACCTGCAGTTGAGAATTGAGGGAGAGAAATGTGTACTGCGGTAGGGGAGAGTACTGGCGTGTACATTGTGCACCCCTGACCTCTGCCCTCTGTGCACTATGTACTCTTAACCACTCCACTCGGTGTGTGTTAGGCACTCCTGACCTTGTGCTCTGTGCGTTACACACTTATGACCCCTGTACTTTCTGTGTTACACACTCCTGACCTTTGCAGTCTTTGTATTACCAACTCCTGACCCCTGCATTCAATGCATTGCACACTCCTGCCCCCTGCACCCTGTGTGTTACCTGCTACTAACCCCTGAAGTCTGAGCGCTACCTACTTCTGACCCTTGCATCCTATGCATTATCTAATCCTGACCAAAGCACTCTGCACTCATTATGCTATATTGCACATTACATACTCAAGTGATTATCAACTAGATTAACTAGGTTGATAAGTAATCACTTACTATTTTAATGAGTTTAGCCTTTTAAAGTAGGCTCAAAAATGTATTGGCTCTCTGTCTATATTCTGTGTGCATATAAGCATCTGTAATAGAAGAGTATCCAGCGTACCTCCACCTACCCCGTCCACAAGACATCTTTTGAGCATACCTGTCTACATTCTCCTGGATCCCCTGGCCTTATCTCTTCACTTTACAACTCTCTTAATGGTAGATCATCCTTGCCGACCCTCTCCTATGTGACTCAATGGATGCAAGATCTTGGAACTAGTATTGAGGGGGAGGACTGGAGCAAGGCCTGGACTACGATAATGTTCATTTAATACCACCATCCTTGAGGCCTCCTATAAAATACTCTTGCGGTGGTATTGGGTCCCAGCTAGACCTACCCATGCTTATCCATCCTGGAAGCAGTGACAAATAAGATTTTAGATATACCACAGAGGGAAAAAAGTGAAATGCAGACAACCTACACCAGGGGTGGTCAACCCATGGCCGACAAGCCACGTGACCTCTGACATGGTCCGCAACCTCCAACCAGGGAAACACATGCTTGGGGTTGGCAACGCATTGGTCATGATCTAAGTATGCCATCCCACCATCCCAGAGCATGCATCGAGCCGGCGCCAGCTGCAGAGGGAGCAGGAGGCTGCAGAGGGAGCAGGAGCCACATAAGCCAATGCTTCCTCTATAGTACCAGCTCCTTTCCCAGGCGGAGTGATACCAAGTGCCCTTCGCCTGGGACCTTTCTAGCAGCCTGAAGAGTGATGTCAGCAGAATCTGGAAAAGGAAAATAAGGTCAGTGCATTAAACAACACATACACTGCACTTTTCCAATGGGAACCTATGAAATGGTTAACAACTATTGGGTTGCTTTCACACTGATTCACGGGTGCAGCGCAGTGCACCTGCAGCTTTCCTGAGGGTTAGCTGCACTGAGTCATAGACTTCTATTATATTCTGCAGGTATGGTGCACTTTCTGAACGTGCACCAAAACCCCTAAATGCAGGAATATTGTAATAGATTGTAACTGCAACATATCTATATAGGAAAAATAAAGATAAGATATAAATGTCATCTTTCATCATAAATTTAGGCCAAAATGTATTCTACTACATTTCTTTGGTAAAAATAACCCAAATCAGTGTATATTATTTAGTCTGTGTGAACATTAGAATCTACAAAATATGGTATATGTATTTGAAAATAGATCAACTCTGATGTACTGATGGCCTATCTAATTTCTTCAGGCCCTAAACTGTCAGGACAGTACATTTACCTCCAAATGACCCCTTTATGGAAAGTAGATAGTCCAAAGTATTTAGTAGGAGTCATGGTGAGTTTATTTAAGTTGTAATTTTTTGTCACAGTTTTTTGGAAAATGAAGAAATTAAATCATTTTTTGTCACTTTTTTTTACTGTCACTGGTGCAGTACAGCATCATAATATGACTGGTGTGGTGGTTATCAGAGATACTGTATGGTGACAGGATATAAAAAGAAAAAAATTTAATGATTTTTTATAAAATTTTTAAACATTTTTGTTCTTTTTTTTATATATTTCATCAGAGTAGTACAGTGTCACCAGCGTGCTTGTGCTCAGCAATGTATAGTTACGTTGCTGAGCCTGGCCGTGTCGCCTGTCAAATGTAAAAGTACAGTTAAACAGAGGTTGCTCCAACATCTCTATGAAATTTTAACATATCTATTTACCACCAGTTTGCATACATGTTGTACTCCAAAATCATTTTAATCAGGATTTGTATTGAATGAATCAAGCCATGCACTGTAAGACCTGCTACAGTCTCATTTAACTCTAGACTTGCAACCCTGCCAGCCTGTACCTGACTACCCACAAGCTTATATACACAGGAAAAGATCAAGAGGCTAAAATTTGTTTCCTATGAAAATGGCAAAAAAGTTGCGCAAAAAGTGAAAAATAAAATGAAAAAAATGCTGCTGGCAAAACAATCAGATAAATTGTGTACAGATAAACATAAATAAATTGCCATGCTATACCATCATTATTAACAAATAAGTGCATACAAAATGAAAATTGTGTGAAAAAACCAACAAGTAATCAAGTCCCAATTGAAAAAATTATAGAAAAAAATCCCAATATCCTGTTAATGTATAATCAAACACTGCGTGTCTTCAAAACTGCCAAGTACACCACCACCAAGTAATGGTAGGACTCTTACCGGAACATATGGACCCCTAAGCTAATAAGAGTTAGAAATGCATGACTGTAATAGCCTAGAGCTGTGTATCCACCATAACTCACAAGCAGAGGAAAGATGCTGGACAATCATAATGAGTGGAAAGGATCCCTTCAGACTATCCCCATCTTATATGTTTCTCAGATGTATGTATTCAATTAGAATTGTTTCAGTGGATAAATGTGGAGCACTCTACAAATATTTCAAGTACACTACTGGCTTGTCTTTGCAATCCCATAAAGGAATGCATTATTCTCCCAAAAATGTTGCATATCTGCTATGGCCTTGTTGATTTCATTGATAACCGCCTTGGTCAAATATTTGTATGTTACACTTTTCAATTAACCACTTGTCAAATGCGCTATAGCCGAATGACGGCTACAGTGTGGTTGTCCAGTTCTGGAAGGGCATCATATGATGTCCTCACCAGGGGCGTGCAACCGGCGATCACCATGAACGCTCTGTCTAACGTGCACAGCTGATCATGTGATGTGCCAATCACAGCAGCATTTTATCATGTGATCAGCTGTGTCCAATGACACAGCAGATCACTACTAAATGCAGTTGCTGGTTATCTGTTGCACTTTCCTCACACTGTCACAGCGTGAGGAAAGTACTGCCAATAACCAGCAATTGTCAGAGGACGGATCGGCACTGATGATCAGTCCCCAGCAGTGCCACCCACCAGTGCCGCCCACCTGGGCCCAGAAGTGCCACCCACAAGTACCCAGCAGTGCCACACACCTGTGCCCATCAGTGCCACCTACCTGTGCTCAGCAGTGCCATCCACCAGTGACCAGCAGTGCCCCCCATCAGTGCTGCCCAGCAGTGCCACCCATCTGTGCTCAGCAGTTCCACCAGTCAGTGCCACCCATCAGTGCAACCTATCAATGCCCATCATTGTTACATATCAGTGCAGCATCATCAGTGCTGCCTTATCAATGCCAGCTCATCAGTGCCGCCTATCCATACCACCTCATCAGTGCCGCCTATCAGTGCTGCCCATCAGTGCAGCCTCATAAACGCACATCAGTGAAGGAGAAAAATTACCTGTTTGCAAAATGTTATAATAGAAACACATTTTTTGCTATTTTTTGTTTATAGCTCAAAAAATAAAACACCCAGTGGCAAGTAAATACCACCAAAAGAAAGCTCTATTTGTGTGAAAAAAATGATAAAAATTTAATATGGGTACAATGTTGCATGACCGCACAATTGTTATCCAAAGTGCGACAGTGCTGAAAGCTGAAAATTGTCCTGGGCAGGAAGGGGTTATAAGTGCCAGGCAGCACCTTTCACCTGACATTGATATATACCACACCTGATCAACTCTACTGGACACGAGAAAAACCAGTTTGTGACAGAAGTTGTTACAAATAAGGTTACTGTCTTCCCTAGAACCCAGAGTGATCAGTGAAATCAACGACTGAAATCAATGAGGCGATAGCAGATATGCAACTTTTTTGGGAGAATAATGCAATCTTTGATGGGATTGCAGAGAGAAGCGTTCTTGAAATATTTGTAGAATGCTCCACATTTAACAATTCGAATTGAATATATACATCGGAGAGACATATACGATGGGGATAGTCTGAAGGGATCCTTTCCACTCATTATGATTGTCCAGCATCTTTCCTCTGCTTGAGAGTTATGGTTGATACACATCTGTAGGCTATTACATTCATGCATTTCTGACTCTTATTAGCCTAAGGGTCCATATGCTCCGGTAAGAGTCCAACCATTACTTGGTGGTAGTGCACTTGGTTGTTTTGAAGACACGCAGTGTTTGATTACACATTAATAGAACATTGGGGCTTTTTTCTATAGTTTTTTCAATTGGGACTTGATTATATATTGATATTTGTTTCACACAACTTTCATTATTTATGTACTTATTTGTAAATAATGATGGTGTATTTATTTATATGTATATGCCATGGCTTCAGGTAAACCAGTCTGGCACAGCCTGCAGATTACAGGTCACCAGCAGACTATACAAATAACTCCTAAATAATTTTTTACAGAAGTGTATTTCACCATGTTTTAAAGCAGAATTCCAGGCAAAAACTTAGTTTCATGTCCTTGTTGCTGATTTCCTACCTTCACTGAATATGTCATCCATCTTCTGGTCCTCTCAGTAGTTGCTCTGAAATAGCCTATTAATTTTCAAATCAAACCATTACCGTATTTTTCGCTCCATATGACACACTTTTTTCCCCCCCAAATGGGGGGGGAAATGTCTGTGCATCTTATGGAGCGAATAAAGAGCAGCTGGCCCGGTATTACCCCCGTCGCTGCCGTGTTAGCAGCAGAACCTGCTCCTCAGTCCAGCAGTGTCCTCATCACCTCATCATCTTTAGTGTGGGCATCCGGCTTGTGACACAGCTGGGTGTCCATTGCACATGCGTGAGAAGCGCTGCGCTTTGTGAATGGCCCTGTAGTCTTCTGGGACCTGTCACGTGGGAGCGAGTACCTGTCAAATTCAGGTCCGCTCCCCAAAGGTCTGCAGTCTCTGGTCATCTCCTGTACTATGTCTGCAGTCTCTGGTCATCACCTGCAGTATGTCCGCAGTCTCTAGTTATCACCTGTACTATGTCCGCAGTCTCTGGACTTCTCTTGTACTATGTCCGCAGTCTCTGGTCATCACCTGTACTATGTCCGCAGTCTCTGGTCATCACCTGTATTATGTCCGCAGTCTCTGGTCATCACCTGTATTATGTCTGCAGTCTCTGGTCATCTCCTATAGTACATCCGCAGTCTCTAGTCATCTTTTAGTACATCCGCAGTCTCTAGTCATCTCCTGTACTATGTCCGCAGTCTCTGGTCATCTCCTGTACTCTTTCTGCAGTCTCTGGTCATCTCCTGTACTATGTCCGCAGTCTCTGGTCATCTCCTGTAGTATGTCCGCAGTCTCTGGTCATCACCTGTACTATGTCCGCAGTCTCTGGTCATCACCTGTACTATGTCCGCAGTCTCTGGTCTTCTCCTGTACTATGTCCGCAGTCTCTGGTCTTCTCCGGTACTATGTCCGCAGTCTCTGGTCTTCTCCGGTACTATGTCCGCAGTCTCTGGTCATCTCCTGTACTATGTCTGCTGTCTCTGGTCATTTCCTGTAGTACATCCGCAGTCTCTAGTCATCTCCTGTACTATGTCCGCAGTCTCTGATCATCTCCTGTAGCACATCTGCAGTCTCTGGTCATCTCCTGTACTATGTCTGCAGTCTCTGGTCATCACCTGTACTATGTCTGCAGTTTCTGGTCATCTCCTGTACTATGTCCGCAGTTTCTGGTCATCTCCTGTACTATGTCCGCAGTTTCTGGTCATCTCCTGTACTATGTCCGCAGTCTCTGGTCATCTCCTGTACTATGTCTGCAGTCTCTGATCATCCCCTGTACTATGTCCGCAGTCTCTGGTCATCTCCTGTACTATGTCTGCAGTCTCTGATCATCTCCTGTACTATGTCCGCAGTCTCTGGTCATCTCCTGTACTGTGTCTGCAATCTCTGGTTATCACCTGTACTATGTCCGCAGTCTCTGGTCATTTCTTGTACTATGTCTACAGTCCCTGGTCATCTCCTATACTATGTCCACAGTCTCTGGTCTTCTCCTGTATTATGTCTGCAGTCTCTGGTCATCACCTGTACTATGTCTGCAGTTTGTGGTCATCTCCCGTACTATGTCCGCAGTCTCTGGTCATCTCCTGTACTATATCTGCAGTCTCTGATCATCCCCTGTACTATGTCTGCAGTCTCTGGTCATCTCCTGTACTATGTCTGCAGTCTCTGATCATCTCCTGTACTATGTCCGCAGTCTCTGGTCATCTCCTGTACTGTGTCTGCAATCTCTGGTTATCACCTGTACTATGTCCGCAGTCTCTGGTCATCTCCTGTACTATGTCTGCAGTCTCTGGTCATCTCCTGTACTATGTCTGCAGTCCATTGGTTCAGAATATTTTTTTTCTCGTTTTCCTAGGTGTGTCTTATGGAGCACAAAATACAGCAATTATCTTTGGTCTCCTGTTTGTAAGACCACTGGCTGCTATGCCTCCTATTCCCCCAGCTGCTATTCTTGGCACATCCCTTCTGTACTCTGTCTGCAGTCTCTGGTCATCTTCTGTAGTACGTCCGCATGTCTGCAGTCTCTGGTCATCTCCTGTACTATGTCTGCAGTCTCTGGTCATCTCCTGTACTATGTCCGCAGTCTCTGGTCATCTCCTGTACTATGTCCGCAGTCTCTGGTCATCTCCTGTACTATGTCCGCAGTCTCTGGTCATCTCCTGTACTAAGTCCGCAGTCCATTAGTTCAGAATATTTTTTTTCTTTTTTTCCTAGGTGCGTCTTATGGAGCAAAAAAGATGGCAATCCTCTTTGGTTTCCTGTTTGTAAGACCACTGGCTGCTATTCCTCCTATTCCCCCAGCTGCTATTCTTGGCACATCCCTTCTGTAGTCCTTTCTCCAGGAAGCAGTGATGTAATTCAGCCCCACTTGCAGTGATGGGTGGACTGACAGTCTCAGATATATTCATCATGTACAGACCTAGTGTACCCACCCACATTCACTACAGTTCCCTGCGGTTGATAGGAACTTTAGTTTCCTTTTACTTCAGAGAGAAAGGAGAGGATATGGTATCTCTTAGATTGTAAGCTCCAAGGAGCAGGGCCCTCCTAACCCTGTTGTATTGAACTATATCATTGCTGTATTGTCTCTCTTTTTATTGCAAATCACTGAGCAAACTGTTGGTGCTATATAAATCCTGTATAATAATGTAATCCCTGCTGTTACACCTTCTCCTTGGCAGAGCAGATGCTGCTATCTTTTGAATTACATGAAATATTCAACTAGACTTTTCTCCTAAATGGTAGAGATTTTCAAAATGTTATTAACTGTTTAGTGTTTTGTGTAGGGGGTGTACTAATGGGTGATTTTGTTGCCTATCCTGGAGTTCTTCCTTAAGGGATTCACCTGGAAACATTTGTTCTTGGAAATGTTCCTGGCGTTTGCAGAATATCTAACCGCAGAATAACTGCCTCTGCTGTTCTACCTGCTTTAATTATGCTATTTTGCATGAATAAAAATAGGGATGTGTTGTTGTGGGCTTTTGAAATTATGTCTCAAAAACATGATTTTATCAAGACCTAATCCTATATAACATCAAGTCAGCATAGCCGGACGTTAAGGGTTAATTTGTCTTGGTTGAGAAGTCAAATGACCATCCAGCTAGAGAAATGTAAACGATGGGTGAAGGGATTTTTTTTTTCCTCCTAGAGACAATATACTATTCAAATTTCTACAGGTGGTCAAACACCATTGTTTAGACTTCCATGGCAGGTAAACATATACAAGGTCTGGACATGACAATAGAGGAACCAAACTGATTGTCTGAGAGCTCACAAGGAACTTTGCAAAGTGTAATGAAACTAACAGACCTCTCAAACTATCACAATATGCTATTGTCCACCAAGGTTGCAAGTATAAATGTCTGTTTACCCTGACTCCAACACAATAGCCAGGTAAACAGAGGGCCTTTCCCACCTATGGGAATGTTTGATTCTGAAACAGAAGTTAAATTCAGGACATTTAAGACTAAAAATTGAATGCATATAACCACAAAGATATTACTACAAAAGCATAGTATCTAGAGATGTTATAAAGAATAGGTTTCACACAACACAAAATATTCAGCAATGGGAATTGTATATCACTAATTTGAGTATTGAGATGATAAAAAGTAAGATATATGGTGAGTTAGCATCAGTGGTATGTCTCATCAGGAAATAGATGCTTTCACACAAGCTTGTATTTCAGGGAGGAATAACTGAATATACACATATATTCCATGGTCCCTATTTAGAATATTATAGGTATGATCACTTATATATCTGGAAAAAGACGTATATTTAATCCCTGAAATTACCTTAAATTCCACCCGAGGTATGAGTCATCACAAATACTCAAATTGTTCTATGATACATGACTGCCATCTGGCGGGCAGGTGAGAAATAGCTTATGTACACACATTTCTCAACTAGCCAATCAAGAAGCCTGGTGGGAAGGTATCTTAGAACAATGGATTAGTTGGTATAAAAGCCCATGTACCTTTAAGAGAAAAAAAAAAGAAAAACCTGATCAAAAGAAAAACCTGACTGAAGAAAGACCTCATTGGAAGAAAATCGGAAGACATCTGAAGAGACCTCTCTATAACCCTTCTTCCATCCTTTCAAACTTCCAAACTTTACTAAATTGCTAAATCTCTGTACTCCTTACTTCCTACATTCTCCCATACTAAATATCTATCACTTGCCCTATAATATCACTTCTAAAGGCGTTCCATTGCCAGCTGATCCACGGGAGAGTTTCATAGTCTGAATTCCGGGTGTGGTGAGACTATTAATTTAATTTTGCATTGCCTATTTCCTCTGTTGTGTAGAGTCATAGAATTACCTTAGCGTATTACAACTATATTGGGTAGTTATATATATGTAAAGAGATCCTGTTTTACTGTTAAAAATTGTTTGGTGCCATATTATAATTTTTTTCATATTTCATAATTTATTAAATATTAATAATTAGAGTATATTTTATCAGAGAATATCTTCTTTCAATCCTATGGCCACGGTTTGTGAGAATATAACCTTTGAGATACTCGAAATTATTAGTTATTAATAAATTTAATTTTAATCAGATCATTTAAAAATTGTTATATTGATGTAATTAGTTAGAAACCTTATTATTGTGTATTACATTGGTAGGGTATATCTTTGATTGTGTGTATCAATATTCATTTATCACCAGTCTTTTGCGTTTTGTGTAATATATATATAATTTTTGTACATAAATAAATTTTTATATTTATCTATTATAAGGCAAATTTTGTGTGTATGGTACGAAATCATATTGGCTAAAAGAATTCAAGGTATAATAATAAGTGGTGATCAAATTATCAAGGTGTCCAAATTATTGGTTTACTAAATATTTGCCGTATTTTAACGGCTGGAGGCACTGTAATATTTCATCTAAGGGAAAGGGACACGCCCTTTATAAGTAGAATATATCCTTACATAAACCACCACAGTGTTTATTGGCTGCATAAGGTCCCACAGCCCTCAAAGATCACATTTAAAAATTAAAAAAAAAAACAAAAACAGGGTGTCTCTAAAGCTGGTCTGTACAGTACATGTAAAGATGTTTCTTGTTCAGTCCAGTGAGCTGAACTAAAGAAATCGAAGGATTTCCCCATCCATGCTAAAAAGAGTAATTGGAGAAATCTCCTGCTGCTATTGTACTTTTAGAGCATATAAATATTGATGTAATATTGACACTCCGACAAATTCCTAGTAGCAACAATTTTATTGTCTCTCGGTATTGCAGATTCTACAACGCATACCTCCATATTAGATCTAAGAAAAGTGGAGTGTAGTACAATTTCTTCCATGCTGATATTTATTGTGTGGACTTTTAAAAATGTTATTTTACCTGGAACGTCCTTTGGAGAGTGGAGGTGTAATTCTTTCTGTAATTTCCTACAGAACCAATTTCATTTACATTTCATTTTGCCTTGCCCTTGGTTAGAGATGGCTTTCGGGGCTGATCTTCTCTTTCCAATTGAAGCAGATCTCCAATGTGGGACTCAATTAAGTTTTCCCAGAGAAACTCTTCTGGTATTTAAATTTGGTAATATTCCATACTTCTTTGAGGGCAAGGCAATTCTCGCTTCTTTGGCAGCAACACTGTTAACATCTTCTGCAGATATGCTTGAGAGAATTTCTAAAGATCCTACTACCTTTTTTTTTGTCACTGTCCTGCACACTGGAGGTGGTTGTTCCTAAACCCAGGACCCTGCATTCACTATATCTGGTCTCCCACAGTACACAGAACATGGAAATGCAATTGATGAGGTGTAAGACCAACAAACTGGGCTAAGTATACAAACAATTAAAATTATATCATTACTATATCATGTCCGTGTATAAACACCACACTGCCACTTTAAAATATATTAAACATATGCAAAAAAAAAAAAACTTTGAAAAAGTATTCCGGTGGCGCATAAATCAATTGTCAATGTAAAAAATTCCTTATAAAAATACATATATAATGTGAATAATGAATAATATATAATAAATAATATTTTCCACATAAACAAAGTTAATGGTGTAAATAAATAAATGTCTATGATATTCCAAACAAAAAGTCGAAATAACTCAGTCCATCAAACAATCACCACGTGAGAAAATTTGAGCCAAAATAAAATGTGTGGTGCTCCCCTCTCAGGTGTGCACTCACCAAAAAAATGTTGCCTCCCACTCTCATGGTTAGTAACTGAGCTTTGAGTAACGATTTTCCAAGGACTAGATCAGATCACTTGTGATATTTTATTCTCCTTAAACTTGCGACAATGGAATCCCAGGACAAACACTCCCGAACTCCAGCACACAAATTCCTCCCAATGCTCCACTCACAACTGACCATATAGGAGATAAAAAAATGAGAGAATCCCAAATGGTGCAGTATAAAACTAAACAGTTTTATTGCTACAATAGAGTACTACTTACAACATGTAAATAGGCAATAAAGCTCAAAGATGTTAGCTTTACAAGCTCTCAATATGAGGAAAGCAGAATCAGTGCTCTCACCAATGCCGGCCTTTGATCTCCGACACTCCAGCGTCACTTTCGGTTCCAGTCCTCATCACTTCCGGTCGCATTAATTTTATTTTTATTTATATGCTTTATATTTATTTTAATTCCATTAATATATTTTATCTATTAATAATTGTGATTTAATAATTAATAAACATGAATTTTATGTATGCAAATTGTATATGAATGTGCACCCTTGTTTTAAATGAAAGTATATATGCTGTCATTTAAGCCCAACGATGTTAGATAACATCTAGATACATATATATTCAGCTTTAGAATTATGATAAAGGCTCTAACAAATTCATCTTTTTACTAAAAATATGTATATTTCCTGCCAAGTTATGGGTGGATTATTCCGCTCGTTGGTGGTGTATCATTTGCAACAAAGTTCCGGTAGTTTTCCCTCTTGTCTATAGTAAATGGAACGTTATTTCCACCATAAAGGTGTTAACACCGCACTGCACAGCAATCCCCTATGACTAAGTCGGAAGTGCCGAAACGCATCAGAGCAAGGCTGTGCGGCAACTGGAAGTGACGTGGCCCGGAACCGGAAGTGACATGGGGGCGGAGATCGAAGGCTGGCGGTGGTGAGAGCACTGATTCGACTTTCCTCATATTGAGAGCTTGTAAAGCTAACATCTTTGGGCTTTATTACCTATTTACATTTTGTAAGTAGTACTCTATTGTGGCAATAAAACCATTTACTTGGTACTGCACCATTTGGGGTTCTCTTGTTTTTTATCTCCTATATGGTCAATTGTGAGTGGAGCATTGGGAGGAGGAATTTGTGTGCTGGAGTTCGGGAGTGTTTGTCCTGGGATTCCATTGTCACAAGTTTAAGGAGAATAAAATATCACAAGTGATCTTATCTAGTCCTTGGAAAATCGTTACTCAAAGCTCAGTGTGCCACCCATGAGAGTGGGAGGCAACATTTTTTGGTGAGTGCACACCTGAGAGGGGAGCACCACGCATTTATTTTATTTATTTTGGCACAAGTTTTCTGACATGGTGATTGTTTGATGAGCTGAGTTATTTGGACTTTTTGTTTGGAATATCATAACCTATTAATTATTTATTTACACCATTAACTTTGTTTATGTGGAAAATATTATTTATTATATATTATTCATTATTCACATTATTTATTTTTTTTACGTATTTTTATAAGGATTTTTTTTACACTGATAATTTATGCGCCACCAAAATACTTTTTTGAAGTGTTTTTTTTTGTAAATGGAAATGCAATTATTTTAGTAAACAAACTGCTAAATACCGTTTCTCATCAGCAGTTAGAGCAGTCATTTGACTTCTATCAGTGTTCAGCAGAGCACTGGTTAAAACTTGTAGGAGGAGTTTCCTTTCTGCTCTAGGAGGATGCAGAACCACTGACCTCTGTCTGGACAGTGCTGATCACATGTACTCTCCCAAGGGAGAAAAAACCTCTCTAGCAATACACACCAAACTGAGCATGTGTAGAGGGTCTCCACACAATATGTCTTATCAGGAGATAAGAAGGGGACACTGGAAGAAGGGGGGATCAGACAACAAAGGATCAAACAGCATTTTTACACAATGCAGAGGATTAACCCCTTAGGTTCCACAGTGAGTATAACAAGCATGCTTTACTGCATATAGAGACTGATTTTACTGTTGTGGGTTTAGAAACACTTTAAGTCTGTAAATCATGATTTACATATGTATAATCTCTGCCATATGAGAGGGTGAGCACTATTTGGCCTCGTGATTATATCTATGGACTAACTGATACTTCAGTGGCACCCATTTCTTTCGTATTTTTTAGCACCATTTTACTGCTATGAGGACTTGATGTGGCTTGGAGGCTTATTTCCTGATACAATTCTGTTTTTTCAAGGTTTGTTTATGTTATAGACTCATATTGGCCATATATTATTAATATCATATATTAACACTAAAAACTCCATTGTTTTTTTTTTACATGTCCTTCCGGACTGTTAATAATGATGAAAACAGCATCTATGGGTCAGTAGGTTCATGTAGTTATTTCCAATTCAGCTTTTCTTAACAGTTTTGGAAATTATTTGAGGTCTTGGTATTTATAAAACACATCAATGGTTTTCAGAATGGTTGCACTATACCTTTTCTTAAAGCAGCTATAAGTATTAATATTTAGCTCTACAGAAAAAGCCAGAGATTAAAAAAACATTCAACCTTTAGAAGGAATGATACACAAATGAATAAATACAGTATGTCCTTAGGGCTTTCAGCTGGTTAAAATGGAAGAAAGGTTGGAAAAACAGGGATACAATGGTAGCACAATGAAGACAGATGGAAGGAATTATGGAGCAACGGAGAAGAGTAGTGAGATGTGTAAATGATTCATGGAGATTAACGAAGACAGACATAAGCAGAAGAAACACTTACCAGCAACGTCTCTCAACTGTCCAGCCTATCTTCAACAACTTCGTAAACTCACTGAGCAGCACCAATTAAAGTGCACTTGTCAAAAACAATATCTGTTCAACCTGAAATACATTTATTTCTGCCTATAAAATGTAATTGGAAATTTGTTCTCATAGTGTATGGATTTCTACATATACAACCTAATAATAAGTTTCAGTGCATAAATACAAAATTAAGATCCCCAAAATTCAAACCTAATAAACTTGCAAACTGATTTACCCGATCTGCTTTTTTTTAAAGTTGTTGGATACCTCAATCATGATATTTGAACAAAGCTCATATATCTGTAGTGTTCACTTGTCTCTCTCCAAAGCTCTGAGTTTAATTTCTCTCTGGTGCTTTGTTGTCAGTATGTGTCACTTTTGACAAGTTATTCCCAAACCAGAGACAAATGATGAGGGGAGGAGAGCTCAGCATACACTCTATTCACAACACAGCTCTGCATTATTCCTTCGTTCCTGCGCCGTGTGTGTGTGTGTGTGTGTGTGTGTGTGTGTGTGTGGGGGGGATGTCCCATTCCTCCATTCAACTCTCACTCACTGTACATGAGCTCTAACTGCAGTTCTCCACCCCCTGTTCTGTAGAGATGTAGAGAAGAGAAAACCGCAGATAAACAAGTAAAACTTATGTAGGAGGATTGTTTAACCATTTGCCGCCCACCCTATGGCCGAATGGCGGCCACCAAATGTTATCAGTGTTCCGGGTGGACGCCATATGGCGTCCTCCCACACATGCGCAGATTGCGCTCCTGCAGAGCCGTGCAGCGGCGCGATCTGTCACCGGCCGTGTACCTTGGACGCGGCCGATGACAGATTTGAGTATGGGCCCCCGTTGCTGGTACCATGTGACCTGCTGTGACCAATCACAGCAGGTCACATGACAGTTGTATACAATGGATGGCTTCATTCATGCCATCCATTGTATACTAGTGTCTAGCTGTGAATGGTCACAGCTAATCACATGCACATGTCATGTGACTAGCTGTGGCCAAATCACAGCTAAGCACAAAAAAAAAAAAACCCTGAATGAATCGATGTCATTCAGGTAAATGCTTGCTTATAGCAAAGTAATTCTTTGCTATAAGCAAATTGTGTAAAAAAAAAAAAAAATACTGATCACTTCCCCAAAGTAGTACAATGTTACTATGGTAACATTGTACTACTTTGGTCATAGTGAAATATGAAAAAAAAATCTTAAAAAAAAGAAAAAAATTTTTATAAAAAATAATAAAAAAATAAACAATATATATATATATATATTTTTTCCATACTGTCACCAGTCAGTGTCCCTGATCACCGCCATGCCAGTTATATATAAATATAAAGTGCAGCGCTCTCCCTAAACTGATTATAAATAAATATATATATATAAAATATATAAAGTGCACACTTAACTGAAAAATGCTCTACATAGTAACACAAACTACTAAACATATGTGTAAAAATGGTGCATATACAAATATGCGCATAAGCAAAAATTGTGCAAACCATGTGCTTCAAAGTGAGAATAAAGTGCAATCAAAATGCATAAAGTGCAATAAAAATCACTCCAATTATCTATTACAAATAATGATAAATCCCAAATACAATAAAGTGTCCAAATGCATCAAAAGGACTAACAATTTTCATGCATGTGTCACACGTGTCCACACTGTGTGAATCCAAACTTTGGCCGTGATGGCTCCTCACCTCCTTGCCAAGACCCTACAGGGTCAGCTCGCTTAACAACAGGACACCCTTTAGATGACTCACCAGGACCTTCCCCGCCTCTTACACTTTAACAGCGATCTCCTCCTCGGTTCATATGCAAACAAAAACTCACATAGTGTAATCCTGTTTATTAGATCAGTAGATATATAGTAAAAATTGCCCACTCACATTTAGAATCGTCTTGTAACAAGCCTTCAGTACCCCATGCTATGAATCTCCTGCATGGGTATATGTATACAGGGGTTTCAAATATGGTCGCCACGCTGGAAATGACGTCACCGCGCTCCCAGAATCCTCCTCGCGTTGCGTCACGGTAACACGTGACTTCCTCAGGGTTGACCGCGTCGGAACGCGAGGAGGATTCTGGGAGCGCGGTGACGTCATTTCCGGCGTGGCGGCCATATTTGAAACCCCTGTATACATATACCCATGCAGGAGATTCATAGCATGGGGTACTGAAGGCTTGTTACAAGACGATTCTAAATGTGAGTGGGCAATTTTTACTATATATCTACTGATCTAATAAACAGGATTACACTATGTGAGTTTTTGTTTGCATATGAACCCGAGGAGGAGATCGCTGTTAAAGTGTAAGAGGCGGGGAAGGTCCTGGTGAGTCATCTAAAGGGTGTCCTGTTGTTAAGCGAGCTGACCCTGTAGGGTCTTGGCAAGGAGGTGAGGAGCCATCACGGCCAAAGTTTGGATTCACACAGTGTGGACACGTGTGACACATGCATGAAGATTGTTAGTCCTTTTGATGCATTTGGACACTTTATTTTATTTGGGATTTATCATTATTTGTAATAGATAATTGGAGTGATTTTTATTGCACTTTATGCATTTTGATTGCACTTTATTCTCACTTTGAAGCACATGGTTTGCACAATTTTTGCTTATGCGCATATTTGTATATGCACCATTTTTACACATATGTTTAGTAGTTTGTGTTACTATGTAGAGCATTTTTCAGTTAAGTGTGCACTTTATATATTTTATATATATATATATATATATTTATTTATAATCAGTTTAGGGAGAGCGCTGCACTTTATGTTTATATTTATTCACTCATTTTGGTAAAGGAGTTTGGTGTCAGCTGCTTGGTGAATAGGGCCCCATTCTTAGCGCAGGAAGTTCTCGCACTTTCATGCAAGTTATATGATGACGCTGTACTGCACTGGTGACAATATGTAAAAAAAAAAATAGTGAAACTATTTTTTTTAATTTTCCGAAAAATTATGACAAAAAAATACAACTTCAAAAAACTCGCCATTCCTCTTATGAAGTATGTCAGACTGTCTACTTTGCAAAAAGGGGTCATTTGGGGGATATCTGTACTGTTCTGACATTCTTGGACCTCAAGAAATTAGATTGGCTGTCAGTATATTCAGATCTATACCATAGTTTGTGAACTCTATAACTTTCCTACAAACTAAAAAAAGACATCCTAATTTGGGTTATTTTCACCAAAGACATGTAGCAGGATACATCTTGGCCTAAATTTATGAAGAACAATTATTTATTTGCAAACTTTTATAACAGAAACAAAGAAAAACGTGTGTTTTTTTCAAAATTTTTGGTATTTTTTTGTAAATTTAGCAAAAAATAAAAACCCCAGCGGTGATTAAATACCACCAAAAGAAAGCTCTAATTGTGTGAAGAAAATTATAAAATTTTAGTTTGGATTCAATGTTGTATGACCGCGCAATTGTCATTCAAAATGTGAGAGCGCTGAAACCTGAAAAATGGCCTGGGCAGGAAGGTGCAAAATTGCCCTGTATGGAAGTCTGATGTGTGCCTGCTGCTGTCCCATGCCTCCATTTGCCTTTGAATTCCCCCTGACTCTCCCTTGGGCTCCCTGTGCCGTAAGGATTTGTAGCACTATCTTCAGAGGAATTGGTTAATCTCTGTGTATCATCTGAGGCTACTCACTTCACTGGGTATACGAGAGGGTTTACAACCACTTTAAAAACAAGGTAGGTGATCGCTGTTGCATACATATCATTTTAAGCTCTACAAACTGTTGAGGTTCCTGCTCTAAACCACAGACAGTTGGACATATGCACAGTAAATTTTAATAGATTAATATAAGGCTTAAAGCAGAATTAAACTACATCTGAGAAACAAAAACTGAACATGCTATTTATT
This sequence comes from Staurois parvus, assembly GCF_062004578.1. Classification (NCBI taxonomy): domain Eukaryota; kingdom Metazoa; phylum Chordata; class Amphibia; order Anura; family Ranidae; genus Staurois; species Staurois parvus. Next base: position 2,586,632 of record NW_028317945.1, read on the forward strand.
TTTAATATTCAAAGTAAACTCACCCATCCATCCATGCCTCCATGCTATCAATGATATACTACTTTTATGGTCAGGAACTCAAGTGGAGTTTAATCTCAAATTTACCATGACTTGTCACCAAATGATTATCATCTTCTGTGATGTACAAATATCATCACTGTTCAGGAAGCCATCTGTGGAGAACACAATCCTCCATGCTTCTAGCTCCCATCCAGAGCCTTTCAAAAAGAGCACCCACTATAAAGGGCGGCACAGTGGCTTAGTGGTTAGCACGTCTGCCTTGCAGTAAATGGGTCATTGGTTCAATTCCCGACCATGGTGCCTCCTGCATGGAGTTTGCATGTTCTCCCTGTGCTTGTGTGGGTTTCCTCTGGGTGCTCCGGTTTCCTCCAACCCTCCAAAGACATGCTGGTAGGTTAATTGGATCCTGTCTAAATTAGCCCAAATATGTGTATGTATGAATGTGAGTTAGGGACCTTAGATTGTACACCCCTTGAGGGTTAGGGACTGATGTGAATGTTCAATATATGTGTAAAGCACTGTGTAAATTGACAACGCTATATAAGTACCTGAAATAAATAAATAACTAATATCTCCCTTTTAGGAGAAATTGTAGTAGAGATGAAGATTTCTTTGCGGAGTCCAAGAACCTGTATGAATGATTACGTTACAGGGGCTATAGTCGACATTGTCTGAAAAGAGCCTTTAATCAAGCCAAACAACAAGACTGAAATTCTCAAATTTTTGCATCTAAAACTAGGAAAGATTCACAATCTGTGAGAATAATCCCCAAACATTCCAAACATCATAAGCAAGGCACATTGTCAATAAATATTGGTCTCTTCTTTTGGCCGATTCCACCATTAAGAAATATGTCAATCCCTATCCTGAAATAACTTTTAAACTACCACGATCTCGTAAAGAGCATTTGGTTAAAAGTCATTATACTAGTCGGGATAGATTTTACAGTTTATAGATGCGCACATATAAATGTGGAGCTTGCAAATTTTGTGGCTTCATTTTAGGTGGCCAGAAAGTCTTGCTTCTGAATGGAAATCCCCATATGATTAGACACAGTGTAACTTGTCAGACTCAGGGAGCAGTCTACCTAATAAATATTTTTAAACAGCGTGCTGGAACCCCCCCTTTTTTAGTGTACCTAATGAAGTGTGGCGATGTGGATGCTTCTACATAGACAAAACTAAACATCATTTTTTAAATGGATAAGAGACCATGTGTTGGTAATCAAGAAACAAGAAATGGAAACTCCAATTAGTCGCCATATTGGGCTGTACCATAATTTTGATCTGAGTTATCAAATTTTCAACACTGGAACACATTCCCCCACACGTATGGGGAGGAAGTGTAGATCAACATTTGCTACAGCTCGAAACACGTTGGATATACAACCTCAATGCCATCCAGTACCTTGGCCTCAACGATATGTTGCGTTACAAACTGTTTTTATAATTAATTATTCCCTTGCTTATTGTCTGGATCCTTCTTTCCCTAAATATGGCCACGAATGTGATATTGTAGTCGACTGTGTAACAAACAGAGGAAAATATTATTATTAATAGTTCTACATAAAAATATGATTGTTAATTAATCATGGATATAGCTCACTATTGACTGTATGTAAATATCTTTTTCAGTTCTTTATTCTTGGTTTTGGTACATTTAATCTGTAAATCTGCCATTTCTGCCCATACTTGCTTGCCCGCATTACATCTCCCCTTTTCTGTTTTTTCAGGGTTTCACCCCGTAATGAATTGACATTTTGTCACGAGTATATAACTGGTGGTGATTTGTGTATTCCTTCTTTATGGTATCTTAGCTAGGGGTCTATTGTGACTACACGGACGTACAGGGTGTTTATCCTGGAGCCAATTATTGTCCTCCGGGTATCAATAATGACAATAATGTCCAGATGGTACCATTGCTGCCTATGTTCTTGGATGTGTATCTGTTTCCCCTTTGGTTCTCCTGTTTCACTGCTGGACATGACTGGATTCAGGTTTGGGTTCTCGCTGATGAGCTCAGTTGGTTCATCTTCACCTTGGTGACACCCATTATTCCCCATTGTGTCCTCAGCGTAATTATACCAAGGATAGTTGATCCTTTGGTTTTAGGTGGCGCTGTTCCTCTTGTTTGAATGCTGTGGCTATGCTGGGCACTAGGATCCTGATGATCTAGTGGAAATGAGCGTTCTCCAGGCGCATGTGGAGTATTAGCAGATTTCCTCCACGCCCCGCCAGTGACATCAGGCGCCAGAGGGGGTTTAAAAGGCCAACGTTTCTGGCAGCCATTTTGCCATAGCCATGAGGACAGGCCTGTCTCTGCATGCTACCAGCTTCTTTGGTGAGATTTTAATCCACTGATAATGGAACTCATATTGGCCCATTGGATTTGTTGTATTAATCAGTGTATATATCATGGATTGTTGCATCAGTTTTGACCCGTGTGAGGTTTTGTGATCATTGTTGTTGCTTTGTTTGCCTGGTTTAATGTGAACTATTTTAATAGTAACACTAGGCTTGTTCCACATTCTTATGGACATTATTTGCATTCTGTGTAGTTCTATTTTAGGACGTTCCTTAACTTTGGGCTGCATATGCCCATATAACTAATTCAAAATGTACTCTGTGTATTACCTAGCTTAGTGAAGCTGGTACTGACTTCCTCCTGTGCCCTCCTGTGTACCAGATTTATCAGTGGAGAGCCTTTCATCCCATACCATGTTTAGGTCACTTTATCAACTTATAGTTTTATTTATTTTCTACAGTTTGGTCCATTTGTACCCCCTGAGGTCACTTAGGGACCCCAGTTGATGTCAATGTGTGAACAGCTCCTCTTCAAAGTTCTCTTTGTATGTAAGGGATTATAATTATTGGGTAAGCATGATTGGGCAATAAACTGTTGATGTAACCAAATAAAATATTGGTATAATGTTTGGCTGTTTCTTGTTTTGTATTTTTTTTTTTTTATATTTAGCTCTGGATACCTAGTAGCTTTCTCCCCTGAAGAAGTACCTCTGGGCGAAACATATTGGGATTGACGCAAAATCAATATACCATTGTAAAACTGCTGTTAACCACACTTTCTGCTGATGTGGACATTTTGTGATTAAGAAAATCTTTTTTTCGTTGTTATTGAATTAATTTTGGCTATATTTGAATATATTTTTGTGTATAGATTACTGTTAAGCACCTCAAATATCCCTAGCCTTTTTGGTATATTAATCCCTTGTGTTATATACTGTATTTGTTGTATCTAATAAAGATTGTATAATCAGATTTTAACGTATGTGATCAGCTTTATATACTGTGTTTGTTAATGTTGGAAGCAATCCAAATTTTATGAATACATTGGGTGTCACACATTTAAATCAATTACAATTTTACCTACATTTAATGGATTATATATATTAGAATGTATGTAGCCAGTTCTTTTTGACATCACCACAACCTCTAAGCTCAGACCCTAAAAATCTAAATCTATAGTCAAATGTAAGCTTACACTACTATTGCAAAAGAATATTCCAAGAGGAGGAGGCACACATTTTCTAGTTCATAAATAGACCCTGCCATCTCCCAGAGTGCTCTCAAGTAACCTAAATATGCTAGCATTAAAGGACAAGCCTAGGGAAGAGACAGAAGGTGTAAGCATCAAGCACACATAAGTTAAGTTTCGCGGACAGCATCTAGCCAAGTGAATCCCACGGCATACATCTTGGAAAAACTCTCCTCTATTATTAAGACTGTCCTGATATAATTTCCCGAGTCCATTTAGAGTCCAATGAAGTAGTACGAATTCATTATTGTCTGTCCTGCGTAAGTTATTTTGTTTCTCCTTAGCCATTCACATATCTTGATCACTGTGTGCCAAGTACCTCATGTTGTTTTCTAAAGAAGTAATCAATTTGGAAGTATGTGCGATCATGTTTTTTTTTCTAGCCCCAGGAGAAATTATTGTGCTAACAACAAATCCTGACTGTCCACCTATTTCCCTCTCTAAACAGATAGTCTGAAATACAATAAAGGGATGCTAAGCGAGCGCTACCTTTAGCTATAGAGAGTAAAGATCAAGCTGCTAGAACACCAGAAAAGGTAACCATAAGAAAACCTCCAGTACAAAATATATCACAGTATAATAGGTGCAGCGCTAAAGAATAATAAATACAAACGGTATATACTGTATGATACAATATCAGCAAGTGCAGAATAGATAATGTCACCTAGTGGTGATTTTTAGTGACTAGATAGTTTAAGATGATAGAATCGTGTGGGTGTCCTGAACCAGGAGTGGTAGATGATGTGATTCAAATGAAATACGCACTCACCAGAAGTGCGTTTAAAATACGCAATATGAAATCCTGCGTCATCAAGCAATAAGTAGGTCATCCGTTTCCAAATGATGGCACTCACACGGAGAGCCCAATGAGAGACCACAGTATCACGCTATGTGGTCTCTCATTGGGCTCTCCGTGTGAGTGCCATCATTCGCAGTGCCCATACAGCAAAGAGATGACCCCAGATGGTGATACATACTAACGGACCAGGGAACCCTATACGCTGATGAGCCTGGAAGGTGATCTATGGTGTGACCGGACCTGGAAACGGATGACCTACTTATTGCTTGATGACGCAGGATTTCATATTGCGTATTTTAAACGCACTTCTGGTGAGTGCGTATTTCATTCATTTGAATCACATCATCTACCACTCCTGGTTCAGGACACCCACATATCTGGAGTTGTGATCCCTCAGGATCCACACGATTCTATCATCTTGAACTATCTAGTCACTAAAAATCACCACTAGGTGACATTATCTATTCTGCACTTGCTGATATTGTATCATACAGTATATACCGTATGTATTTATTATTCTTTAGCGCTGCACCTATTATACTGTGATATAGATCGTCTGAAATGTGCACTAGTAGACTCAGCTGGTGAAGCATATTGTGTCCTGTTGAGAAATTTTACAAACCTTTTTCTATACATAGTTTGTATAGCTATTTGACATGGTGGGGATCTGAGGTAACTGTTGAAGGAAGATATCTTTCACCTCGCTTCTTGTCTTATGTCAGGGAGTAAGATATGAATCCCCAGGCCAGGTTTGGGAGCGCTTCACACATAACAGAGCAAACACGGCAAAGTAGCTCAAACACTTCTTTGGGCTTCAGGCTTCATGCATTGTTAATCCTCAATACATAGTGTAAATTTAGTTGTAATGCCCTCTAAGTAGATAGGCTTTGTTGTTTTGCAGTCAGAGGCAGCGTAGCAGCCTGGGATGAGTCAGTCTGGGAATGAGGCAGACGTTTACCTCAGTACAGGCTGGGAGGTTCTACAGGTCAGGGATTCTGAACGGCTCCCACCTTTCCAGAAACTGAGAGAACTTTCTGGAACAGCGGTGGAGGAGGGGAGGAGGTCCAGATCTGCATGTTTGAGGGGCCTTGGACAATCCCCTGGCAGGAGGCTGGGCATGGTGACCAAGGACAACCCTTAAATATCACAGAGCCTGGGGAGCAAGAGGAAGAGTTTCAGGTGGAGATGGATTGAGGAAGGATGGAGTGAGGTGCCTGGGAAGGAAATATACCTACAGGCAGGTCGCTGGAGAAGAGGATCTCCAGTGCCTCAACGTCTCCAGGGGAGGACAGCCTCTGTAGCAGGGAAGGCAGCCACCAAACCACTAAGCTAAAAGGAGAGGACAGAGTGAGTACTCTTACACCCCCTGGGCCAGATAAGAGGAGAGGGCGGCCAGGTGCAATACCCAACCAGTTTCTTTGTTGGCAACTCTTCAGCCCCCTTGCTCAGGGATACCCTTAGGCAGCTGGGTGAATAGAAGGAATCATCTGTGGTCTGAGGATGTACACCCAAGAGCCTTTAGTGCTCTTCAAGAGGATTGCTAATCCGATTCTTTGTACATAGTTGCTAAGGAGTTGTCCTCAAGTTCTTCAGTTCCTTGGGCATCCCATATATCCCTAGACCCTATGCAAGTTTAACCCCTCAATAAAATCACAAAGCCAAACTCGAGGACTGTTTACGGACTCTAGTATGCAAAGTGTGGGAAATGTGTGTTGCCTGGCAGTGCAGAGCATAGGGGGACCTAATTCAAATCCAGCAGCCCTTACAAGGACATTGCTACATATTCTAAAGGATGCTGAAAACCCTATTTGTTTAAGAATAGCTAGGAGTAACTCACCAAGTTATAGAAGAACCTCTATGTGTTTAGTTTAGATTTATTTTCGGTTTTGTGTATTTATATTTTACTGCAATCTTTCTTACAAAGGAAAAAAATATATAGAGCTTCTGCAAGGAGCTGTCAGTTGTAACTCCAAATTTGTGACTCTTACCTATCATATGATCTACTGAAGAGAGACACAAATAATTAATTAGGGATGAGAGGTTTCCTGTTCCAGGAAGCGATTGCTGGTATGTGTGGGCATCACAAGAGGTTAGAGAAAATCAGCGGTGCTCTCACTCAATGTTGGGTCAGGGTCCTGCTTCCTACACATCCTAACACCAGGTTTCCTGTAAATGGCTGAGCAGTGTTCAGCCCAACTTGATTTTGCTCTAGGGATGGGACAATAAGTCCCTTTACAGTTGCCAGGATACAGAGCTGTATACTGTATGTAGCTGATTGTTTAAGTAAGGAAATTGTTGTTCAGACCAGTGCAGTGCTCCCTCAGTAGGCTATTAGTGTTCTGGTAAATTTAGTTTTTGGCCTCCCTGTAATCAGGGAGAGCAGTAATAATTTATTTGTGTCTATTCTAGGTTCTGTTGGTGCAGGCACAGATACCTTCCCCTGTATCCCACTGAACTTTGGGATACAGTGGACAGAGAAGTGGACCCTGGTCTGCATATTCATTCACTCTCAGCCAATCCCTGGTAAAGGTGAGTGAGTGACCAGCAGGGGCTGAGAGTGGTATAAATAGACTGGGGCTTAGAACAGCTGCCTCTTGTTCCTGGGGGAGTAGGACCCAGTCTGAGGGTTGAGGCACCCCTGGGAGTCCACTTGTCCCACTGAAGAAATACTTTTGGGGTCTCAGCTCCAGTTAGAGCTTGGCAACCTCCATCCAGGTCACCCTGAAGCAGTGCAGAAAGCTCTACAGGGGATCCAGGCTGCAGGCACCAATTACGGAGACTAACTGGTACTATAGGAGGCATTACAGTACCCAGGGCATAGTGAGTACTAGCCTAAAGGATCCCAGAGAATTTCCTTTCCACCTTTGGAAGTTCACTACAGTTTGTTCAGGACTATAAAAATCAATCAGGTGCCGCACTTCACCTAGAATTTAAACCAAAACAACCAATATGAACGTCTCTTAATAAGTGTCCATGAGTTGATACTCATATGGTTGTATATCTTCACAGATGCTTGAACTGCAAATTACTTCTTGAAACATCTCGTGCTTCTATACACTGCAAACCAATAAACGTATGTGTATACATCTCCACTGGATGTGCTCTCACCTGATGTATATTACCAAACCGCTAATTAAGGTCAAAGCATGTTTCCCTTATATGAACTGATGTCTTGTGTCCAGTGAGCATGAATCTCCTCCTCCATCAAATATGCACCAAAAAGAGATGACCAAAACATAGTGCTTTATTCTTACAAAACATTTATTGATAAAACAATATCCAGTATTCCACTCACATGTGTGATGTATAATATCATGTCTTATAAAGTAACTCCAATGAGGTTCTGCTACTGATATGGATCCTCCAACCGCTAGTGTGCAGCCAGCTGTATCGTACTCTACTTCCTACGAACGTCGTGATGTCAAAGCTCGTAGGAAGGAATGTTGAATCCATATCAGTGGCAGTACCTCACTGGAGTTACTTTATAAGACATGATATTATACATCATACATGTAAGTGGAATACTGGATATTGTTTTATCAATAAATGTTTTATAAGAATACAGCACTATGTTTTGGTCATCTCTTTTCAGTGCATATTTGATGGAGAAGGAGAACTAAGAGAGTGGAGGAGATTCATGCTTATTGGACACAAGACATCAGTCCATAGGGACACATGCTATATATGACCTCATTTAGTGGTTTGGTCATATACATCACGTGAGAGCACATCCGGTGGAGGTGTACACATACGTTTATTAGTTTGCAGTGTATAGAAGCACAAGGTGTTTCAAGAAGTAATTTGCAATTCAAGCATCTGTGAAGATATACAACCATACCATCTCATGGATACTTATTAAGAGACATTCATGTTGGTTGTTTTGGTTTAAATTCTAGCTGAAGCGTGGCACTTGATTGATATTTATGTTATATTACACGTTTTGTATGGGAGTGTGAATAGTGTGAACGATTCACAATCTTCTAATTATCATTTCATAAACATCATTTTATCATAAACATCACTGGTTTAGTATAGCAGCTCACAAGATTTTGCACTTTACACATTGCTCAGGATTATACTCTGTTGAGGAGTTCCAGCTTTGAAGTTCCATTAACCCTTCATGATCAAAATGGTTCTTACACCGAGGGAGCAGATCAGCATTTAAGCCCTCAGTTATTGTTAGAGGTTTTCAGAGTATCCCAAGGTTCACCCTTACCCCATCCCAGTTCTTTAAGCAAATAAATTGCAAAAAGACATTCACAGCCTGATCTTTGATTTGAGTGATTGTGAAATGTTGTGTGCCTGTATGTCATGTGCCTATCAGGGAATGGAACCTGGGACCAAACATCTGCTTGATGTGCTACACCAGCATGGTCCAAATTAACTATTTAAAGTTACTGTAAATTAAACATGAAGTTAGGCTTTATTATAATGGTTGAGATTTAATAAGTTGGAAACTTCTTAAAACATATGGAATACATATACTGGCTTCAATTTTGGGAAGTTCCCTTTTTATAGATTCTGTATATAGCTCTACAGAACAGACAGTGTATAGTCCACATGAGCTTTTCTGCTTGCTTCACTGCAACCAGAAAACTTTATTCAGTGAAAAGACAGAGTATGCATACAGTAGATGCTTCCCCTGCAGGAGCAAATTGGATCAATTTTTGCTGGATTTTTTTTCCTTCCTCTGGATCAACTGTGGGTATAGGATTATACATTTTTTTTATGGTTGAACTAGATGGACTTTTGTCTTTTTTCAGCCAGACTAACTATATAACTATGTAACTACAAACTTATAAACACTGCCATCTACTGGTTAAAGAATATATTTCAAACAATAAAAGAGAAACATTGCCAGCTCAATTGACCATCCATCCTACAACCAGCGGAATTGTCCTGTCTACAAATTTGCATTAAAAACAGGGGTTTCATTTGCACATATTTGCAAATACATGTGTAAGCGTCAGAGCTTCTTCATGGCACCCCAATATTCTGCAGTTCCTAACTCTATAAATTTTGAGAGCCTCCATAGTAGCTCTTAGAGGCACAGGGGTGCATTGGACACCCAGCATATAGCACAATGGCAGCCAAGGTGTCCAGTGCATTCCCTCAACAGTAAATCAACAGTACAAACAAATGGCCACTGCCCCAATCTATAACTGGCCTTCACAGCAAAGAGCACATAAAAGGGTGACGCATGTCAAACAATAAAAGAGAAAAATTCCCAGCTCAAGTTACTGACCAGCCTGCATACAACCAAATTGTCCTGTGTAATAATTTGCATTCAAAACAGGGGTTTAATTTGCACATATTTGCAAATACATGCATAAGCTGCAGAGCCTCTTCACAGCACCCCAATATTCTGCAGTTCCTAACTCTAAATTTTGAGAGCCTCCATTGTAGAAGCACATGTATCATAATGGATAGAGTGAGGGCAGGTGAGCCTGGAGGTAGCCCACCCCTCCTTAAAGACATAGGGGTACACTGGGCACCTAGCATATTGTCCATAACCCAACTAAATGCCGGGTGTCCAGTGTGCCCAGCTTTCCAGATTCTGTTATCTGCTTTTAAATGGCCTTGTTTCTTGCACACAAAGCATTCACGTGTTTGTTACATGTTACTGTTTTTATTCCTGTTTTTCATCTTTAAAGCAGACTCTGCAGCAGAAGCACCATTGCTAATAATGCTTTCAGTTTTAGGCTTATATTCATTCATAAACTTGCCTTTAACATATTCCAATGTCAGTTCATCATCTGGACGTGCATCAAGTACTGTGACAAGCGTTTCATCACAATACTGAAGCTAGATTTATATACTGCATAGGAATAACCACTGAGCCCTCTATACTCCCTTGTTTGCTAGGAGGATATTTCGACAATTTAGATCCCCATGCTGGACATTTATCTGGTCTTATGCAGCACTTTATTACTTTGGCAAGGTTTTTCAAGGGTATCTCTCATCACTGGAGATTCACTGGGACTATGTTTTAAGGAAAATATTTCTTAACCATAAAACTTGTTGTCTAAAGAGCATTCCTGTACAATTTCATACCTAAGAAACATTTAACATAATTTCTTAAGGAAGCTGTAAACCTCTGAAATGAAAAATGATCAAAATATATCCTTCTACAGTGTGTACTGACTTCAATCCAAAGCACTCAGTGTGGTTTCTGTCTGTTGTCTCCTCCCTATACTATCTGCATGAGTCACCTCTGACAGGTTAAGGCGACACAATAGATTCCTGGGAGATGGCCACGCCCCCTCCCCAGCTGAGAGAAGGTGATTGACAGTCTGAACTGTGCACATTCCCTTTTGAGTGTGTGTAAAGGTGGGTTTTTCCATTCCCTCCACTCCAGTCTGATTACACTCAGCTCCCTGCTCTATGCTGGGCAGGGTGTGACATCAGATTCCCTCCCCCTGCCTCTGGAAGCTCGGAAATGCTGTGTAATATGTGTGCTTTAGGAGGCTGTAGAGAAGAGAGGGTTTGCAGATAAATGGGTACAACTTATATAACAGGATGTGTTTCATCTCTTTGTACCACCTGTGGCTACTCATCTCAGTGGGATATCTATACAGCCACTTCCTCCTTTTTTAACATGTTAATACCCTCCCATGCATTCACTGTCTTTTGTGAAAAGATGGGATCTTATTGGCTCTCTATCCTTGAGCCTAAATGTAAGGATCAGTGGCATCTACTACATACCTGGCTCTGCTTAACCATTGCTGATTTCTTTCATATGAATGTACATACTCATTGCTTAATTTAGTTTAAATTTATCTTGATTACGAATGACAGGCAAATTTCAGGAAACATAATTTTGCAGCATAATTGACGATTTCACATTCAATAAAATTGCCCTCTAATATCACCTTGCAACACAGCAAGATGAGAGTAGCAAAAAAATGTTAAAAAGAGAACATTTTTGCATGTTTACTTGGGTTTTATATTGCAACAACCCATTAATAAATCAGCATGTCATTTGACCTGCTGAATTTGGATTGGTTTGTGTCGAAAACGATTTTAAAACATTTAAAATTTTAAACAAAGACAAAGAAAAAAAAGCTTCCAGGAACCTTATTTTTTAATGTATTATGTGTAAAAACTTAAAAAAAAAATCTATGTACTTTTCCTTGTGGCTTTGTCACTTATGAGCATTTTGTTGATACAGTATTTTAGGACTTTTTAGACAATTGATCCAAATACTAACTTTGAATTTCCTTCACAGTTCACAATTTAACTTCTCTATACGCCACTTGCGTTTCAACTTACAGTTCAGGACAGCGCCCATCACCCTATGGTTATCATTCTACAAGCCCTGTTGAAGGTCAAGTATTGAGTCCCCAAATATGCATCTGTGTTTGTTGCAGAATAAAGTCTTTTATGGACTGTATGAACTAGTGTGGCACTTTCATCTTTAATCAGGACACCACACTTATTGATGAGCAGCTTCCAGGACCATATACCACATATCATGTCACATCAAGCCTCTGCAAGGTTCAGCACTCCAATACCACAAAAAAACCTAAATTAGCAATTTAGGAAATAAAGCAACAATATTGTGCACTATCTGTTATATCTTTTTAGGCTGAGAATCTGAAAAAAATGTTTTATATTATCTAAAGAAAAACTCAGACGACAACAAAATACCTCAAAACAGCAAAAATGTGAGAAAAAAAAGGCAGATAAATGTATAAACCCTTCCACCCTGACAGATATAATAAATTGTGAAAAAATTATATAGCACAACTGTGAAACAAATAACTTATTCTTCTTACATAGTTACATAGTTAGTATGGCTGAAAAAAAGACAAGTCCATCCAGTTCAACCATTAAAAAAAAAAAAAGTTATAATCCTATACACACAGTTGATCCAGAGGAAGGCAAAAAAAAGCAAAGCATAATCAATTTTTTCCTGCGGTGGAAAAAAATCCTTCCTGATCCCCCGAGAGGCAATCGGATATTCCCTGGATCGACCATGCCTATAAATGTTAGTATCCAGTTATATTCTGTGTATCCAAGAAAGAATCCAAGCTTTTTTTTTTTAAAGCAATCCACTAAGCTAGCCAGAACCAACTCTTGAGGGAGTCTATTCCACATTATCACAGCTCTTACTGTGAAGAAACCTTTCCTTGTTTGGAGATTACATTTGTTTTCCTCCAGACGTAAAGCGTGCCCTCTTGTCCTCTTTGGTGACCTCAAGGTGTATAACTCTACACTGAGTTCACTAGATGAACCACTGATGTATTTATACATGTTGACCATATCCCCCCTTAATCTCCTCTTCCCAAGAGAGAATAAATTCAGTTCCTCTAATCATTCCTCATAGCTGAGCTCCTCCATGCCTCTTATCAGTTTGGTTGCCCTTCTCTATACTTTCTCCAGTTCCCCAATGTTCTTTTTGTGAATTGGTGCCAAAAACTGAGCTGCATATTCCAGATGAGGTTTTACTAATGATTTGTACAGGGGTAAAATGATATCTCTCTCTCTCTGGAGTCTATACCTCTTTTAATACAAGAGAGCATTTTGCTTGCTTTAGAAATGGCAGCTTGGCATTGCATTCCATTATTAAGCTTGTGATCCACCAGAACTCCTAGATCCTTCTCCACCTTTGATTCCCCCAGTTGTACCCCCCCTAGTATGTATGTATGATGCATGCATATTCTTAACCCACAAGTGCATAACCTTACATTTATCAACATTAAACCTCATTTGCCACATAGTTGCCCAATTAAACAGTGCATTGAGGTGGGCTTGTAAGTTGGAGACATCCTGTAAGGACGTTATTCCACTGCACAGCTTGGTGTCATCTGCAAAGACTGAAATGGTATTCTAATCCCAGACCCTATATTGTTTATAAATATATTAAAAAGTAAGGGGGCCCCAAAACTGAACCTTGGGGCACACCACTGACAACCCTAGACCATTCAGAGTATGAATCATTAACCACTACTCTTTGAATACGATCTTTTAGCCAGTTTTCGATCTATTTACTTACGGATTTTTCCAAGCCTGTAGACTTTACCTTACACATTAGCCATGTGTGGGGAACTGTGTCAAATGCTTTTGCAAAATCCAAGTATACCACATCCACCGCCACCCCTCTGTCCAAGGTTTTGCTCAGCTCCTCATAAAACCAAATCAGATTTGTTTGACAACTTGTGTCTTTCGTGAATCCATGCTGTCTGTTGATTAAAATATTTTTTTTCCAGCAAGAACTCATCTATGTGGTCTTTTATTAACCGCTTGCCGCCCTGCCACTGTGTATATACGTGTGCAGGGCGGCAGTGGAGCGCAAAACCACGTTTAAAAACGGGTTCCGCGCTCCCGACACTTTCGCCGGCAGGGGGCGCGCTCCCGCCGACCCGCGGGTGACACTATTTGATCCAGGAGGGATCAATCATTAGATTTCAGCCAGTGATTTCTGGCTGAAATCACATGATCGGTCCCTGTCCTATCCTGTCCTGTGTTGACATACACAGGGCAGGATATGATGTCATTCTTCTCTGCCTGGACACATTCCGTTCCAGACAGAGAAGAAGACATCCAAAAAGTGAGTACACAAGCACTACACTACAGTTAGAACACTCTAGGACACATTTAACCCCCTGATCGCCCCCCCCCCTCCAGTTAACCCTTCACTGCCCTGTCACCAGTGTTACTGATCAGTGAAGCGATTTTTACTGATCAGTGTCGCTGGCGACTTTCGATAGAGTTAGCGCCCCTCCCAGATAGCGCCAGATTGCCCGCCAGTACACCAGTAATCCCGTTTAACCCCTTGATCGCCCCCGCCCTCCAGTTAACCCCTTCACTGCCCTGTCACCCAGTGTCACTGATCAGTGAACCAATTTTTACTGATCACTGTATCAGTGTCGCTGGCGACTTCCGATAGAGTTAGCTCCCCTCCCAGATAGCGCCAGTTTGCCCGACAGTACACCAGTAATCCCGTTTAACCCCTTGATCGCCCCCCCCCAGTTAACCCCTGCACTGCCCTGTCACCAGTGTCACTGATCAGTGAACCAATTTTTACTGATCACTGTATCAGTGTCGCTGGCGACTTCCGATAGAGTTAGCGCCCCTCCCAGATAGCGCCAGCTTGCCCGCCAGTACATCAGTAATCCCGTTTAACCCCTTGATCGCCCCCCCCCCAGTTAACCCCTTCACTGCCCTGTCACCAGTGTCACTGATCAGTGAACCAATTTTTACTGATCACTGTATCAGTGTCGCTGGCGACTTCCGATAGTGTTAGCGCCCCTCCCAGATAGGGCCAGTTTGCCCGCCAGTACACCAGTAATCCCGTTTAACCCCTTGATCACCCCCCCCCAGTTAACCCCTTCACTGCCCTGTCACCAGTGTCACTGATCAGTGAACCAATTTTTACTGATCACTGTATCAGTGTCGCTGGCGACTTCCGATAGTGTTAGCGCCCCTCCCAGATAGGGCCAGTTTGCCCGCCAGTACACCAGTAATCCCGTTTAACCCCTTGATCACCCCCCCCCAGTTAACCCCTTCACTGCCCTGTCACCAGTGTCACTGATCAGTGAACCAATTTTTACTGATCACTGTATCAGTGTCGCTGGCGACTTCCGATAGTGTTAGCGCCCCTCCCAGATAGCGCCAGATTGCCCGCTAGTACACCAGTAATCCCATTTAACCCCTTAATCTCCCCCCCCAGTTAACCCCTTCACTGCCCTGTCACCAGTGTCACTGATCAGTGAACCAATTTTTACTGATCACTGTATCAGTGTCGCTGGCGACTTCCGATAGTGTTAGCGCCCCTCCCAGATAGCGCCAGTTTGCCCGCTAGTGCACCAGAAATCCCATTTAACCCCTTGATCGCCCCCCCCCCAGTTAACCCCTTCACTGCCCTGTCACCAGTGTCATTGATTACAGTGAACAGATTTTTACTGATCACTGTATTAGTGTCACTGGTGACTTCCGATAGTGTTAGCGCCCCTCCTAGATAGCGCCAGTTTGCCCGCTAATGCACGGGATTTTTTTTACCAAAAACATGGAGCAGAATACATTTTGGCTTAAATTTATGACTAACTTTGAGTTTACGATATATTTTTTATAGCTGAAAGTAGAAAATATTGTTTTTTTTCAAAATTTTTGTGGTTTTTTTGTTTATAGCGCAAAAAATAAAAAGCGCACAGGTGATCAAATACCACCAAAAGAAAGCTCTATTTGTGTGAAAAAAAGGACGTAATTTTCGTTTGGGTGCAGCATTGCATGACCGCGCAATTATCATTTGAGCAATCAATATACACTTATTGGGATTTTTTTTACCAAAAACATGTAGCAGAATACATTTTGGCTTAAATTTATGACTAACTTTGAGTTTACGATATATTTTTTATAGCTGAAAGTAGAAAATATTGTTTTTTTTCAAAATTTTCGTGGTTTTTTTGTTTATAGCGCAAAAAATAAAAAGCGCACAGGTGATCAAATACCACCAAAAGAAAGCTCTATTTGTGTGAAAAAAAGGACGTAAATTTTGTTTGGGTATAGCATTGCATGACCGCGCAATTATCATTTGAATTAGTGCAGCGCTGTATAGCAAAAAAAGGCATAAATTACAGCATCTATACGATAGTTTGTAGACGCTATAACTTTCACACAAAGCAATCAATATACACTTATTGGGATTTTTTTTTACCAAAAACATGTAGCAGAATACATTTTGGCTTAAATTTATGACTAACTTTGAGTTTACGATATATTTTTTATAGCTGAAAGTAGAAAATATTGTTTTTTTTCAAAATTTTCGTGGTTTTTTTGTTTATAGCGCAAAAAATAAAAAGCGCACAGGTGATCAAATACCACCAAAAGAAAGCTCTATTTGTGTGAAAAAAAGGACGTAAATTTTGTTTGAGTATAGCATTGCATGACCGCGCAATTATTATTTGAATTAGTGCAGCGCCAAACAGCAAAAAAAGGCCTGGTCATTAAGGGGGGTAAATCCTCTGGGGCTCAAGTGGTTAAACTCTCCAGTATCTTCCCAACTATAGAAGTTAAACTAACAGGTCTATAATTACTTGATAAAGATTGACCCCTTTTTAAATATTGGCACCACATTGGCCTTACGCCAATCCAGTGGTACTATGCCAGTCATTAAAGAGTCCCTAAAAATGAGAAACAATGACTTTAAAATGAGAAATGAAAAAAGTGCTACTGCACTTATGGGTATAATCAAAAGTAACAAATAACCAAAAATCTTTGTGACAATATATGGAAAATAATATTGATACTGATATTAATAATTGAAACCCAATAGGTGAAAACAAAGTGCAAAGTGCTAAAATTCTTGATTGTGAACTCCGTGTACAATAACAGGTGCTCCACTGTGCACAGACTGGTGCTCCACATGGACTGACACTCACCGTCATCCCGTGACCACCTATCTCTAGGATGGTCGTTTGCGCTTTTGGGACTATCCCAGTATGCAGTGTTGCTAATGGTAACTGCTTGTTCCTCCAAAAGTGCTGTATCAATACCAACTCTCTCCTCTCCTCCACAGGTAAAATAAGAAAGCTGTTCATTGAATTTGGACTGTCAGTGCCAGTTTTACCGCACTCTCCGATCTCCCCTCTCTTCCTCTGATGCTTCCGGCCGCTATGACACCTCTGACAAAATGCAGCACTCTGACCCGCCCACTCTACAGCCAAACCAATCACAGAACACAGACCGGGGGGTGTTAGACAAGCTCCCCATTGCCAATCCAATAGCGGCCGGAACTGTCAGAGGAAGAGAGGGGAGATCTGAGAATGCGGTGAAACTGGCACTGACAGCCCAAATGCAGTTTCCAATCCAACAACAGAGAAAAGAAACCTCTGGACTTAATTCATTCAGATCTTTGCAGGCCAATGAAAAAATTGACTCCAGGAAGAGGTATTTTATCACTTTTATAGATGATTACTCCACGTACACTACATAACAAAAGTAGAGTACCAGAGAAATGTAAACAGTATTTGGCTCATGTAAGCAACAAATTTGGCAGAATGCCGAGTGTATTGTGCACAGACAATGGAACTGAATATACAGGTGATAATACACAGGCGATTCTCAGAAATTATGGCATAATATTTCAAACTACTGTACCATACAACCCAGAACAAAATAGGGTTGCAGAAGAATGAACCATACTCTATGTGAAGATGGAGAAAACTCCAAAAGAACTGTGGAATAGAAAAGTCCCACATTTGAACCATTTAAAAATTTTTGAAAGCAAAGATTATGTAAACATTCCAAAATAAAAACATACAAGATGGGATGCTTGCGCACACAAGGTGTACTTGTGGGGTACAGTGAAATTCAAAAGGGATACAGAATTCTACACCAAGATACAAACAAGGTAACCATCAGTAGAAGTGTATTTGTCGATGAAACTTCAGTGTGTTCACAATGTCATGAACACAATGTTTCAAACTGATGGAAATTCCACATTAGTGCCACATAAAGAGAAGCAACAAAGTGACAGAAGAAATAGAAATGAATGCAGACAATCTAAACACTGTAAAAGAAGAAACCAGGCCACAACAGGCAGGTAATTCACCAGAAGCAATAATGGCATCCCAGCCAAATGCCTATCCTATTTTGCTCACGTAGCATTAAAACCAGAGCCAGATTCATGGGATGAGATGAAAAGACTTCAAACCCATGAGAAACAAAAATGGATCAGAGCTGCTGAAAAAGAGATGACATCTCTTCGTGAACTAAAACATATTTTTAGAACTGAGATCTGAAATAGGACTAATATAAGGAGTGGTCGTGGAGTGGGGTGTTGGAATACAAAGTTCAAGTATTTTTGCGCGACAACTACACCAACAGTATTCAGTATAGATATATTCTACTGCCAGTAGAAGGCAGTGTTTATAAGTTTGTAGCTGCATCTATGACTATACTCTATGTCTTCTTCCTGAATAAAGTTCCTGTTTCCAGAAAAGCATCAGATAAACACATGTGGACTGTTCTATAGGGCTATATACAGAATCTCTAACAGAAATTAACAAAGCATATTGTGTACTTGCCTCAATCCATAGCACTTAGTGCAGTTCCTGCCTGTTCGTTCCTTCCTACTATCTGTAGGAGTCACTTGTGACAGTTTATGCCAACACCAAGCAATCCTTGGAGATTATAATTATACAGTATTTATATAGCGCCAGAAGGTTTGCTCAGCACTGTACATTATACTGGGGGACAGAACATGAGACAATACAGTAACAAAACAACACACGAGGGGTTTGAGGGCCCTGCTCTTTCGAGCTTATAATCTAGGAGGAAGGGGATAGTGATACAGGAGGAAGTGGCTGTGGGGGATGGAGTGGTAGGAGGAGTGGAGGAGATCGGCTGTTAAGTGAGGGTGGGGTAGGCTTCCCTGAAGAGATGGGTTTTCAGGGTGCACCTAAAGGTGAGGAGGGTAGGTGACAGTCTGATGGATTGGGGTAGTGAGTTCCAGAGGATGGGGGAAGTCCTGGAGAAGTCCTGCAGTTGGGCGTGGGAGGAGGAGACCAGGAAGCTAGAAAGTAGGAGGTCTTGTGAGGAGCGAAGAATGCGGGTTGGGTGGTATTTGGGTATCAGGTCGGTGAGGTAGTTTGGGGCAGTGTTATGGATAGCTTTGTATGTCAGTGTTAGTATTTTGAATTTAATGCCTTGGGCAATCAGAAGCCAGTGGAGGGATTGGCAGAGGGGGGTGGCAGAAGCGGAGCGGTTGGTAAGGTGCATGAGTCTGGCCGCTGAGTTCAGGATAGACTGAAGCGGGGATAGCCTGTGTTGGGGTAGGCTGGTGAGAAGGGAGTTGCAGTAGTCCAGAGGTGAGATAATGAGGGAGTGAACAAGTTGTTTAGTAGTGTCTGGGGTTAGGAACGTACGTATTTTGGAGATGTTGCGGAGGTGGAGCCTGCATGAGTTTGCCAGCGATTGGACATGGGGTTGGAAGGACAGGTTTGAGTCTAGAGTGACAACTAGGACTTTGGCTTGCGGGGTGGTACTGATCGTTGGTTTTGTTGGTCGTGATGGAGAGGATGGGGGGGCGCGGGCTGGGGGGAAAATTAGGAGCTCGGTTTTGGAAAGGTTCAATTTGAGGAAATGGAGCGATATCCAGTCTGATATGTCGTTCAGTAGGTGGGCGATACGGGCGGAGACTGAAGGGGTGAGGTGAGGGGTGGAGAGGTAAATTTGCGTGTCATCGGCGTAGAGGTGATAGTTGAAGCTGTGGGAGTGTATCAGTTTGCCGAGGGAGGAGGTGTAGATGGAGAAGAGAAGGGGCCCAAGGACAGAGCCTTGGGGGACCCCAACAGAGAGGGGGAGAGAGAGAGGTGGTAGCGTTATAGGTAACGCTGAAGGAGCGTTGGGATAGATAGGAGGAGAGCCAGGAGAGAGCGGAGTCTCTGATGCCAAGGGAGTGTAGTTTATTAAGGAGGAGGGGGTGGTCAACTGTGTTGAAGGCCGTGGAAAGGTTAAGGAGTAGGAGGACTGAGTAGTGGCCATTAGCTTTGGCGGTTAGCAGGTCATTAGTGATTTTGAGTAGGGCAGTTTCGGTGGAGTGTAGAGGACGAAAGCCAGACTGTAGGGAATCGAGGAGGTTGTTGTCAGTGAGGTGGGAGCTTAGGCGATTGTAGACTAAGCGCTCAAGGAGCTTGGATGTAATTGGCAGCAGGGAGATGGGTCTAAGGTTGTTCAGGTCAGTGGGGTCCAGGGAGGGTTTTTTGAGTATGGGGGTGATGTGCGCGTGTTTTAGGGGGAAGGGGAATGCACCAGTAGAAAGGGAGAGATTAAAGCTGTGGGTGAGGGAGCATAGGATGGAGGAGGAGGGTGACAGGGTCAAGGGGGCAAGTGGTGAGGCGGGCTTCTGAGAAGACGTTAGTGACCTCCTTAGTGGTAGCAAGGCTGAAGGAGCAGAGTGTTGGGAAGGTTATAGTGTGCGGGGTGTTAGGTGTGGTGGGCGGCAGGGCAGGTGCGAGGTCAGGGGAGGGGAGAGTTGATGGGGTTATAGTGGGAGGGAGGCTAGGTGGGGAGGTAGATTGAGCATTGGTGATGTCCTTACGGATTGCGTCGATCTTATTTTGGAAGTGAGTGGCAATCTCGTGGGCGGTGAGTGAGGTACTGGGCGGAGGTGGGGGGGGGGGAGAGAATAGGGAGTTGAAAGTGGAGAAGAGCTGGCGAGGACAGGTGGAGAGGGTGTTGATGAGGGTTATGAAGTAGGCTTGTTTGGCGGCGTGGAGGGAGGAGGTGTAGGTGAGGAAGGCGGATTTGTAGAGGGAGAACGCTCGAGGGGATCTGGTTTTGCGCCATAATCGCTCCAGCGCGTGACTGCGTCGTTTAAGATTTTTAGTGTGGTCGTTCTGCCAGGGCTGAAGCTATGTGTGATTAGGGGTGCTAAGGAGTCTAAGGCAGCTGACAGCGAGTTGTTATACGCAGTAGTGGCCAGGTCAGGGCATTACAGTGGAAGGATACTGTCGTACAGACGGTCAGCTGCAGAGTGGAGAGGGGCCGGGTTCAGGTTGCGGAGGTTGCGGCTGGTGATGGTTTGATGTTTGGGGGCGGGGGAGGTGTTAGAGGATGGGGAGACGGAGAACGTAATGAGGTTGTGGTCAGAGAGAGGGAAAGGGGTGTTTGTGAGGTTGTGGAGGGTGCAGAGATGGGAGAAAACGAGGTCCAGGGTGTTCCTGTCAGTGTGGGTGGAGGACTGTGTGCACTGTGTGAGTGCAAAAGAAGAGGTTAAGTGGAGGAGTTGGGATGTAGCCAGGTTGTTGATATTGATAGGGATATTGAAGTCTCCAAGGATCATGGTGGGTAGCTCAGAGGAGAGGAAGAAGGGTAGCCAGGTGGAAAAGTCGTCAAGGAAGCGGGATACGGGTCCAGGAGGCCGATAGATTACTGCAATCCTCAGAGGGGTGGGAGAGAAGAGCCGGATGCAGTGGGCCTCGAAGGAGGAGAAGGATAGAGGGGGGGTTAGGGAGGACCTGGAAGGTGCTCAGCGGTGACAAGAGCATGCCGACCCCACCACCTCTACGACCGCTCGGTCTGGGTGAATGGGACCAGACGACACCTCCATAGGAGAGTGCCACAGGGGAGGTGAAGTCAGTTTCTTAGATCCAGGTTTCGGTGACCACTAGGAGGTTGAGGGAGCGGGAGATAAAGAGGTCATGGATGGCGGTGAGCTTGTTGCAAACCGATCAGGGCGTTCAGGAGTGCAACCGAGAGTGGAGGGGTGGATGCGGGGAGGCGGGGGACAGGTATAAGGTTGAGGGGGTTGCAGCGGTTTGTGGGAGAAGGAGGGTGCCTAATGGGTAAGTGAGGTGGTGAGGGGTCAGGGTTCGGGGAGATATCCCCGGGGGTTAGGAGAAGGGTGAGAAAGGTGGCATGGGAGCGGGATTTGCAAGAGCATGTGGGTCAGTTAGTGGTGGCGTGTGGGTCGGTGGGAGAGTGGAGTATCAGTAGGAGGTGGTGAGAGCCATAGTGGGGAGATGGAAGTAGTGAGGGTCCAATATAAAGTTGTTTTGGGGGAGTAGGGGGGTAGAGGGAGGAGATTTTGGGAAAGGAGGAGAGGAGTACGAGGAGGAGGAGTACAGGTGGGATATTAGGAGGGTGAGCGGAGTGCTGGCCAATTGAGGGAGATGAAAGGTTTCACATCAGGACGTATAGATATGGAGAGTCTGTCGCACAGTGGCGGAGGCAGAGTCGGGTCTCGAAGGCCGGGTTCATCTGTGGGAGGAAAGGGAGAATGGTGGGCAACTGGGTCCACTGCTGGCTAGTCGAGGCAGTATGTCGGTGCTGTAGGGCACGGCGTCTGGAGGTGCTGTAGGGCACGGCGTCTGGAGGTGCTGTAGGGCACGGCGTCTGGAGGTGCTGTAGGGCACGGCGTCTAGAGGTGCAGATGCAGGGGACGCTGTAGGGAGCCTCAGGAGTTCATTGCTGTCGGTGTGGGATGCTGGCTGGGTGCTGGCTGTTGTAGGGTGCTGGGTGGCCTGGAGTGGCCTCTGGGCCGAGGCTGGGTGCCGGCTGCTGACTGGGTGCTGTTTCCGGGTGCTGGGTGGCCTGGAGTGGCCTCTGGGCCGAGGCTAGATGTTAGTTGCTGGCAGTTGCAGGGTGCTGGGTGGCCTGGAATCAGCCCCTGGGCCGAGGCTGGATGCCGGGTACTGGTAGCTGGGTAGAGATGGCCCACTCTCTATCCCTCTAGCACACAGCAGATGATTGACAACCTCAGATGTGCATATTTCCCTATCAGACTGTGTGTGTGGAGGGGTGGTGCCCTTTCCCTTCACTCAGATGTCAGATTACACACAGCTCTGTGCTGTGCAATGTGTGACATCATATCCCCACCCCCTGCCTCCTGAAAGCTGTCAAATATAAACTACCTAGGCTGTGTACTCTAGAACTCTGTGGAGGAGAGAAGCAGCAGATAAACAGGTACAGCTTATGCAGTAGGAGGATTTAATACATTACTGTTTATCACCTGAGGTTATATTATAATGTTATGAATATATTGAAAAGCATGAAGCAGCTGTGTAACCATCCTGTCCTAAACTCACTTTTTAACAGTGACCTACAATTTAAAATGACAGCTTGTAAAAACAGAAATTGACCTGATAAGCCTATTGAATGCAGAGTTTTTTCTAGGATGTCATTTGCAAAATACAGTTTACACACAGCCTGCAGGGAATCACAACAATGATATCAATACCCATCACTTGATTGGAAACAGCTGTGCTGGGTCACACTTGAGTTCTTTATCCTCTGCAGGACTCCAATCCAAGCAGTCAAACAGATTCAATAAATCATCGGGAACTGAAAATATTTGCTCTCATTAACATTGCAACTGTCTCAAGAACTAAATATTCGAACTACTTATAAGCAAATAGCATCCCATTTTTATTACACAATCAACAGCAAACTTTAAAGTGATATTAACCATTTGTCTACAGGACACTTATACCCCCTTCCTGACCAGGCCAATTTTCAGCTTTCAGCGCTGTTGTACTTTGAATGACAAATGCACGGTCATGCAACATTGTACGCATATGACATTTTTATCTATTTTTTTACACAAATAGAGATTTATTTTAGTGGTATTAATCGTCACTGGGTTTTTTCTTATTTTTTGCAATATAAACAAAAAAAAGTGCAAACAATTTTGAAAAATAAGTTTTTCTTTGTTTCTAGTATAAAATTTTGCAAACAGGCAATTTTTCTCCTTCACTGATGAGGCTACACTGATAGATAGCACTGATGACATGACATTGATGAGGCGGCACTGGTGGATATTGCTGAGGGGCACTGATGATGCTGCACTGATATGCAGCAATGATGGTCACTGACGGGTGACACTGACTGACGGCACTGCTGGGTGGCCCTGATGATCAGTGCTGATCTGCTCTGTGACAGCGGGAGGAAAGTGCTGCCGATAATCGGCAACTGTATTTACTTGGTGATCTGCGGTGTCATTGGACACAGCTGATCATGTGGTAAAAGGCCGCTGTGATTGGCTTTTTACCTTGTCATGTGATCAGCTGTGTCCACAGCACACAGCAGTCACGGAGATCGCTGGGTGTACGCCCCTGGGGGTGTGCGGGAGGGCGCTTTCTAGGAGGACATCACATGATGCCCTGCCAGAACCGGGTAACTGCGCTGTAGCGCGGTTACCAAGTGGTTGAACCCTTGGAGTTTTGGGGGGGGGGTTAACATTCTTTATTTGATTTTTTTTTCAAAAGAATAATGTTTGCGGTGAAACATAACAAAAATAATAATGCTCACATACATGAAAGAATATCACAGAAAGTTATATTAGGACAGATCTTGTACACATGAATAGCAAAAGCTCTAGTACCAATATGAAATCTCACTTGAAGGCTGGTTAAGCATGTCTGAAATAATTAAACATTGGACAAGAAGCAGAAAAGGAAATCGTACAGTCAGGGATGACAGCTCCAATGTACTCAATTCTGCAAAGCCTGTAGTGGTAGCCTGGGTTGCCACCTCATCCCTTTAAAACTAAACACATAATTATTACACAAGTTCTGAGGCTAATTTAATACAGAAAAGGCACTCACACCCCGGTCACGCTGGGTGCGACTTGGTATGCGATTTGCATGCCACGCGACTTGCAAATCGTATGCCAAGTAGCACCCTATTGTACACAATTACAGTGGTCAAATCGGTGTGGTTCTGACTTGGTCGAAGCTGCACCGATTTCTAAAGTAGTACATGCACTACTTTTGGTGCAATTTGCATAGACATCTGTGTCAGATGTCTTGCAAATCGCACCTGAAATCTGCGGGTCCCCTGACTTTGAAATCGTGCGACTTCACTGTAAGTTGCACAATTTCAAAGTCAGGCTTGATGTGACTGGGGTGTGAGTTTAATTACCACCTTAATCAGAACCTGTGTAATTAACCACTTCCACACCGCCTTATAGCAGAAATACTGCTACAGGGTGGCAAGGTGCGTGATTTAGCATTTTTACAGTGAAACACAGCACACAGCCCCCCTAGCAAAAAACAGCACATAGTTAAACCTTTGATCACCCCGGATGTTAAAACCTTCCTGCCCAGTGCCATTAGCACAGTCATTGCCTTTTATTAGCACTGATCACTGTATTGGTGTCACTGGGGATGTCACTGACACCAAGTGAGTTCCCCCCAGTGTCAGAATGCCCACCGCAGTCCCACTATAAGTCGCTGATCTCAGCCATTAGTAGTAAAAAATTTTTTTAAAGAAAATTCCAGTATATATACTGCCATTTGTAAACGCTATAACTTTGATGTAAACCAATGAATTTACACAGATTTGGATTTTTTTTTTAGCAAAGACATGTAGCAGAATACATTTTGGCTTAAATTTATGAAGAAATTTGATTTTTACTGGATATGTTCAATAGCAAAAAGTAAAATATATAGGTTTTTTTTTTCAAAATTGTCCATGTTTTTTTGTTTATAGCGCAAAAAATAAAAAACACACAGGCGATCAAATACCACCAAAAGAAAGCTCTATTTGTAGGAAAAAAAAGGACATAAATTTCATTTGAGTGCAGCGTTGGATGACCGCGCAATTGTTAGGTAAAGTAACACAGGGCCTTATCGCAAAAAATGGCCTGGTCAGGAAGGGGGGTAAATCCTCAGGAGGGCAAGTGGTTAATATGTGTTCAGTTTTAAAGGGATGAGGTGGCAACCCTAAATGGTACAGAGACAAAATTGTGCAAAGACTGTCCAATTGAGTTTAGGTATACAAGAAGGGAAAAAAGGAAAGGGAGGGTGTGGGTAGGGAGGGGATAATGAAAAAGAAGGAACAAAAAAAAGAGAAAGAAAAGAGAAAAAAATAAGACAACATATAACCTCCAAAACAACTAACTCCTTGTGTTGCAGAGAGAGGTATACCCTCCGCTTTAGTTGCCTTGTGTGTCAGGGTAGAAAAGAATCTCATCTGAATCTCAACCCAGAGAAAGTGGAAGGGATAGATAAGAACTGGTAAGGAAGGGGAAAGGATAGGTGTGGCAGGCGCAGCACTTGTAGTGCCTTGTGCGCTGTGGCATTAGAAAAATTTTGCAATTGCTGTTTCTTTGTTTGATTAGACTGACTTTACTCTGTAATTCCTCCAATGCCGCTCTATGGATGCAGTAGGTTTAAAGAGCACACCGAATACTTTAGTTAACTTCTTTAATAACTTCAATCTTCTTCATATAACACTGCTTACACTGGCTTGTTTCGTTTATCTTACAGTAGCTTATTTCTTTCATATTACAGTGGTTTAATTCGTATTACTGTGGTTTTATTCGATAGCTTATCTCGATAGATTCGTTCTGTATATTTCGATAGATTCGTTAGATTTGTTAGAACTATTTGGCCTTCTCTGCCTCCATAAGCTACTCTGACTGGAACTTATCTGTTTCCTCTTCTGTCTGGTGAGCATGTGTCTCTAGAACAATCTAGCAGGGAGTTTTACACAGGCATAAATGTGAAACTGGCTGGGATTGGTTAAGGCTCTGTACAGTGTGAGGCTGGCTGTGATTGGCTCAGCTCTATACTAACTCTTAAAGGCATATTTTCCTTTTCTGCTTCTGCTAACACAATGAATATATAAATGTCATATAACATTCAAAGACATAAATCACAGCAATGATTCTGCT
The DNA here is from genome assembly GCF_062004578.1 of Staurois parvus. NCBI lineage: Eukaryota > Metazoa > Chordata > Amphibia > Anura > Ranidae > Staurois > Staurois parvus. The sequence goes on from NW_028317945.1 coordinate 2,613,127, forward strand.
TTTAGCTTTTACATATGCACATATACACTGTACTGAGGTTATTGGCAGGTTTGGTATACACATATATGTGAACCATATTAGCAACCTAGGACTGGTCTTAGCTGGCCAGCTACACTCCCACCAAAATTACCTATAATTCTATGTTCTCAGTAATAGGATTCGAACATGAATTTGAGGAATTTTCCATCAGTTTCTCAACTCTCAAGTATCTTTGTTACTCTCAAGCAGAACAACTAATTTTTGTATTGGACGTTCCAACTTGAGTGGAGTTGTGAGACGTTTTCCCTTTTTGTCCAGTTTTGAGTCTCCCATTTGTAACAATACTCTTCTTACTAGTCCTTCTTCATCCTTTCGAGCTTCTAGGACTTTGGCCAATTTCCATTGACTTCTAGGTAAGTCATCTTCCTTTACTAACACTATGTCATCAACATGAACATTTCTTCTAGGCATTTGCCATTTACTTCTTAGTATGAGATGAGCTAAGTATTCCTTGCTCCATCTATTCCAAAACTGCTCTGATAGATATTGAACTCTTCGCCATCTATTCCTTGCGTATAAATCCTCTTTGGTGAAATTGCCAGGCGGTAGCTGTATGTAATCAGCCTGAAGGTGAAGTAGATGGTTGGGAGTTAAAGGTTCCAAGCTTGTTGGGTCGTTGATGTTGTTGACTGTAAGTGGACGACTGTTAACAATAGACATTACTTCATAGAATAGTGTCCTAAGTGAAGCATCATCTAATCTTCCAGCGTTCTTTTTCAAAACTGAACTTAGTACGTTTCTTACAGTTCTGATTTGCCTCTCCCAGACTCCGCCTGTATGGCTTGCATGTTGAGCATTCATGTGAAAATTACACGGTTTCTCTAACAAGTACTCAGTAACTTTTTCTTTATCGATCTCTTTTAAAGCCTTGTTCAATTCGTTCTTTCCTCCAACAAAATTAGATCCTTGGTCACATCTAAGTTCTCTGACAGTACCTCTAATGGCTATGAAACATCTTAAGGCATTGATAAAGGCGTCGGTTGACATATCTTCCAACATTTCCAGGTGAATTGCTCTGGCGCTTAGACACGTAAATATCAGTCCGTATCTCTTGTACTCCTTGCGGTTTTGTTTGGTGATAAGTGGGCCGAAGCAATCCATTCCGCTATAAAGAAATGGTGGTGATGGGTTTACACAATCAGCTGGTAGATCAGCCATTCTTTGTTCTTCTGTAGGTCTACGTGCCTTTCTACAGATTACACATTTACTTATGTACTTCGCTATAACTTTGCTTCCTTTCACTATCCAGTAACCAACTTCTCTCAAACAGCTTTGAGTAAAGCTTCTTCCTTGATGCAAGGATTTGTTATGGTAGTGATTGATAATCAATCTTGTGAAGGTGGAATTTTTGCGTAGAATTGCTGGATGCTTAACTCTGTTAGGTAGCGACGCATTTTCCAGCCTCCCTCCCACCTTCAGTATACCATCCTGCAGAATAAGATTAAGCTTGTACAATGGGTGGTTGTTTGGAAGTCTCTTAGGTTCTTGACTAAGTCTCTTCAATTCTTCACTGTAGAATCTTTGATGAATGAGTCTTATAACCGTTTCTTCAGCTTTCACTCTTTCCTCTACATTCAACGATTCTTTCTTTCTGATTCCTTTTGCTAAGCGTTGAATTCGAGCTACTATGTTTATGACTGTATTCCACTTTGAACATCTGGCTAGTCGTTCAAGTATGTCATCTTGACACTTGGCGGCAGTGCTCAATGTTTGAACTACCTTTACTTCTGGATCACCCATAGACAGTTCTGTATAACCTTCACTAGGTATGATTTCCTTTTCCCAAAGGAACTCTGGACCGGTGAACCAGTTTGAATTCTTCAATTCTGTTACATTTAGGCCTCTTGAAGCATGATCTGCTGGGTTTTGCTTTGTGTCAACATAGTGCCAATGTTCTGGATTCGTTGTTTTTCGAATTTTTTGAACTCTGTTAGCGACAAAGGTGTGGAATCTTCGAGCTTCATTGTTTATGTAACCTAGGACAACTAGTGAGTCTGTCCAAAAATGCTCTTCATCTATTTTCAATTCCAATTCTTCTTTCAGAAACTGACTTACTGATGCTGAAACGACTGCTGCCGTTAGTTCGAGTCTTGGTATTGTCTGAATATTGTTGGGTGCGACTCTGGCCTTTCCCATAACCAGGGCACAGTGTATCTTTTCTTCTCCTATTACTCTGATGTAGGAGCACTGACCATAACCATGACTACTGGCATCTGAAAAGTGATGAAGTTCTATTTTCTTGTACTTTCCAAAATCATGAGGTACAAAACATCTGGGTATCCGAATTTCTTTCAAATTTTGCAAGTCTCCTATCCAACTCTCCCACCTTGGCCTCAAGCCTGCAGGTATGGGTTCGTCCCATCCCAACTTCTGTCTGCATAACTCTTGCAGTATTTTTTTTTGCTCTGAGGATTACTGGTGCCAAGAATCCCAACGGATCATATATTGAGGCTACTGCAGAAAGAATGGTACGTCTAGTTGGAACTTTCTCTTCCATGGATATTTCAAAGAAAAAATTGTCGTTTTCTACATTCCATCCCAATCCGAGTACATTCTGAACTGGAAGAGGATCATAGTTAAGATCCACATTCTTCATTGTTGATGCACGTTCGGAGTCACTGATGGATTCTAGTACCTCTCTGTCATTTGAGATGAATTTGTGAAGACGCAGGTTTGCCTTTGCGCATAACTCTTGGCTCTCTCTCACCAATTGAATTGCAGATTATGAGGATTCTAGGCTTATAAGACCATCATCTACATAAAAGTTTTCCTTCAAAAAATTTGCTGTTGATGGACAATCCTTTTCATTCTGATTGGCCAGATACATACCATAATTGGCACAACCTGGGGATGATGCTGCTCCAAACTAGTGTACTTTCATCCTGTATTCTGCTGGCTCTGTATCTCCGTCTTCCCACCATAGGAACCTCAGGAAGTCTCTATCTTCTTCCTTCAAATGAAATTGGTGGAACATCTTTTCAACGTCGCACATGACTGCTATGGGATACTTTCTGAATCTACAGAGTACTCCAGGTACAGTGTTTGTAAGATCTGGTCCCTTTAGTAGATGATCGTTCAATGCAACATCATTGTACCTTGCTGAGCAATCAAAAACTACTCTGATCTTATCCGGTTTCTTTGGGTGATAGACACCTTGATGTGGGATGTACCACACTTCTCCATTTTTAGGCTCACCATCAACTTTCTCTGCATGCCCTTCTTTGAGGATTTCTTTCATTAATTTCAAATAGTCGTCTTTGAGTTTGAGATCTCTTCCCATCCTTTTCTTTAAGCTTTTCAATCTTGCCAGGGCAAGATCTCTGTTATTTGGCAGATGAGGTCGTTCTCTAAAAGGTAGGGGCATTTCAAGATGACCTTGTTGATTTTGCTGAATATTATCTTCTAGAGCAGCGGTTCTCAACCTGTGGGTGGCGACCCCTATGGGGGTCGAACGACCCTTTCACAGGGGTCGCCTAAGACCATCAGAAAACACATATTTCCGATGGTCTTAGGAACCGAGACACCGCTCCTCTATCCGTCTCCAGGTGTGGGCGGGATGACATGCCGCCCCTGTCATCTGGACACACCCCCGGGATCAATCCTCGCCGGTGAGGAGGTGGAGCTTGGAGAGGAGGAGCCGAGCGGCACCGCGAAGATCGAGCTAGTGAAGAGGAGGAGAGCGGCCGGAGAAGGAAGACAGCTGACCGGTAAGTGTCTGTACAATGGGAGAGGGAGGGAGCAAGCCCAGGCTGGAGCAGGGGTCAGCAAGGTAAGTATCATTGGTGTCAGTGGGAGGTATAGTGCCCCATCATTGGTGTCACTAATACCAATGATGGGGCACTATTCCTCCCACTGACACCAACGATGGGGCACTATTCCTCCCCCCACTGACACCAACGATGAGGCACGATTCCTCCCCCAAATGACAGCAACGATGGGGCACTATACCTCCCCCCACTGACACCAACGATGGGGCACTATTCCTCCCCCCACTGACACCAACGATGGGGCACTATTCCTCCCCCACTGACACCAACGATGGGGCACTATTCCTCCCACTGACACCAACGATGGGGCACTATTCCTCCCACTGATACGAACGATGGGGCATTATTCCTCCCCCTGATACCAATGATGGGGCACTATTCCTCCCACTGATACGAACGATGGGGCATTATTCCTCCCCCTGATACCAATGATGGGGCACTATTCCTCCCACTGACACCAATGATGGGGCACTATTCCTCCCACTGACACCAATGTTGGGGTACTATTCCTCTCACTGACACCAGTGATGGGACACTTTTCTTCCCACTGACATCAGTGATGGGACACTATTCCTCCCACTGACACCAATGTTGGGGCACTATTCCTCTCACTGACACCAATGTTGGGGTACTATTCCTCTCACTGACACCAGTGATGGGACACTTTTCTTCCCACTGACACCAGTGATGGGACACTATTCCTCCCACTGACACCAGTGATGGGGCACTATTCCCCCCACTGACACCTATAATGGGGCACTATTCCTCCCACTGACACCAATGATGGGGCACTATTCCCCCCACTGGCACCAATGATGGGGCACTATTCCTCCCACTGACACCTATGATGGGGCACTATTCCTCCCACTGACACCTATGATGGGGCACTATTCCTCCCACTGACACCTATGATGGGGCACTATTCCTCCCACTGACACCAATGATGGGGCACTATATATATATATATATATATATATATAAATCCAAAAAAATTCACGTGTTACAAATGTTATAAATTGAGTTGCAGTTCAATGAGTAAAATAAGTATTTGATCCCCAAGCAAAACATGACTTAGTACTTGATGGAGAAACCCTTGTTGGCAAGCACAGAGGTAAGACGTTTCTTGTAGTTGGTTACCAGGTTTGCACATATTGCCTTGGCGGTCTGGTTTTGGTCATTGTCATGCTGGAAGGCCCATTTTCCGTGTTCTAGCTGAGGGGAGAAGGTTCTCATCCAAGATTTTACAATACATGGCTCCGTCAATTGACCCCTCGGTGCGGCAAAGTCCGCCTGTACCTTTAGCAGAGAAACAGCTCCAAAGCATAATGTTTCCATTCCATACTTAATTGGCACCTGTTTTTTAAAGAATGAATGACCTCACTAATAGAACTCCACACTGCTATTATTTTGAACATGCCCCTTTCAATTAGTGATTCAATTACACAGAATCAGCAGCATGCATGTCAGGACTGTTGGGTCTGTTGGATTTCTATTACTCTACTACACCTGCTAGTAAATTATTTGCCATGTAGAAATATAATTTCTACCAAAAACAGTGATTGATCAGGTTAGTGATGTCTGACTGCTATTATTTTGAACATAACTGTATAAATCCAAAAAAATTCACGTGTTGCAAATGTTATAAATTGAGTTGCAGTTCAGTGCGTAAAATAAGTATCTGATCCCCAAGCAAAACATGACTTTGTGCTTGCCAACAAGGGTTTCTCCAAGTACTGAGGTAAGATGTTTCTTGTAGTTGGTTACTAGGTTTACACACATTGCCTTGGCAGTCTGGTTTTGGTCATTGTCATGCTGGAAGACCCATTTTCAGTGTTCTAGCTGAGGGGAGAAGGTTCTCATCCAAGATTTTACAATACATGACTCCGTCAATTGACCCCCCCCCCCCCCGTGCAAAGTCGGCCTGAGAAACCGCCCCAAAGCATAATGTTTCCACCTCCATACTTGACTGTAGAGATGGCGTACTTAGAGTTAGTCAGCAGTTTTCTTCCTCCAAACATGGTGAGTCAAGTTAATACCACAGAGCTCAATTTTGGTCTCATCTGACCACAGCACTTTTTCCCAATCTTTCTCTGAATCATTTAGATGTTCATTGGCAAAATTCAGTTGGGCCCGTACATGTGCCTTCTTGAGGAACGGGGGGGGGGGGGGTGACACCTTGTGGCCGCTGCAGGATTTCAATCCATGGCGGTGTATTGTGCTACCAATGGTTTGTTTGATGACTGTGGTTCCGACTGCCTTGAGATCATTCACAAGCTCCTCCTGTGTAGGTCTGGGCTGATCCCTCACTTTTCTCATCATCATGCTTACCCCATGAGGCGAAATCTTACATGGAGCTCCAGACAGAGGGAGATTGATGATTATTTTGTATTTTTTCAATCTGCAAATAATCACTATAACAGTTGTCTCACTTCTCACCAAGCTCTTGTTGATGGTCTTGTAGCCCATTCCAGCCTTGTGCAGGTCTACAATCTTGTCCCTGGATGACCTTTAACAGCTCTTTGGTCTTACCCATGATGGTGCCAAAGAAAGAGATTCTGTGGATAGGGGTATTTTTATATTCAACTTTGTGTATACAAAGGAGCATAGGGAAGCTCTTGTCCATAATGGGCATGGTATTGACACAGCCCCAGATGATCCACATAATAAAGGTGAATAAAACTCCTGGACTGGATGGCATACACCCACGGGTCCTTAAAGAATTGAGCTCTGTCATTTCGAAGACATTGTTTCTCATTTTTAGGGACTCTTTAATGAGTAGCATAGTATCACTGGATTGGCATAAGCCCAATCTGATGCCAATATTTAAAAAGGGGGCAAAATCTTTACCAAGTAATTATAGACCTGTTAGTTTAACTTCTATAGTTGGGAAGATACTGGAGAGTTTAATAAAAGACCACAGATGAGTTCTTGCTGGAAAATAATATTTTAAGCAACAGACAGCCTGGATTCATGAAAGACAGAAGTTGTCAAACAAATCTGATTTCTTTTTATGAGGTGAGCAAAACCTTGGACAGAGGGGTGGAGGTGGACGTGGTATACTTGGATTTTGCAAAAGCCTTTGTAAATGGATAGAAAACTGCCTAAAATATCATATAGTGGTTAATGATTCATACTCTGAATGATCTAGGGTTGTCTGGGTAGTAATTCTAGCACTAGACCTCTTGTGTAAATGTAAACTGGTGACCTGTAAAGGCTTTTAAAGCGTCGCCTATTGAGAATAAAAATGTATATAATTTGTTACCATTGCACGGGCATGCACGATTTTAAAGCAGTGTCATGTTTGGTATCTATTTACTCAGTGTAACATCATCTTTATATTTTATCAAACAATTGGGCAATATATTGTGTTTTTGTGCATTAAAAGTCTAAAAAAGTGTATTTTTACCAAAAGATTTGCGTTTGAAAAATCACTGCACAAATACTGTGTGATGTAAAACAAATTCAGCACCCACCGTTGTATACTCTAGGGCCTCTGCTTTAAAAAATATATATATAATGTTTGGGGGTTCAAAGTAATTTTCTAGCAAAAAAACAGTTTTGCAGATCTAATTTGTTGCCATGTTTCTGGAAAATGAAGAAAATTAATTTTTTCAAAACCCTGTGACAAAAATTATATCTGTAAAATACTCACCCTGCCTCTTATCAAATTACTTGGGGTGTCTACTTTCCAAAAAGGGGTCATTTGGAGGGGTGTTTGTACTATACTGGCATTTTTAGAGCCTCCGAAACTGTGATAGGTAGTGGGGAAGTGATAGGAGGAAATATGCCCTTTGAAAGCCTGGAGGTGGTCATTGGATTTTGGGTGCTTATATGTAGCTAGGTTGCCAAAAAGGCTCTCACATGAGATATCCCCATACTCGGGAGAAGTAGAAGAATGTGTTTTGGGATGTTATTCCTCATATACCTATGGCATGCATGAGCAATATATCATTAAAGTGACAACTATGTGTAAAAAAAAAAAAAAAATTGTCATATTCAAAAAATTTGTGGCAAAAAAAAATAAAATGTTCCATGGACTCAACATTAAACAACACAAAAACAGCGCAAAATCTAAAATTAAAATAACACAAATAAACACTAAATTTATAATGTGTCCGTGAAAAAAAAAAAAAAAAAAAATTATATATACACATGTCCTTATTCCCATCAAAACCAATAAAAAAATCAATCAAAAATCTTCCAAATGTGCTTCCACCTATCCACCACATGAGAAATGAATGTTGACCGCACTCACCAGATGGAGGTGAGTAGTGAGCCTTATAGGATATAAGGGATCCTATAACCCCTCCAAAGGAACTCAAATCTCCTTCTTTACCCTGCTATGGTATAGCCCTAGTCTCCACTCTATTTCTCCATGGATTCCTCAATGGTGTGCAGAGAAAAAAAAACTACATAGTGTAATACTGCCACTCCATATAAAATATAAAGATAGAATAAGGCCACTCAAATGTTTAAATAAAATTAAAAGCCTTGTTTAATAGACTCAATGGTTTCAAGATAACAAATTTTCAGAATGTAGATATAGGGATCTCACGCTTCTATAGTCACTGCAGAGGATGAACAGCCTTCCACCTCCAAGATGGCCGCTTGAACCGCATAAGCCGGCGTGCGTTCCAAACACTGGAAGTGACGTTAACCAGAATGACGGCGGACCGGAAGTGCGTCAACGCGTTTCGCCCCGCCCACAGGGCATTCTCAAGACACAGCCTTCAGTGTCCAGCCGACATTTATACAGCTCAGGGAGAGCTCACATCCATCTCCTATGCAAATATCTATATGTACCTCCCACTGTCACCCCTGGTGAATAAACCCTTCACATCGCTGCTACTAGTACCCGCCCACTCCCCATACCTCATCCTCTGTGAACCAAATGTGAGATTCCTTCACAGTTTATATACAAACAATGATCCACAATTTGGACAATATAACAGAAATCAAAGCAAAAATATATTAAATCGCAATAATTGAAAATAGCATTTATCATATTAAAACTAATCAAGGAAAATTTTATTGTTTAATCCAATATGAAAATCTAAATAAAATTCATAAAAATTTTATAAAAATAAAAACAAAATAAAAATAAAAACAAAAATAAAAACAAAAAATACAAAAAAAATACAAAATAAAATAAAAATGAAAATAAAAACAAAAACGAAAATACAAAATAAAAAAATTAAAAATAAATAAAATAAAAAATAAATAAAAAATAAAATATAAAAAAATGACAAATGAAAATAAAAATAATAATAATGAAAATCTAAATAAAAATGAAAATCAAATAAAATAGTGCTCAAATAAACATAAAATTAAAACACAAAAAATTTTTTTTAAACTATAACACCAGAAACCTATATTGGATGCAAACATTAACCTTCCACTGAGTAGAGTGACTGACACCCACCGAGAATAATAATAATGATCTCAGTCAATCTATTCACCAATTGGACAAGAAACAATTAATGTTAATCTCTGCATTTAAACCTTTGGGGACCAATGTCCCCATATTGTAAATCCACTTAGTTTCATTTTGTGAGATGCCTATCAACATATCCCCTCCTCTCCACGGCGTCTCCACTCTATCTATTCCACAAAATTTTAAGCAGGTTGGATCCCTATTATGACAGACCCTAAAATGATGTGATAAACTGTGATACTTAAATCCTTGATGTTTCTAATATGCTCTCCCAATCTCACAGATAATTTAGGTTACAAGAACATTCAAGAAAATAGGTAACATGGTTAGTGTCATATGATATAAACTTGCTTCACTTTCTGTTTAAATTCATTGGATTCACTAAATGGTTCCATTTTATCTTTCAAATTTTGAATCCTTTCTTCCAAACTTCTTAACCTCCCTGATGGTATTCCCGAGTGTAGCTCGGGGTAAGGTTTCAGTACCAAAAGCGGTAACTCCGAGCTACACTCGGGCTTACCATGCGGCACTGCTCCAGCATCTGTTCTTCACTTACCTTGTCCTGCGCTCCCGCGATGTCCCTCCTGCAGTGTCCCCTGTAATGTACTCCGGCGGATGCAGGCATCTGTCATCTGGGTTCCGTCTCCTGCGAACATCGGGACATACGGGGACGGAACTGGCGGGAAATTTGAAAATGACAAAAAGTGACATTCACTAAATACACTAAAATCACATAGTATAACATTACTGTATCAAACCATTTCACATACATTTTGTCCCTACTGCTTTGTCCTGTGCCCTGCCTGCGTTTTGTCTGTTCTTTCTGCCTGGAAACTGAGAAACGTCCATGGCATCCAAAAGCGTCCCTTTAGGCCAAAAGCGGTTTTAGAACTTGCAGAATTGAGTGATGATTCGTGGGGAAATTCATCATCAGACACTGAAAACGATTTTGCGACTTTGCTCAGTGATGTGCGAACTTGGCGCTATATTTCACATTTCAGTGTTTTTGGTTTGATTATATTATTGAATTAAATTTATTATTATTATATTATTTTTTATGATTATTTATTAAATTATAATTTATGATTTCGTGTTTCAAATTTTAACATACCCGGGATGTTTACTAGACTCTTGTTCGGACAGATTTCAGTGAGTTATTCCTATAAATTACAGGCCTACAATTAAAAAAAAACATATTTCCCTGCAAAAAAATGTACCGCTTTCAGCACAGAAATACAGACATAATCAGACCGCTAGGGAGGTTAATTTCTTTTTCCTTCTCTGCACTATGAGTTCCATTAATTTTTTTTCCACATGATTAAAAAAAGAAAACCACTCATCATCCAATTCTTTCCCAATCAGTCCATCATTTTGACCCAAATATATTTTAATTAATATATTTTTCAAGATTAAGGATATCCCACCAGACCCTTACTTGCTTTTCTAATACATTTTTAAGATTCCTAAAATCACCATTTAGTGAATCCAATGAATTTAAACAGAAAGTGAAGCAAGTCCAGGATCATATTAATAAGGTAGATGAGGACACCCAAAAGAAAAAAATTAAAAAGTATTGTAGGGATATACAAGATTTTAAATTCAATAATGTATACAAATGGCAAGAGGATGGCACCGGGGCTAATAGTGACTCAAGAAATTCCTCCGTTGAGGTGGTTGATGAGAAAAAAAATCTCTTAAAACATCTCTCACTACAACTAATTTGAAGGGTAATCCATCTAACAGTATTGCTAATTCATCTCCTAAAAATAACTATAATACATCTGGTTATAATGTACCTATAAAAAATCGTTTTGAACCTTTGAATAATTGGGGGATGGCATCTCCCAGGGGATATAGTTATAATACAGGGAGAGACAATTTTTCAAGGGGAGGTTATGCAGGACCCCCATGGAGAGGGGGAGGTTCAAGAGGTTCTTACCATATGAGAGGGAGAGGGGGACCTTATTATTACCCCGGAAAGGGAAGAGGAGGGTGGGGACCACCCAGGATGGATCAGTACCCTTATTGGGGCGGAGAAGGAGGGGGTGTAGAGGAGGGCAAGGGAAAAAGAAAAAGGTAGACTTAAATCAAGGAATTTTTAATTTAAGTGATTATGTTTTAACTGAAGAATTTAAAGTGCTCTCTTTGGGTTTAGAATTTGCACCAGAAAAAGATCTTAATAAATTGGATGCATATATAGATTTACAGAAATATATTAGAAAGATTAATCTACAAAAATATTGGAGTAAGAAACAAATTGTTAATAATGATGTTGGATCAGAGAAGGGGGTTGTTGGTGATAACCTAAGGTTATACTCCATTAGGAATATGCAAAAGGATACGACAGGTCCTTATTTGCATACTAAGTTAAGGAACAAATCGGTCTTTAACCCTAAAATAGCAAATAATTATTGTGTGGAAATTTTCAAAAAAATGGTAGAGCATGATTTGGAGCATTTGTCTATTGCCAAGCTAAGAACTAAACAAGATTTAAATTCAAGGAATTCGGAAGTTAGAAAAGAATAAAAATATTGTAATTAGATCAGCAGATAAGGGAGGTGGTGTAGTGGTGTTAAATAAATCATATTATTATATAGAGTTGAATAGATTGGTGGATGATGTCAACACATATGAATTATTGAAAAATAATCCGACGAGAAAATTTAGATCAAAATTAATTAAACTGGTGAAAGAAGGAGAAAAACTGGGAATATTGAATAGTAAGGAGACAAAATATCTAGTGCCTAGGGCTCCTAAAGTACCAGTGATTTACCAATTACCTAAAATTCATAAAAATCTGGCAAAACCTCCAGGAAGACCGATCATAAATGGGATTGACTCGCTGTTCTCTAGACTGGGAGAATATGTTGACAAGTTTCTGCAACCCTTGGTTTCTTCCTTTCCCGCTTACTTAAGAGATAGCGGGGATTTGATCAACCTACTCAAAGATATTAATGAAAGTGAATATTGTGTCATGGCCAGTGTAGACGTAAATTCATTATATACTAATATAAAACATCATGATGCCCTATTAGCAGTCAAATGGGCATTGGAAATTAAGTCAGGAGTTGGTTTTGACCAAATAGAATTCATTGTAAAATGTCTAGATCTGGCTATGACACATAATTTTTTCTGGCACTCTAAGAAGTTTTATAAACAAATTATGGGTGTAGCTATGGGTGCTAGGTATGCACCGTCAGTAGCTAATTTAATTATGAGTAGGTGGGAAGGCAAGGCTATTTTTGAAAGTAGTAAGAAAGAATTGCTATTATATAGAAGGTTCATAGATGACATCATCATTGTATGGAAAGGAGAGAGAGAAGGACTTGTTGACTTTATTAATGAAATGGGGAATAATGATGTTAACTTATCGTTTACCTATCACGTGAGTGAAACAGCCATTGATTTTCTGGACCTGACGGTGTACAGGCAAGGAAATAGATTTTTTACGAAGACCCACTTTAAAGATGTTTGACAGGAATGGGTACATTCTTAAGCCAATTCCTGTGATGACAGCTATGGTTAAGGCCATTCCTAAAGGTCAACTTATTAGGTTAAAACGTAACTGTGATGACAATAAGGTATTTCAAAATCAATCTGATATGTTACTGAATAGATTTAGAGAAAAAGGTTATAAAGAGCAGTCCTTGCAATGTGCTCTAGAACAGGTCAAGAGAATGAATAGGGAAGATCTGCTGGTCAAACAGTCTAAAGATAGGTATATGGGAGATATGGCTTTTATAACGAGTTATTCTCGCCAATTTAAATTAGTGGAAAAGATTATAAGAAAGCACTGGCCAATTCCAAAAAGAGATGATGTTTTGAATAAACTACTTCCGGAAAGGCCTAGTTTCATCTATAGAAGACCGCCTGTATAAGGGATAAAGAATGTTCCTGATAAACCGAGGAAAATAGCCACCTTTTTGGACAGAGTTGGTTTTTTCAAATGCGGACGATGTTCAGGATGTACAGTTGTGACCAAAATTATTCAACCCCCACTGAAATTGAGTGTTTTGGCCAGTTTGACATTGCTTTTGATCATTCAGTCATCTTGCTTACATTTACATTAAAGAGGCACTTGTAGGTCAGACAAATATAACATAACAGTTATAATGAAATAACCACAAATGTCTTTTCTGTGCTCACAGCATTATCAGTTTTATTCAACCCCCAAGTGACATTCAATCTTAGTACTTAGTACAGCATCCTTTTACAGTTATAACAGCTTTTAAACGTGAAGCATAGCTTGACACAAGTGTCTTGCAGCGATCTACGGGTATCTTCGCCCATTCTTCATGGGCAAAGGCCTCCAGTTCAGTCACATTCTTAGGCTTGCGCACTGCAACTGCTTTCTTTAAGTCCCACCAGAGGTTCTCAATCGGATTTAAGTCTGGTGACTGCGATGGCCACTCCAAAATGTTCCAGCCTTTCCTCTGCAACCATGCTCTAGTGGACTTGGAGGTATGCTTGGGATCATTGTCCTGTTGAAAGGTCCAACGTCTCCCAAGCCTCAGGTGTGTGACGGACTGCATCACGTTTCCATCCAATATCTCCTGGTACTGAAGAGAATTCATGGTACCTTGCACACGCTGAAGCTTCCCTGTACCTGCAGAAGCAAAACAGCCCCAAAGCATGATTGACCCTCCACCATGCTTCACAGTAGGCAAGGTGTTCTTTTCATCATAGGCCTTGTTCTTCCTCCTCCAAACATAGCGTTGATCCATGGGCCCAAACAGTTCTAATTTTGTTTCATCAGTCCACAGAACACTATCCCACAACTTTTGTGGTTTGTCCACATGGCTTTTGGCATACTGCAGTCGACTCTTCTTATTCTTTGGAGACAGCAAGGGGGTACGCCTGGGAGTTCTGGCACGGAGGCCTTCATTACGCAGTGTGCGTCTTATTGTCTGGGCTGAAACTTCTGTACCCACATCTGACAAATCTTTTCTCAGTTCCTCAGCAGTCACACGGGGACTTCTCTCCACTCTACGCTTCAGGTAGCGCACAGCAGTCGAAGTCAGCATCTTCTTTCTGCCACGACCAGGTAGCGTTTCAACAGTGCCCTTTGCCTTGAATTTGCGAATGATGCTTCCTAAGGTGTCTCTTGGTATGTTTAACATCTTTGCAATCTTCTTATAGCCATTGCCCTTCCTGTGAAGAGAAATCACCTCTTCTCTTGTCTTCCTGGACCATTCTCTTGCCTTCACCATGTTTGTAACCACACCAGTAAATGTCTAGAAGGAGCTGAGTATCACAGTCATTTTAAAGCTGCCTAATTGGTGCTTATTATGCTTGATTGCTGCTCGGTGACATCCACAGGTGTTTTCAATACCTGATGGAAAGCACCTGTATGAACCTCTGTTCTTCAGAGTGGTAGTCTTTAAGGGGTTGAATAATTGTGGCAATGAAGAAACCACATAAGAACCATTTACTACTGTATTACATAAACAATTGATGTCATTTTAGTTGCATTTGGGTAGTTACAACGTCCTTGTAGGATTTGATTCTGAATACAATTCCAAATGTACACTATAGTCCCTAAACCCCTTTACAGCATTGGGGGTTGAATAATTTTGGTCACAACTGTAGGCTTTTGAAAGGGGATAAAAATAAAAAAACACTTTGATAGTTTCAAATCAAGCTCTATTGGTTCAGCTTATAAAATTAAGAAGTTTATATCATGTGACACTAACCATGTTACCTATTTGCTTGAATGTTCTTGTAACCTTCAATATATAGGGAGAACCACTAGAAAATTATCTGTGAGATTGGGAGAGCATATTAGAAACATCAAAAAAGGATTTAAGTATCACAGTTTATCACATCATTTTAGGGTCTGTCATAATAGGGATCCAACCTGCTTAAAATTTTGTGGAATAGAGTGGAGACGCCGTGGAGAGGAGGGGATATGTTGATAGGCATCTCACAAAATGAAACTAAGTGGATTTACAATATGGGGACATTGGTCCCCAAAGGTTTAAATGCAGAGATTGACATTAATTGTTTCTTGTCCAATTGGTGAATAGATTGACTGAGATCATTATTATTATTCTCGGTGGGTGTCAGTCACTCTACTCAGTGGAAGGTTAATGTTTGCATCCAATATAGGTTTCTGGTGTTATAGTTTCAAAAAAATGTTTTATGTGTTTTAATTTTATGTTTATTTGAGCACTATTTTATTTGATTTTCATTTTTATTTAGATTTTCATCATTATTATTATTATTTTTATTTGTCATTTTTTTATATTTTATTTATTTTATTTTTTATTTATTTTTATTTATTTTTTTATTTTGTATTTTCTTTTTTTGTTTTTATTTTCATTTTTATTTTGTATTTTTTTTGTATTTTTCGTTTTTATTTTATTTTGTATTTTTATTAAATTTTTATGAATTTTATTTAGATTTTCATATTGGATTAAAGAATAAAATTTTCCTTGATTAGTTTTAATATGATAAATGCTATTTTCAATTAATGCGATTTAATATATTTTTGCTTTGATTTGTTATATTGTCCAAATTGTGGATCATTGTTTGTATATAAACTGTGAAGGAATCTCAAAAGAAAGCTGTGTGTGTGTGAAACAGCAAAAAATGGCCTGGTCAGGAAGGGGAGTAAATCCTCAGGAGTGCAAGTGGTTAACAGATGTAACTAAACAAGTGAGATGAGAAAAATTTGTTTTTCATTTAGTTGCATAACAATTGTTATGCACACATAGATATTCTCTGACACCCCCTCGACAATGTTTAGACGAAACGTATGTCGGGGAGTCCATGCTGACGTCATTTACGCTTGCTGGAGCCAGCCAAAGTGGCATTCTGATAAATACATGTGATTCTAACATTTGAAATTCTAAATAGGATTCTGACTTTTAATATTCATTTGTGGAGCTTCACTATTGTCACCCAATTCTTTCTTGCATCTGAGTGAAGGATAGAAGGAGGAGGAGATTGTGACACTTATTTCATGGAGACTGAGGATCGCATTGTACACAGCCTGTGCCATATTAGACCTCTTATAATTTGAGGTCTATAGATGTGGTAAGGGGCTGGGTTTTTTTGGGGGGGTTTTTGTGGCGGAATTCACATTTTCACTGGATAATCAATCGGATGGACACTTTGTTTCACGGAGTCTAATTGTAATATTTATGGATGCTAATGTTGTTATTATTCCATACTCACAAATATTTTGCTGAAAATATTTAAAACACATCCATCAGTGGTTGTAATATGTTTATTTTAGTGGAGGTAATTTGTTACACAGCACATCAATCTTTTACTAATTACATAATACACACCATGTTTGGAGGTCAAATGGCACTGCACATCACCCCAAAAACACCTTACCAACAGTGAAATTTGGAGGTGGGAACATGGTATGGGGCTGTTTTCTCGTATAAGGTACTAGCGAACATCATTTCTTTGAAGGAAGAATGAATGCTAAAAAGTATCAAGACATTCTTGATAAAAAATCTGCTGCCATCTACCAGGATGATGAAGATAAACGAGGGTGAACATTTCAGCAAGACAATGATCCCAAACACAAAGCCAAAGAAACTCTCAACTGGTTTCAAAGAAAAAAAATTGAAAGACCCAGCAAACACCTGACTTGAATCCAATAGAAAAATCTAATGAAAACTAAAGATCAGAGTTCACAGAAGAGGCCAACAGGGCATTCAAGATTTGAAGACTTTTTGTGTGGAAGAATGGGCCAAAATCACACCTGAGCAAATGCATGCAACTAGTTTATCCATACAGGAGGCGTCCTGAAGCCGTCATTAAAACAAATAATTTTGTACAAACTATTAAATACATTTAAGTTAGCGTGTTCAATACTTTTTCCCTGTGTCATTCCATTTGATTACACAACTTAATTTGTTTTGGTTCCTTTGTACGTATGGATTGCATGAGTTGTTACCTGCATGTGGTGAAAAGTTCAGGTCAATAGCACCTTCATAAATATGTTTGCCTGGTGATGTGTTCAATACTTATTTTACCCGCTGTATATGTGTGTGGTTAGCATTTTATTCAATAATGCAATAAATGTACAATAAATATAGCCATTCACTTCAAATAACCAACCAAGATCAGTGTGTTCAGATGCTTTCTATTAAAAATGGAGCTGTTTATAGCCGGCAAAACCAAAGTGATGAAATGCTCATAGCTTCCAGTTTCTTAGACTATTGAGGTGATTGGCGCCATTTTGGTTAGGAGGGGACATCTCCTCCCATTGCTTGTAAAAGCAATCCTGCAGCCAATTAGCCACTAGGATTGACTTTACATGAAAGCCGATCACTGGCTGAAAAAAACAATACCAGCTGTAGGCATCACGCTGGTATAACCACTCAAAGTCCACTGATGTGCCAGTACGTCACTGGTCCTTGTTGGGTATGTTATTTTCTTTTCTTTTTTTTATGCAGCTGAATGGAAAAAAAAAAAAAAGAAGAAGAAATCTCTGCTAGAAAAAGTGTGTGGTATGCCCACCATCAGAATATACCACCTTGCATCCACCCACTACTGATGTTGGGAATACATCAAGAGAACCTAAAGGATTACTATAGCCACATTGATCGATGTGGTTCAAAAAATGTCTGCCAAACTGTTTTTTAAAAATTGCCGAAGCAGAGGAGTGATCCACCCACTGACACCCCCCCCCCCCCCCCCAGGCCCGGGCATACATGTTCTTTGTTTTACTACAGCTGAAAAATCTCATCCAACAGCGCTGCAGCTGAATGGCATTCCTGCAAAGAAATCATCAATGGGTAACAATAAAACAGTAACTCAATAAAACAACGTGTTTTTTTTTACGTTTTTTTTTAAATTGTAACCTCCAGTTGTTAGGGTCTCTCAAAATGCGATAGCCAGTTTCCTGAATACCCAACATCTTATGAGACCCTGTGTATATATGCCCTATACTGTGCCGTACCCTATACTAATACTGCACTAGTGTGTGGCAACAATGGAAGCAGTCCTTGAGGCAGAAATCAGGTTTGCAAGGACAGGCGGGACAAAAAAAAAAGCATGTGTCTCACTTAATTCCATGTCTGCTACAGACACATCTTTTTCGAGGTGACTTTTGGATTGGTGTACCAGGAATGGTATCAGGAAAATCCCTCTCATGCAGCCAGCATCTGGGTTGGGCCACAGCACCTTCTGGATACAAAAGGGACATGATAATCTCTTCCTGGAAATTTGGGAAGGATCCACTTTGTCCCGTTGCTTGTAAAGCACATTTTTTATACCAACGCCTGGCTTTATGGGAAAATAGGTACAGTTTCATCATCTGGTCATTGAACTCCAACACCAGGTGCTGTGAAAATTTGGATGGTCATGTCTGCGTGAATCAGAAACAAGACAAAAACATTCGGTTTGTCCTTCCACTTCACTGTGAACAATTCATCATTTTTCAAGCAGGCTTTATCCCCCTAAGATGGGTATTTACAAGCCGTTGGGGGAAGCCCCGGCGATTAGGTCACACGGTGCCACTTACGCCAATTCCAATATTGTACAATTGTCTACATAGTGGCACGTTTGTATAAGAATGATCCATGTAAAGGTGGTACCCCATATGGAAAAAGGGCGACACCAAGTCCCAAACTATCTGGCCACTGCTCCCCATTTATTCTTGGCATCCAAGGTGTTTTACATGACTATTTTTTTTCCTCGCAAATCCAAAAATTACATGTATAGCCTGTTGCCCTCTCACAGGTCTTATACATTTTGATCCCATATCTGGCAGGCTTGCTGGGAAGAAATTGTTTGAATGAGTAACTCATCAACGCAAATGTTTTGCTGGGGAGTATACACATCTGCAAATTTCTGGTTAAGGTGATTTACGAGTGGCCAAATTTTGTAGATTTTCATATTCAGGGTCACCCCAAGGACAACAGTGTGTGTCATCAGTGAAATGCATAAATCACATATTCTCATAACTATGCCTGGGCATGGTAGCCGAGAACACCGGCATATGATGAATCAGGTCTGTGGACCAGGACAACCGCAATTCATTTTTTTTTTTTTAGTAAATGTCCATGTTGAGGGTTAGGCCCAAAAAAACCTTTCAATTCGGAAACAGTAATAGGTTTCCATACAAATGATCTGGCAAGGTTTGAATTTGGGTTGGCAGCGATAAACTGTTTTGCATATAAATTGCTTTGATTCACAACCAATACATACAGATCTTCTGTGAAAAACCGCTCCAAATAAAATCAAGGGCAGTAGTTACATTTGCTGTTTTCACCTGAATTCTGGGTTGGGCAGTGAATGGGGGAAGTACGGGTGCTGCAGAATTTGTGGGCTGTCAATCAGGATTTGCAAGCACATCCAGAAGAACACTATGGGCTCTATGGCCCCGTGTTCTAATTCTTGGTGGCTGCGGGACACTACCTGTGCTAGCCACTGCACCAGCTTGTACTGTACTTATGGGACTCGCCACATCACCAAGTGATACTGAACTGCTGGTATGTAAAGACCAGGATGTACTAGGGCGCTGGTGCTCGCCAGTTCACCAAAAGGTAGAGCGGCACTAGTACTGGTACTCTGATGCATATGAGGATCATCATGCAATTGCAACACCCCAGCAACCTGGGAACATGGTCGGGTACACCCGACCTTATCAGGGACTTCTACTCTATCATCTGAGCTGTCGGGGTGCCGCATCTCTCTCTTCTGAGCCCGATTCAGTCAGTGAGGCTTCACCTTTGCTCTCATCTGACATACTCAGAATCCTGTAGGCCTCTTCACTAGTGTACCTTTTGTTGGACATTTTGGCCACTAAATTTATAGCTACCTAGTGCGACTCATGGGAAAAACAGCACTGCAATGGACTGCTTTAACCGCTACAATAAAATTTACCTGCTAGTGCTAACAGAGATCAAGCCTGATCTTGCTAACCCTGCAGTTTTGTGTGCAATGTATCAAATGACAGTGATCTACTGACACTGCACTTGCTGGGGGAGAAGGGGCAGGTGGCAGGTGCCGGGACTGATCTTCCTAATGCTGAGTTTTTGGGGACACTATACTTTTGTGAATGCTGGTATAGTTCTGATCTGATCAAAGATATTGATCTGTTCAGACACTATACAAGCAATGGAGGTTAAATGTGTACAGCATGTAAGTATGTTCCTGGCAATCAAAGGGTTAAATGTGATGACTGATGTAGTGTGGGCAATGTGACGCTATCTGGGAGGGACGCTAATGCTATCTGAAGTCCCCTGTGACACGGATACAGTGATCAGTAAAAAAAAAATAAAAATCTGTACACTGTACTAATGACACTGGTGACAGGGCAGTGAAGGGGTTAACTGGGGGGATCAAGGGGTTAAATATGACCTAGCTGTGCTTTTACTGTAAAAGTGTAGTGCTTTGACTGACATGGATCTGCTTTCTTCTCTCTCTGGAATGGAATGTGCTCCAGGGAGAGAATATTGCATCATTTCCTGTGCTTGGGTAATGTAAACACAGACACAGGCTGAGTTCTGATAGGGTACAGCCGATCAGAAGGTTCAGGCCTGGTACCGAATCACAGCACTGCCAGTCGTGCGCACCCCCTGCCCGTAAACACGCCGTGAGAGCGGATCGCATATATATAGGACTGTATATGTTAAGAACAAGTAACTACCTCCCTTTCCCTTATAATTTATTAGCTTACTACCAATATGCATTTTCAGTTGACAATGCTGATCCAGAAGCCTATATTGCTCTTGCAAGAGCTTAATCAATGTTCTGATTTTCAGGTTTCAATTAATCTATAAATTGTGTATTTTTGGGAGGCTGTGGTTTGCAACACTTTCTTACTTGAAGATGCTGGTGAAGTAACACTTTAATGATGCAGAAGCAGCAGAGTGTTTCTGGAAAGAGAACTCTGTAAGGAAAAGCTACTTGCACTTTCATTCTGGTCCTCATCATTTCATTCCTGAAAGCATTTTAATGTCTTTAGGGCACCTTTGACATGTCAGGATGTGTTTTGTCATCCTTATAGCATTTGGAAAATAATTTTTCTTCTTACAATATTTGCAAATTGCAACTTTGCTCTCAGCAGAAATTGCACCGTGGAAAGGTTTCCAAACTCTAGATGTTGGTCTCACCATTTTACTGAGAGGAGGAAAAGAAAAAACAATTCACTGACAGACTATAGTGAAACATTATGCTGTGGTGGTGAAGAATATTAACAGGAATCATTTAAAGGTTATAAACATAAACTCATTTGTCAGACAAATTTACCCTCTTACCTGTCAATTAAGGCTTGATAGGACAGAAACTATCATTTACTGTATCCCAACAATCACCCAACTGTAGGGGTACAATATGGAGCCCACAAGTAAACTAACCTAGAGCCTATCCCACGCAGTGCTCCTTAGTGGAAGAAATGCATATGTCTCTTGCTTGAGAACTGCAGTGAGAAGTACAGTGTTACTTGGATTGTATTCCAGGATTGTCTTCAGCTGAGAGAACTTGCAATAATTTAAGATTTTACATAAAGTCTCAGAAAGCTTTCATTGAGGTCTTAATATTATATAGTTTAAAAACCATGACATAGAAATATTACTTATTGTAAAAACATATTGCACACTAAAAAACAGCTTTGAAAACAAAAAACGGTAAAAACACAAAAAAAACAAAAACCAGTTTTTTTCTCAATTTCCCCTTTTCCAGGCCTTCCCATTCTCTACCCAAAAGACAGAAATGCTAGAAATTAGATGAATAGAAACAATGGAAACAAAATAGGAAAGGAATAAGCTAAAAATTAATACGCAAATATATTGCAAATGAGGATGCCTCATTTAGGTTACTATATGCCACAGTTGTTTTTTTTGTCTTTGCAACCCATACATATACAGTCCTAGAGTTTTGCAGTAGTCTGCAAAAGATTTAACACTGTAGCCGATACAAATTTTCTTTCAAAACATACTCTCAGGTATATGGTGATTGGGAGCAGGATTTATATTGTTACAGGGCTAGTTTAGGAAGGAATATACTGTATATGAACAAGCTGCAGCATTATAGCAAATATGACTCCTATCTTCCTCACAATCTGTGTCACGGCTCCTGTTTAGCATAAGGTCCACATGCATCATTCAAGAAAAATTCCATACATTGCTAACAACCAAGTAGGATGATTGCAACATACATACATTGACAAAGAGAAAAATCCCCTGCGCTTGAATGGAAAATCCCTACCCCTAAGCTGCTAACACCTCCCTTCAACCATAAAGTATAAATAATCGATATATAATGGTGTAGCGCTAAATAAATACTAACATAAGTGACCAAAATCAGACTCAAATATAATGAATAGATAATCAAATAAAAAATTGTACCAATAATAAATTAGTGCACACAATCAATATAAAAGGATAACCCCAACTACGGGGACCAAACTAAGTGAATGACATAATTAGTGCATGTGTACACAAAAACACTCTGTGAAAATAATATATATATATATCCACTAATAGAAAGTCCACACACTGCCCCAATAATGTTGATTAGTGCTCCACAGCAATGACTCACGTGTAAATAAACGTGAATCCAGTGCCAACAACTCGTGAATCCAAAAACATCCAAAGTGCCCCCTCACCTCCTTGCAGTGACCACAAGGGCCAGCTCGCTTTAGGGTAAGACACGCTTTCCCAGGAATAGCCTCGTCACCATCAGATGGACCCTCCTGGATATCCCACAGGCTTTTATCCTCCCGAGTACTCCAATCCCCTGGTACTTGTAATAGTAGTTCACCCAGCGTACGCGGTGACAGGACTTCCGGTGCGCGGTGACGTCAGTTCCGGTGTGGGGGCCATCTTGGAACACCCGGAACCATGCATATGCACCCATAATATGGGGAAATGCTTGATTATGCTGTGTGACATGTGAGTCGGAATTTTTTTTGGTTCATTGGTGCAATAAATACGGATTTACACTATGGAGGCTCTCTATCTGTTTCTGTCATGATCCTGTGTGGGTGAACTACTATTACAAGTACCAGGGGATTGGAGTACTCAGGAGGATAAAAGCCTGTGGGATATCCAGGAGGGGTCCATCTGATGGTGACGAGGCTATTCCTGGGAAAGCATGTCTTACCCTAAAGCGAGCTGGCCCTTGTGGTCCCTGCAAGGAGGTGAGGGGGCACTTTGGATGTTTTTGGATTCACGAGTTGTTGGCACTGGATTCACGTTTATTTACACGTGAGTCGTTGCTGTGGAGCACTAATCAACATTATTGGGGCAGTGTGTGGACTTTTTATTAGTGGATATATATATATTATTTTCACAGAGTGTTTTTGTGTACACATGCACTAATTATGTCATTCACTTAGTTTGGTCCTCGTAGTTGGGGTTATCCTTTTATATTGATTGTGTGTGCACTAATTTATTATTGGTACAATTTTTTATTTATGATTATCTATTCATTATATTTGAGTCTGATTTTGGTCACTTATGTTAGTATTTTAGCGCTGCACCATTATATATCGAACATACATACATTATAGATCAACATAAAAAAAATACAATAGAATAAGGCTTTTGATTAATATTTTTATTACTAAGAAAGTCTCCCATGAAATTTAGGTGACAGATACTGACAAATATGACTTGAGAACAACCTGAAATCAGCTGTAACAAACTTGACTTCATTTATAGAATGAATATTGATGCAACTGCACAATGGTATTGACAACAGCTAATCATTTTGAAAAGTAACAAAAAGCAAATAAAGTAGCAAAGATAAAACCTAAGATGAAGGTTGTCTAATGTATATAGAAAGCCAATCTTGCTTGCTTTGAAATTCTCTTTTTAGCATATAAATTGTCCATTGAAAGAAAGTTGGGCTAAGACCGAAGCCACCATGTTATTCATTAGCCTTTTCTGTGGCAACACAGTAAATAGCTGAATAACATGTACAACTGAGCCAAAAAATTATGTTCAAGTATATAGAAGGGGGCTAACATTAAATGTGTTTATTCCAGCACTAAGCCAACATACAAAAGATATGATTAAAAAAGCAGCAACATTCTTGTACCTAAAATATAGTGTTGGAAGAAACCTTGCTTTGCTTTACCACCTAGAAAACAAAACACACCTCACTGCCTAGAAATAAAAATTGAAGACGACCATCAAGGCACTTTAGGTTGTAAAAAAGATGTACGCTATAACATGGCAATTCTCTTAAGAAATCCACTGCTATGTTAAGTTGAGGTTGAACATCCAGAAAGTCCCTTTCAGCTAGTGCAATCTTAAACCTTGGAAATTAATTGGATTTACTGATCACAAAAGTGCACAACGGTTTCAGGTGGCACACATAGATAGCATTCAGTTTGTAGTGTCAAGTACTCTCTCGATTTCATGTTACCAATTCAAGCATTGTGTGCAGGATGAAACACATATGGTGAGTGAAGGGGTATCCTGACAGAGGACTGGCAGGGTGAGAAATACCAGGAAATTCAGTTGCATAACACCACAAAGATTTCAATTAGAAGAAAGACAAATTCCACAGTTGTAAGGCATGATGTTACTAGCGGCATCCAAGGTTCGAAGGATTATCGTACCACAGGAAAAGCTCGTCCCTTTAGAAGAGGAACCTGGCAAATTCCGTTCTGCTTCAGATACTGAATTTGTCAAACTTTCACATGGTTTGTTGCTCAGTTTATGAGGACTCACAACCCAAAAAGGGCTTCTTCATCTTTTTCTTTCCTGCTCTGTCCTGTGCTTGTTGCTGCCCGGGGAGCATCCGATGTGGGAGAAGTCAAGGATGGTAGTCGATCTGCAGCCTTTGCCCGCTCCTCTAGGAATTTATCAAATTCTGTAGTAAAAATAAAAACTTTGATCTGAGACAACTTAATACTGAAATATATCCAAAAGAACCAAGGGTTAATTCACAAAACACATTTCTTTGCCATAATCATGAACAGCAAATAACAGTAAAAAAAAACAAAAAAAAAAAAAAAAAAAAAAAACTGGATTTTTGACTGTGAACTCCATTCTTTGGATTACATTAAAGGAAACTGGATTAAGTTGAACTGAAGGAAATCCCTGGTTGCTCTCAAAATTAGTTTCCTCATTGGAAGATTTCAATGCTATTCCTTTTCTGTCTGTTCTGATTTGGGATTTTCTTTCACTCTCAGTGATAATGGTAAAAAAAAAAAAAAAAAGACAAATAGAGAAGCTGAACCTCCTTAACAGGGCACAAACAACAATAAAATCCGGGCAGGTGTTCTCAACTCTATCCAACAGTTCTTTCTTTAGTTATACTTTAAAGCTGATCTCCAAGCACAAAATTTTTCCATTTAAATATTTTCCTCAGTAGCCACAAATTATATAAATCAACTTTGTGTTAAGCAAAAATCTCAAAATACTTTACTGTGTATATTTATATATTTATAATATTTTACTTTTATTGTGGTAGTGCGGAAGATTTCAGTATTATCATCTTTGTGTTCACCCTTTGTAAAACCAAAAAATTTTAGTAAAAGTAGCAGTGATGTTATCACTGAGCTGTACATAGCCTGTAGAAAAATCAGAGCTGTGGGAGAGGCCAAACAAGCTCCACCCACTACACACTGCCTGCAGAAAACTACAGGACAGCATACAGACAAGACCAGTCAACCTGCACAATAGATTGGATAGATTGGCATACAAAAGCTGTAAGGACAGACTAGACAAAGCCCTCCTATCCCCAGCATGCCTCAGTTTTGTAACAAACAACAGCAGAAGTGGAGCATAAGAACAGAGAGAAGGTTTGTGTGTCCCTTAATATATACTCCAAGAAAAGGGCTTTTGCAGTAGGTCAAAATCCTATTTTCTTTATTGTACATTAAGACACCCAGGATAGAGTATTCAGGTACACCGGAACTTCAAAAAGCAGTCCGACTGAGAGGTGGGTAACAAAGCAAATAAAAAGCGAACAGCCCCAAGGATCCAACAGTTTAACAGAGAGGGCTCAACAGAGCCAGCTGAAGAACCTTATGACCCAAGTCTGCATCAGCAAAGGCCTGAACATCCACCTGGTAAAACCACAAACCAATGAACAGAAGACAAGATGGCAGCCTTGAAAATCTAAGACTGAGATGCCTGATGCTAAAAAGCACTAATTGCTTGGATGGAAAAAGGCGGAACATTGTCTTTGAAATCATAGGCTTGAATGAGTTACTGAATCCACCTTGCGATTATGAACATGAATCAAGCTGCCCCCATCATCCTGAAAAAGCAAGTGAGGAAGGAGTTTCAGAGGAGGAAAGGCATAGATCAGGTTGAACATACTGGAATCATTTGAGCATCCGTTGCAAAGGGTTAAAGGATCCCCAAAACTGTAGACAGATCTACTCAGTTTGTGGTTGAACTGGGATATCAGGAGGTACATGTTTGGCATCCTTCACCCTCTTCAAACACTTCGGGTAAAAAGACTATTCTCTAGAGCACAGACATTGATGATGAGGAAGCCCCCTTGCCAAATGTCCATGCTTGGAATGTGTATGATGGAAAGGGCTGGAACATGAATTTCTGTCTACATCAAAATTAGATCCAGTGCTCTTTGACCTGTGAGATTTTTGCTTCCTACTTCATGGTTGAGGTAACTAAGTTTCTTGTACCAAAAAGTAGTGTTGCACCAAAATGAAAATTCTGGTGCCGAAACCGAAAATTCAAAATGCACTTGGCCAAAAACCGAAACAGGCAGTTTTTAAAAATGAATATTTTTTTTGGAACAAAATACACTTTGATTAAACAAAAAAATATATATACCCCAATTGTTTTGTACAATATGAAAGAGGATGTTACAGCAGAGTAAATACAGTTAAGGAAATAAGTATTTGATCCCCTGCTGATTTTGAATGTTTGCCCACTCAAAAAGTAATGATCAGTCTAAAAATCAAATGGTAGATGTATTGTAACACAGAGACAGAATAGCAACAAAAAATTCAAAAGAAATGCATGTCTAACAAATTATGCACTGATTTGCATGTTGAGGCAAATAAGTATTTGATCCCCTATCATTCAGCAGGATTTCTGGCTATCAGGTGTCTTTCATACAGGTAACAACCAGAGATTAGAATCAGTCTCTTAAAGGGAGTGCTCCTAATCCCATTTTGTTACCTGTATAAAAAAACACCTGTCCGCAGGAGCAATCAATCAGATTCCAAACTCTCCACCATGGCAAAGACCAAAGAGCTGTCCGAGGATGTCAGGGACAAGATTGTAGACCTACACAAGGCTGGACTGGGCTACCAAACTATCGCCAAGCAGCTTGGTGAGAAGGTGACAACAGTTGATGCAAGATCTCACCTCGTGGAGTGTCAATGATCATGAGAACAGCAAGGAATCTTCCCAGAACTACACATGAGGATCTTGTCAATGATCTCCAGGCAGCTGGGACCACAGCCACCAAGAAAACAATTGGTAACACACAATGCCAACAAGGATTGAAATCCTGCAGTGCCCGCAAGGTCCCTCTGCTCAAGAAAGTACATGTCCAGGCCCATCTGAAGTTTGCCACTGAACATCTGAATGATGCAGAGGACTGGTTGAAAGTGTTGTGGTCAGACGAGACCAAAATCAAGCTATTTGGCATCAACTCAACTCGCTGTGTTTGCATGCTGCCTATGACCCCAAGAACACCATCCCAACTCTCAAACATGGTGGTGGAAACATTCTGCTTTGGGGGTGTTTTTCTGCTAAGGGGACAGGACAACTGCACTATATCAAAGGGACAATGGACGGGGCAATGTACTATCAAATCTTGGGTGAGAACCTTCTTCCCTCAGCCAGAGCATTGAAAATGGGTTGTGGATGGGTGTTCCAGCATGACAATGACCCAAAACACATGGCCAAGGCAACAAAGGAGTGGCTCAAGAAGAAGCACACTAAGGTCCTGGAGTGTCCTAGCCAGTCTCCAGACCTTAATTCGATTGAAAAATCTGTGGAGGGAGCTGAAGGTTCGAGTTGCCAAACGTCAGCCACCAAACCTTAATGACTTGGAGAGGATCTGCCAAGAGGAGTGGGCCAAAATCCCTCCTGAGATGTGTGCAAACCTAGTGGCCAACTACAGGAAACGTCTGACCTCTGATTGCCAACAAGGGATTTGCCACCAAGTACTAAGTCATGTTTTGTGAAGGGGATCAAATACTTATTTCCCTCATGAACATGCAAATCAGTGCATCATTTATTAGACATGCATTTCTTTTTAATTTTTTTGTTGCTATTCTGTCTCTCAGTCTTACAATACACCTACCATTTGATTTTTAGACTGATCATTTCTTTGTGAGTGGGCAAACATTCAAAATCAGCAGGGGATCAAATACTTAAAATTTCCTTCACTGTAGATACCCAACATATCACGCTTTAAAATTGCGCATGCTCGTGGAATGGCGTGAAACTGCAGTACCTAAAAATCTCCACGGGGGCACTTTTAACTTTTTTTTTTTTAATTTATTAAATTTGTCTTTTGCACTGTCCCTTTAAAAAAAATTTGAATCACTTTTATTCTTATCACAAGAAATGCATGCATCCCTTGTGATAGAAATTAGTGACAGGTCCTCTTTATGGAGATATATGGGGTCAATAAGACCCCTCATCTCTCCTCTGCAATGTAAAGCATTGGATAAAAAAAAAACATTGATCTAGTGCTTTAAAAAAAAAAAAAAAAAAATGTCCGTAACCGGAAGTGACATCGCTCCTGTCCTCCAAGGGCATAGAGAGGAGTGGTGGCCATCTTCCCTTCACTCATCTCTATGCCCAGTGCTGGGATAGTTCGATGGTTTCTCAGGTAAGGCTGAGAACTACCGAGCGGCAGCCAGTGGCGCTAGTGGCGGGGTTTTTTTGGCAGCTCTATCGGTGCTTTTTTTCATATCGGCCGAAATGGGTGTTTTTGAAATTTCGGTGCATCCCAAAAAAAAAAGGTATCTAGAACTCCTCCCCATCCTGAAAGGCTATGTCTAGCATGAAACATGTTAGAGTAGAACCTATTCCTGCTGGCCATTTTAATAAAGAAAGAATATTATTTTATAGCTCAGTGTGCGGCATTTGTGTTGCTGATACAAATGACTGCTTTAGTGGAGATGAGTCGAGCCAGCACCAGGGATGTGATTGTGGTGTGGAATCTACAGCTGAATTTTTTACATAGGTTAGCATTTGTAAGGAGATCCTTCCAGACCAATGGGAGGAAGGATTTTCAGAACTCCATTGTTGAACTTGTGAAACATCATGCAAAAACCAGCCTGACTTTGTGGGTCAAGTGTATGTGATGGTCCAGAGACCGAACCCTCCTTTCCCTTGCAGTGAAAATGTTAAACAGCAACAATCTACATTGAAATTATGCATATGAAACTGACCTCAAAAAAGCCACCATTAAGCCCAAAACCCTCATGCAAAGTGGAGATGGGTTGGCTTCTGAACTGTAGAGTCCAAATGTGGAGGAGTCTGGTGTTTTTAGACGGGAAGCTAAATCCTGGACAGGGCTGTACCCAGGTTTAGGTCAAGATAAGCCAAGCAATGAGATGGTTCCAGAGCTCATTTCTTAAGATTTAGGATCCACCTGGACCCTTTTAGGGTCTGGAAAGTCTGTTAGACATTGGCTGATTAGACCCTGTGTCGACTGTTCTTTCAGAAGAAGGTAATCCAGATATTCCACTATAGGGATGGCATGAGAGCAAAGAAGAGCAAGAACAGAGTCCATCACCTTGGAAAGGAAGGGCAACAAACTGATAATGTAGCATGCTCAGAGGAAAATTTAGGTATCACTGATCTGCCAGGAAGATGGGCGGATGCAAGTAGGCATTCCTGAGGTCCACAGAGGCCAAAAGGTCCCCTGAATAGAGCAATGACTGACCTGGCAAATTCAAAACAAATGTTTTGTACACAGAGGAAGGTGTTGAAAAACTTTAGATACTTTTGGCCTTTAGGACAGGTGGTGAATAGAAACCCTGGAACCTCTTTCCGGGGCATTAACTATGACTGCTAGTGAGGAGCTGTATAAGAGCAGCCTGGATGTATGCAAATCTTTTCAAAGATGCTGGCAGGTTTGGAAACATGATGCGAGTAGAGGCAGAGACTGAAATTCCAGCCTGTAGCTTCTAGATACCATGTTCTGTAACTAAACATTTGAAATGTCCTGGGACCCGGCCAACAGATGCCCACCCCACTCTGAAAAGTGGGGGCACAACCCCTCGTTGTGAGGATTTGCTCATGGATTTTGAAATGTTAGGGATCCGAGACTTACAGAACAAGCTTTAGGCCTTGCCTTGGAGACCTGAGAGAAACAAAAAGAAGTCTTCTTAGTTTCAGGAGTTTAGGGCTTCCCAAATTAAGATTTTGCCTTCTTTTTCTGTAGTCGGTCAACACAGAGTAGGGTCACAGGTATAAATTGGAGGGCAAAAAGATCCATTAGGGTAAATCCAGGACTGCAAGACAAAACCTTAGACCAGATTGCTCAGGTCTGGCAAATGGATATTGCCACAATGGCAGGTTGCACAGCAGAGCCTGCAAGGGAGAATAATGCCTTAGAAAGGGCACCTAGCCTTATATTCATAGCGTCTTTAAACAGAAGGATGTACTCTACAGGCATAGTGGGGGGCCTTGTGAAGACAGGAAATGGGAAAAATTTGGAGTGGAGAAATGACTTTATCTGGGTTAGGTCAATTGCTATTACATGACCAAATGCAACAAGGAATGTACTGGAAAAGTCCTAACAGGCTAAAGTACTTTATTTGTTGAAATAAAGTAACTTTATGATGGTCAAATATGAGTACGCCAGTCCATCTCTAAAGACACCACAATCCTAAAACACATGCTAACAAGTGCCTCTACCTTTTGAATCACCAACAGGCTTTTCCACTTCCTATAAAACAAGAATATCAACCCCCTGATGGCCCCCTTTGGGAATCTAGAACTGGGACCACAAGGCATCAAGAGTGACCAACTTTATCCTGTGTGGAGACAGGGCTAGGCTACCCTCCCCTTGTGCACTCAGGAAGGTTGCATTTCTTACCCAGCAGGGTTACAGCAACTTCATTGAAAGTTAATATGTGCATTATTTCTACCTAAACCATTACTTTTTGGAGTTAATAATATACAGTATATACACACACACACTACACTATAACGGCTCTCCCACCTTTCCTCCTATTTTTCTGGTGGACACCCCAGGTCATCCTTTGGGTTCCTACCCTGCTCTTTCTTGTTTACCCTGCTGACCTCCGAGGACAACCAAAAAGTAAGAAAAGGTTTTAAATTCTTTCAGAAGAGAGAATACGTCCATTCACATAGGCACTAGCAAAGAACTGAGGCATGCTGGGCTGGTTGCTGTGCTTATTGCCTTTGGTTAGACCTACGAATCTACAAAATAGAAAAGGAAACATTTTTTTTTTATAAAGAAAGAGGGTTATAACCCTTTTCAGAATTGTTTTGCCATCTCTGTCCTATTGGAAAGATTTCCCTTCAAAATTATTTTGCCCAATGGAAAATTCTTCCTCTATTACTGTTCTGGGGACAAACAAAATAATTTTTTTTTAATGCATGCTTTTAAAAGCAGCAGGGGGGTTGAAGAAAACAATTGCATTGTAGATTTAGGCACATTTTAGGATGCCAATGGCCATCTGAACCTGCCCGCATTCACATCTAATATACACCTGCAAACAGGATGTGACAGCCTCTGCTAACACCATTAATTCTAATCTTAAAAAGTAGTTCTTTTCAGATCTTGTGGAAGCTACAAATGTTGCTAACACCTACTTAAGTTCACCCAAGAGTGATATTGAAAATTGAGAGGACATATACAAATACATTCTGAATTAATTTAGCATATACACGATTCTAAAAACACCATATCTATTTAAACAAAACCACCCAGATATTACTATTTAATATAATTAAAGTATGAGAGCCTCTAACATATATCCTGTTTCAAAATTGTTGCTTTTAGTTTAAATGCATTTAAATGCACAACATTTGTGCATTATTTTGTTTTCCTCAAATGACAGCCCCAAGCCTTACCCAATAAAAGTGAATCAACAAGCAGCTCACATATTTCTAAAATAGCAAGTGCATTACAAATAGGACATACAAATCCACCTTTAGGTATCTTCAAGTGCTTGCTGTAATGCAACCAGTGTAAGCAGGGAAGATGAGGCAGAGTCCCTTAAAATAAACCAGTGTTTTTCCTATTCAGGGCAAAACAGGTTCACTTGACTGCCTGCCCTCCTCAGTTGCACATATTCCCCTTCTTTTTACTTCCCCTTCTACTCCTTTTTGCACATCAGAAACATGGGGAAGCACCTGGCATTGGGAAAGCATGTGACACAAAAGATGATAGCCACACACCTAAATTCAGCTGGTCCCTGGTGAACTGTTTCTATCCACATGCACCCCTTACCAGCATAGACAGTTTTAGAGTAAAG
Source organism: Staurois parvus (assembly GCF_062004578.1). Classification (NCBI taxonomy): domain Eukaryota; kingdom Metazoa; phylum Chordata; class Amphibia; order Anura; family Ranidae; genus Staurois; species Staurois parvus. The sequence continues at coordinate 2,645,744 of NW_028317945.1, forward strand.
GTAAACTAACCCATTCATCAATGCCATCTACAAATCTGCTCACGCTGCATAGCCTTTCCATTTTTGTCACATTAGCACTTATGCGGTAGAGATCTGTAGCTATACCGTATTAGCTCAAAAAACAACTCTCTTTCTTGACCAACGACAGTGTAAATACTGTTGGAAAACATAAGTTGTGCCATTGTATTACTAGATAAATTGAAGGGTACTTGCCTTCACTAGTGACTCCATCCTCCCCCTCGATCTCTTCCTCCTGTTTGTGGGAATAAAATGCACTACTTATAGATTTACTGCATATGAAGGTAAATCACATTTAAAGAGATCCAAGAAACAATCCTACTAGCCATGCTTCAGCTGTTAGAATGAATGCAGTACAGGGGTTCTCTATACTGTACTGTGCTTTTTTTCCTGCAGTTTTTGCTGTTCAGATACAAATTAATTAAAGCTTGTCATGTGTGAAAATGTAGGTCACATCGTGGTTATGTTTGGTGATGTTTTGTTATTTTGTTTTTTTTCCCCTCTATACACATTTTTTAATAAAGACCTCACTCGTTTCAATATAAAGCTTCACAGCTCCAATTACTTCCACACTTACATTAATTTAAATGGCTGTTCTACAAACCTATAAGAGGCTAACCATGTTTAGTGCTTCTAAACACACATCAACCTGCTAATATATGCTGTGATTTTCTCACATAAATGGCATAGAGTGCTATACTGGAAATACGTAAAGCGTTTCTAAAGGCATTTTTTTAAAAATTAAAATAATACACATCCTATACTTACCGGACCTGTGCAACTGTATTGCACAGAGTGGCCTGAAACCTCTTCTATCGCGCTGGCACCTCTTCTCCGTCTGCCCCAACAGCAAATCACTTGATATGGGGGCAGATGTATGGGCTTGATCCCAAGACGGCTGTGTGTGTCCATAGACACAAACAGCATGGCTTGACGCAGCTCCTCCTTAGAGCCAATGGCTCCTGCTGCTGCCTCAGTCCCCATGAGCAGTGAGAAAGAGGAGAAAAGATGTACCTGTGCACAGTGTTGGGTCAATTGAGGGAGGTGGGGAGGCACAGAAAATTGTAAAATATGTTTTACCTTAATGCAGGGAATGCTTGTTTGGGGGAGAAGATCCCCCTGCTGACTGTCAAAGCAGGGTCTGATCTTAACATGTTGCACCCTGAATATGGGTGTAACATGTTAAGAAAGGTGACAGTTTTTAGTATTATCACTGATCACTGTATTAGTGTCACTGGTGATGTCAGTGTCAGTTGGAGTCAGATTGCCTGCCACACAGTCCCACTATAAGTCACTGATCACTGCCATTAGTAGTATATTAAAAAAAAAAAAAAAAAAACTCCAGTATATATACCACGTTACCAAACCAATCAATATACACCTTTTGGGATTTTTTTTCCCTACCAAAGACATGTAGCAGAATACATTTGGGAATAAATGTTATGAAGAAATTTGATTTGTTTAAAAATATATATACTAGAGCAGAAAGTTAATAAAATTCTTCAAAATGTTCAGCCTTTCGTTTACATAATAAAAAACCCAGTGCTGATCAAATACGACCAAAAGAAAGCTCTATTTGTGTGAAACAATTATTAAATAGTAAAAAAGTGGCCTGGTCATGAAGGGGATGAAACCTCCCGAGAAGCAGATTAGCTACTTTGCACAGCTGCACCAGGATTTTGCATACGCCAGTTTTAGTAAATCAACTCCATAGTATAAAGTTTGCACTACAAAAACACTTAGACAAAAAGGCATACGTTCATGCAATACAGTCCTGACATGCACTGCTTTTGCACAAGTCATGCAGATGATCAGCAGTCCTGCTAGGGAACAGTGCAACAAAGTGCATGGCACTAGGTGAAAAGTTCAGCACATGTCTAGGCTGATGTAACCTCATCTACATATGGTAGAGATATACAACAAAATCAACACATAGGAATAGAGCAGCATAGTTATCTAAGAAATGATTTAGTGAAGGCCTAGTTTCTGAAGATAGTATTAATGTTTTAAAATAAATTACTTACAACATCTGCGGAAAGCCATTGCTCAATATCTTCCATAAAGTTGTTTTGTGGTACTTGAATCTGGTAGGACAAAAGAGCCTTTATTTCAGTATTTGTATTACAGATCGGGGTGATTAGGCATACTAACTTACAAAAGTAAAAGTCAGTCTGACACCACTAAAATTGCTAATGATAATTAGTATTGCCATGTTTCTGACTATAGCCAGAATGATATGCATACAAAGAGAAATTACTGAAGATAAACAACTCGGAATAGCTTTAAAGAATGTAATGTGCACTTGATGTACATTTAAATCTGAACTCCATGTTTTAGTGCAGTTTAAGGACCTGTTCTCACCTGAATGCAATGGAAAACGCAATGGAAAAAATAAATCCATCGTGTTTAAATGCGTTTTGCAATACCTCAACTTTTTTGCATTTAGATGCTTTTCTTAGTATTTTTCTTTTGACATTGTATTTATAACCATTTGTTTTTTCAAAGACCTGTGTTCACATGCATTAATGTGCTCTGCTAAAACATGCAGCCTGCTCTACTTCTTTCAAACGCATGTAACCACTACACCCATTGAGAAACATTAATTCATTATTATTGTCATTGTATTTGGAAAGTGTTTCGGAATGCATCCAAACTCATCTGGTGTGAACAGGTCCTAATAGTTTAGTTTGAACCAAGCTGGTCCTAAAGCACTATTTACTTGACTAAAATGCAGCAACTGTGGGCAACGTATGAGCTGTACATAGCTACAGTATACAGCACTGTGTTCAGGCAGCAGGAATCTAGTGCAGAACTGAGTTGGGCTGAGTGCTCCCCAGCAATTCACAGGAAGCTTTGTATTCTATGAATGAATAAAAAGCTTTATCTGACTGGCTGAGGTGAAGATTGTTACATCATCTGCTCACCTCTCTGCATCAGCCAATCAGAGAAAGCTTTGTATTCATTCCTAGAATTACCATTTTCAGGCGCAGCTTTTCAGATTGGTGAACCTCTGCCCATCTTTATCTTTGAGACACTGACTCTCCAAGATGCTCTTTTTATACCCAATCATGTTACTGACCTGCTGCCAGTTGACCTACTCAGTTGCAAAATGTTCTTCCAGCTCTTCCTTGTTAGTACCAGTTACTTTACCAGCTTTGTTGCCCCGCCCTAACTTTAAGATGTGTTGCTGCCATCAATTTCAAAATTACCTTTTTTTTCTTAAAATGGTAAATTTTCTCAGTTTAAACATTTGATATGCTTTCTATTTTCTTTGGTGACTAAAATATGGGTTTAAGAAATTTTAAAATCATTGCATTCTGGTTTTATGTAGATTTTACACAGCTTTTTTAGAATTGAGGTTGTGTAAAAGCAAGTTTTTTTTTTTTAATTACAAATATGGATTATCAGTATATATACCTATTGGAACATTAATATTGGACAACGAGCTCCCAAATAATTTAACCTGTATGTGATCATAAGGTTATGGTCGATCAGTATATACTCTATTATTTAAAAAGAATGTTTCCTGCCTCCTATGACCTTTTGGTGATTCACAAATCATAACAGTATGCTTTCTGTACTGTATATCCCTGAAAAAATCTGCAACCTTCCAAGAACTTCAATTAAACAGAACTACAGCATGGTAACTGTGTGGTTGGAAAATGTTTGACTTCTTCTTACTGATGATATTTGAACAGATTAGTTCTATGTAATATTACCTGCTCTGTAAAGGCATTTGTAACAACATTAAAAGTGATGTGTGTCATAACCTATTTATCATTCCTTGTATTACAGAACACTGCAATACTGTATTAAAATTCCAGTTTACTTATTGCTGATATCCCATATCTCCAAAATCTCCATATGTAGCCATGTATAAATTGCAGATTGTTAAACATGTGTTTGTAATGTGAAAGCTTTGCTTTGAAACTGCAAATATGCCATTAAATCCAGTTAAACTGACTGGCGGATTTTTTATCAATTGGGCCACACCTATATCTAGACAGCTGGTGCACTAAACTTCCAAATCACAGACACTTTGTAGAAGGTAAGAAATCCTCCGCTTTCAAATTAAAATCTTGTAGAGTGAGACAATGGACTCTTCTGAAAGATTTGCTTACTACTCAAGTAAATAAAATCAGAAACCTAGAAACAATATTGCATACCATAGAGAGAAATACAAATACAGTCATAGTAGGACCACATACTCTTTGGCGAGGTTTATCTTAATGCGTAACAGATGAATTGGCCAGAAGATCCATCTCTACTACCTTGAATAACTAAGAAAAGTACTTAATTCAAAGAGCAGTTATCAGAGCAATTTTTTTTATTTTTCACATGTTACAATCTGCAGTTTTTGCTAGAAATTACATTAAGAAAAACTTTCACTGCCAGAGCCAATTTTGCAAACACTTAAAAAAAAAATAATAATTTTGGCCATGATAAATTACTCAAAACCCCCCAAACTATGTGTACTATTGTGCTGAACTCTGTGACTGGTCACAGTGATTACATGGTACAGGCTGGGCCAATCACAGTGTATCTGTACCATACAATAGCTTTGGCCAATCAAAGCTTCACAATAGTACACACTGAATAAATGGATTTCATTCATTAAAAAAATGGTTGCTAATAACAGTGATTGTCACTGTTATAAGCAATCAGTGTGTAAAAAAAAATCCTGATCACCTCCCCAGAGTAGCAGTGTCACTATGGTAACAGTACAAGGGTGAAAGGGATATTAAAATGGTTAAAAGCAGAGACCCTGGTGAATAAAATAGAGGTACTTGCACTTTATGTCACATAATTTTAGCACAACAGTTTATCAAGTGCAAAACTCCAAAATTGTCATGGCACGCAATCGCAATATATTACACAAATTGTGGGGAAAAATATGAAAGAGGAGGTTGCACTGCAGTAAATAGATAACCAACATGGTGCTTTAAGGATAAAGTGCAGCGCTATTCATTACATACCAAATAAATAACAAATAAGAAAGTTCTCCAAAGCAGTACTTAGAAAGTCAGTTAAAGTGTTGCTAAACCCACAACAGTAAAATCAGTCTGTATATGCAGTAAAAGCATGTTTGTTATACTCACTGTGAAATTTAAGGGGTTAATTCTCTGCATTGTGTGAAAAGGTGGTTTGATCCTGACTTCACTGATCTTCCCCTTCTTTTGCTGTCCTCAATCATCATGTGATCAGCACAGGGTCAATCAGTACTGTCCAGACAGAGGGTCAGGGGTTATGAAGCCTCATAGGACAGTCAGAGGAGAATGAAAACACCTCCTACAATTATAGTAGTCACAAGACTGCTATATACTGCTGATGAGAAAGTATTTAGCAGTTTATATTTACTAAAATAATTGCATTTCCATGTTCTATGTACTGTGGTAGACCAGATATAGTGAATGCAGGGCCCCGGGTTTAGTAACACTTTAAAACCACCTTGAGTGTGCTGCACCATACTGATCAATCATTGGCTGTGAAGTAACACTGGGGAGTGTGGGTATGCATAGGTCCATCTGTGCTGTCAGACAGGGCCAAAATGTTATCACATATATACTTTGCATAAGAAGAAACTTGCAACTTTAGAATTTCTAAAAACGCAAAAGTGGCTGCTCGGCCCTAAAACCAATATCAGAGTGGTGGGAAGGTATCATTAAAATAAAGGACCGAGTTGGTTTCCCAGCAGATGTCCCTCCTTTTTCTTCTGTCCCCAGGGACAAAGGCAACTCATTCTCAGAAGGAAGAGCCACCACCCCGATGAACAGTGTCACTGGGACAGAAAACTGTCAATCAAAAATTTTCAGATGACATTGGAATAAAGAAGGCGACTCTTTGTTTAGGTGGAGCGATCTATCACCCTGGGAATGTGCCTGCAACATACAAGTGTCAGAGGATTGGGATCCTGGAAGTTATGCCATTATGATACTTTTGAGTGCTTTTGGACCGCTTTACTTTGGAACTCAACATTATGCAGTAAGAGGCTGTATATGCTCATTGGGGCTGGAGGATTATTTTTTATTTATTTTTGACACCACTGCATGGTTTTTGAGAAAGGTGGTTTTAACTGACTAAGGGCTGTTTTGGAGAACTTTCTTGTTATCTGTTGATACATTTATCTTTATTTTATTTTGTTTGTAAAGCATAGTGTTGCACAGGGGCGGACTGGCAACTCATGGGGCCCCCGGACAATAGGGGATCATGGGGCCCCTGTGTCCTTGCCCAAACTCAAAAAAGCTTATGAAAAAGGTACCAGGGGCATCTCATGGGGCCCCCTACTGACCCCGGGCCCTCGGGCAGTGGCCGAGTTTCCAAATGGTCAGTCCGCCCCTGGTGTTGCACTTTATCTTTTAATATCTTAATATTTCTTGCCTGCAAATTGTGTCAGCTGCTTTTGTAATCTTTATGCCCAAGTGCAGATGGATACATCAACAATTGATGCTTGAAATATCCCTGCAGAGCCTTAGCTTAAATAGGAGCTCCACCCAAAATGGGAAGTTCCACTTTAAGCCTGATTGGCGCCTTTGGGGAGTGGGGGGGTAGGGGGTACCCGAATATGGACCCTAGGCGATCAGAAGCAAAAGTTGTCCTCCGCCCCCACCCGTAGTCTTCTGGGACATGCGACAGGTCCCAGAAGACTACAGGGCCATTAAAGCGCAGCGCTTCTCGCAGCCGCCAAGCTGTCACAGACGGGTGCCCACATTGAGGATGCCGGCGCCAGGGAGAGAAGACGGCCGATGAAACCAGCGATGGTCATGCCACCACTTGACCATCTGGTAACTGCCTGTATTTTAAGAGTCAGCAGCTACATTTTTTGTAGCTGCTGACTTTTGTTGTTTTTTTGAACTATGAAAATGGGTCTAGCGTTATTGCTCTCATTCTGACATGCATGGCCATATGTATTGTGTAGTGCAATTTGTGTCTGTGTGTAGGTGCCCCCCCAACGTGCGTGTTTATGTTTATAGGCGTGTTTTGGTGGGGGGAGATCTGAAGGATTACATTTTCTAGAGCAGGGGGTCTCCAAACTTTTCAAAGGGCCAGTTTACTGTACTGCAGACTTTAGGGGTCATTGGGAGTAGAAAATGTCTTGGGCCCAGCATCAGCAAGAATAAACATCAGGGTTGGTGGTCAGTAAGAGGATGAATAGTGCCCCACCATTGGTACCAGTGAAAAGAATTGTGCCCCATCATTGGTGTCAGTGGGAGGAATAGTGCCCCATCATTGTTGTCAGTGGAGGAATAGTGCCCCATCATTGGTATCAGTGGGAGGAATAGTGCCCCATCATTGGTATCAGTGGGAGGAATAGTGCCCCATCATTGGTATCAGTGGGAGGAATAGTGCCCCATCATTGATATCAGTTGGAGGAATAGTGCCCAATCATTGGTAACAGTGGGAGGAACAGTGCCCCATCATTGGTATCAGTGGGAGGAATAGTGCCCCATTGTTGGTGTCAGTGGGAGGAATAGTGCCCCATTGTTGGTGTCAGTGGGAGGAATAGTGCCCCATTGTTGGTGTCAGTGGGAGGAATAGTGCCCTATCATTGGTATCAGTGGGAGGAATAGTGCCCCATCATTGGTATCAGTGAGAGGAATAGTGCCCCATCATTGGTATCAGTGGGAGGAATAGTGCCCCATCATTGGTATCAGTGGGAGGAATAGTGCCCCATTATTAGTATCAGTGAAAGAAATAGTGCCCCATTGTTGGTGTCAGTGGGAGGAATAGTACCTTGTATCATAGGCCACAAGGGCTGGAAAAAGGCTAGCAAAGGGTTGCATCCAGCCCTCTGGCCACAGTTTGGAGACCTCTGCTCTAGATTGTCAACATAAAACAACAGTGCTGATATAATTAGCTGTAATTGTCCTAAGAAAGTAAAATCCTCGAAGGCAGGTAAATGTTTTCTAGTCCCATTAGCAATAGTTGCTGTTGGTTATGCATATTTTATGTATAAGTATATACATACGCTTTACTGTGCCAATTACATTTAAAATGTAAAAGTCTTGTTTTGTAATTGCAGGCCAGCTTGTTTACGCATATGTAAGGGTTATACTGTATATACAGGTTAAATAAAATGGTAAATATACATGAGGGGTCCTAAATATTCATAGGTTACTTGTTTGTGTTATGCGATTTGTGATAAATATTATTTTAAAATGGTAACTTGATTACCTGGTAACACTATAGTTACCTTAATTGGATTTTTTTTAGTACATACAGGGTCTTTTCATCTTGAAGTTAACCACAAGATAAAAAGTGTTTGGTCAGCCAATCACAAACTCCTCAAGCTTTAGTTATTGTATACAGAGGAAAGTTTATAACTGCAAGACAGTATTATGGAAGGAATGATCTAAGAACTACTATATAACAATATCATGCATGGAAGCCACCTAGGTGCATAATATAGATCAGACATATATGCTGGATGTTGGAATGTCTATATGCTTGCCAAGATATGACAGGACAGGAGAACTGGGGACGCTGGAGGCTTCTAATCATTGTATTATTTGCAAGTACTCCGTTGGACTTTATTATCTGTTCTGGGATCCAATAAATGTAACTCTCTGGAAAGAATCAAAGTTGCTACATGGAAATTGGTTAGGATATGGAGTTTGAGTTCTAGAACTGTCTACACACTCCTGATTCGATAGGACTAATATTTATATTAAATTATATTAGTCATCCTCATATTTACATTTACAATAGTTGGCGCAGGGCAGAACCTCTGCAAGGGCATAGAAGACCTGTAAGATGTCTTAGAGACACCCATCACCTGAATTCTTAAATAGGAAACTTCTAAAAATCACGTTGTGGGAACAAGCATTCCTGCTTATAATTCTGAAAGCACAATTTACGCCTGGTTCCGCGTGCCATGCATAGGGCAGCCTATTACCTTCAATGGGCTGTCCTATGCGCATTTGTCACCCTAAAATAGCTCCTGTGCCTTTTTGAGCAGCAAGCCTAGCGCAATTTTTAAACACGTTTTGCTGCACGATTTTGCCAAGTGACAATCACAGCAGACTTGGACAGCGTTTTGAGTACCATTAAGAATAACAGCACTCAAATGTGCAAGAAGGACAAACCCAGAGAAATTCTTCAAATATATCAATAGTAAAAAGGTCCGGTCTGAGCATGTGGGCCCTACAAACTAACCTAGAATGGGTGACTGGGAACAGAGAGGAGGCAAATGTATTATATACCTTTTTCAACTCTGTGTATACAAAGGAGCATGTGGAGCTCATGTCCATAATGAGGATAATATTGACAAAGCCCGAAGGAACCACTGTGGCTTAAATTGATATATTCCAGAAATACTTAGACAGGATAAAGGTGAATAAAGCACCTAAGCCAGATGGCATACAGTCACCCATGTGTCCTAAAAGAATTGAGCTCTGTCATTTCAAAGCCACTGTTTAAAATTTTTTTAGGGACTCTTACAAGAGAGTTTAATTAAAAAAAACAAAACAAAAAAGACACACAGATGAGTTTATGCTAGAAATAAGAAAATAGCAACAGACAGCATAGATTCATGAAAGACAGCAGTTGTCAAACAAAGCTGATTTCTTTTTATGAGGGGATAAGCAAAAATTTAGACAAAGGGGTAGCTGAGGACGTAGTATACTTGGATTTTGAAAATGCATTTGACACAGTTCCCCACACGGCTAATGTGTAAGGTAATGTCTACGGGCTTGGAAAAATCAGTATGTAAATGGATAGAAAACTGGCTAAAAGATTGTATTCAGAGAGTAGTGGTTAATGATTCATATTCTGAATGGTCTAGGGATGTTAGTGGTGTACCCCAACGTTCAGTGTTGGGACCCTTACTTTTTTTTAATATATTTATAAATGATATGATATAGGGTCTGGGATTAAAGTAGCATTTGAGTCTTTGCAGATGATACCAAGCTATACAGTGGAAAAACATCATTACATGATGTCTTCAACTTACAAGCCAACCTCAATGCACTGTTTAATTGGGCAACTATATAGCAAATGAGGTTTAATGTTAATAAATGTAACGTTATGCATTTGGGGGCTAAACAAAAAAAAAGCATACATCAAACATACTGCGATTCCAAAGCAAGCAAAATCCTTTCTTGTATTAAAACAGGCATGGACTGGGGAGGGGGAGGGGGAGAGAGAGAGAGAGACAGACATGACATTTTACCCCTGTACAAATCATTAGTAAGACCTTTGCTTTGGAAGAATAAATCACCTCTAATGTTGGGTGTCCTACATGTGTGGATGTTGCTGCATTATAAAAAAAACTATTAGAATAGTTTTTCACATTTTAGAATGAGGTGCCTCAAGACTGTCCATAATTTTAAAGGGTACCTTGACTGGAAAAAGGTTGAGAAACACTGATCTACAATATGTAGTTCAGTTTTGGGCACCAATGCACAAAAAGGATATAGAAACAAAACTGGAAATAGTGCAGAGAAGGGCAACCAAACTGATAAGAGACATGGAGGAGCTCAGCTATGAGGAAACAGAGTAACGGAATGTATTTTCTCTTGAGAAAAGGAGATTAAGGGGGGATATGATCAACATGTATAAAATACATCCGTGGTTCATATAGTGAACTCGGTGTAGTTGTTCACTTTAAAGTCATCACAAAAGGACAGCTGGAGGAAAAGAGATTTAATCTCCAAATACATAAAGGCTTCTTTAGAGTAAGAGCTGTGAAAATGTGGAACAGACTTCCTCAAGAGCTGGTTCTGGCCAGCTCAGTGGATTGTTTTAAAAAAAGGCCTGTATTATTTCCTAAATGCACATAATATATCTGGATACTAACATTTATACGGAAGGTTGATTCAGGGAAAATCTGCAAATTGCATCATGCTTTAATGGGGTTTTTTTTTTTGCTTTCCTCTGGATCAACTATGGATATAGGATTGGGTATTCGGAGGGATTCTATTTATGTTTTCCTTTCCTCTATGGGTTGAACTAGATGGCAATATATAAAAATAGTCAATTAAAATATTAAATAACAAAATCCAGTCAGTCATCGAGCAAAAAACAGCTTCAAGCCACATATTACTACCACAGTACTTTGTTTCGGCTGCTATATGTCATCAGTCTGATGTTCAGCGTCCTTCAACCCATTTTCTCAGAGTGCAGGTCATCCTGGGCCTGCTCTAGCTTGTTACTGGCCAGAAGGAGAAGCAGCACAATGATGAGCTCATTTTTCTGTTGCTCTGCTTACTCTTAGCACACTTCTTGTCCATACATCATTCCTCTCAAACTCCAGCCCTGTAGTACAGGGACTGCAAGAAGCTGTTACCGGGTCAAATCCAGGTACTTACACTGCTTGCATTTAAAAAGTACATTTAATTATGTAACTAACTTTAATAAACTGGCAACCACACCAGACAGGAATATCAGATAGATTTAGCCTAAATGACATGAGAAGACCAGCCTGCTGGGTTATGTGGTTTTACAGAGATGTATAGAATTATTACATACCGCTCCGGTATTTTGCTGTCGAGTATCCAGGGCTCCTGCAAGACCATCTGCAGCCTGTGGATCCTCATACTTCACACTGATTGAGACAAATGTGTCAAGAGATATACAGTTACAAGGAAGCAAAAATAAAAGAATGGGAAAATTATATAAAAATATGTGATATAAAAAAAAATAGAGATAGAGATGTAAGCATAATAACTATAAACTTAGCAAATAAGGACAAAAGGAACAACAGACGTGGGAGAAGGCCACAAGTTTCTGATATATGGATGTGCAATAAACGGTTACAGCATATTACAGCAAAACGTAACCTTGGATTTGAATGAAGATGATCATACTAAACAGCACTTATTTTCTGTCAGACAAGCTATCAAGGTTCTTTGACAGAATGGATTAAATCAAGCAATGGTCTACAGGATTTAAAGAGGAAAGCTTGACCACAAACCGCAAAATAAAACTTTCCTGAAAGTACAACACCACAAGAGCTAATGTCCAAGAAAGAGAAAAACCCAATCCAAAGCCAAATGTAAATTGCTGTGTAGGATTAATGTCAGTAGGCAACCTGAGGCTGCTGTATATAGTTGGATTCAGTCCACGGTATGAAGGGATTATTTTAGGTTGCTGAAGGTCAATCCGATCATAGAAATGTTCGTCAGAGAGAGGTCCGCTGTTCACGATGGCCTCCAGGATAAAGTAGATCCCCACCACCATGCCACTAATCAGGAAGAATGGTACAAAAGCTCTTAAGTGCTTGCACCAGCCACACAGCTCAGAAAGGTGCATGGTTAACAAAAGGCAGATACAAGTCCAAGTAAAGAACCAGAGGCAAAACAATGTTAAGAAAGAGCAAACGGTTGGATGAAAATAAAAAGGTGCATGCGCGTGACATGAAAAAAAAAAAAGAGGCAGAAATAAAAATGTAAGTTCAAACGAAAGTTGTAATCCTTGAAGCTAGAGACGATCAATACAGACAGAAAAGCAGCAGGAGACCTGTGGAAGATATGTGTGCGCCAGAGAGGAGTCAGAAATAGAATATAGACCAAGACGAGAGTAATTTGATGTCACCATCAACATCCAAGTGCCCAAAAGCAGCTTTCACTCCCCTTCAATGAGTAATGTTCATAAGGGGTCAACTTTCACCTTCAGTTACCTCACATGACTGGCCTAGGGTTTCTCAGTACATAGAACTTTGATTTACAACACCAAGCACTATTCATTCTCCTACACACAGCTGCAGACCTCTGCGTGTCATGAACCTTGAAATCACTATAGATTTTAAAACATCTTAAAATTATATATAACGCTTAAAATAATTATACACACATACATACACCACACAAAATAAATATTACATACACACCCACACTGCAAACACAATATCTACTTATCTTAAACTAAATTGTAAACCCCAGTAAATATGGCCCTGTCTCAAATTTTTTGAGATGTGTTGCTGCCATGAATTTCAAAATTACGTTTCTTTTTCTTAAAATGGTAGTTTCTTGGTTTATTTTTCAGCAAATGATTGCATTCTGTTTTTATGTAGATTTTACACAATGTCCCAACTATTTTGGAATTAGGGTTGTACAGTGCAGACCTACTACAAAAATGCCAGCTACCATCTTGTATTAATGTGATTACTAAAATGTTAATCTGATCTTTTATTACTGAAAGGGATTAAGGGGCTTGATATCTCTCATTTTACTGGACATTCTATGTATCCTGTTAGTTTTCAATACAGAGAACAGAGCTGAAAACTGAGCAATTAGGCCTGACCTGCTTCTGACAGCACATGATGCTGCTCTGTTCTGATCAGCTGTTAACAGCACAATAGTCTCAACTACATACATACTAAACATACTGCAAATAGCACATCAGTTTTACATTAGAATTCAATTCAGTTTACATCTGTTTTTACATCCTCCCACCAGTGTCCTTAGCAATCATGACTCATCCCTGGCATCAGCAAAATGTAAAAACAGCTGGCATTAAAATACATTTAACCACAAGCCTACAGTGCACTTATACCCCCTTCCTGCCCAGGCCAATTTCCAGCTTTCAGCGCTGTCGCACTTTGAGTGACAATTGCGCGGTCATGCAACACTGTACCCATATGAACTTTTCATCATTTTTTTGTGACAGATAGAGCTTTATTTTGGTGGTATTTAATCACCTCTGGGTTTATTTTTTCTTAAACCAAAAACCACTGAAAATTTTGAAAAAAAATGTTTTAGTTTTTGTTATAAAATTTTGTAAATAAGTGATTTTTCTCCTTCACTGATGTGCGCTAATGAGGCTGCAGTGATGGGCACTGATGAGGAGGCACTGATGAGGAGGCACTGATGGGCATTGACAGGCATCACTGATGGGCACTGAAAGGCAGCACTGATACATGGCACTGATAGACGGCACTGACTGGCACTGTTAAGCGACACTGATAGGCGGCACTGACTGGCAGCACTGATAGGTGACACTAACTGACACTGATGGGTGGCACTGTCTGGCACTGATGGGTGACACTGAAAGGCAGCTCAGATGGGCACTGATATGTGGCATTGATGTGCACTGGTAGGCACTGATATGTGGCAATGATGTGGCACTGATGGACACTGAGGTGGCACTGCTGTGGCTACACTGATCATCAGGGCACAGTGATCATCAGTGCCCTGATCATCAGTGTACATGTCCCTTCCACGGAAAGCCGATTACCGGCTCTCCTCTCCTCACGAGCTGTCAGCGTGACAGCTTGAGAGGAGAGAAATGCCGATAACCGGATTTCCCTGTTTACATGTGATCAGTGATTGGACACAGCTGATTACATGACTGAGCCGACATCGTCGGCTCTTTCTGTGATCGGTGATCCGCTGTGTCCGAGGGACACAGCGCACCGCCGATCGCCACGCACTCCCTGAGCTGTGCATGCGCGGTGAGATTCAGAGGACGTCATATGACATCCTCCCAGAACGAGAGAACCACCTTGCGTCTGTCATATTACTATATGGCGGGTGGGAGGTGGTTAAAAAAAAAAACAACAACAACAACAAGCAGGTCGTGAGGTGTCCCCCCCTTCCCCCCACCTTCAATCTGTACCAAACTTTTTTTTTTACTTCAGCAAGAGGGGGAAGCAGAGCTGTTATTCGGAGTTAGGAAGTGGTCAGCGTCTGTCATTAATTGTGACTGACATAGACTTACATTGCTGAATGACGTGGTTGAAGGATGGGGACTTTCTCTTTTAAATAAAGGACTTGCCAAAAGCTGAGCTGTATGCTGGCTTTAAACAACCAATTAAAAAAACAGTCTGTTGTCTATTTACATCCATTCTGGACCTCGATGGAGCCTTCCATTTAAAAAACAAAACAAAAACGAACCTGAACGAATATGGATGCAAATGGATGATCATCTGTTTGTGCATAGGAATGGATTGCTGTTTGTTTTTCAACCAATCCATCAACGAATGGATGAAAAATGGACAGAAAAAAAATGGACAGTTGGAAAGGGGCCCTAAAGAAAAACTACCACAAGGAGTCCCTGTGCATATAGTATTCGCCCCAATAAAATCTGTACAGTGGATGTTGAATAAAAGAAATACTGTATCTGTCAATGCTAGCTGTAGCTCAACTCCTCGAGAAGACTAAAAATATAGGTGCGTCCATGAGAGGTTTACAGCCAGTGCTGAGCGCTGCCCCCTCTCCATTCTGCAGCGCTGTCTACCGATCTCACCTGATTAGTGCATACAGAGTCTGTACCTTCAGCGTGCTGTTTACATGAATGGAAAGAGTTGTCAGCTTGAGTGGTATATCACTGCAGCTGCTGAAAAAGACTTTCATTCACAAAGAAACAAGCTGACAATAGTACCAGCTATTACATATTTCTGAGACAGATTAGTCTAGTACTTCGATTGTGCTGTTGTCGGCTTATGTTTTTATGAATGAAAGCCCATTTCTCCTGCTGCAATCATTGACCACACAAACTGATGGTTTACAGTCATTCTGTGCTCTGAATAGCAGGCGGCAGGTCTGAAACCTGCATGCACTAAACAGAAGAGATGAGCAGAACAAAGTTCTGTCTGGCAGCGTGGGAGGGGGGGGGGAGGATTGGGGAGGTATGTGCAGGCTTAGTGCAAGGGCATACTCTACAGGAACCATCCAATCTTGCAGGAAGCTCTTCTCCATACGATATTGCTGAGCAAAACATTCTGGGTGAGGCCAGACACCATACAGGATGAACACTATGAGCTAGTGGACTGGAAAGAAATTAGCAGGCTTACACAATCCAAGGGACCCCATGCAAGTGAACTTGGGGTCAGCAGATTCAGGCTACCATAATGCTAAAATCTGGAGTTAAGACTTACCAGCAGCTCTATTTCTAGGAGTCTGTCCTGGAACCTCCTCAGACAGGAACAGGAAACACATCACTAAAAACATTTTAAAAGGACGTTCTTCTGCCAAATTGGTCAGTTTTAAACAAGTGCCGAAAGAGAAAACCTGAACAGAACAGAAAGCGCATAACACAAGGACGGGAATCCTGTTGTCCTGGAAGACTCGTAGAAATAGAGTTACCTGCAAGTCTAACTCCGGATTTCCCAAATCACCTGCCAGGACAGCATATGAGATGATTAGTGAGAACTTACCAAACTAGGGAGGGGCAATTAAAGAAAAAAAATCTGACATGTCTCCTACCACAGGGCTGATAAATATCAAAGACATGGTGGACCATGTTTTATTAAATTCTCAACAGAAAGAAAAGCAAGGCAGGAGACCAAACTGCAGGAAAAAGTCTAAGCCACATAAGAAAATAGGAGCTCAAAGCACACAGGACTGATTCCAAAAAATCATACTCAGATATAAAAGAACTAAACCCTATTGAGGCTCTGGTCAACTAGGGATATAGGAATACACCTAAAGCCTGTGTGGTCAATGTAATAAGGTTAAATGGAGAGTTTTAATGAGCGGTCTATTTAGTTCAGATACTTGTGCTCATTGCTGTATGTAGAATACAAAAAAGCATATAGATGAATCAGAGTGACTTGCGAGCTACAGGTGTGATAATTACTAGAGGATCGCAAACATGAAACACATAACTACAACTGTGTTGGAAATATCAACAAATTTATGTTGCGCTCCTAAATACTTCTCAATAAATAATAATTAAATTATTACCATTAAATTAATTCAAATTATGATACAAATAACTAATAAAAGTGTATAAATACCAAAAAATATTTAAATAGATAATTTCAACTAATCAATCTCCTCCAAATAAATATCAAAATAATTCCACATGAAATACTCCTCTAAAAAAATATTTTACCAAGTGCTCATAAATCATCTATTAGTGACATGATGTACTTACTAATACCCTCAATTTCATTTATATTCATAATACCCTCATTTAATATAATAAAAATAATAAACCAACTAATAACCCTCAACTAAAACGCATTTAAATGATCCCCCATAAATAAAAATAACCAAATGCTCATAAATAATTAGTAGTGATTAGTATGAATCCAAATATCATCAAAATAATAGTCCCATTGAATAAATTTAGTTGAGGGTTATTAGTTGGTTTATTATGTTTTTATTATATTAAATTAGGGTATTATGAATATAAATGAAATTGAGGGTATTAGTAAGTACATCATGTCACTAATAGATGATTTATGAGCACTTGGTAAAATATTTTTTTAGAGGAGTATTTCATGTGGAATTATTTTGATATTTATTTGGAGGAGATTGATTAGTTGAAATTATCTATTTAAATATTTTTTGGTATTTATACACTTTTATTAGTTATTTGTATCATAATTTGAGTTAATTTAATGGTAATAATTTAATTATTATTTATTTAGAAATATTTAGGAGCGCAACATATATTTGTAGACAAAAAAGCATATAAATGAAGAAAATGGAATATAACTATTTGCATGCAAGCTGAAACAGACTAGCCACAACACATCATACATGGATTGACAAGGTCAGAGTGATGGAGGAGACAAACACCCTATACAAAAATATAAGCACATAAAGGTCTGCTGCAAAAGCATACATCCAGCTACTTTCCACCACCTACATCATTGTAAATGAATGGACCCATGCCCCCACCCCCATTGTGCACGAATAACAAACACATGCCCAATAAATCTCTGTCATGGTGGCATTGCTGATACCCTAAAGCTACTGTACACCTACTGTCACCAAAAACAGCAGTAGAGTGCTGGCCTAAATGTAAATGTAACTTCAGTACTTCAGAAAATGTTAGGGGATACCAAGATTCCTCTGCAATAAGTCTCCAAATGCACACTTATTTGTGGGGGGAGTATAATGGTAGCAATGTACATAACACTATCAAGGTTACTGACAACCATTAACAAATAGTATAAGTATAATCAACTAGCAGTTAGACAAAAAGACTGGTATGAAGCCTGCATTGACTTAAAATACAGAATGGCAACATATCAAAGGCATTCATAAGGATTACCACAAAAGCAGACAATCCGCACAATGCAAAAAGTATGGCTATACGCTTGTAAAAAACATAAGTTGTAGTTAAGGATGAGCACTACATAAATGCAGCAATATAAACTATCACAGCATCTACACATGAAGTCATGGAAGAGGTATACCATTGGGGTACAGGACAGACACCACTCAACATGCATCAATAAATGAGTGGATCAAACCTCAATACAAAAAATGTGCACTGAACCATGTAAATGATTAAAAATAACAATCAATCCATGTGTCACTGTGATATTATATATATATTCATTCCAAAGTCAATATAAAGTGCAACAGTGGTAGAGAAAAAAATTCCATTAAAAAAATCCGTAAATAAAGTCCCATAAACAATTCAATTTCCTACTGCAATTAAGTTGATCTTCGGAAAGTGCAAGGAAGATCCAGTTTCCACATCATGTACAACAGAGTGCCCTTCACCCCACCTTATGGGTATCAGCTCACCTTAATTGTTGGACCCCCACTAATAAAAAGAGGCCAACTGTGCTTTATTTACGTGTACAAATGGGAAGCAAAAAGACACTGATAGTGCAGATCATTCTCGTGATTTTTATTGAAAATGATTAAAAAAAAAAGAAAAAGAAAACCTCACATTTCAGCAGATAAAACCAGGCTTGTCACATCCATATTCCAATATATGACATCCAGACTCATCACCGTGATGACCTTACCACTAGTCTCGTGCATTCAAGGCTTCCTCAAAGGCTAATGAATGTGACCAGCATCACACTATATATAGTGGGGAAAAGAATTATTTGATCCCCTGCAGATTTTGTAAGTTTGTCCACTTACAAAGAAATGCAGGGTCTATAATTTTTTTATCATAGGTGTATTTTAAATGATAGAAACAGAATATGAACCAGAAATCCAGAAAAAAAACACATGATACAAAATGTTATAAATTGAGTTGCAGTTCAGTGAGTAAAATAAGTATTTGATCCACAAGCAAAACAAGACTTAGTACTTGGTGGAGAAACCCTTGTTGGCAAGCACAGAGGTAAGATGTTTCTTTCAGTTGGTTACCAGGTTTGCACACACCTCTGGAGGTCCACTCTTCTCTAAATCCTAAAGGATAAGTTCACCTGTTAGACAAAAATAATACATTTATTATTTTTATCTACACGAGCCTGGAAAGCATTGCACCAGCAATCAGTAGTTCACTGAAGCCATGCAGGCCTCCTGCAGAACTGTCAGAATATCTGTTTGCCATATGGGATGTACAATCGGATATTCTCTAGATCAACTTTACCTATAAATGTTAGTATCCAGTTATATTCTGTGTATCTAAGAACAAATCCAGGTCTTTTTTAAAGCAATCCACTGATCTGGCCAGAACCAACTCTTGAGGGAGTCTATTCCATATTTTCACAGCTCTCACTGTGAAGAAACCTTTCCGTGTTGGGAGATTAACTTTCTTTTCCTCCAGACGTAAAGAGTGCCCACTTACATCTGTGATGACTTCAAGGTGAATAGCTCTACACCGAGTTCACTATATGAACCACTGATGTATTTATACATGTTGATCATATCCCCCCTTAATCTCCTTCTCAAATGAGAATACATTCAGTTTCTCTAATCTTTCCTCATAGCTGATCTCCTCCATGCCTCTTATCAGTTTGGTTGCCCTTCTCTATACTTTCTCCAGTTCCCCAATGTTCTTTTTGTGAATTGCTGCCCAAAACTGAACTGCATATTCCAGATGAGGTCTTATTAATGATTTGTACAGGAGTAAAATTATCTCTCTCTCCGGAGTCTATGCCTCTTAATAGAAGAGCGGATTTTGCTCACTTTAGAAACCGCAGCTTGGCACTGAATGCCATTATTAAGCTTGTGATCTACCAGAGCTCCCAGATCCTTCTCCACCATTGATTCCCCCAGTTGTACTCCCACTAGTATGCATGATGCATGCATATTCTTATCCCCCAAATGCATAACCTTACATTTATCAACATTAAACCTCATTTGCCACAGTTGCCCAACAGTGCATTGAGGTCAGCTTGTAAGTTGAAGACATCCTGTAAGCACGTTATTCCACTGCACAGCTTGGTGTCATCTGCAAAGACTGAAATGGTATTTTTAATCCCAGACCCTATATTGTTTATAAATATATAAAAAAAAATAAGGGTCCCAACACTGAACCTTGGGGTACACCACTGAAAACCCTAGGCCAGAGTATGAATCATTAACCACTACTCTGAATATGATCTTTTAGCCAGTCTTCTATCCATTTACGTATAGATTTTTCCAGCCCCATAGGCTTTGCCTTACACATTAGCCGTGTGTGGGGAACTGTGTCAAACGCTTTTGCAAAATCCAAGTATACCACGTCCACCAACACCCCTCTGTCCAAGGTTTTGCTCACCTCCTCATAAAAATAAATCAGATTTGTTTGACAACTTTTTTCTTTCATGAATCCATGCTGTCTGTTGCTTAAAATATTATTTTCCAGCAAGAACTCATCTATGTGGTCTTTTATTAAACTCTCCAGTATCCTCCCAACTATAGAAGCTAAACTAACAGGTCTATAATTACTTGGTAAAGAGTTTGACCCATTTTTAAATATTGACAGCACATTGGACTTATGCCAATCCAGTGCACTATGCCAGTCATTAAAGAGTCCCTAAAAATGAAAAACCATGGCTTTGAAATTACAGAGCTCAATTCTTTAAGGACCCATGGGTGTATGCCATCCAGGTGCTTTTTTCACCTTTATTCTGGATCATATCAGCTGTGAGCCAATGTGGATCAACTGGAGCTGTGTCAATACCATGCCCATTATGGACAAGAGCTCCCTCATGCTCCTTTGTACACACAAAGCTGAAGAAGGCATTTAATAAATTTGCCTTCTCTTTGTCCCCAGTCACCCACTCTAGATTATTTTGCAAAGGGCCTACATGCTCGGACCGGACCTTTTACTATTAATATATTTGAAGAATTGTTTTGGGTTGGTCCTGTTATCTTTTGCAATCTGTCGTTCGTTTTCAATTTTTGCAGCCTTTAATTCCTTTTTGCATATTCTGTTATATTCTTTGTAATGTTTAAACTATGATCGCATTCCTTCATTTTTATATTTAATAAAAGCTCTTTTCTTATTATCTAGTGATTTTTTTTAACTTTAGCCGTAAGCCACATAGGTTTGATGTTTTGCCTTTTAAACTTGTTGCCCATAGCACCGTGGTAGTTCACTGAAGTTTATTCAAGCGTGGTACCGTGATAAGTTGCCACCTGTGCAATAAGTCCATCCATGAAATTTCCTTGCTACTAAATATTCCACGGTCAACTGTTGGTGGTATTATAACAAAGTGGAAGCAACTGGGAGCAACAACTCACCAACGAAATGGTAGGCCACATAAAAGGACAGAGCGGGGTCAGCGCATGATGAAGGGCATAGTGCGCAGAAGTCACCATCTGTCCGCAGAGTCAATAGTTAAAGACCTCCAAACATTGTGTGGGCTTCAGATTAGTACAGCAATAGTGCGTACAGAGCTTCATGGAATAGGTTGCATCCAAGCCTTACATCATCAAGTGAAATGCAAAGCTTCGGATGCAGTGGTGTAAAGCACTCTCCCACTGGACTCTACAGCAGTGGAAATGTGTTCTCTGGAGTGATGAATCACACTTCTCTGTCTGGAAAACCAATGGACATGTCTGGGTTTGGCAGTTGCCAGGAGAACGGTACTTGCATGATTGCATTTTGCCAAGTGTAAAGTTTGGTGGAGGGGGGATTATGATGTGGGGTTGTTTTTCAGGGGTTGGGCTTGGCCCCTTAGTTCCAGTGAAGGGAACTCTTAAGGCATCAGCATACCAAGACATTTTGGACAATTTCATGCTCCCAACTTTGTGGAAATAGTTTGGGGATGGCCCCTTCCTGTTCCAACATGACTGCGCACCAGGGCACAAAGCAAGGTCCATAAAGACATGGATGAGCAAATTCTTGGTGGAGGAACTTAACTGGCCTGCACAACCCAATAGAACACCTTATGGTGTAATTACAGTGGAGATTGCAAGCCTGGCCTTCTCGTCCGACATCAGTGCCTGACTTCACAAATGCACTTCTGGAAGAATGGTCAAAAACATTCCCAAAGACACACGCCTAAACTGTGTGGACAGCCTTCCCAGAAGAGTTGAAGATGTTATACCTGCAAAGGAGTGGCCAAATCAATATTGAATCCTATGGCCTAAAACTGGGATGCCATTAAAGTTCATGTGCGTGTAAGGGTAGGTGTCCCAATACTTTTGGCAATAGTGCGTGTGTGTGTGTAATCACCATGGCAGCCAATTCACTGACAAGCCACCATGTTGTCAAAGACAGACTATAGAGCACCAAGTCATAAACAGCAAGAATATCGTGTGTCGGGTCTAATCAATACCCGACCTCGATACTGACAAACGGCACTCTCAAGCAATTTACACTCTAAATACAACAGAACATAATTAAATCCGGATGTCCGAATAATAACACAATCAAAATCAAGCATAAGTGGTTAAGCAGAGTATGTTCAGAGCTGGTCCATTAGACCAGCCCTCCCCACATAAGCAATGTTTAATTCATATGTATACCACTCATTTCACAACCCAGGGCAAAATAAACATGCATACATATATCCCCAGTACCCACCTTAAAAAAAAAAAAAATACCTCAAAAAATCCAAATAAAATCAACAGATATAGAATTAAAAAATTAAAAAAAAAAAACAAAAAACTTATAGGAAAACAAAATTGTATATATATATATAATCTATATCTATCTCTATATATATATATCTATCTCTATATATATATATCTCTATATATATATATATATATATATATATATATATATATATATATGTAATATTTAACATTTAACAAGCACCCATTATAGATAAAAACACCTACTAAAAATATACTGAGAGAGAATAAATATCAGACATTGCTGATAGAGCAGTTCAAATCAAACTCAATATTCAGCCATTCCTATCATATGCTATGAAGAAAGTTCTCGTGCTAACCCTAACATTTATCAATTAGTAGGTCTAAAAATTCAATCTCCTGATCCTTAACCTTCCAATCCAGTATGAAATTATTGTTATTCCTGTTCAGGTGTGACTTAAAATCCTCCAGACTTAACAAATCACCTTCCCAAACAAACATATCATCTATGAAGCGCCTATAAAATTTCAATTCCTGAGTTGATTAAAAATGACCTCATATTCCCATTTGGAAATAAAAATGTTGGCTACACTGGGGGCAAATGTTGCCCCCTTTGCAATGCCTATCATTTGCTGGTATTTTGATCCATACCAAAAACAGTTGTGAGTTAGGCCAAATTTAAGGCATTCCAAGATAAATTTCTTGTGATTCCTCTTAAGATCTGAAAGACTATCTAGAGCCCATTTTACAGCCTCCACTGCTTGTTCATGGCTAATGATGGTATATAATGAATGAACATCAGCTGTCTCCAATGTGCAGGTACTACCAGTCTTGAGATCCTCTAAGATTTGTATCATGTGCTTAGAGTCCTTTATGAAAGCTCTTGTTTTTTTTCAACCAAAGGTTGGATGTGACCGTCTATATAGTCTCCAAGCAGTGCACATAAGCCATCAATTCCATTCACTATGGACCCACAGGGAGGGTTATCTTTGTTCTTATGCATCTTCGGAAGACAGTAGATGACTGGTGTCTGACAGGCGAATGGTATTAAATAATCTACTTCCTTCTTGTTTAAGACATTCCATTTCTTCCCCTTCACTAGTTCCTTCAGATCCTTCTTGTATTCATTCACTGGGTTCTTTTTCAAAATCTTATAAAGTTCCATCTTCACAAAGAATCCTGCCCATTTATTTCTCATAATCTTCCTCCTTTAAAATCATAGTATACACTAGGTCTCCGCACTTCAGCCAAGGGAGGATCAACAATTATCCCATATCAAATGGCAAACATCCTCTGAAGACAGGTGATCCCACATGGACAGTCCAACACTCCAAGTGCAAATATCCCCAGAGCACTCCTTCCAGGTCAGGGCAAAACCAGACCTCCATGCATACAGACTGACCAAATCCCATAGAGGGTTGGCAGGCTATACTGGTGTAATTGGACATCAATAGAGGGCATCCTAGGAAGGAGCTACTGTCGACGCATTTCGCCCATTCAACTTGTACACAGGCTTTGTCAAGGCGTTGGCTGAAGTGTGGAGACCTAGTGCATACTATGCCAGGATCGCGGTGGCAGCAGCAATGTAAGTGGGCTTTATTTTTAACTATACCTAACTGATCCCTCTAATGGTCCCCGCTGGATGAGCCAATGAGAGTGGATTGCTCTCCCACCATACAGCCTAACTATCCACTGATGCGGTGGACTGATGCTTTCAATTGGAGACAATTTGTTTAATCACAACCTGAATGAACATCCATGCTGATCTGTTCAACTTTACAATCCATGTCCCTCACACATACCTCCTTCCATATAATAATTCATGAATGACTAAAGTTACCCGCCAGAGGGTATTTTTCCCATTGACTGGGTTGTCTGGAACATTTATCAGTCTATTGATTCTAAGTCAGGACTTTGTCTGAAATTACTTACAGCATTGTCTTTATGAGGGTGACAGCCCTCTGATGGTCTTTGCTGGATGAGCCACTGAGAGTGGATTGCTTTCCCACGATACAAACTAACTATCCGCTGATGCGGTGGACTGATGGTTTCACTTGGAGACAAGTTAATTAAATTACAATCAGAGTGAACATCCATGCTGAGTCTGTTCAACTTTATAATGTCTTTCACACAGACCTCCTCCTGCAAATTAATTTTATGACTGACTACATCGATCAGCCGGAGGGCGTTTTCCTTACTGATTGGTTTGCCTGGAACATCTATTAGTCTATTGATTCCAAGTTAGGATCTTGTCCCTCTGAAATTACTCATAGCACAACCTTTATGAGGGTGGTAGGACTTTTAGGTTTTTGAGTTCCTAATTTAAGTGGTGAATTTCTGTAATTATATAATCTCGATTGATACAAACATTGATTTCTATGCATGACTTCATCTCTTTAGGATTAGTTATTCCCTATTGGCTATGTCTGTGCTCGGCCTCCACACATCTTCTTTACTTGGTCATATGGGATGACTTTGTGGTGGTGAATGCAAGCCTTGTGATATACCATTTTGGGGACTGACATCTTACAATTTTACATCCCTCCCGGGCTTTCCTAGTTAAGTGACAAAGATGTCATTTTAATGGTGATGGGTGGAGACTATTTTCAATTTTTGTACATGCTTGTGCATACAGTGAGGAACAGATTTTGCAAGTTCTCCCATTTAAAAATCATGGAGGGGTCTGAAATTCATATTGTAGGTGCATTCCCACTCAGAGACAGAATTAAAAAAAAAATTCAGGAAATCACATTGTATGATTTTTAAAGAATTTATTTGTCTTGCACTGCTGAACATAAGTATTTGAACACCTAAGAAACAGCAAAAATTCTGGCTCTCAAAGACCTGTTACTGTACCTTTAAAAAGGCCACCTCTACTCCACTCAATCTAACTTAGTAGCACCTGTGTGAGCTCTTTAAAGACACGTGTCCACCCCACAGTCACTCAGACACCAACTACTGCCATGGGCAAGACCAAAGAGCTGTCAAAAGACACCAGAGACAAAATTGTGGACTTCCACAAGGCTGGAAAGGGCTACGGGGCAATTGCCAAGCAGCTTGGTGAAAATAGATCAACTGTTGGAGCAATTGTTATAAAATGGAAGAGGCTAAAGACGACTGTCAGTCTCACTCGGACTGGGGCTCCATACAAGATCTCACCTTGTGGGGTATCACGGATAAGAAAGGTGAGGAATCAGCCCAGAACTACAAGGGAGGAGCTGGTCAATGACATGAAGAGAGCTGGGACCACAGTTTCAAAGGTCACTGTCGGTAGAACATTACGCCATCATAGTTTCAAATCATGTATTGCACGGAAGGTTCCCCTGCTCAAGTCATCACATGTCCAGGCCGTCTGAAGTTTGTCAATGACCATCTGGATGATCCAGAGGAGGCATGGAGGAAAGTCATGTGTTCAGATGAGACCAAAGTAGAACTTTTTGGGTCTAAACTTCACTCGTCGTGTTTGGAGGAAAAAGGATGAGTTGCATCCCAAGAACACCATCCCTACTGTGAAGCATGGGTGTGGTAAAAATGCTTTGGGGGTGCTTTTCTGCGAAGGAAGGGGACAGGACGACTGCACTGTATTAAGGAGAGGATGAATGGGGCCATTTATTGTGAGATTTTGAGCAACAACCTCCTTCCCTCAATCAGAGCATTGAACATGGGTTGTGGCTGGGTCTTCCAACATGACAACGACCCGAAGCACACAGCCAGGATAACCAAGGAGTGGCTCCGTAAGAAGCATATCAAGGTTCTGGAGCGGCCTAGCCAGTCTCCAGACCTAAATCCAATAGAACATCTTAGGAGGGAGCTGAAACTCCGTGTTGCTCAGCGACAGCCCCGAAACTTGACAGATCTAGAGGAGATCTGTGTGGAAGAGTGGGCCAAAATCCCTGTTGTAGTGTGTGAAAACCTGGTCAAGAACTACAGGAAACGTTTGACCTCTAATTGCAAACAAAGGCTTCTGTACCAAATATTAACACTGATTTTCTCAGGTGTTCAAATTCTTATGTTCAGCAGTGCAAGACAAATAAATTCTTTAAAAATCATACAATGTGATTTCCTGAATTTTTTTTTTTAATTCTGTCTCTGAGTGGGAATGCACCTACAATGTGAATTTCAGACCCCTCCATGATTTCTAAGTGGGAGAACTTGCAGGGTGTTCAAATACTTCTGTTCCTTATTGTATGTGTAATATGTGAATCAATAAAGGTTTTTTTGTATCGTTAAAACCACCTGGGTCACATAAGAGTACATTCTTTTCTATGGGGGCTCTCCTCCATATATCTTATCTTGTGCTAATGCAGTAACCCTACCACAGTAGACAGATCTCGATCTCAAAGAACATGTATGGCAAGGATCTGTGAATGTCACCCCACATAACCAAATAGATGAGGTCTATACAGTCCAAACCCCAAGTGAGTGAACGCCATATTATACCAGCTAACAAGGCACTCCTTTACAGCTGAGAAGTTTTAAAATTCAGCCTCTCCAGCTCTGCTTTAGTGATAATAGAATGCTCTGACAGGTGGAGGTGAAAATTCTGCCAGCTCTGGGTTGTGTTAACAGTCTGCAGACTGTACCATGTGTAGGAAGGCAAGTCAAACACCCATGAATTCCTCTTTCACTGTGGAGGAAGTTGCTATAAGCACTGATTCTTGTTCCTCTCTCAGGAGCTATTATATAAACCAGTCACAAAAGGAAATCAGTCAGAACCACCAAATTTCCTCTAAGACACATTAAACCCGACACCAAGGGGCCCCAGGTGAAAGAATAGAGGCTAGGTACAAACACAAGTAGGTAAAGCAACCTCTAACTTACCTGTGTCCTGCTGATGCCAAGGGAGTCTGTATCTGCCTGAGCTGCAGTTTGCATTGAAAAATCCAAAATGCAGTACTAACTTCTCCAGTGGTAGCATCCTGACAGCCATTGCTGAAAGGATCCACCATTAAGACACCAGCCAGCCCTTCCCCTGGGCTGAAAACGAAGCTTGGAACTAGAGCCTCTGCCACCTGGAAATGACTTCACCCCATACGGGAATAATGCCCGCCATCATCCGGTCAAACAGGAACATGGTCAGGCCACAAAGCCAGTTCAGCTACTGCGTAAGCCCATGCCAAAAAGTGCCCTACAGTGCAGACAATGCACGTACCTACACTAGGAACCCACACTGCCTGTGCTTGTCCCTGTCAATGGGGTGTGCTGCTTGAAGACATGGCCTTTACCAGCCACAGAAGGAGAAAGGCAACCAAGGTCACCTTCTTCCCATACTGAGGAGGGGGTTTCTCAAGGGGAATCTAAAAGAGAACCCTACCAGCTGCTCCCAGGGGAACAATGCAGATAAATGTATGGATGCAAGAAAAGGGTAGCTAGAGAAAGACCTCCCTCACCCAGGTTCTAGGCAACACATCTCCACTGGCCAAAGGGAAAACCAAACTGACCAGTTCAGCAGAAGGACTTCCTTTTAAAGTCTATTTGGTGATAGCGTTTCTTTTCCTGTTGGAGGAGGTGCCTATATCTCCTATGCTGTCCTGGAAGACAATTTGAGAAAAAAATGTCAATAAGAGTAGCAACGGTATCCTTAAGAGCCTTAGGCTCAGATGAAATTTCAACTCAGGGCACTTCCTGATCCCATTCCTTAGGAGTGGGGGGGATTTTTCTCAGCGTCCTCCTCAGGGAGTAGGTCTGCCTCAAAGTCCAGTTCCAAATAAAGAGATGAGACTGAAGGGGCTTGCTTGGAACTCCTGTGATCAATGGCCACTATAAGGCCAAAAATTCTGCCCATGAAATCAGACTCTGTGATAGAACGTTCCCTCTAAATAAATAGGAAGAGAAGGAGGGCTCAGGGGACTTGTAGAAATAGACTACCACCCATAGGACAATGTGCAGAGTCTGAGCTAGCAAGGCCATCTGAACCCTTCTCCTTGTACTAGTGATCTAGTATGTGCAACGCAAAAGGTGTCCCCAGAGGGTTGCTCACAACCTTTGCTGCTGTGGCAAGTGGTACCTGTGCCAGGCACTGTAGGCTGCTCATGAACCCTCCTCCTCACAAAACTACACTCTCTTGGCCTCAGAGACTCCGCTCTCTCCTGGTTCTCCTCCTATCTATCGCAGCACTCCTTCAGTGTTACCTATAACGCTGCCACCTCCTCTTCACTCCCTCTCTCTGTAGGGGTCCCTCAAGGTTCTGTACTTGGACCCCTTCTCTTCTCCATCTACACCTCCTCCCTTGGTCAACTGATAAACTCCCACGGCTTCAATTACCATCTCTATGCTGATGACATGCAAATCTGTCTACCCCTCACCTCACCCCTTCAGTCTCCACTCGCATCACTAGCCTACTAAGTGACATATCGGCTTGGATGTCATTCCACTTCCTCAAACTCCCCCCAGCCCATGCCACCTCCACTGACTTCACCATCAAGATCGATAACACAATCATCAGTCCCTCCCCTCATGCCAGGGTACTAGGTGTAATCCTAGACTCCCATCTGTCCTTCCAGCCCCAATCGCTGACAAAATCATGTAGATTTCACCTCCGCAACATCTCCAAGATACGACCATTCCTAACACCGGAAACCACTAAGCAACTTATTCACTCCCTTGTCATATCACGCCTCGACTATTGTAACTCCCTCCTCATTGGCCTACCTCATCGCAGGCTATCCCCACTTCAGTCTATCATGAATGCTGCTGCCAGACTCATCCACCTTACCAACCGCTCTGTATCTGCCACCCCTCTCTGCCAATCCCTCCACTGGCTCTCAGTTGCCCAACGGATAAAATTCAAAACACTAACTTTGACATATAAAGCTGTTCATAACACTGCCCCAAATTACATAACGGATCTTGTCTCTAAATATCACCCAAACCGTACTCTCCGCTCCTCGCAAGACCTCCTACTCTCTAGCTCCCTTGTCTCCTCCTCCCATGCTCGTCTCCAGGACTTCTCCAGGGTTTCCCCATCCTCTGGAACTCCCTACCCCAATCTATCAGGCTATCGCCTACTCTACTGACTTTTAGGCGATCACTGAAAACCTCTCTTCAGAGAAGCCTATCCCGCCCTCTGCTAATACTGGAATCCTCTACTCTTCCAACCACTCCATCCCACACAGATATTACCTATTGTACCATTTACCCCTCCCACCTAGATTGTAAGCTCCAAGGAGCAGGGCCCTCAAATCCCTCTTGTATTGAACTGTATTGTTACTGTATTGTCTCCCACTATAATGTAAAGAGCTGAGCAAACTGTTGGCGCTATATAAATCCTGTATAATAATAATCCTGTATAATAACCAAGGTAAGGCACAGGGATTGCTGTGCCATGCAGCTGGAGCCACTATTGGCTTTTGAGAGGTGAGCCGAAAAGAAAGATAAGTGGCACATGCAAGCCCAGTAAGCTGACCGGAAGCAAAACTGTGCTTTGTGACAATCAAAAGACAATGTGCCCTAACAAAAATGGTGCTAATTTTTACTGGGGCTCCCTGTCCAAGGCAGCGACTACTGGATAGAGTGTTAGCACAGCACCGCACAGCAGAAGTCAATCTTACTGGGCAGGAATAAGAGCATCAGACTCAATCCTGGCTTCCTTCCATACTGGGCATACCCCCAGTGCCTGGACCTGTACAGCACTTTGCACCCTACCTCAACACAATGCACCACATGCCAAGATGAGTATCCACGTAGGATCCAGTAGTTGAAGCACCATTACATGCCAGCCTTGCTTCTGCAGCCGGGGCAGGGTCTGAATGCGGTCTCCCAAGGCTTAACAGAGAAGTCAACCAGTCTGGAAGCTGTAGAAGGAATTATAGTGGCTACAGAGCAGTCAGAAATCTTGACGGAAGGATCACCTTAGACAGAAAACCTTTATCAGAAAGATGTAAGTGTCTCTCACTAGAAGGAAGAGGTCCATCAACTAAGGGCACTAGAAAAAAAAACGGAGGATAGCTGATAAGGTTACATAGGGAAATGTCCCTGCTGCATTCTCTCAACTGAAGGTAGCTGCATGTAACCAATCGTTTAAGAGTAATGATCCTGTACTGTACAACTAAGACAATAATATGCCATACTACTTCTTTACAACTACTATAGGACAAATACTGACATATGTACCAAGAATAATGCTGGACCTTGTAGTTCTACTTTTGAAAAATTGGCTACATCCACTTCGGGGAGAAATATGTTAAATATATCCAAAACCACTAAAATATTTGGTAAATAAACTTTTTATCCCAAGAACTGTACAAAAAGGACCTCAATTGCACATGATAGAAAGAATACTTTTCTATCAAGTTAAGTCAAGTTTCTAAATGGTTAGAGTGGTTAACCTGCGGAATGCTTTACTGCATGAGGCAACAAGGGCAAAAACAAAATTGGATTACAAACGAGGACTGGATGAGCTTCCAATAAGAACCATCAAAACTATAATTATTAAAGCCTAACAGGAAATTTTATTCCTGGGAATTAATTTTTTCCCTTCTGTGTGGCAAAATCACCTAGAGTTCACCAGAGGGTTTATTTTGCCTTTGAACCAAAACTTTGGTAGTTGTGAGAGACTGAATTATATTAAATTATTTATAGACATCAGGATATTTAAGAAAAATGAAAAGAATTTTGTGTGCATGTGTCCAAAATATTAGTGATTTGTGGTGTTTCACAATGTGTGGAATATCATCCAACTCAGATCATCGATGATTCTGTGACAAGTCAGGACTGCCAGAAAAGAAGTGCTATTACTCTCTGCACGCAACAACACTTCTTCTCTAGTTGTACCAGATCACACTTTAGTATCTGACAGCAGGTATAAAAGCTTTTTTTCCTTAAATAATAAAGGTTATGCCTACCATTCCATTGCTCAAAGTGGCCCTGAACCTCCTCTTCTGGGGTCCCCTGCTTGAGTTCTCAGTGCCTCCTCTTCAGTGTCTGCCACCATAGCAAGAAGCTTGCTATAGGGGCAGATGTGCTGGCTCACTCCGGAGCTGAGCTGTATGAGTCCACAGAGAGACAAAGAGCAGATCAGCTCTGCCCCCTGCTCTCCTCTTACAGGACTTTATTGACAGCTGCAGGAGCCAATGGCTCCCATTACGGTCTCTCTGTCCGGTGAATGCTGGGAGAGAGGAGAGAACCGCTACAGATGGACACAGCACTGGATTGAGCAGGGACTCCGGTGCATATTTAGGGGGGTGAGGGGGCAATACTGCTATTAGGAAGAGGTTTACCATAATGTAGAGAATGCATTAAGGTAAAAAGCCATGTCTTTGGAAATGGCTTTAGAACCATTTGAAGTCTTTCCCATTATCAGAGCAGCAAGTTCCCAGAATGGGCTACTAAATTTTGGTAAGGAAAAATAAAATGAACAGAACCCTGTAGACCAAACATGGTGCTTAGCTATATGTACAGAAGTACTAATGTTGAATAATATGGCATTAGTGGCACTGCTTACGCACTAAGCTATAAATACTACTAGTGACAGAAGCCATGGTAACTAGCACTGCTCAGAAGTGAATTTGTATATCTAATCAAGCAGAAGATGACCTACTAAATTTTGAATTCAATGAGAGAGCCACACAAAACAGTTTAATTCAGCTCAAAATAAAAATGTTTAAATTTTGTGAAAGTTTGGGGATGCAGTGCTTAAAGCATATTAACTTTCACAATTAACCTCGCTTATTTGGCCCCTTTTATTCTGATAAATATACCACTGAAAGTGTTTTGGTAAATCTGTTTCAGAAGTATAAAAAAACACCTGTTGATCTAGTCAGAAACCTACTGAGCTGATAATTTCCTCTGTTCTCTGCAAGTGCTGGCTATTATCAGTCACATTGTCCTTCGATAGCTCTGAGGACTACAGAAACACATCCCTCTATATAAGGACTGTGACAGACCTAACTGGGACAGGGGCTTCTGAAGGCGACTACGGGCTAGCCTTCTTCCCACTGATTATGGCCCACAGAGGAGACCAGGGATTTTGTCTGCTTCTTCCGGTCAGAGCATGGATGAGAGCCAGGTCCCGAAACCCTTTGACTGACCAGGAGTATCTACTGCTATTATGCAGCCAGGAAGTCCCCAGAACAGTGGTGCATCTGTGGGAACATTGCGTTGAACAAATCATGCAGACACCTTCACCAGCAAAAGGATATGGAACTTTTTGAGCATATTTCTCATCTTGATTTGGCTGGTCCTCAAGAGCTGAAACATGCAGCATTTGTCCATTTTGCCCTGGCTACTACCAACTGTATAAACTTTTTATAGTTTTCTGCTGAAGATGTGCTATTTGGTAACCTAGATCCCAGAAGATCTGGGGTGGGACATTTAGAAAACAGTATGGTAATGTATTTTATGTATCTGGGGCTGTGTAATGGTTTCTGGGCATCCTGGTGGGCACGCCCTGGCTAATCAAGACTTATTGTGGATGTTTAACAGCACAAAGACAAGGAAGGCAGGGTGGGGAATTCCTGTGACTACTAGCCATACTGATAAGACTTGTTTAGGTGCTTAGCTGTTAATTAGATTCACCTTTAAAAGTTGCATTGTCATGTTTTTACAGATTGTATCTTATCTATGCTAAAATCTGCAAGAGGGGAATGTCCTCCCTGGGGGTATAAAGTGTGTGTCAGTGTCTGAGGCTTGGGGTAAAGAGCTGGTATTAACTATCCATCTTCTGGAAGGGTTTGGAAGTCAGGAGGTACTGGTCGGAAGAGCTACCCAGTTGGGGTGCCAGGTGGACCGTCACAAGGACAATAGGAGAAAGCCAGGGTTATGTGATGCTATCTTGTTTCTATCTTCCTGAAACACGCGAGTGGGCATTGTTATCTTAGGACTGTAACCCCCTGTCACATCAAAGCCTATTTTGAAATCGTACGACTTACAGTGAAGTCGTACAATTTTAAAATCAGGTGACCTGCCGATTTCAGTATGATTTGCAAGACATCTGACACAGATGTCTATGCAAATTGCAAAAGTAGTGCATGCACGACTTCAGAAATTGGTGCCGCTCCGACTAAGTCGCAACCACACCGGTATGACCGCTTTAATAGTGGACAATAGGGTGCGACTTGGCATATGATTTGCAAATCACATGCCAAATCGCATCTGATGTGACCAGGGTGTAAATGTGTTACTGGTAGAATCATCAGGTGTAAATGGAAAAACAAATCTAATACAGGCGCTACATCTAAGGACCACTGTACTGCAGTATGGTAGACAATTGTTTTTTGGTTTATATATGCTGTAAATATTTCCACAGCAGTAGTATTAGCAAAGGTAGTGTTTTTAATTAATGGTGCCATGAGCCTTACTTTACCTGCCACACTTGGAGAAAAAAAGCATTAAAGATATAGATTTTTATATAACGTATTTGCCGGCGTATAAGACGACTTTTAAACCCATAAAAATCTTCTGAAAAGTCGGGGGTCGTCTTATACACCGGTATATTCCCCCCACTAACACCAATGATGGGGCGCTATTCCTCCCACTGACACCAATGATGGGGTGCAATTCCTGCCACTGATACCAATGATGGGGCGCTATTCCTCCCACTGATACCAATGATGGGGCGCTATTCCTCCCACTGACACCAATGATGGGGCACTATTCCTCCCCCTGACATTAATGATGGGACACTATTCCTCCCACTGACACTAATGATGGGACACTATTCCTCCCACTGACACCAATGATGGGGCAAGATTCCTCCCACTGACACTAATGATGGGACACTATTTCTCACACACTGACACTAATGATGGGGCACCATCATTGGTGTCAGTGGGAGGAATAGTGTCCCATCATTGGTATCAGTGGGAGGAATAGTGCCCCATCATTGGTGTCAGTGGATGAAATAGTGCCCCATCATTGGTGTCAGTGGGAGGAGTAGTGCCCATCATTGGTGTCAGTGGGAGGAGTAGTGCCTCATCATTGGTAT
The DNA here is from genome assembly GCF_062004578.1 of Staurois parvus. Classification (NCBI taxonomy): domain Eukaryota; kingdom Metazoa; phylum Chordata; class Amphibia; order Anura; family Ranidae; genus Staurois; species Staurois parvus. The sequence goes on from NW_028317945.1 coordinate 2,680,298, forward strand.
CAGTGGGAGGAATCATGCCTCATCATTGGTATCAGTGGGAGGAATCGTGCCCCATCATTGGTGTCAGTGGGAGGAATAGCACCCCATCATTGGAATACCATACTGAAATAGCATACAATATTGAAATCAAATCTGATGTTTTTTCATTTTTATTTGGTGCGTGTTGGAAGAGGGGTAGTCTTATACAGCGAGTATAGCTCAAACCCTATATTTTAACAGAAAAAGTAGGGGGTCGTCTTATACGCCCAGTCATCTTATGCGCCGCAAAATACGGTATCTATTAAAAAAAAAAAAAAAAATTCCATCTTCTTTCTTTTAACCGGAATGGTTCTCTTAAACAATCCGCTGTATTTGCGCAAGATCTGATCAGACATAGTAAGATAGAGGAATAATGCTGCAAAATGATATTGTTACTAGTTGTGAGTTTCAGCAAATCCCTCACACTCACCTCCTGCGTTGATCAGCCATATTGCTCCCTCGGGTAAGTGCAAACATGTCAAAGTCATCCCCAGGTTTTTTTGTATGTTCAAGAGACTGAAGAGTTACGCTCACAGACCCAGAGCTAACATCTGAAAAAAAAAAACAAAAAAACAAAACAGTCATCTTACATTGCCATCGAGGGGAAAATATCCATCATGTTATACTAGTGCTTAACTCTTAAAAGATATTTATCATAATTTAATAAAACATTTTGGCTGTAAGCAAGAAAGTGAATTTACAGATATAGTAAAGCTGAACACCAGGCATACAAAAACACCATTTAATACAGTTAGAATTAAAGGGTTACTAAACCCACAACAGTAAAATCAGTTTGTATATGCAGTAAAGCATGCTTATTATACTCACTGTGGAACCTAAGGGGTTAATCTTCTGCATTGTGTAAAAGGGCTGTTTGAGCCTTACTTCTCTGCCCCTCCTCTTGTTGAAATGACCATCTGATACAGACTGAACCGTGGTCACATGCACATGCTCAGTTTGGGGTGTATTGCTAGAGTTTTGTTTTTTTTCTTGGGGGTGCATGTGATCAGCACAGGACCAATCAGCACTGTCCAGACAGAGGGTAAGAGGTTTCACATCCTCCTAGAGCAGAAAGAAAATTCCTCCTACCAGCTTTAACCAGTGCTCTGCTGAAGTCACAAGACTGCTCTAACTTCTGAGGTATTTAGCAGTTTATATTTACTAAAATAATTGCATTTCCATGTTCTGTGTACTGTGGGAAATCAGATATAGTGAATGCAGGGTCCTGAGTTTAGTAACACTAAGAAACAACTGCATGTATTTTTCCAGAAAGTACTTAAGGTACTTACATTGTCTTACTGTGTGTCTAGAAGACAATTATAGTGCCTTTATAAGAGTGTGCAAGAGTGTGCAGAGCACAATGACCTCATAAGTGTGCTCCTCCTCCTCTGCTCAATCAGGAAACTGGAGGCATCTCTGGGTCCTCCTGTAGTGCTGTAAGCAGCCTTGCAAGGGTGTTTGAAAGAGAAGACTGTCTACAAGTACTGTAATTACAATTACTCTTTACTGTTAGAGCGATAGGAATATGGAAGAAATTAATCTTGCTTTTTGGATACTAAAATTAGTCTGTCTTAACTTTGTACTATTATTCACAACAAAAAAGCCAAATTATAAACACGTTTTTACTTCTAAGCTAGGGAAGCTAAAAAAAGTCTACATATCTATCGATCTATATACACACACTACATTGCCAAAATTGGGACACTCCCCTGAATCATTGGATTCAGGTGTACCAATCGCCTCCATGGCCACAGAAGCAACTGGGAACAGCAGCAGCTCAGCCATGAAGTGGTAGGCCATGTAAAATTACAGAGTAGGGTCAGCGCATGCTGAAGAGCATAGTGAGCAGAAGTCACTGTTTGCAGAGTCAGTTAAAGACATCCAAGGTTCCTGTGGCCTTCAGATTAGCACAAGAGCTTCATGGAATGGGTTTCCATGGCCAAGCAGCTGCATCCAAGCCTTACATCACCAAGTGCAAATGCAAAGCGTCGGATGCAGTGGTGTAAAGCACACCGCCTCTGGACTCTAGAGCAGTGGATACATGTTCTCTGGAGTGAGGAATCACGCCTCTGTCCGGCCATCCGGTAGATGTGTCTGGGTATGGCGGTTGTCAGGAGAACAGCACTTACCTGACTGCATTGTACCAAGTGCAAAGTTTGGTGGAGGGGGAATTATGATGTGGGGTTTCTCTCAGGGGTTGGGCTTGGCCCCTTAGTTCTAGTGAAGGGAACTCTTAAGGCATCAGCATACCAAGACATTTTGGACAATTTCATGCTCCCAACTTTGTGGGAACATTCCCAGAGACACACTCCTAAACCTTTTAGATAGCCTTCCCAGAAGAGTTGAAGCGGTTATAGCTGCAAAGGGTGGGCCCATTCAATATTGAACCCTACAGACCAAGACTGGATGCCATTCGAGTTCATGTGCGTGTAAAGGCAGACGCCCCAATACTTTTGGCAATATAGTTGCAAATACATTTGGCAAAATACACTTGACTCCCATTAAGTACCATCTCTTGTGCTGATTTTTTTAAAGCTTTGAATAAACTTAAGAAGCGTTCCAGGCTCCCCCCAAAAATCAAAAGTTAGAAGCTACAAATACTGTAGCTGCTGACTTTTAATACAAGGACACTTGCCTGTCCAGGGTTCCACTGCCATCATCACTCAGGCTAGTGAGTGCAAGTAAGGGAAAGGGTTCACAACGGGTTTCCTACTGCACGAGTCACACTGCGCCTCATGATTGGTCCCGTAGTCTTCTCGGACCTATGAAGTGTCCCAGAAGACTGGGGGGAGGGCAAACTTCTGGATCCATTTGCTGCGGCGAATAGAGCTGAAAGTGGGAGCAGGTACCTGTCAAAACTAGGTACCCGCTGCCCCTCCCCACCAAAAAGTGCCAAATGTGGCAGTGGAAGGAAGTAGGGTGCAAATAAGTGGAGCTTCCCCTTTTGGGTAGAACTCAGCTTTAGGCTTTAGAAAAATATAAGTGTTTATGGCAACTAAACAGCTTCTCCGTAAACAAACACTAATTGAACTTCATAATTCAAGGGGTCATCATTAGCACTATATCCTTAAAATTAAACATTAATTAAGGTGCCAAACATACATTACATTATCTAATAAAACAATACAACTGTTCTTTATTGCAGCTTTATAGCATATGGTACCCCAACATTTCATAGTTCTGATATGTGCCTTTGTTAAATATGTTCTTTTATGAAAAAGTATCCTGTGTTCTTTATATTGCTTCCTTTGTGAGAAACACCTGGTGATCCTGCAAGTCCCCCTGCTTTCCTGTTTCAAATTTTCAAATTGTCCACACTAGGCATAAAAGCACATCCATCTCAGTGTGGTCAGTTTTCTTCTTTGCATTCCAATCCAGTGGTCAGACTTGTGCTGACACATCCCCCTCCCCAGCTAATCACTGGAAAAGATCAGTGTTCTGTTGTTTCTCCACGTCCTGCAGACATGCCTCCCCCCCATCCAGTCTTCAGCCCCCAGGTCTATTCTGCTGTAATAATTGTAAGTACTGTCCTTGGATATTGGAAAGGTATAACTTAATTCTAGCTAATGGAAAATATTGGGACGGGAAGCACAAGGGCAGAAGCAGGGCCAGAGGCAGTCGGTACAAGGTAGGGTAGGGCGAACCAGGGTTAAGGTCAGGCAGTACAGAGGCAGGGCTGTGCTGCTTGCATGGACACCAACAACAGTACCAGGAAGTGCCTGTGAGCAGCCACATTCACAGGCAAACCGTTGTTGAATGTCTCGATTAGAACGTTGCTTCTAATCAGACATAATTCCAATAATGCATCAGATAGAATTTTTTTTTTTTAATTATTTATAGAAATAAAGTGTATATATTTTTTTAATTTTTACCTATGACACCCCCAGGTCTCGATGAAAATTTGAATCTATATCAGGAAATGCTCCTGCTGTGCTATTTTGTTCTCACGGCACAGAGACTTCCCTGCAGTCAGAACACAATGATCAATTGCCGGCTATAACAGGGCACTGATGATTGGGGGGGGGGGGGGGGAAAGAGAGGGTGGTTGTACAGAATTCAGTAGATCGACTTCTGCACAACCGCATATTTGGATTGGTTTCCTCCTTTACATTAGGAAGGTAAAAGGCATATGGACTGAGTGGCTGCTTCATTGTCCTGCCTTCTTCCCCAGGCCTTCCCCCAGTTATCTGCAGGGGTTTATCTAAGATATGGATGGAGAATCCTCCCCTAAACACCTACCACAGCATTGCTGTCTCCATGGGGCTCCATCAAAATTACAGCAACCTGCACACTTGTGCGAAGGCCAATGCCAGTTATGTCGATGTGCAAGCCGCTCAGCAGCAGTGATGTCATTAAGCCACAATGATGGCAGGTGTGACCGGTGGATGGGGAGAAGGATGTTGATGCATATATGCATTATGGGTGCCAACATCATACCTGGGTAACAATCAGCCTCACCAAAACTGTAAATTTAAAAATGTAAAATTGTAAAAAGTGTTTAGTGCAAAGATTACGTTTAGGTGCATTCCACAATTAATATTTTCACAGTTTGCTGCATCCGAAAAGACTATGTACTTGATGAATAAACCCTATATGTATTTAGAGATACTTTGAGAATTTGGAGGTCATTGTTTTTTGTGCTCACTCCTACCTCCCTGTGCCGCATTGCCTCCCCCCCCACCTAGGAGGGTATCTCCACTAAGCTGTGGGTGCAAGGTTTGATCCCATCGGACTACTATAGCTGGTTATTTGTATTTCATTTCCTGTATAAATTTCACAAAATAATTATGATACTTGTGTATATGTTGTCTATGAATGAAGCTTGGACTTATGCACGTTTCATGTTACAATTTAGATTGCCTCTTCTCTCCAGGGGAAGCAGACAGCAAAACACATTGAGAACACCGCCTTTACATGTTACACATATGAAGTGGACTTCTAGAATAAGTAAAATTGTCACACTGTACACCATATGGGTGGATTTTGAAGGTATCCCCTGGCATATTAATGGGTGGCTTGGGGGAAAAAACAAATTGTCAAACCTGCATTTTTAGAATGTAAGTACAATACAAATTGTGATATGACAATTACACAGAAAATTGTCTTCTATTAATGGTTGTTTGTGAAACAATTATTTAAAGCAGTAATAAGATTAACTATTTTATTTGACGGTCTGTAATTTATGTTTGGCACCCTAAATGTACCACTCTTATTTAAAAGGTATCTAGTAAAGTATAAAACAATCATACAGCAGTACAACCAATGCGTTTATAAACATGTATCAATCACCAGCTTAATCACACTATACAGTACAATGAAAATACAGCTGTGGAAATATGGAATAGTCTCCTTCAAGAACTAGCCATGGCCAGCTCAGTAGATTGTTTCAAATAAGAGATGGATGCACGCCTAAATGCAGAAAATAGAACTAGATATTAACATTCAGGCCTGGTTCACACTAGTGTGATTTCAGATGTGACTTGAGTCACACAGAAACGCATGACAAGGGAAATCACAACGCCCCACAGAGTATTCAAACATTATCAAAGTTGGATCCAAGTAGCACTACATAATCAACCTGAAAGTCAAAGTCGCATCGTAGTAGTGTGAACCAAGCCTTATAGGTAATAACACCAGAGATATTTGATCCAGAGAACATCCGATAGCCTCCTGGGGGAAAAGGAAGGAATTTTTTCCCCCACTGGAGCAAAGTGCGCCATGCTTCGCAGTGGTCTTTTTGCTGTTGAACTAGATGGACTTTTTTCAACCTATGTAACTATATGACAGCGGAAAACACTGAAACCCATAATCATTTTCCCACCAAAGCTCGCATAACCCCAATTTATACAAGCAAACAATCAGTTAATTATGAAATACTGCATTGCATTAATGTATTATTAGCACTTTCAGCATGCATTTGGCGAGTGTCAACCAAAACCATCAGCTCTTTACAGGCTTGTAAACCTGACGCTGTTTTGAAATAAACCTGAAGAGTTGGGAGATCAAAAACACACCACAGATGGCTCACCAGTCACCATAATAAAAAGAATTTGATAGACACGAAGACCTGCATAAACACGGATTCTAGGGACACTACAGAGAAAAACACAAGTGCATCGTTAATATGAACCTTGGAAACCCAAGGAGTGTTTCTTCATATATTGCCTGCACAACCTCTTTATGAAGAGTATTGAACAAACAAATTCACTCATTAATTTATTACAGGGTGATTGATGCAATAAGATCTAAGTCATCATCTATATGCATGGTGATGCAGAGAAATGTGTTCACACTGGAATAGTGTGGGATTCTCTGAAAACAATCTGCCACTAAACTGGAGAAAAAACATGTTAGACGACAGATGACTGATGAGGATAAATGATATTCTATGTCACAATTTCCGCCAGCGCAAGAAAACATTATCATATAAAGTAAAGAGTAGGAGGAAGATGGATTCATATACAAACTAAGAACACATTGATGTTAAAGTGTCAAACACTGCACTAGATAGCCAAGTTTCTCTATTGTTGCTTGCAAAAATAATAATGTAAAGCATGTAAAAAGCAAGAAAGTTCTAAGACAATCACATACATTCCCCATAAGGTATACAATGCCTATTGCTGCTTACTATCAACATTTCTACCAAATACTACAAACCTAAAAGCAAAAGCCTCTAGCATAAATAAATGCAATACTCTTTCTTAACCTCATAACCTGATTGACATTCTTCATACATCTATAATTCTTTACAAACTGGGGAACATACCAAAACTAACCAGTCAAGTTTCATCTGATATCCTCTGGGATAAGAAAATAAGAAACCCAACTATAACCAAACTCTGCATTTTGAGGCAATTCTTTTTATTTTTTATGAAGAGGCCCTTTATATAAGCAAGTTTCATTGCACCTTATGCCAATATCTTATATGGATTTTTTGAAGTGGGAACTCCCCTTTGCTCCTCATAATAGCTACAATGAATGTCTGGTACTGAAATTCAAGTCAGATTTTTGGAGAGCTTATGACAGGACATGAAAAGCTAGTGAGTGATACAACAAACCATCTGCAAAAAGCTAAATACCAATTACTGTACATGTGTACTTTTCCTTTAAGGCTCAGTTCACACTACTGCAATGCAACTTTTATGAGATTTAAAGTGCGATTATGTGGTGCGACATTGCATATTCTATGGGGCCAGATTGCACTTTAAATGGCACCAAAATTAGTGCAGGGACCTTTTCCAAAATCACACCCTTCTGAGGCGCATTGATTAGAAAGGGCACTATTGAGACAATGAGATTTCCCTTGTCACGCAATTCTGTACGACTCAAGTCACATCAGTAGTCGCACTAGTGTAAACCAGACCTACAGGAAAATAAACATTCATTGTGTAGCCGTTTTGTGTTTTAGGCCCCTTTCACATAGGGCAGATTCCATTTTGATCAGAAGGGATCTTCTCACAGATCCCATGCTCATCAGAGCAGAAACTGAGTGAACATGGACAAAGCTCGCTTTACTCTATGGGTGGATACCCTTTCTTTTTTTTTTTTTCCTTCTTCTTCAGACTCGGAAGTAGTTGGGTGTAAACAGACACAAGACAGCTCAGTTTACACCCACCTGTCCATTGAAAAGTATAGAAAACTTGACAGGCAGACCTGATCGGATCACCAGAACACCCACGTGAAAGTGGCCTTTGTATACTGAAAAGAAAAAAAAATTAACAAAAGGATCTACGCTATTTTCCAGTTAAAAGGTTAGGACACTTGAAATGTGATATTTTAGTTATAAGTGAAGCCTGGTGGGTCGAGTCAAGCCCCATTTTTTCCACACGTCATGAAAAGTTCCAACAGTGAGATCTTCCAGCTATAATTCTCGACTCTGTTCCTGTTCACCTTGGAGTGTTTCATTGTATATGGTTGTATTTTCCATAATATCAGATAAGCTGAGATAAAATGGGGAGAGTGGAATACTTCTATATTGGTCACAATGGATATGCAGAGTTGGGAACTCAAGAGTCGTACAAATTCCCAACAAATGCCAGAAACCTAATACCAAACATGGGGAAGAGTTAACATTGTCAGGTTGTGGTTTCTGTAAGACCCCAATTGGAAAATGTCCCCTTATCCAAGATAGAAGCAAAAATAATTTCAGAATTTCTAACCCATTCTTAGAAAAATGTTTTTGTCTGTGAGAGATTTCTCATTAATTCCTGTCCTGACAGAAAGGAAAAATCTTCTCAGTAATGACACAGATGGCAATAACAACCTGACAGAGGCTTTAGATTTCAATCTGTTTATTAATTTTTTCCAAGAGGTAGGCCACTTGGCACTCAAATATCAGTAAGGTTGCCATATGAGAACAGTTTAGAAACATTACAATCAAGATCAGTTATGTCCAGATACGCATTCTAACAGAGGCTTTAACAGTTTGGCTAGAGTTGGTCTTTAACTTTCCAGCATCCAACTAAGGTTTGGATGGGCTGAACTTTTTTGGTTTCAAAGCATTTTAGAAAGAGGATTCCAATCCCAGCCCATGGTTCATAAAATCATGTTGCAGCGGCAGTTTTAGGAGGTTTGTTTGTGAAAGAATTATATATAATTTGCAACAATGTCATGAGATGCCCAAGGTAAGGAAAATAAAAAGAAAGAAAGAAAACAAAGCACAATATACCTTTGTGTAAAAATGCCCAAGCAGAAGTCAGAAGCAAGCAGTTTAAATTTACTTTCCACAACCCAGCCTTCCATTTTGGCAGGCATTTTTTTTTTTTACAACCGCTTTAAATGATATATTTGAATTGCTTTGTTCCACCATTTACTCCTTAATACGCCATTTCTCAAACAACCTAGTTGCTAGATATCGTCAAAATAGAAATAAGTTCAAAAACTGGTGGTCAGGGAACTGAGCTATTGAAAATCAGACGTGCTTACTTTCTCGTTCAATCCACCAACTAATATAATTCAATTTAGCGTTAGAAAATTACATGCACTGGTTTTAATCAAGTACAATTATAGAGCTTCTTCCTTTACAAGCTGTAAACCATTTCAATTTACAGATAATCACACCTTTTACCTTCGAGGAAATAAGGACAGAAAGGATATTTCTTTGCTATAAAAAACTTGACAACTCCCTCTTTTGCAATACGTAAACTGATTGGAAGTGATGCTGTTTAGCAATAGGTGATTTTTTTGGGAAACCATTTGAATTCCTTTGATTCTCACTCTTAAGGTTCTTCATTTCTGTAATGTTTGGGAGCATTTCTGTAATAAATATTACTTAAAGCTTAATAAAATATCTAATTGGTTAGCGCTAATAAGGGTACATATCATATGCATAGATATTAACCAATTCACACATGACACACAAACCAAGTGAATATTGTCACAGAGCTATAAAGTGGAGAAACATACAAAAACTCCCCCCTTATTATCCCCAACTGGGGGAAATATGAATAAAGGAGAATCCAGTGATTCCCTAATGGGAACACAATACACAAAAAACGGTGCTAGGGTAACCCCACTCAATTTCAACAAACCCGACAATAAGTGGTAAATGAATGTAGTACAATCCATAAAAAAAATAAAAATAAAATAATGTCCACTTCAAGCACACTTGTGTGAATAAATCAGCAAACGTGAAAGTGCCACTGGTGCCAGTATTCGTGATGATAATCCTTAAATGGTCTGAGTGCCCCCTCACCTCCTTACAGCGACCACAAGGGCCAGCTCACTTAATGGATCAATCACGTTCCGCACAGGGACAACCCCGTCCTAGAAAGAGCGCACTGGATACCACAGCAGAGCCAATATTCCTCCTGAACTCCTCCAACCACTGGGTACTCTTGTGGTGCCGCTCACATCAAAAGGATCATATCAGAGACAAAAGAGATCCTCCATAGTGTAATCTGTATTTATTTCTATAAAAAATGCCATAGAATGCCCAATTAAGTTATTGCAGATCATAACAAGCCTTTTCCCTCATATTATGGGTGTACTGCATGGTGTTCCAATATGGTGCAACGAGTTGGTACACCGTGACAGGACTTCCGGTGCGCAGTGACGTCACTTTCAGCGCGGGCGCCATATTGGAACACCATGCAGTCTCTGATATGTCTCTTGTCTCTGTTATGATCCTTTGGATGTGAGCGGCACCACAAGAGTACCCAGTGGTTGGAGGAGTTCAGGAGGAATATTGGCTCTGCTGTGGTATCCAGTGCGCTCTTTCTAGGACGGGTTGTCCCTGTGCGGAATGTGATTGATCCATTAAGTGAGCTGGCCCTTGTGGTCGCTGTAAGGAGGTGAGGGGGCACTCAGACCATTTAAGGATTATCATCACGAATACTGGCACCAGTGGCACTTTCACGTTTGCTGATTTATTCACACAAGTGTGCTTGAAGTGGACATTATTTTATTTTTTATTTTTTTTATGGACTGTACTACATTCATTTACCACTTATTGTCTGGTTTGTTGATATTGAGTGGGGTTACCCTAGCACCGTTTGTTGTGTATTGTGTTCCCATTAGGGAATCACTGGATTCTCTTTTATTCATATTTCCCCCAGTTGGGGATAATATGGGGGGAGTTTTTGTATGTTTCTCCACTTTATAGCTCTATGAGAATATTCACTTGGTTTGTGTGTCATGTGTGAATTGGTTAATATCTATGCATATGATATGTACCCTTATTAGCGCTACACCAATTAGATATTTTATTGTGCTTACTTTTTGGTATAAAAAGGTGGGTGTGAGCAGTTTTAGGTAGGATTACCCATTGAAGTGCAGGAGGACTTTTTCTTTATTACTTAAAGCTTGGGAACATAGGACAGCCATGAACAGGTATCTTGAGACCAGAGACACTCTTGAATTTGTCAGTTTCTTAGTGAGCGCAGTTTCCCAAGACCAGAGTGTTTGGTGGCACGGTCAATAGAAGAGATTTGCACTGTTTGGGAAAGGGGGGCACAGTCTAGGATTCAACTTAAAGTGGTTTTGAACACTAAAGGTTTTTTTTTTTTTTTTACCTTAAAGCATTCTCTGCAAAAAAAAAAACAAAAAACTTGCAATGCATTTCCCCTTCCCTAATACTTACCTGACTCCTCTATTGGATCTGGCACTGTGCCTGGCTACAGGTCTTCTCTCTATTTCTGTTCTCAAAAGACTTTGATGATAGAAGCAGGAGTCTTTGGCTCCTGATGCTGTCAATCAGACGTAGTGAGGCGGAAGCAGAGGCTGGGTCTATAGACACACACAGCCCGGCTTGGGAGAAACTGTTTTATCGCTTTAATTGTTCAGTAAGAGAAACCAGAGGTTTTTTTTGTTTATTTTTTTGGGCCTTGATGATAGATTATCATCCAGCCCAGTCAAGAGAAATGACCCAACCACTGTGGATTGTGCATAGACACCTGCACTGCCTGTTGCAGTAGTAGGTGGAACGCTTTATCATTCTTCTTGCTGGATGGACAATAAATATACTTCACTTCAGTTGCTCTAACCTATGGGTCCTCTGGTCCATTTTTACCTGTGGATTTTGTGGTTTCTTTTTTATTATTACACCCCATACAGGATGGTTTGTATTGTACCATTTTTGTTCCCTGGATTTTAACCCTTGCTGGCTGTCAAAACGTTAAAAATATTTTGTAACTAAAGAATGGAAAAAAAAACAAAAAAAAAAAAAAACACAGGGTCATAAGAAGCCCAAGATGCACGGGACATCCAAAAACAATCCAACTGAGGGGTGAGCAACACAACGAAAAATATGTCAACATGCCTACCAAAACAGTAAAACTAGGCTATCCACAGCAAAAAGTGCTGCCTGAAGCTTGCATGAGCTGAGGCTTTAACATACATCTGATAGAGAACATGTGAACTTACAGTGGTTCTAAAGGCTTAAGGTAAGTAGGACATTTTTTATTTATTTTTTTTTAAATAAAGGATTTTAGCATCAGATGAACACCAGGGGGGGACCTAGCAATCTGGGCTGATGTTGAAAAGCCCAAAAGATACAAATGGATCTAGTAGAATGTGCCTTCACAGGAATAGGTGGAAAACATTTCAAAAGCCTATAGGCTAGATAGAGTTGCCAAAGCCATCCATATACGGTGGTACAAAAGGCAGCCAATCTCCTACAGGGACCCTCAGGAATGGCAAATAATGAAGAACGTCGTGTCTGAAAGAAACGGTGCGCACCACATCGAAACCTTCTTGGGATGTACTGGGGCAAGACAGAGATGGGAGAAGAATGTCCTATATAAGATGAAAAGAACAGATTTCTTAAGGAGAAAGATCCTAGGCCTCAAAACAACCCAGTTCATCTTACAACTATTTCTTCAGAAAAGGATGAGAACAAAGGAAGTCCGGTTGCTGTACTCCAAACAATCCACTTTATTGAACCAAGATAAAACCAATACAGACAGTGGAAATAGAGTGGGGGACTGGCAGGTAAACGAGTTTCACGCTAAAGACAGCGCTTACTCATTATCCAGTGGTAATGAATAAGCACGGTCTTTAGCGTGAAACGCGTTTACCTGCCAGTCCCCCACTCTATTTCCACTGTCTGTATTGGTTTTATCTTGGTTCAATAAAGTGGATTGTTTGGAGTGCAGCCGACCGGACGTCCTTTGTTCTCATCTATGCAGCACACGAGATGGGCTAGCACCTACAGGAGGAGTTGTGCTTGGATATTGGGAGTCTCTCTACCTTGAGCAGCCGTAATACATATATTATTTCATTAACTCGCCTTACTGAGGTGATGGCAACAAGAACAACAAACAGTCTCATGTGCCAGATTTGTGGTAGGTTCAAGGAAAAATTTTTTTAAGAGCCTGTACAAAGGAATGACTAAATTGGATAGTCCTATATCCCTTAGGACCTGGGCTTCAACAGCTAAGTACTATTATCTGAATGCCTTTAATCTCAATTATGTGGAACAGAAGAGGTAGGACCCTTGGCAGAGGAAAATTAAAGCTCAAGTTGAACTGATACCACAGAATCACCGGCCCATCCAATGATATTGCCAGAGGATCCCTGGACCTGGAGACAATCCAATGATTGCAACCCGCAACAGAGGTTTTTAAATACCTCCAGGTGAAAAAATAATTTTCCTGAATCTAAATGTTGACGGAGAAAATCCACATGCCAAATTATATACCTGGTATATGTAGAGCAGATAGGGCTGGGATATGAAGCTCTCATGGCGACAATGCTTCTGGCTCCCCACTGATGAATGGCATACGCCACTGCCATGGAATCGTCTGACTAAATCCCGCAATCAGATGACCATGAAATGGGGAGGTCCATCGAGGAAAAAACAACCATATTGCTTGAGACCCAGAAAGTTCAGGAGATTAGTTTCCTCAAGCAACCAGGTCCCCTGTACCAATAAAGTGTTCAGGACGCCACCCCAACCTGACCGGATGGCATCCACTAAGAATCTTCAAGACCAGATGTAGGAAAGACTTCCCCAACTCCAGAGCTGAATTTGTGAGCCACCAGGCTGGAGACATCCTGCAGCATACAGTCCAAGGTCTGTGAATGCTAGTCCTGTACTGTACAATTAAGGTAAGCCCTGTGCTGGCACCACTAGGAGAGTCCATCTCCTGCTTTCATTCAGAAGCAGCAGACCGGCTTTCGGACTCACCCCCCCCCCCCCAAACTCTCGTCTAATGAACAGTTCTCCGATTACTGTATCTGAATCCTGGCCACATTACAGTAATAAATTAAAGATCTATGGTCACAGCGCACACTTATTTTAGAACATCAGCATAGTAATAGCAATCCATTACATGTTTACTTGAAAAATCTCCTTTCATGTTATGATTACTGCCTGTCTGTTGGTCATCTCTTTCCACAACTTCCTAGATTTCCTGCATGCTTTGCAGCTTTTCCTCAGCTCATTCCTTTGGCTTACTTTTAATTTCTAAAGACTACATACCTCATGGTACCTGGCTGTCTTCAAGCAGGGATTCCTTTATTCCTTACTCCTGAAATGCCCCCTCTCAGCAACTCTGTAGTTCAGAAAACAGGCTCTGTGAAATGTGTGGGAGTCTTTAACCAATTCAAGTCTGGACACTTTTACCCCCTTCCTGTCCAGGCCAATTTTCAGTTTTCAGTGCTATCACACTTTGAATGACAATTGCGTGGTCATGCAACACTGTACACCCATATGAATTTTTTACCATTTCTTTGGAGACAGATAAAGCTTTATTTTGGTGGTATTTATTCACCACTGGGATTTTTATTTTTTTTTGCTATGTAAATGAAAAAGTCCCAAAATTTTGGGAAAAAAAAGTGTTTTTCTTATAAAATTTTGCAAATAAATATTTCATCATAAATCTTGGCCAAAATTTATTCCATTATCTTTTTAGTAAAAAAAAAAAAAAAAAGCCCAAATTAGTTTATAACCAAAAATTATAATTTTAAAACTTTTTTTTTACATTTTCATTTTTTTTTATATTATTTTTTTTATATATACTGTCACAGTAGTACAGTGTCACCATGGTGACACTATTACTTGTGGGGGGTGATGAAGATTTTTTTTTTTTTTTACACTGATTGCCATACACCCATAAAGGCTGTAAAAGCAATAATTTCTCCCTCTCTCTGCATTCTTGCAGCCATTGAGAACTACTCTGTGAGCTGTGATTGCTCACAGCTTGTCACATGGTACAAGGCTGTTGTGAATAGCCTTGTAACATGTGACCTCTGTGATCATTCACAGATTTCACACGTGGTAAGCAATGATGTCACAAGTGACATCTTGCTTACTACTCTGCATGTGATCACTGATTGGCCAATCAGTGATCACATGATTGGGACCTCGCACAGAGGTCCCGTACGCCGATCGGTTTTGTGTGGGTTCTGTGTGTTCCCAGGGAGCGCGCACAAGCAGGGGGCGGGGAGGCCACCCGACCCTGCACTGCCACGGTCCAGCCGTTTACATACAACGGCCGGACGGGAGGTGGTTAAAATGTAAGTCTTCATACGTAAAGATTGTTCAGACTCCACAATGTGGAAATGAATATGAGTACTAAACTTTACCACAGATACACTGAGAGGGTTCAATTAGACCTTATGATCAAAACACTAAGCCTGAAAATCCCAACATTTAAACTAGTTACACATGCATAATAATAATATATGCATCCTGTAGCTCACCCTGGCAAGTTTTAATATGTTCCACGGCAACTCTGGCAAAAAAAAAAAATCTACTCAAGAATGTATTCTTAACTCAAAAAAGTGCCTTCTATTGCTCTCAACCTTGTCTATGTCTCCAAAATTCCTTTTTTCCTGGCTGTGATCCAATTTTCTGTTAGAGGGAGTTAATTTTCCATGGTCCCATTGTATGTAGGAACATAGCCACCCTCTCTTGCTCGCGCTTGAAATGGACTAGACTCTATGGGATGTGTAGCGTACATAGAGCAGTGCACATCACTGATATCACATCAACTCATGTGCACTGCTCACTCCATAAAAAAACGGAAGTGAGGGGAGAAAGGAAAAGTCGGGGAGCTTGTAGCGGATTTTACAAGGAGTCAGAAAAACACATTAATTAGTGGATATGTATGAATTATTTCAGAGAATAAGGATATTGTTTAAGATAGATTCAGATACACGCGGTGCGATTTTCCTGCCAGTTTTAGTGCGATTTCAAGGGGTAGCTGTTCAGCTATTTAGGTGAAATTTGACAGCCTTCTCAATCAGTCTCTCTCTTTCTCCCCCATGGACCAGGGATGGGAGATGAGGAACAAAGCAAAGAGCTGCAGAAAATGTACTGGAATCGTGTTATCATAAGACAGATAAGCGATTTCAATCCGAGTTTATATAGCTACAACTCACTCTGCATTAAACTCGTACAGGACCCTTTTTAAAATTGCATCAGAACTGCATTGCATATATGTGAACAGCCTCCATAGAAACTCAAGTTGTTTCCCTTGTCATACAATTTAATGTGTTCTGCATCGCATCAGAAATCACATCAGTGTGAACCAGTGTGTCACATTAAGATAAAAGGCCAAATCCAACAAATATTTTTTTTTAACTGCAAGATCTTATATTTCTATTTCAATAATGTTTATTTGGTTTTGAGAAGTAATAAACAGGCAATTGTCCAGCCCACACAGGGGCAAGCAATGACAATCATAACCGGAATAGGCATACATAAAAAGGCAAAAGGTGGCAATACAGAGGTACTATAAAGTAGTCAGAAACCAACATAGCAGCAGCAATACAACACACCGCATAGGGTTCTGGGGGAAGAGGTTAAGGAAAAACCACTCCACGCAGGCAGGGGGCTCCTGAGGGCCGCCAAACTCATGCAGAGCCACTGTCCACAGCTCATGTAGATACAGGAGGATAAGGGCGAGGAGCCCAAGTGTGGAAGAGGCAAGACTAGAGGAAAGGGTAGCAGGTAAGAAGGAGCGCATACCTAAGATGAGGCAGAAAGGACAGAAAAAGGAAAAATATAGACCTGAGAGCCAGAAGGCAGGAGAAGGGAGGAAGACTAGGTCTCGGAAAAACGGGGCTGCCTGCCAAAGCAGGCCCAAAACTGGCTCGGGGAAGGCATACATCAACCACGGTTGGAAGGTAGGAGGCAAGCCTCCACTGATGAGCATACAAACCTGGTCTGGGGCAATGAGTAGAGCAAACTTGTGTGCATGGGTAAGTGGAATAAAGTAAAGAGGAGGCCAAATACACGGGACCAGAACCCGACTAGTTTAGGGCATGTCCACCAAAACATCCCCTCACTGGCCACATCCCTGGAAGCAGCGGTCACTGTAGGATGGGTTTGCATTAGCGATACAGGAAGGAACACAGTACCAACAGAATATCACCTTATAAGCCACCTCCAAGGTAGCCATGTTAAATGAGCATTTAGCCACAGAAGATCAGGCCTTGCTCCAGTCAGCTAGATCTACCTCAATTGCCAGATCCCTTTCCCACTGAGTGACATAGGAAAGGGCAGTATAGGAAAGACGGCTTGTAAGAGAAGCATAAAGGGCTGAGAGAAGACCTGGGGAGCCAGGGTAGTGTTGGCAGGTATGCTCAAAACGCAGTTTTTCAAAAACAGAAAAGCGGAAGTCCTATGCAAAGCGGTTACCCACTGTTGTAGTTGGAGATAGCAAAATAATTCGGATTGAGGAATATCACGGGACACCCGAAGAGAGGCCCATGTGGGAAAGGACCCAGAGGTCAAGAAGTGTCAAGAGGTCAAGCAGTGTCGGATGTGAGAAATCCCATTGTGATCCACCAAGAGAACGCCCAAGGCTGATCCATGCCAGGCAGGAAGAGAGGGTTGTTTATGATAGGGCGCAAAGGCAGAAAAGATGACATGAGACCACCCAAATACCGCACAATCCTAGACTTGGAGACTGTGATGCATCATCGCACTCAATGCCACAGGACTGAAGTTGGAGGGCAGCCAGAGAAGCGCTGACATGGGAATAGGAGCGCTGTTGGGGAGTTCCAAGAGAATCCATAGGGGAACGTCAACTGAGGCATTCAATAAAGATAGCTGAGAGATCTGAGCCGACTATGCAGACTATGTACAAAAAAGAGAGTAGCCCTAGAAAACCTAGGGCGTTTATTAGTCCAGATAAAATGTAGGATCCTATTCTGGAGCAGCCATAGAAAGTGGGACGGGACCCGAATGGGAAGAGTGCAAAAGTAATATAGTAGTTTAGGCAGAATGGTAATTTTCACAGAATTGATACAGCCTATCTGGGACAGATGTGGGAACTGCCAAGATTGCATAAGGGCAGACAGGGGTTTGAAGCAATGGATTGTAATTAGCTGCAAATAAAGAAGAGTAGTAAACAGTTAACTGGATACCACGGTAGTCAATGGAGAATGACGCCCACTTGAAAGGAAAGTGGGACTGTAGACGTGTGACCGAGTCAGACTTGAGGGTGATATTAAGAGCCACAGTTTTGTCTAGATTAATCCGTAGGTCTGGTATCGCCGAGAAGTGAGAAGGAACATCCCAGTCAGCCACCAGGGTCATATCCAGGGGTTCCAGTGCTAAAATGAAGAAGGCCGGGGATAGGGGGCATCCTTGCCTTGTGCCTCTGAAAACAGAGAAGGGAGCAGAGAAGAACCCAGCATATTTTACCGTAGCAGAAGGAGCCAAATACAGGGCCTTGATCCACATCAATATAGCCTCTCCAAACCCCCAGCGGGAGAACGCAAAGTGCAGGTACTCTCAAAACAGGGAGTCAAAGGCTTTGTAAATATCTAAAGAGTAGAATCCAGGAATTTTTTGTTAATGAAGTAGGTGTATAAGGTGGATCACCTTGTGAATGTTATCGCTAGCCTGCCACCCGGATCCACGTCTTATTTTTGAGCCATTACATCAACTATATCAATTTACTTGAGAAGTTTAACTTCACTTAAATATATCAAGGATGCAGACAAACACACACAGACTGCATTTCTCCCCTCAGACCTCATCCCACTTACCCCTAGCTTCTCATGTCATGTCAGGAGCTTCCCCAATTAGCCTACCAATGTCACATTCCTTCTCACCAACACTGTACTTGAAAACTTTTAAGGAATTATGATCTCTGAATCAGAATGACAGCTAAACAACTAATATTTCCATAATGAAAAACCAGTAAGGATAGCCCACATATTTGTCATCATGAATTTCACAGAAGTGACTTAGATAGCCATAGTCCCAATTCCTCAAAAGGAATTTTCCTAACTTAAGTGGTCTGACTACTTAAGTAAAAATTAACTCAGTTGCTACCTTTAATTTTTTTTTATTCGTGGTCTCACTGTAAAGATCATATAACATGGCTAAAAGTGTAAATGATCATATTTGATTATTACAGCAAAATACATTTGGAAAAGTGTACAAGCCACAGTAATACGTTTAGGTTCAGTGCTTCATTAAGGACACTCATACAGACTTAATTAACAAGGCAAAGCATGAAGGAATAATATTTAATATATAAACTAGAAATTAATTTTGAAAATATAAAAAAAGACAACCCCATCCAAAAAGAGACAACCACAAACCTCTCAATATGTCAACTGAAAATATAAGATAAAATGCTAGCATTTGCCTGCACTAAATAACCAACTAAGAACTCAATGAAGAAAACACTACTATTTTGCATTCTGTGCACCAGGCTAATGATATCAAATAGACACTGAAGTAATTTTAATTCCATCAGCCACTGTTGAACATAGGACAGAGTTTTTATATAACCTACAGCGCAAGAACAGCTGTCATATATGAGGTGACAGTGGACACATTGGGCTGCCATTTGAATTTGGCCACAGTCACATTTGATTAAGACAGCATGTGTCAAACTCCAACTTTCAACATTGCAGGTGTAAAGTATGCATACTTCAGAAGCACCATCAATGTGCACATTGATTCAGATCAGGCATTTGGGTCCTGTGTCATTATCAATGGGTTGGCGGACTACCAATTGTGTAGTAGTGCAAAGCAGGAAGCAAAGTCTACATATGTAGAGATACAATTGCAAACTAAACACAAAAAATTTTCAAGCAATTAACATGCACTGATAAACTTTACTATAAGTCGATCTCCTTTACATATAAATCTAAACAAATCAGTGAAAAGACTAGACACCACATTTAACTTGTGTTTAAAGTGGACATAAATCCTAACAAACTTTTCCTTTTTACTCCCTTTTGGTGTATTCAATATATTTAAAAAAATTATGAGTTGTTAAATCTGTTCAAAAAAGTGAAACTATGCCTTTTAATCCAGAAAAAAATGCAGTGAGCTTTCTGTAAGCACTCTGCTTCTGCATTTATCAGTGTTATCAGTCATGGACAGTGTTCTTTGTGTACTACAGAACAGTTTACTGGTAAAATAGATAATTACTCTTAGACAAGAGTGTGTTACTGGCAAGATCACCAGGTAAAAGAAAGGGGGGGGGGGGATAATTATGTGGCCAGCACACCTAAGCACTGCCAAATTGCAAAAAAAAAAAAAAAAACCAAACAAATTAAAAGTAAAATAAAGTAAAGTAAAAATGTGTATATATATACACACACACACAGTAAAATAAGTATTAAACACGTTACCATTTTCTCAGTATACAGTATATTTCTGAAGGTGTTATTGACATGAAATTTTCACCACATGTCAGTAACAACCCATGCAATCCATACATAGAGAGAAACCAAAACAAATAAGTTCAAAAATTACGTTATGTGTAATAAAATGGAATGATACATGGAAAAAGTATTGAACACGTGAAGACAGGGAGGTGCAAAAAGGCATGGAAAGCCAAGACATAAGCTGAAATCTATCAGTAATTAGAAAACAATCCTGCCCCTTGTCCGTGCAAATTAATATCAGCTGGTTCAGTCTCAACTGATGTTTATAAAAAGATGTTTCATTACCAAGAAACATATTATGATGGGTAAAAGCAAAGAGCTTTCTCAAGACCTTCGCAACTCTATTGTTGTAAAACATACTGATGGCATTGGTTACAGAAGGATTTCTAAACTTCTGAATGTTTAAGTGAGCACTGTTGGGGCCATAATCTGGAAGTGGAAAGAAAATCATTTCACCATAAACCGGTCACGACCAGGTGCTCCTCGCAAGAGTGAAAAGAATATCAGAAGAGTTGTCCGAGAGCAAAGGACCACTTGTGGAGATCTTCAGAAAGACCTGGAATTAGCAGGTACAATTGTTTGAAAGAAAACAAACAGTGCTTTCAACCGCCATGGCCTGGGTGCATGCTCACCACGCAAGACTTCACTACTGAAGAAAAAAAAGCATGTTGAAGCTCATTTAAAGTTTGCTGCACAATATTTAGACAAGCCTGTGAAATACTGGGAGAATATAGTCTGGTCAGGTGAGACCAAAAATTGGTCAAATGGCACTGCACATCACTCAGAAAACACCATACCAACAGTGAAGTGTTGAGGTGGGAACATCACGGTGTGGGGCTGTTTTACAGCATATGGTACTGGCAAACGTCATATCATTGAAGGAAGGATGAATGGAAAAATGTACCAAGACACTCTTGATAAAAATCTGCTGCCATCTACCAGGATGATGAAGATGAAACAAGGGTGGAGTCAGCAAGACAAAGATCCCAAACACAAAGCCAAGGAAATTCTCAACTGGTTTCAAAGAAAAAAAAATAAAGCTGCTAGAATGGCCCAGCCAATCACCTGCCTTGAATCCAATATAAAATCTATGGAAAAAAAATTAAAGATCAGAGTTCATAGAAGAGGCCCACGGAACCTTCAAGATTTGAAGAGACTGTGTGGAAGAATGGGAGAAAGGGCCAAAATCACACCTGAGAAATGCATAGTAGAAATAGTTTCTCCATACAGGAGGCATCTTGAAGCTATCATTACCAACAAAGGATTTTGTACAAAGTATTAAATACATTTCAGTTAACCTGTTCAATACTTTTTCCCTGTGTCATTCCATTTTACCAAAAATACAGAAAAAAAACCACGATACAAATGTTTTAAATTGAGTTGCAGTCAGGTCAGTGAGTAAAATACGTTTTTGATCCCCAAGCAAAACATGACTTAGTACTTGGTGGAGAAACCCTTGTTGACAAAAACAGAGGTAAAACTTTTCTTGTAGTTGGTTACCAGGTTTACACACATCTGGGGAGGGATTTTGGTCCACTCTTCTATACAGATCTTCTCTAAATACTTAAGGTTTCTTGGCTGTCACTTGGCAACTGGAAGTTTCAGCTTACTCCACAAATTTTCTACAGGATTGAGGTCTGAAGACTGGTACGCCACTCCTTGACCTTAATGTGCTTCTTCTTGAGCCACTCCTTTGCTGTCTTGGTGATGGTCATGGTGGAAGACCCAGCCATGACCCATCGTCCGTGTTCTGCTGAGGGAAGAAGGTTCTCAACCAAGGTTTTACAATAAACGTCCCTATCTATTGGCCCCTCAATGCGGCAAAGTCGGCCTGTACCTTTAGCAAAGAAACAGCCCCAAAGCACAATGTTTCCACTTCCCTGCTTGACTGCAGGGATTGTGTTCTTAGAGTCATAGTCAGCATTTTTCTTCCTCCAAAACACAGCAAGTCGAGTTAATGCCAAAGAGCTCAATTGTGGTCTCATCTGACCACTGCACTTTCTCCCAATCCTTCTATGAATCATTTAGATGTTCACTGGCAAACTTCAGATGGGCTGTACATGTGCCTTCTTGAGGAGGAGGACCTTGCGAGTGCTGCAAGATTTTAATCCAGACTGTGGTCCCAACTGATCTGAGAACATTCACAAGCTCCTCCCGTGTAGTTCTGAGCTGATCCCTCACTTTTCTCATGATCATCCTTACCACTTGAGGCGAAATCTTGCATGGAGCTCCAGACCAAGGGTGATTGTTGGTTATTTTGAATTTCCTCCATTTGCAAATAATCGCTCCAACAGTTGTTTCCTTCTCACCAAGCTTCTTGTTGATGGTTTTGTAGCCCATTCCAGCCTTGTGCAGGTCTACAATCTTGTCCCTGATGTCCTTTGACAGCCCTTTGGTCTTGTTCATGATGGCGAGGTTTGAACGGAAGAAAGATTCTGTGCAGAGGTGTCTTTTATAAAAATAAGTTGTAATTAGGAGCACCTTCTTAAATTGACAGGACTAATCTGTGTACCACATGAGCACATAGCCAATCTGTGGGAGCCAGAATTATTGTTGGTTGGTAGGGGATCAAATACTTATTTTACTCACTGAACTGCAACTCAATTTATAACATTTGTATGGTGTGTTTTTTCTGAATTTTTGGTTGATATTCTGCCTCTAGTATTAGTAAATACACCAATGATAAAAATTATAGACCCTTCAATTCCTTGTAAACCTATCACGTTCTCCTGTCTGCCTTCCTGTTAGTGCCGTGAGTGAGAGGAGAGACGCAGTTGACTTACCATCTTACAGTGGATCCCTGCTTGTGCCTTGCAGCTCTATCAGTCCATCCAGATTGTGGAGAGCTGTATATCGCACCACCAATCTGACACCTGGAGCAGCCTGCAGGTCTTTCGGATGCAAGTGAGAAAAGGCATTAAAGTGCTGATTTTACCCATACACTAATCTGGCACCCTGCTCTGTTTCCTTTGTATGCTCATGAGGGATTACCCAGATCCACTAGCTAGGAGCTGCAGGACAGAGTGTGTTTCTCTCATCCAACTGCTTTGTGAAAACTAAGGATTATTCACTGTACACTTGAGCGCCGATTGTGCTTGTGTAATCACAAATTGAACTGGTTACTGCCGTTTCTCTCCTCAGATAAATCAGCTGCACTTACTCACAGATGGATAACATTAAAACCTTTTTTGTCACAGAGAAACATCAAATTTGACAAGCTATTTTTTACAGAACCCTCTCTCCACCCCACCTATCGCCTTTACACCAAATCCACTTATCCCCAACAATCCACCACATAGTGCTAAACATGAGCTATACATGCGCAAATTATTTTTATAAATTAGAGGATTTATTAGTCTCTGAAAACCACCAGTGGTGGGATATATAATTTTTATGTAAGTATTTGGAGCTTAACCTTACCCCTAGGGGGCTCAGAGTATATAAGGGCTGTAATTTCCTTGACTCTGACTTCATAAAAGAACGGAGACACATTTCTGATTTTTGCACCATTCAATGGATAAAGGTTAATATACAACAGAGGAATAAGAAATTAGCTAACCACTTGCCCTCCTGAGGATTTACCCCCCCCCCCCTTCATGACCAGGCCATTTTTTGCGTTACGGTGCTGCATTACTTTAACTGACAATTGCGCGATCATGCAACGCTGTGCCCAAATGAAATTTACGTCCTTTTTTCCTCCATGAACTAAGCTTTGTTTCGGTGGTATAAGCAAAAAAAAGACCGACAATTTTGAGAGAAAAAAAACACAATATTTTGGACTTTTTGCTTTTAAACATGTCCAGTAAAAAAGTTTAAAAAAAAAATAATAAAATTTCATCATAAATTTAGGCCAAAATGTATTCTGTGACATGTCTTTGCCAAAAAAAAAAATCCCAATACATGGAAATTAATTGGTTTACATGAAAGTTATATAATTTACAAATGGCGGTATAGATAATGGGATTTTTTTTTCTACAAGTAATGGCGGCGATCAGATACTTTCAGCAGGACATTCTGACATTGTGGGGGAAACTTAGTGTCACTTTCACCAATACAGTGATCAGCGTTAAAATAAAAAAAAAAAAAAAAAAAAGCACTGACAGCATACTAATGGCACTGGGCAGCAAGGGGTTAATGTGAGGGGCAATCAAACGGTTACTTTGTGCTGGGAGTGTTTTACTAGGGGGCGGGGGGTGTGTTCTTCACTGTAAGCATACTGATAGGGATGGCTGTACTGTGCGCACAGCCATCCCTAGCAGTGTGCTCGAGCTGACAGGGAAGAAGATTGTTTGTAAACAAAACAATCTTCCTCCCCATCGAAGATGCTTGGTAGTCACCAGTGGGTAATTACTGGCTGGGACCCGGTGATTGACATCCGCGACCATGAATGGCGGCGAGGGTAGGGCACGCGCCCCCTACCCGGAAATGCGAAATCACGTATATATGTGATTCTGCGCACAGGCGCCACCCTGTAGCCGTATATCTGTTATGGGGTGGTCCTTAAGCGGTTAAATATTCACAAGAGATTGAGGCAGTATACAATGAGAGACCGGTATCACTCGTTTTGTCTGTATGATAAATGGTTTGATGTATTGCTCAATAAAATTACAACAAAACAAGAATCCATTGTGGTCAAAAAAGTTAAATTTAATAGGGATTTAGAGGATTTTAAGTTAGAGTGTTTACTTGGGCTGCCCACCGACATACCATGCGTGGCAAACAGCCGCATAAAATCCCCAGTTCTCCTTAAGTCTCAAGCCCACTCCCAGATTCCTTAGACAGCGGGGAGATCATATTGTTCACCCCCATCCTATCACTTTCATTACAATAGGGCTAAACCCCAGGTGACCTTACCTTTACCTATTTGAACTCATTTGTTTGGTACAGTGGCCTTGGATCACAAGGTAGCCTTCAATACGCCTGATATCGCAACTGGTCAGATTCCTACTTATACCCCCCACAGTAAGGGACCTGGCTCTACTTCTGTTTCTACCAGTACATCTGGTTATTCCAATACTGTCCAGGAGAATGCCTCTCCTGATAATTCTGGTCACTATACATCTTCCCTGTCTACCCAAATGACCACTGGCCTAGCCATTTCAGATCATATGGACATGCACAATCCTACTTCCACTCTCCCTGTGAACATACATGCATCTGCTTGCATAGCCTCAACCCCTGATGACACCAGTCCCCCCTCATGATAGAGATGTTGGTACATTGCCCGTTAATACATGTGGAGAGAATCATCATCTCACTATGGTCAACAAAACAGCCACTTCCCCAGAGGTTTGTCAAGTCCCACCCTGTCTTGATTCTTTTTTAGTCCTCACTACACCTCGCCACCCACCCACCAGAGAAGGTGGCAAAAAGAAAAGAAAGAAGAGGAAGACAAGGTGGGAAGCACAAGAAAAAGATACTACACAGAAATACTTCAGATATCACAAAAATATTTAACTGGTCTTCTCACATACTTACTCTGGAAGAAACCTCTACTCAGAAAGGGTCTCAATTTTGCCCAAAGCAACCCCCCTTATTTCTTTGTCCAATTCAGAGATCTAAATAGGTTTATCTGCAAATTGACTCTAAAGTGCTATTATAATATGAGGAATCAGAAATCTAACATAGAATCACAACCTTCCCCAGTTCAAACTGAGACTCACATGTGGAACCAAGAGGACCTGATGGCTTTAGAAGCCCTTAGAACCTCTTGGCTGTACAATCACGTGTAGATGAACTATCCAGTGCATCTCTATCGAATGCCTCTATCACCCACACAGGACTCAAACCACCATCCATTTTTCACTCCATCCATTCGAAAGGCTCATTCATTGAGACTTTTTATCAAGTCACCTATGCAGACATGTTAAAGTTGTGTACCACTGCCCACTACTCCTTACAATATTCATAATTTGAGCAAAGCCGAGAGACTTGCACTAGACCATCTAGCTGGCAATGATGGTCTTATCATCAAGCTAGCAAACAAGGGAGGAGGCATGGTTGTTCAGGACAAAACAGATTATATCAGTAAAGCCATGAGATTTCTTTCAGATAATGATACCTATCAGAAACTCCCCAAAAAACCCTTAGACACTTACAAAATTGGGATTGAAGGCCCTGGTGGACTCAGCTTATCATATTAAGTTAAATGAGTTAGGAGAATACAATTTTGTTATACAGAGAACTCTACAGGCACCTTTACTCTTACCATCTACTGAAGGTGCATAAAAGACCTTATTTGTCCTCCTGGCATACCTATCACTGCAGCCATGGAGAGCCTCACCAGTGGCCTATCCCAGTATGTGAATTTTTTCCTACAGCCCATAGTCCAGTCTCTCCCTTCTTATGTCCGCTATTTCCTGCACTTGTTGGAAACTCTGTGCAGTTACTCATGGGAGGAATCCTACCATTGGCTCTTGCTCGATGTTAACTCTGTACATCTCCATACCCCATGAGGTGAGACTCACTGCGGTGGGGCATTTTTTTTGCAGGGGAGCCCAATCCCCATCACAGAGAAGCGCGGTTCATCTTGGACAGCATCCGTTTTTGCCTGTAATACAACTACTTTAAATTCCAGGGGTACTACTTCCTCCAGGTGCACCTTCCACGTCATGTTATGCCTACCTAACCATGGGTTGGTGGGAGGAATCATGCATCTGCAAGAACAACCCCTTTGATGCCCACATTGTGTTTTTCGGGAGGTATAGAGATGACATGATAGTCTTTTGGGATGGTCCCCCCTCTTCCATTGCCCCGTTCGTCCACTATTGCAACAACAATCAGCTGGGTTTTTCCTTCACCCATGTGTGGAGCCCTAGATCTAGAATGGTCTCACAACAAAAGGCCATATTATATCCAAGACCCACTTTAAACCTGCAGGAAATTTCTACCTGCATTTCAAAAGCTGTCACCACCCCAAATGGAAACAAAACATCCCCAGGGGGCAGTTCTGCTGGTTGAGAAAGAATTGCACCCTGGATGATGACTTTACCCAACAAGGACAGGTCCTGAGGGACAGATTCCTGGACAAGGGATATTATCCAGAACTGGTGCCCAAAGCATTCCAAGAATGTCAATCCTTTGCCCCCAGAGACTGTCACACAACACCTGTGACTAACACTAAGATCACGTTTATCACCCAGTATCACACCTGACATTAACAGATGGAAAAAATTATAAAAGACATTGGAGTATCTTATTACAAGACCCAAAATTGGACCCAGTTTTAGCAGATAGACCCAGGATAATATATAGGAGGGCAAGAAATTTAAAAAATATAGTAGCTCCCAGCAAGATTAATTATTCAGCTCCCAACTCTTCTCACCCCCTTGCCACATTTTGTAAATTAACTGGCATGTTTCAATGTAAGAAAATTAGGTGTAAAATGTGCCAATTTGTGCATCATCGCCAAAAGAAATTCCACGATTCCTCTGGTAAGACCTATTCTATAAACAGGTTCTGCACTTGTTCCACTGAACACGTGTCCTATTGCCTGTCCTGCCCCTGTGGCCTCCTCTACGTAAGCAACACGGTGCATACTGTGAGGGACGTTTTGGGGAGCACAGGAGGTGCATTGAAGTTGGCAGGGATGACCACAGTGTTCCCCGACACTTCCTCACTCATCATGACAAATCTACAGAAGGTGTAAGAGTCTGGGTAGTGGAGTTTATTCCACCTTGTGACACCCCAGTGGAGAGGTTCCAGAAGCTTTGTAATAGGGAGACTTTTTGGATATTTACCCTGAACACCTTGGCACCCAGATGTTTAAATGAAGAATTGGATATTAATACTATAATATCATCCTTAAAATCCTCAGATTATTTTTAGCTTTTGCAATTTTTTATATACAATTTTTTATGATGTGTATAATTTTTTTTTTATTCAATGTGTTTATTTTTATATATGCATTATATTGATTAAAAAAATGTTTTTAAGAATCTCTTGCTTTTCTATGTGTAGATGTATATTTATCTGAGGGTTCACACACAGTTTATTACCTCAATGTTGTT
Source organism: Staurois parvus (assembly GCF_062004578.1). Taxonomy (NCBI): domain Eukaryota; kingdom Metazoa; phylum Chordata; class Amphibia; order Anura; family Ranidae; genus Staurois; species Staurois parvus. Next base: position 2,708,410 of record NW_028317945.1, read on the forward strand.
ATTGTTTTAATATCCAATTTACAAAATGTTAATTGTTTACACACTGTTATTTTAGTTTATTAACATTGTATTCTCATTATTTTACTACAATTTACCTCCTGTGTAAGGATGGATTTGATCCAACGGCTGCATGGCTACTTATTCAATCTTAACTGACTCTTACCCCTGAGCCACGCTTAACACTGATATTCTCCACTCATGTTTTTTTACATTGCTGTCAGCTTCTTGTCTGGCTTCCTGTTAGTGCCCTGAGTGAGAGGAGACACGCCTTTGATTTACCATCTTGCAGTAGATCCCTGCTTGTGCCCTGCAGCCCTATCAGTCTATCCAGATTGCAGAGAGCTGTATATCGCACCACCACTCTGACACCTGGAGCAGTCTACAGGTCTTTCAGATGTAAGTCAGATATGGCATTAAACTTGTTTTTAACCATACACTAATCTGGTGCCCTGCTGTTTTCTTTGAATTTCTTTGTAAGTGGGCAAACTTACAAAATCTGCAGGGGATCAAATAATTATTTTCCCCACTGTAGGCTTTTCACTTTGCTATGGAAGAGCAACTTTGCAATGGAATTTACCCCAGAACATAGTAAATGAGGTAAAGCTCTGCTGACTTCCATCCTCCAATCAACTGCAAAAAAAACCCATTTTTTTCTTTTATTTTCCTTGCATTCGCTTGGGTATTATTTGCAAAGTGAAACTTAACCACATTCATTAAGCCCTAAGCAAATTTCGATGCAAAGTCCAACTTCCCTTACAAACAGCCTAATTGTCTTTAGCAAATAAACCCCACTGTGTAAGAGCACTGGTGAATGCAGGTTGTCCTCTAAAGCAGCAAAGACTTCACAAACCAAGGAACAGAGATGACCGACTACCAGAGGGTGCAGTCCAACAAGCATGCTCACAAATGGTGCCCAGGGAGGGCTTTTTTTTTTTTTTTTAAATACCAGTAAATTTTTATTAGAATATCAAGAAAACAGTTCCATGTCAAATGCAGAACCAATCTTGCATAAAGTAACATAAGAAAGGCACAAATTGGTTTAGCACCAAAAATTTGAGAACACCAAGAACAACAATAACATGGGTTCTAAAGTACAACCACAAATGAACCCCCACAAGTACATGTAACAGTATTTATACAGGTTACATAGTTACAAAGTTAGTCTAGCTGAAAAAAGACAAAAGTCCATCCAGTTCAACCATTAAAAAAAGTTATAATCCCACACCCACAGTTGATCCAGAGGAAGCCAAAAAAAATAAATCCCAGCAAAGCATGATCCAATTTGCTCCTGCAGGGGAAAAAAACAAAAATCTTCCCTGATCCCCCGAGAGGCAATCAGATATTTCCCTGGATCAACATTACCTATAAATGTTAGTAACCATTAAACAATAAGTATTAAACAATAAGACCCATAGGTCTTCCATTCCGTCTAAAGGACAGAATGGAAGACTAATAAGGGCATATAAGTGGGTATTCCCAACATATGTGGGCATTTGTAGCTTCCAAACAGCATCCCCCACCAACAAAAAGGGGAGTAATCAGACAACAACCAATTTAGTTTAACCGGGGAATAGTACCACCACGACAATGACTTATAGTTCATCTCAGCCAAATTTCTAATGTTTTTTTAAGACTATGTAAATGCTTAAATGTTTAAAGTCTGACCACGTACAGTACATCAGTGAACAGGCAACTTGTTGCATGAATATAGAGGGAACTTACTGAGGCCAGCTAGCTGTGAAGAGAGTGTGACATCAGGCGCTTGGGCAGTAGGTGGAGATGTCTCAAGGGCAATGAGAGAAGGTGAGGCATCTCTGCTATTCGACACCTTTAAAAAAAAAAAAAAAGAAAACAACCTTGCTGAGATTCGGTTTAAAATTCTCATTAGCATTGGCAAACTAATCAATGTCACACTGCTTCAAGAAATGTAAAATTCTTCTTTGAACATTCCTCTGGTTGTAAGTCCAGCACTGGATAAGAAGCTTTCATATACAAGTGAATTAGCTGCACAGGAAATCTACAAGACCTGTAATTTATGAAAAATTCATAGAAGACATTATGAACCCAAGTATAAAAGTACAAGATATAGACAGGGCAAAAGATCATTTGTTATCATAAACCACAGAAATCTAAATCCTCTTCTTGGGATTCTACACATCAGCACAGAATGATGTGTCACAAACAACATGTTATTTTGTAGCTGCAGTGCTAAATCAGTCATGGGCAAGTGTTTCCAATAGCGATAATCTTCACCACACAGTCATTCAATAGGCTCAGCTAAAGCTACTTATTAAACTCCCACCCTGGAACATTGAAATTAGGTTTGTGCTTTTTCTCACAATAAAATACCAGAATAATTTTGTAACAATTTATGGTAACTAGGACTGTTTACCCAGACTATGTTAAGAAGAAGCATGGTTAGACTGAAATCAGACACAGGCTGGCAATCTGGAACATTCGACAATATGAACTGTAGGCTGCTCCCTTCTGTTTCAGTCAGACAGTAAAGGTCCACTGCTGCCATCTGACATCACTGGATGAACTTTCAAGTCATCTTTCAAGTAACAGATGTAGTTCCTGTCTATAACTGCTATTAGATTTTATGTAATCAATCACATTTCAGGAGCAGGAATCTTTTTCCTATCCTCGAGTCAGCAACGGCATTCATCATGATCTACTTAGCAGGACATTTATGTTTTAAACAAAGGACTTGTAAAAAAAACCCACAGACCCCCACAACCACTTATCCAACAATATCCAAAAATTCCTCCAAATCTAAATACGGACCAAAACAAATTGCACATGTCTAAAACATGCCATTCATGTTTACAATCTCTTCAGTTTGAACGATTAAAGGCATGCTCAGCACTGAACACTCCTGTGTTCCATTCAGGAAATGCAAAAGATGGGTAACTACAAGAGGCATATTTATTGATCCTCTGCTTGCCACTCTGAAATCCAACTACTGAAGTGGCCCAAGCTTACAGGAGAGTGTGGATGGAAACCAATGGAAGGCTTACTGAGCTGGCCAGCTACAGCATTTCTGTTTCTCCAAACGCCTTATGTTAGTGGCAGCAAAAAGGTTCATGGTATAAAACTTTGGGGTTGTATGTATTGCAGACATGTACAAAATGTATGTTTTGCTTTGGAATACACATTTATATAAAATTATTTCTTACTACATATATGAATTCCCCATGCACATGGAAGGTTTGATCCATCAGCATGACTGCCCGGCATTTCTGGGCAACTGGGTGGCACAGGTACAGCATCCAGCTACACTTCCAGCTACCTGTCAAAATCCATGATGGGCTGAAATAAGCAACCAGCTTTGTCTGCACTTTTCAGTAGGGAAAAACCTACTGTGTATGCCCTTGAAAGCATACTGCCCTAAAAAAGAAGTACCTTGCTCGGCACAATGTCCAGTCGCCGTGTATTTCAGCCTGTCATAAATTTTGAAAGACTGCTAGCAGTGGTGCTGGAGCTTTAAAGGCGACATGGTAATGCACGGTAGGCGCCATCTTGGTACACCAGGGTGCATCCATTACACCCATGTTAGTGGTGGAAAAGCCTGTTGATTTCTATAGAAATGTGAGTGGACATTTTGGCGATTTTAATCCTATTTTAGCAATAAATAACAGTATTACACTATGGAGTCTCTTTTTATGGTCCCATATGAAGTACTTTAATGAGCTTATATACTGACGCCTGTGGATGGAGGTATAAGAGGGAGTGAAGGAGAGACCAGCAGGGGCTGTGGAGCCTGTCCCACCAGTGTAGTGGATTGTGATAGACAGTCCAAGTTCTATTAGATGATCAGTAAAATGACAATTTTATAGTCTTGCTACTCTCTGCTTCTCTCTCTCTAAATTCTTTACTCTCTTAAGAAAACAATCAGATATAAGGCAATGGAACAATGATATTCAAAGATGGTGCCTTCATCCGGAGTCTCACCCTAGGTGACTCATTAGAAGAAAAGTATCTTTTAATGTAAACAACCCCCATAAAAGGGAATGAGTCGTTTTGGTGACAATGATTGGAAGATATCAACACGGATGGAAGAACACGCAGGAAATCTAGGGGACTTTTCACCCAATCATCGTATATGCTTCGCCTGCGTCATGAGACTTATAAATGTTACTGTTATTTCCTCAATAAAGTAGAAATTAGGAAGTTGGCAAACTGCATTCTGTGCCAGTGTCTTACTTCCACGTGCATGTATTCTCACATTAATTAGGCTCACTGGTAGATCACAACAGCTGTGGTCGGCAAGTGATCACATCCAAAACATTTTGGTGCCCAACGTGGGGCCCGAGTTCTGAACACCGGAACCAGCCGACCCAGAGTGGACGAGGTAGACTGTGGGGCAGACCCGGAACCGGTGGAGACTGATCACCTCCGAGAAGCGGTAAGTGAATTTTATGTTTAATATAATTCCTTACCTGCACGGTCCGGGATTGCCCAGCGGGACTACCCCCGTCTGGCTGTCCGTTGATCAGCAAAGGACAGGTACTTGCTCGGGGCTCCTTTGAACCCACCTGTCCGCGTAACGTTATCTACCAGTGTGATATGTCTTGTCTTTTGTGTTGCCTGTGTGTACCAGTGCGTGATTGGTTGTTGCTGATGCGCCTCTGAGGGAGGGGAGAATTACGGCAGAATATTCCTCATCAGGAGCACAGCCAGAGTTTGGCTTTGTGGGGAAGAAAAATTTTACTCTCGACAGGCGTGTCTGAAATACTATGTCATGCCCACACGGTGTATGTGGATTAATGTTTGGTGTACATGAAGAAGGGTGGGGATTGGTGAAAGTAGTACAAGGAGGATACAATCGCACCCTCCTGGGATTGCAGTCACTGACGCCTGCAGCCCCCGATATATTGGTTTACAGGGTTAATGTACATTACTCAGTGGAGCTGGAAATAGGGAAGTCACTGCAGGAGATAGAGGACAGAGAGAGAAGCGGGGGGGGGGAGGGGGAGTGCTAACTGCTGCCCATGGGTTCTGCTTCAACCGTCTCACGACACAGCACTCTTAGAACAGGAGAGAGTGACGGCTTTGGGGTTCACCTTAGGGTACCCGGGAGGGAAGTAAAACAAAATGGGACAGAAACTTACGAAGCCAGAGAACAGTTCGTTTGCTTGTGAACTGGTGGAGGAGAGAGAGGGAGGAGAGTATGTAAAAAAGTTGGGAAAGTTAAACAAGCTGGGTGGAACATGTAAGAATGGTGGGAGGTTGCAGGCGGAGGACTGGAGGAAACTGTGTAAAGAGAAGAAAGGGCTTCTAATGAAGCATAACATGTTAAAGACAGCAGAAACTTGGTTTAATGTGGCCCGTGTCCTACACCAGGAGGGATGGGTGGAGCAAGAGCTGCATCAGGACGGGGGAGTTGTATATATATATTACAGGAAAGGAGACGCGCCCGGCAAGGCGCCAACCCCCTATGATGATGGCCCGTCCTGGAGGTGCGAGGCATGCGGAAATATAGGAAGGCCCCACCCCGAGAGTCCAGATACCATGTAGTCAGAACCTCGGGAGATGCAAGGGATGTTCAGTTGAGAATCCGGGGTGGGAGGAGATTTGCAAGGGGTGTGACCGGAAGCTGACTATGCAACATCTGACGCTTCCAACTCAGTCACCTCCATTTCCGCCCCCGGCCCCGCCCCTTCAGCCCTCATCAAAGATGGCGGCGCCCAGTGAGGCCACCGGAAGCCATGTTGTCTCTGTGCCTAGCAAGCCAATACACCCCACACACCTCATGCCAGCCGCCCCCATTTGCCCAGTGCTGTCTCTGGCTCCCAACCACCTTCAGCGCTCCACACACCCCTAATGCCTGTAGTACCACCACCAAACCGAACAGTAGCTTCAGACCAATTTGAACTGAAGACACCCACAGAATGGCCAGGCTGGAATTTTACAGATGTGGTGACCCCGACCTCTCTGCCAGACAGAAGAGGATGGGCTCAAGAAAAGACAGTGTCCGCGGCAGTCCGCCAGGTCACCCGAGAGGATGATGCTGTCTCCATTTGTTCCCAACGGGATGATCCGTTCTCGGAAGGCCATAGTCCAGAAAGCAAACCACTCATTCAACTTCCCCGAACCACACAACCCCATTGCCAAAAATTATCTATGTATGAGTCTGGTATGGGAGCAGATTCAACACCCCATCCCTTCTCTTCCTCTCACCACCACAATCCTGTTTATCACCCCCAGGGATCTGAAGAAGATCATCCCCGCCCAATCCGCCCAATTCCCCCCCCGGCACCCAACATACCTGATGCTCCTATCATGTATGTGGCCTTCACTCCATCCCAAGCCTCTGCACTAGTCACAACTCTCCCGGACCCGGAGAAACACCAGATGCCTTTTTACTGGCGCATAGCCCAGATCCACAAGACCTATTCCACAGCTTGGAGGGACTTAGTGAGCCTGTGTGAGATCAAGGCTGGAGATGCATATTGGCCTATAATGGAAAAAGACCTCACCAGAGTAAGGCCAAATGAGGACACCACTTATGCCTCGGGAACTTCCTTCTGTGACCAGCTGCAACAGTGGGCTAGAGAGAGACTAGCGGACGAGGCCACCACGTTGCAGGATATTACCCAAGATAAGACAGAGTCGGTGGAAAAATTCCATACTAGACTAACACAGGTGTTTACAGACCTGGGATTCAGTGTCCATAACAAGGTACATACACAAATGCTGGCCTCGGCGTTTGTATCAGGACTAAAGGAGTCTGTCCGCAAGGGTTTGATAGTCGCCCGCCCGGAATATCGTACCCTTAGCTTAGACATACTACTGCTGGTGGCAAGGGTCTGGAGGCAGCCCAGATGACCCGGAAACCAACACCACTCATGTTGTCAACCGGAGAACAAGCCCCCAGAAGGAATTCACCCGTCTGCTTCAATTGTTGGAAGCCTGGACAATTCAGAAGAGAACGCAGAGCTCCCAGACGTCCACGGCGACCCAATAACTACAACTCAGGGTGGGAAGAGTCTCATTTGCCGCCACCTCCAGGACCCACACGGACAGGTCCTACCCAAGAACATCTGAACCTTCTCCAATAGGACAGGGGCAAGCCTGTGTCCACCCCCCCTTATGACTGTTTCTTCCCGTGGACATTGTGCTAGTGGGCCCCTAGCAAAGGTCACTGTCCCCATTGAGGGACATCCTACACAATTCCTAGTGGACACAGGTGCAGCCAGAAGCATTTTGCAGAGAGAAGATCTACCCAATGAGACATACCTCTCAAACATTGATGTCTCCTGAGTTGGAGTGGATGGCTGCCCACAACGCAGTTGGCTTACAAAACCTCTACATATCGGCACATTGCCCAATCTTCTGTCTCGCTTTGTGGTGTCAAACACTTGCCCGTTGAACCTACTGGGAGCTGATGTCTTATCCAGGTTGCAAGCAACTAAGGTGTCCTTTTATGACACAGAGAATAGCTGCGATTCAACGGATCTCAGCTATTCTCTGGTCATTCACAGTTTATGACACTCAGGAGATCATGTCAGCCCTTCTCTGGAGATCTGTGTTCTCCCTCCAGATTCTCCAGCCCAGAGCTGGAGAATCAGAGGGACCGAAAACTAAGCAGAGATAGTTTACCTCTGCTTAGTAAACTGATCTTTTACTATAATCTGGAGAGATTATAGTAAAATGAGCCGTTTTTCAGAGTTTGTAGAGCGTTCTCCAGCGTTTGGAGACCGTTCTCCCTTCGTTCGGAGAACTGCTTCATAAACTGCATTCACAGGAGAACTGTGTTCTCCGAGAATGCCGGAGAACTGAGCAGCGATCTATTACCGCTGGTTCACAAACGGACACCTATATCCTACCAACCAGATGGCACCATTCAACTCTCCACCCCCCTGGGAGAGGAGGACACCTCGGCTCTGTGTTCATTACCACTGATGATGTCTCTACAGCAAGTTTTAGGCCACCCCTTACCAGACAATGTAGAGCAGGCCTTACAGGAGCTGCCACTCACTCTCTGGTCCACCGGCCCCGAGGATATTGGCCATCTGAAAGTTACTCCAGTGTTAGTCCAGCTTAAGCCCAGAGCACCATTGCCAAGGAAGCCTCAATACCCTCTGAAGCAGGCCCAGATGGACGCCATCTCCAAACAAGTCAATGTACTTCTGAAAAATGGGGCATTAATTCCCCGTGTGTCCCCATGCAACACCCCCCTTTTCCCAGTGAAGAAAAGAACTCCAAAGGGTGAGCCCACCAAATATCGCATGGTTCAAGATCTGAGAGCAGTCAATGAGGCAACTATCTTGGAAACCCCCATTGTGCCAAACCCCCACACCCTGCTTGCAGGAGTGCCTCCCACAGCCCAAGTGTTCACAGTCATTGACTTGGCAAATGCCTTCTTCAGTGTCCCACTGGACCCCTCCTGCATGTACCTCTTCGCCTTTACTCACGCCGGCCAACAGTATACCTGGAGAGTTATGCCTCAAGGGGCCCAGAATTCGCCAAGCCAATTTACAAAGGCCATGGCAACCATCCTCAGCACCTGGCAACAGTCCCACCCGGAAGTCATAGTGCTCCAGTACGTGGACGACTTGCTCCTATGTGCCACCAACCACTCTGAAGGAAAAATCGCCTCTCTGAGCCTCCTCCACCACCTGGCTGAACAGGGCTGCAAAGTTTCCAAGGACAAGTTACAGTGGTGCCAAACTTCTGTCATCTTCTTGGGACATTGCATTTCCCAAGCCACTCGTTATCTCACGCCGGATAGAGTACGGACTATCCAGAATGTCCCAATACCTCAGGGACCAAAAGCCCTGCATGCTTTCCTAGGGTTGGTTTCCTATTGTCGTTCCTGGATCCCAGAAGCCTCCATCTTGATGCAATCCCTCTATGATGCCCTGAAATCTGAACCCTTTTTCCTGACAGAAGAAGCTGTACTTGACTTCCATCGCCTGAAAAAGGCCATTTCCACTACACCTGCACTAGGCCTACCAGATTACGATGAGCCCTTCAAACTCTTCGTGGCTGAGAGGCAGGGTCATGCAACAGGAGTTGTCAGGAATGGACTCAGCACTGGTGGTGGGACTCATCTGCCGTGTGGGCTGCAGTACCGGGGCTGACCAGCGGGTGCTCTCAGCAGCCAGAAGCTCACTCCTGCAGTCAGCCAACACCTGGGGCTGATTGCAGGAGGTGTATTTAAGGAATGACTAGGCCTGTGATCAGGGCCTTGGTGTATGTTTCCCATGAGCCCCTGTACCTTGTATCCTCTGTTCCTCTGCCTATCTGATTTGTTGCAGACTCTGCATTGTTCCTGACCCTGCTGACAGTCTCCTGTTTAACCCCTGGCTTGCCTGACCATCCTTCTTCCTGATCCTCTGTACCGTGCTGCCCGTGAGTTATTGAACCCGGCTTGTGACCCTGACTATTCTCTGCCTGCTCCTTCGGTACCTCGCTGCCCGCACGTTGCTGACCTGGCCTGCCTGACTACGCCTTACGCTACCCAGACCATCCATCCATCCTGCACGGATCCAGCCATTCCTGCTCACACCTTCTGCCTCTTCACATCAGGCTTCCTACCTGCATATACCTCTGGCAGATCCCTCTACCACGAGCAGGTGTACTCAGGGGCCGCGACCTGGTTCCTGTCTGCTCCAAGTCCATCCCCACCATCAGGGGCCCTGGTGAATAAGCAGACTGGGACTTAGACTCCGCGCCCTGGGGAATCCTGTCCTGGGGACTGCTAGGGGTATCACCAGACGGTCGTTAACAGAACCATATGGCCGGCCTGACCCTTCCATCTCTCCAGCCCTGACTGCGCCTGTGTTCCTGCACATACTAAGATTAGTGGAAGGTTGGTTTATTTACTGAGCGTTGTATATTTGGGTAGCGAATAATAAATTGTATTATTATATCATTCCTGAAGCCTGTTACTTCCCTGTGTCAGTCCACACATTTCTGGTCATACCCAGATCCCTGACAGGAGTCCTGGCACAACGCAACAGAGGTCGCCTCTGGGCTATTACTCCGGCAGGTTGGACCCGGTTGCACAGGGTGGTCCCTCCTGTCTGAGGGCTGTCTTTGCTGCCCATCTTCTTCTAGATAAGACGGCAGACTTTGTCCTAGGACACCCCCTCACACTTCTGGCCCCCCATGACATTACTGCAATATTGAATCAAACCCAACCATCTATCTGCTGCCAGACATCTGCAACTACAAGGCTCCCTCCTCCTGCCTGATCATGTTACCCTGGTCAGATGCTCCAAGATAAACCCTGCAACTCTTCTTCCTCTTCCTGAGGGGGGGGTAGAAGAAACAGAAGACACCGAAGACATGGCATCAGAGGATATGGCACATGACTGTTTGGAACTTATGCAGGCAGAAACTACACACCTAGCAACAGTCCAGGATACGCCCCTATCAAATCCTGATCTAATACTTTTTGTGGATGGATCCCATTTTGCAGATAATGCTGGCATCTACCACACTGGATATGCTGTGACTACCGACACAATGGTACTGCAAGCTAGACCTCTTCTACCTTTTATGTCTGCACAAGAGGCTGAACTAAGGGCCCTCACCAAAGCCTATGAATTAACAAAAGGAAAGACAGCCAACATTTACACGGACTCCAGAAATGCACTAGGCGTTGCAGTTGACTTTGGCCTAATCTGGAAGATGAGGGGCTTCCTCACGGCAGCTGGGACTCCTGTAAAGCATGGAAAGGTGATCAACCGCCATATGGAAGCACTCTTACTACCAGCCCAAGTGGCTATACTGAAGGTGAAGGCCCGTGGTAAATTGACCACTATGGAAGCGAAAGGGAATCATCTGGCAGACATGGCTGCTAAGCAAGCTGCGGTCAGGGAGCAGGAAGAGGATGAAGAGATGTGCAGTGAGGTGGTGCCTGTGTTAATTCATCAGACAAGGACAGCCAACTCCAGGAAGCCCAGGATAACGCTTCAGAAGCAGAAAGGAAGGAGTGGATACAGAAAGGAGCAGTTAAGGACAAAGGATTGCGGGTGGTGGGGAAAAAGGTTTTGCTCCCCAGATCCTTATATCAGGCCACAGTGCAGAGGGCACATGGGGCGTCACACCTGTCCAAGATGCTAATGAACTCTTTGATCAACAAGTACTACGTAGCACACGAAATTACAGCTTACACAGACAGATTCTGTAAGTCTTGCATTGTGTGTGCCAAGTGCAACCCTGGAAGACCTGAGAAACCACCAAGAAAACATCTGGCCAAGGCACTATATCCATTTCAGAGGATCCAGATAGACCATATCCAGATGCCAAAAAGTGGACGATTTGAATATGCCCTAGTGGTGGTGGATATGTTCTCAGGATGGCCAGAGGCATTCCCAGTAACCAACCAGACGGCAAGAACCACTGCCAAGAAGCTGCTCACGGAGATAGTCTGCAGATATGGGGTGCCCGAGGAGGTTGAAAGCGATCAGGGACCGGCTTTGACTGCCAATGTCACAAAAGAGATCTGGGGGGCTCTGGGGGTCACACTTGCATTTCACACACCCTATCATCCCCAGAGTAGTGGGAAGGTAGAGCGCCCGAATGGGGTCCTAAAGTCAAGAATGTTAAAAATGGCCCAAGAGGTAGGCATGGGATGGCCGGACAGCTTGCCTATTGCTCTCTTCAGTGTTAGATACACACCAAGCGGGAGTCATGGGTTTTCTCCCTATGAGATTTTGTTTGGGTCCGCCCCTAGACTGGGTACCTACTACCCTCAACAATTACAATCTGTCTCTTTGACAAAGTATGTGATATCTTTGGCACGTGTGTTGACTAATATCCATGCGCAAGTTTTCTCCTCCATTCCAGATCCTGAGGCGGACACTGGAACGCACACTTTGCAACCTGGAGACTGGGTCTTGGTCAAGAAGTTTCTGCGGAAACATACATTGGAACCCAGATACGACTGTCCTTTCCAGGAGCTCCTGCTGACAGCCACCTCAGTGAAGCTAGAAGGAAAGAGTACCTGGATCCACGCCTCTCACTGCAAGAAAGCTAAGCCCCCAGAAGACAATTAGAACCATGAGAGTATACGCATATATCCTTTTATATGTGCTCTGGGGAATGGGTAGGGGACAAAGAGTGGCAATCACATGGGAAGGTGGGACATCCGAACAGAGTGGCCTGATAACCTTCTGGTACAATTCTTCCAACACCCGTGTGGCCACTTTCGCCTTTGATTTCTGCTACATAGTGCCTTGTCCGAAACAACCTTGGCAGTGTACTATGTATCGGGACCGTTCCCAACACTCCAGTAGGATATATATATGTGTGACGGATGACTACATGGGGAGAGGATTGTGGATACTCGGGCTCCGTAGGATGGAATACGGGGCCTGACTGGGGGTAAAAACCACTAAGTGCTTTGAACCGTAAAGAGAAGAATGGGAAGAGCCTAATTGATAGATTGACTATACTTAAAACAGGCACATGTTCATATGAAAAACCAACAGGGAGAACCATGCCACTCACCCTCACCATAGAGAACCCCAGCCCAGGAGATAAGGGGCTTTACTGGTTGGGACACTGGTTGGCAGGAGCACATGGGGGAATGATGGGAAAATTCTGGATAAAGGATATGTATGGGTCAAAACGATGGGAATCTTCCAGAAACACTGCACCCACCCACAACCCACTTATGCCAAAGATCAAAACGTTGGCAGAGATGGTGGCCATAGAAAACCCTACATACGAAGATACCATAGCAGTAGAAACCGGCCTCTCAGACACCAATCTATGGTTAGAATGGATGAGATACAATGCAAACTCACATGAGTCCAACTGCTATGTGTGTGGACATGCCAGACCACATCTGGGGACGGTGCCATTAATCCTAACAGATTTCATAGAGGAGTGTGTCTTAAGCCTGTATACCAACATCTCTACGAACCAGTCTTTATGTGAGGACTGGAAGAAGCATTACCCCCTAATCCAAGGAGACGAAAAGGCCCCAAATGGTTTAACTATATATCCTGGTAATTATACCTGCTATGCCAACTACGAGGGAGGAGGAAGGTTCCTGGGGAATTTCACAAAGGGATTCTGTGCTGCTTATAGTACAGCCCGGTTGGATCTAACCCAGAACCAGGTCATATCATTGGGGGATATATTCTGGATCTGTGGTGATCAGAAGATTAGGACCCGACTGACAGGGAAGTGGAGAGGGGAATGTACCCTTGCCAAGGCCATAATGCCACTGCATATCTTCTCAGATCCATTACTTAAGGGGGCGTCCAACCCCCCCCCCCCGTGCAACCAAGCGGAAACGAAGTGCCCCACAAGGGAGTTTTGACCCCCATGTCTATATAGACGCAATAGGAGTCCCAAGGGGGGTACCTGATGAATTCAAGACCAGACACCAGGTGGCCGCAGGTTTTGAATCCCTATTCCTCCTCATCACTGAAAACAAGAATGTAGATTGGATAAACTACATTTACTATAACCAACAACGGTTTGTAAACTACACACGAGATGCCCTAAAGGGGATAGCAGAGTAGTTGGAGGCTTCTTCTAACATGGTCTTTCAAAATCGTATGACACTCGATATGTTATTAGCTGAAAAAGCGGGGGTCTGTAAAATGATACCAAAGACCATGACCTGCTGTACGTATATCCCAGATAATACAGGCCCAAATGAGAAGGTGACACTGGCCATCAAGAAGCTGGAGGACCTATCAAAAGAACTTAAGGAAAACTCAGGTATTACACATCCCTGGGATCAGTGGTTTGAATGACTGAGTGGCTGGCAGAAAGCCCTTGCCCAAGCAGGGGTGGTTATCCTGGGTATTATCATTCTAATGGTGGTAGGCGCCTGCTGTGTGATCCCTTGCATTAAGAGGCTAATAGGAAAAGCTGTGAACGAGATCTCCCCTACAGTCCTGAACTATAACAATGTTGAACTCCCCCGTGAAGGAAGGGAATTCTATACTCCCTTACAGACCGTGGCCCCTGACCATATTTCAGACTTATAAAAAAGGGAAATGCTACAATTTCCCCCCCCCCTTAACAGACAACTATAAGCAGGGAAAGACAGTGCCTGACTGTGGCCTTCTCAGGACGCATCGAGACTCTAGGGATGGATTAGCCACTCAGGGGCTCTATATGAGTCTTAAAAGAGTTCCAAGGGGGGGGCCACCAGGCAGTTAGGACATCAGAAAGACATAGGGACAGTCAGACATAAAATAGCCATTTTAAGGGGGGATTGTAGTGGATTGTGATAGACAGTCCACGTTCTATTAGATGATCAGTAAAATGACAATTTTATAGTCTTGCTACTCTCTGCTTCTCGCTCTCTCTAAATTCCTTACTCTCTTAAGAAAACAATCAGATATAGGGCAATGGAACAATGATAATCAAAGACGGTGCCTTCATCTGGAGTCTCACCCTAGGTGACTCATTAGAAGAAAAGTATCTTTTAATGTAAACAACCCCCATAAAAGGGAATGAGTCGTTTTGGTGACAATGATTGGAAGATATCAACACGGATGGAAGAACATGCAGGAAATCTAGGGGACTTTTCGCCCAATCGTATATGCTTCGCCTGCGTCATGAGACTTATAAATGTTACTGTTATTTCCTCAAAGTAGAAATTAGGAAGTTGGCAAACTGCATTCTGTGCCAGTGTCTTACTTCCACGTGCACGTATTCTCACATTAATTAGGCTCACTGGTAGATCACAACAGCTGTGGTCGGTAAGTGATCACATCCAAAACACCAGGAGATTGCGAGCAGGATCCAGGGTGATCCAAAAGGCATTGTGCCCCTAGAGGGTCGCAGTGGGAAGGTGAGCGTGCATGCCTGCTGTGTAGGATTCTCACTTCACTTTCTCACCAAGCACAGGAGCACGCATGAAAACGCATGGCTGGAGTGACCATGCAGCAGTTTTGAAAGTTTCATATGGACTTTTATGTGATATTGTGGTTTGTTTTAAAACGGGTCATATGCGCCCTGCTGTGTAGGATTCTTACTTCACTGCCTCACCAAACACAGGAGCACACATGAAAACGCATGGCTGGAGTGACCATGCAGCAGTTTGAAAGTTTCATATGGACTTTTATGTGTTATTGTGGTTTGTTTTAATACGGGCCATAGCACATATCACCTATGTGGTAGATATTTATCCCTGTATAGGGATTCACTGTGGTTGTAATCACATTCATTTCTGCTATAATCAATCCCTAGACGGGAAGAAAATTTATACCACCTATGCAGGTTCTATAGAACATCTTACTCTGCATTGATTATCACTTGTGTATCACCAAATCAGATCCGATTAGGTCTAACACCATATATAGAAAATTGTATCGTATGGTTTATATGTTACTTACTATTATCCATTATATAGGGTGGTTATATCCACCAGCCAGCTGTATATTTAGCACTGCATCATAGTGTCAATATTGTTTATATCCATCTTGAGGGGATGTTTGGATGCTAGCTGCTCCCGTATAGACTTGTATAGCAGCGCAGGAGGACCCCCAATTATAATAAAACTAAGCAAAGCTAGTATGTCCACAAGGGCCTAGGCCCCAGTAAAAAAGAGGTAATATATCACATGACCACTCAGGCTGGAGACTAACAAAAAAGAGCTTTCAAGGGCAATGGTGCCTGTACTGCTAAAATGGAAAAAAGTAAGAAATTCAGCAGGATACACATTGTCAGCTCGCGGAGACTTCCTGGAAGCGTTGAGCCTGAAGGGTTCGAAGAGATTGAGAGCCGTTTTGACTCAAGGAAGGCGACTTGCGTGAAGATTGAGATCCCTGCAAATGTGCAGGGATAGAGGCCTCCTCAGCCTAGGATTGTGGCAAGTCAAATTTCAGTTCCTGGAAGTGACGACAAAGATCCGAAGGAGAAGAAGCCTGGAACTGACGAACTGGGTAAGAGAAGGAGAGCTTAAAAATGGAAATCCCCATCTATATTTGATATCAGCAGACTATAGAATTTGTAGGCAGGGTCTCAGGGTACGGCGTTTTGCTATTGTGACTGGAGACAAATCAGCAAACAGCTGAAGGGAGTTACCCTGGAATTCCAAAGTTGGCCGGTTTCGAGCCGCCTGCAAGAGGCGTTTAGTGCGGTAATAGTGGAACTTAATAATAAATGTCCCTTGGGGGGCCCTACGTGGGTTTGGGGGCTAGAACTCAGTGAATACGATCGAATTGCAAACGTTCCAGAGGGATCTCAGGAGCAAGTTCCTGAAAGAGGGCAGTAGCAGTACCCTGTAGATCAGTTACCACTTCAGGTACTGTACGAATGTGGAGGTTATCTCTATGGGCCCTATTCTTTATATTTTCCAATTTATCTTTTAAGGAAGGTGTCCAGCTCCGCATGTAAATCCTCCACTTCCTACTCATGACCTTCCAAGACTGTAGTAGCCAGATCCATACACTGTTCTAATTGATGAACACGATGGTCTAATTCCTTTAGACCTTTTACCAGATCGGAGGACAGCTTGCGAGAGGCAGTTGTATTCTGTTCCCACACAATGGAACAGAATGTATGTAGTAAAGCTTCAGGATTGTGCTCCAAAGAACTGGTTAAAACAGAGGGGAACTGGTGCTGACTGTCCTCACCTGAGTCCGGATCACCTGTAAGCCACGTGGTGTCATCGGGCTCAGGAGGGCTGGGCGCCATTTTGTCGGACTGCCGGGGAGGGGAGTCTTTTTGCTGGGCCCGGTGTTTAGGCTTATTGCGCAGGGTGTGATGCATCTTCGGGCATAGGACAGGTATTCGGCAAGCACCTCCGACCTTTTTTACCAGTGCATAGGGATTGGAAGCCTGATATGCCGAGGTAAATGTTCCAGTGGTGCGGGACAGGGAGATCAAACGGCCATCAACCCTGCACACGCACATGTGTCCCCCAACAGGGGTACTTTTACATAGGGATAATCTCAACAGGGCAGTCCATGCATCTCGCCATAGGCTTTAAATTGTAGAAGAGATTGTCACAGCTAAAAATAGGGAAGGGGGGTAGGTGCAGGTCGCTCCGCAGAGCCTCTGGACCAGGTCAGTCCTCTTCTCCCAAATACACGGGCAGCTGAGGGTGTCACTATCTCCCTAGCAGCAGCTCACCTTATCGGGTTCCAAGCTATGACTGGGTGCAGTGTAAGGCAGGTCCAGGCTTAGTGTAGGCCGCAATAAGCCTTGATCCAGGTATGGGGCTTCAGCCAAGCCAAATCTCCCCTCCGGGTAATAGCCACAGCCCGCAGGGGGTCCCCGATGCAAGCGGGACCCAAAACTCCGGCCGTTGGACCCGGGTATAGCGCAGGCAGGGTCTGGGCCTCGTAGGCCGCAATCCACTGGGACCGTTGGCCACAATCCAACCCGGGTCTCCTCGGTAGACAGCTGCCAACCTCCACAGGGGCCCCCAAAGTCAGTGGGACCCCGTTATGTCCAGGATGGACTTAGATGCAAATAAGAAGCGGCAGAGCTCTCCCCCTATGCGACCGCTCCCACCGCCATCTTGGACACACCCCCCTGATCAGTCATTTCAATTAGAGGTTAAAGCGGAACTTTACCCATAAGAACTTGATAAAAAATAATGTTCTTTGGAATGCAACATACATACATTTCACATTAGTAATTATGCTACCAAAATCAGAGTATGCTGTAAATTGCCTCCAGCATTGCTCCTGTTTCTTCTTACAGGAGGCTGCCATTTTGAACAGCAGTAAATCATAAAGAGGAACTAAACCCATCAATTTAGAGGTTTCAAAAAACAGTTATATTCCCGGCATTCCAGGATTGCTAACAGTCACATTTGTTTGCTTGTATCCTCAACCAAATTGTGAAACCATAAAATGGCTGGTGTCAAATCTGATTAAGCATAACTGATCAAACAGATTCACATATATGCAGAACCGCATCCAATCCACAACATGTGAAAAAACATTACATATGTTTTAACCGCATCAAATCCGCATAACATGTGAAAAAAACTTTGCTTCCTATGATGCCTGTTTACATAATGTCTGGTGCACTGCCAGTGCAGATTCAGTGCGGTTTTAAAAAAAAAGAGTCATGTCCAAATTCTGAGCAGCGAGGTCCAATTCAGGTGCGGATTACAGGCTATTGACTTCTATGGGAACAGTTTCTATACTGCATATGTGTGAACAAGATAGGATCCTGAGCTAATCCTGTCCTGAACCTGATGTAAACCTGACATGAACCTGTGAATAACTACTGTATCCATTAGCTGTGAAACCTGAGCTTCAATCTGCACCACACATGTGTGAATCAGCACTTAAGGCTGTCAGCACATTGGCCTCTACAAATTCAGCAAGTGCCTAAAAATGGAGAGCAACTAAGCATGTGCAGAGCAGGGTAAGACAGTGTAATACTGGATTTTAAGTAGTATAGGCACTTATTTTTACACCTCGTTCACATCATACAAGCATAAAAAACAATGGGAAAACCACATATATTTCACTTGCAGAGACATGAGTTTACATCAGTTTTCACGCACGTTTCAGTGAATTTTATACATATTGCAGATTCATGCGCAGAAAAAAAATCTGCACGTGGTATCAGTGCTGTGGTGTAACACACACAAAGAAAACAATTGTTTGTTTTATTTGGGGGGGGGGGGGGTTGTGCCCTTGCAGAACACGTGCAGAAAAACTGACTTCTCTGCACCATGGTGTGAAAGAGGCCTTAATATTTCACATAGATATACCTGCCAAAGAGGCCAGCCTAAAGTGATGTAGCAGGTCTTCATTTTCTGACTAAAGTTCCACTTTAAGGAGTGCTCTTGGTAACAGAATTCTGGCATAAAAGACTGGCCCAATAGATAACCACCATGGAGACTCAGGCAGAAGAAAATAATTCAGATTTAGGCCACATAAAAAAAAGGCCCAACTGCTACAGTGATCTCAACTAGCTTTTGGGTCCCATGCCAAGCGGCGGACCTCCTGTGGTAAAATTTCCAGATCTGATGGTCTGGTATGACAACAGGTGGAGCATGCTATCGCTGTTGCAGGGACCAATGTCAAGAAAGACACATGCAGGGCTGTCGCAGTGACTATAGTGAATTTGGTGATCTGGGAAATCCTGCAACAGTTGGCTGCTGGGGTGAGTGTCCAGGATCTAATGGTCCAGTATGACAGCAGCTGCTTGACAGAAGAATCTTCTGTGACTAAAGCTGGTCACACACGGCTAGTTTATGAGTGGGCTAAAAGAAAAAAATCAACAGATTGCTACATCCACACAAACGAGATGGATAGAGAATTCAACCCTGCCAGAATATTGTATTCTGACAACGGCACCCCTGGCTTTCAGAAAACAGCGATCAGCAACATTGCGGATTGTTTAGCCCCTGATTAATAAAACATTTCCAACATGTCTCTTCAACATGTTTGACATGGAGTGGGGTCTGCCACACTAACTGAAATTCGGTCAGTTCCTGTTGAACTGCCTTCTATTTCGATCAGTGTACTGCCAGCATAAGTCTAAATCCAGAAGCACTGGAGAGAAAGAACAACCTTCTCAGTACAGTAAGCTAAACTGTATTTGTATTCTGGGGTATAACTACTAAACAGAACTGTGCCTCATTTGATTTGCATAGGTAATCCTTCTATAGGCTGGAGACATACCCTGCACATTAAAGAATGAAGTCCTGTGTCCTCCAGGGGTAAAAAAAATCAATTTTTTTAAAGTTACATTTTCAGTCCATTAATTCATGAAACTGAACATAGATTCTAGAATCCGTTTTTCATCACTCTGTTGACAGAAACCTCCATTACCTGTGCTTCCGGAGCTCTTCCAGCCTGTCCAGAAAAGATCCTCTCAAACCTAAAAATAAAATCATATCTAAATGATACAATGACTTTAAACAAGGCATTTAACACAGGCACATTTGGTCTTATGCACACACAGCTCTTCTGGATGCCTTTTTCCTGGCAGAAGAAAAGGAGAGTGAAAAACGTGGCTTTTGGCACATTTTTGAAACATGTTTAGGTGCGTAAAATGTTTGGGTGTTCATTCACTTCACTGGACAGAATAGTAACTTATTCTAGCCACTGAAATGAATGAACACTCAAGTGTAATTGTACCAAGTGTTTAGGTGCTTTCTTTTATGTCCAAACGTTACTCTGCTGAACACTATTTTGGTATGTTCAGATTTCTGCCCAAAAACACTCTTGCCTTTAAATGCTTGTAAAAGCTAATGTGTACATGGACACATTGGCTACACATAGGGGCCTTTAGGGGCAGAAAAAAAAAAAGGTAAAATGCATGTAAAGCAGGGTTTTTTTTGTGTGTGCATGAGGCCTGATGCTATTTTATACCCTTTTTGTCCATGTAAATACAAGCTTTGAATCCTCCTCAAGTGCCCCAAACACCTGAGGTCAAAATAAATTAGACGAATGGCCTATTGCACATATGCCTAATGAAGACTATGCCTCATACATCACCACAATGAGCACCAGTTAAAGTTTCTTATGATTGACTCTCTAGCCCCTTCACTCTTTCTATGACTCCTTTCTGAAGGTTGGACAACCCTGTGATTTTGGAGAGCGCCAACAATGAGGAATTTTAAAATTAGGGCAGTGCACGGGTTATAATGCTAAAGCTGTATACGTGAATACAAAAAGTTAATTCAGCTATCAAAGAAAGGTCCAAATCTGCATCTACATTTTCCTCTGAAAAAATTAAGCTTGGAGAAGTAGTGTTGTAGTTTGGGAATTGTCTTTTAAAAATTTTTTTATGTAAAATATACACTACAGCCATCATTCCCAACTACTGTCACTGCGACTGTGCACACTGTATAGCACAATACAATCCAAAATAGCAGTGCATTTTATTACAACTCTCATATATAAAAAAATATGGTTGAATGGGAACATTTTCGGTTTGGCAGAACAGAGGAATATTGACTTTTTTTTTTTTTTTTTTTTATTTTATTTTTTTTTTTTTTTTTTAGGAAGGAGGGTACTACAGCATTAAGGATATAAAGATTTTTAAAAGAGGATTGAGAATATTACACAGATAAAGATATAAACAAAAATATACTGTATAAACTATAGCTTATTGGACAGTATTTGCTGCTTTGCTGCTACTAGCTTTGCTGCTACTTCAATGCCCATTCAATATTTCGAGACACGGCACCCAAGCTGTACTGCTCACAGCAGCTAGGAAAAATACTTTTGCGTGTCCACTAATTTGATTATCTTATGAAACATACAGTATATTATGCTTACTGATCAAGTGTTCCCTATATAGAAGAGTACATGGTGCTATCAAAATGCCAGGTTATTGAGAGGGACGTATAACAGGTTACACAGAAGCATCTCGGCTGTAGACTAGTGACATAATCCAAGCTGACCAATTTTTTACCTTTCATGGCGCAGAAAAACATTGTTGAGGTTGTCATTTACAATAAGAAGTTCTTCTATAAGCTGTTCATTGGTCACTTGAGGTATGAGCTCCAGGATTCTTTGCTGCATGGACCGGCACGTACGGTTTAATTCCTAAGGACAAAACAAGCAACAGTCAGGACAGTGAAAATTATAGGGCTGAATATGATGCAGAAAAATAGCAGCATAACACAACATGTAACCTGAACACAGTGACAGAACATATTAAATGTAAACGGAGAATCTCAGAATATCACACAACTGTAATAGAACTGTCTCGACCACAGCTGGGAGTTAATCCATACAATCAACGCTCACATCTTATAACCACCAATATCAAAAAGTGAAAAAAAGCTCAATTTTCAACTTCACACTAGATTGATCAGCTCAATACATCAACTGAATCAAATTGTTGAAAAATACCTCTGGGGGAGCCACCCCCACCCCTAGCTCATCCATGTTTAAAGTGATTGTAAAGACATTTTTTTTTTTAAATAACAAGCATGTCAGTTACCTGCTCTGTGCAATGGTTTTGCACAAAGCAATCCTGATCCTCCTCTTCTCAAGTCCCTCAACAAACGCTCTTTGCCCCCTCCCCCCCATCCTCCCATCAAGTGCCTAGCATAGCAAGCCGCTTGCTAGGGGCGCACTTGTGCGGGCTCGGCCCGCCCCCTCCTCACTGGCTGTGAGCCTGTGAGGAGGGAGAGAGCTGCTGCTCTCATGCACAGAGCTGGATTGAGATCAGGCTTAGGCCAGTATAAAGGAAGGGGTCACTGCACTCAGGTTTTTACCCTAATGAAAAGAATGCATTAAGGTAAAAAAAAAAAAAAAAAAAACTCCAAACTTTACAACCACTCTAATAATAATAATATTTAAGAGAAGAAAAAAAAAAAAAAGGCTTCTATACACCAATATTCACTGTCAAGTAATCCTGCATGGCGCCCCCCTAGTGGCATCCTAGCTGTTCCTCACTGCACGGTGGGCAAGTCTTGTTGCCACAACCCTCGTAAAATCCCATAAGCTGCCCCTTTAACACTATGGGGTTGACTTACTAAAGGCAAATCAGACTGTGCACTTTGCAAAGTGCAATTGCACTCTGCAACTGCAGTTGCTCCAAAGCTTGGTAAATGAAGTAAAACTTCCCTTTGCCAAGAATACCCAATCACATGCAAAGAAAATAAAAAAAAATAAATAAATAAAAAAACAGCATTTTTGCTTGCACATGATTGAATGATAGAAGTCAGCAGAGCTTCTGCTCATTTACTATGCTCTGGAGCAACTGCACCTGCACTGCACAGTCTAATTGCCCTTAGTAAATACACCCTTATGTCCCTGTATTGAATACTCTCAATCAATGAGCATCGTCCAGGTCACCGGGAAGAAGCATGGACACTGAAAAGAAGACCCTCCCACACTGCAGGCCAAAAGATGAAAGATTTGGAAGTGACCTCTGTTTCAGTTAGAGTTTTTTGTTTAGTTTTAAATAAAAAATAAAAAAAAGGCAAAAGAGATTGGAATGATATGGAAATAGGTTTTTCACACACTTGAGTTCCTGAGCCACCATCTTTCTACCACCTTAATTCCCAGAATGACAACCCCCACCCCCAGCATGTCTGTTCCAAATCTCATACCTTTTAGCATTTGTAGTTTACCCTAACAAATTATACTTTTACATGTGTATACACATGCTTTTTGGGACAGATGAGGATTTAATTTGTTAGCAAATTTGGTTAAATGTTCTAGTTTTTCCATAAGGAAGAATTTATGAATAAGGTACAAAAAAAATTACATAACATGTATAGATTTACATATGTATATATAATTTCTGTCTTGCCAGAAAAATCTGCTGACTGGAGTCTAGTAAGAGACATGGACTCTATTATTATACAGGATTTATATATTACCAGGATTTATATATAACCAACAGTACAGTCACAATACAATAAAATACAAGAGGGTTAAGAGGGCCCTGCTCATAAGAGCTTACAATCCAATATGGTGGGGAAAATGGTACAAAAGGTTATAACTGTGGGAGATGAGCTGATGGAAGAGATAAAAGTTCAGTTAGTTGGGAGGTGCAACAGGCTTACCTGAAGAGATAAGTTTGCAGGGATTACCTAAAGCCAGTCAGAGTAGGAGATAGCTGGGCAGACTGGGGTAGAGAGTTCCAGAGGATGGGAGAAGCTCTGGAGAAGTCCTGGAGACAAGCATGGCAGTAGGAGACGAGAGCTTGAGAGCAGGAGATCTTGGGAGGAGCGGAAAAGGACTGTTTGGGTGATATTTGGAGACAAGATCGGTGATGTAGCTTAGGGCGGAGTTGTGGATGGCTTTATATGTTGTTTATGTTAGTATTTTGAATTTAATTAGCTGGACAACTGGAAGCCAGCGGATGGATTGGCAGAGAGAAGTGGTTGGTAAGGTAGCCAAGTCTGGCAGCAGCATTCATGAAAGACTGAAGAGGGGGACTAGCCTATGGAAAAGTAGGCCTATGTGAAGGGAGCTGCAATAGTCAAGCTGAGAGATAACAAGGGAGTGAGTGAGTAGCTCGGTGTTTTCATTTGTTAAAAAGGGACAGCATGAGGGGAGGGGCTGATAGTTGATATTGATCTTGATGGGAAAAATCATGCAGAAGGGCATAAGTGTGGGGGGGGGGGGGTATATTATCAGTTCTCTTTTAGAGAGATTTAGTTTAAGGAAGTGATGTGACATTAATGTTGATATGTCAGTAAGTTGGTAATGTGAGGGGAGACTGGAGGTGTGAGGTGAGCAGTAGAGAGATATATTTGGGTGTAGAGAGATGGTATTGGAAGCTGTAGAAGGTTATCAAGTGACCAAGAGAGGAGGTGAATATGAAGAAGAGAAGGGGTCCAAGAACAAAGCATTGGGGGACTCCTACAAAAAGAGGAAATGGAGAGAGAAAAGACAAGAGTTATAGGTAATACTGAAGGAGTGCTGTTATAGATAGTAGGAGAATCAGGAAAGAGCAGACTCTTGGAAGTCAAGAAGGAGCGGATGCTCAACAGTATCAAAGTCCGCAGAGAGGTCTAGTAGTGAGAGTATAGAATAATTTGGAGTAGTAGCAGTTGGTTTTAGCAGTTAGTAAATCATTAGTAAGTTTTAGTAGGATAGCTATCTTCAGGTGACTAGACAATGGCAAAACAAGAAGACTGCAGGGACATCCCCCCTATATAAATCCTTCCAATCTCAAACAGTCTTAGTTATTCCCTTAGACAAAGGTTCTTTAGTCATTATGATTGGGATGTTCAAAAGCAGTCCAACTAAGGGGTGGGAAACACCCCTAATACCACCAGCAGGCCCATTAGAGGAGGCCTGAACAGTCACCTGGTAGAACCTGAACTTGTGAACAGAAATTAAGGTCACAGCCTTGCAAATCGGGGATACAGATGCTTGATGCATCAACACAAACAGCCCCAGTGGAATGGGCTCTGATGGAAAAGGGAGGAATGACAGTATCACCTCTACGATGGCATCCAGGAAGCACAAAAAGGGACCCTGCCTTAAGAAGAGACATGGTTTCCATGTAAACTCGCCTATGCCAACCACATCTATACAAGCAGTAGAGCGCTCGAACCACATCTGGACAATGTAAGGTGATTTACTTTTCATGTTTTGGGCCAAGACAAAGGGAAGGGATGAACATGCCCTCATTGAGGTGGAAAGAAAAAGGTTTTGGTATTAAAACCTCCCTATCCAAAACAAGAAAAGGCTCTGAGCTGCTAACTCAGAAACAAGCCTAACAGACGTGATAGCAACCAGGAAGGCAGCTTTAAAAGGTAGGGTTCTCCAACAGAATATCTGTAATTGGTTTAAAGGGGGAGTCTTGACTCTGATCCCATAAAACAACAACAGATATGGTAAAATGTGCTTTAACAAGAAAGCGAGGAACTATCCTTCAGACTAAAGGCCCTAATGATGACTTGTCTGATCTACCTAGTAATGGTGGAGCAAGAAGCAAGGAGACCCCTATGTTAACCACCAGGGCACAAAAAGGAATACAATTGCATAAAAGCAGTAGTAGCTGAAAGATAAACCTCCACTGCATGTATCAGATCAAGACAGTGTAGAGAAATTTCCTTTGGCTGTTTCATAGCAGTATGTAAGCAAGGAAGAACAATGTCCTGCTTTAGGTGGAAAGTAGGGACCACCATCAGCAGAAGGGAGGCTTTAGGCCCCAGTGAAACATTGCCCTTGTGCAACATTAAAAATGGCTCCTCATAGTATAAGGCTTCTAACGCAGAGGTAATCTGCTCATCAGGTGTCCTTGCAACAGAGAAGTGTATTGATGAAATTGAACCAAATCCCCCTGAGTCCTAGAATGTTGATGAGAAGGAACGCTTTCTCCGATGACCAAGTCCCTTGCACTGAACTGGAATTCATGATAACTCACCAGTCTGACAGGCTTGCAACCATCATGAGCACCTTTTTATGTCTTCAGAGAAAAGGGCTCCCCTGACTCCAGTGCTGGGTTGAATATTCAAAACACTAGGGAGAGTCTGGCCCTGGAGGTCAGAAGAATGGGACATTCCAAGTGATAAAGATTTCATAAATGTATAATATAATTATGAATTATAAAGCTGTACGACTAGCTTTTTTTACTTATAGAATATCATGCTTATGTGACTTAAGGGTTTGCCTTTCTACCTAGAAAATATTATGTCATGTCCAGTTGCTCTGCAAAATCAATAAGTTCTATTTGTTCTGCTAACTTACTCTGTTTAGTTAAAGTGTAACTAAAGGTTTTTGTTTTGGATAGAGTGGAGTGGGACTAGTACTCCTGTCAGGTTTTATTGCTGTTTGTGTCCTGGTTGAGGAGATTCACTCTATTTGTCCTGTTTACTTATTCCACCAAAATTGAAAGTAAAGAAAATCCCAAATTTTGGGTTGTTACCAGGAATAGAGGGGAATCTTCCAATGAGTATACTAATTTTGGTGACCCTGGTAACACCCTGAGATCCCCTCACTTGAGAGGTATTTTCTCTCACTTCCGGTTTTTGCTATGGGACAAGACATAGAAGGAAATATTCCCAATAGGACAAAGATGACAAAAAAATTGACAGGAGTTGAGTTATAACCCTCTATTACTCTATCCAAAATGCAAAAAAAAAATGTTGCCTTTAGTTTTACTTTAAACATATCTTGTTTAGAAAGTATCTAAAATTTACCAAAGACCACGATGGAGTAAAACATTTAGTTATACTTTGATATACTACTTGTTGAAAATCATCTATAAGATGGAAACATACCATGTTAATTCATTAATTTAAAAAAGATGTCCATGATGTTAATTCATTAGCTTTCATTACTCCTATGTTAACTCATTAACTTGTGATATGCCTACGATATTCACTGTATAAAAAGAAGTGATTAGTCAAATTTTCAGTTCAGGACCTTGGTTTGTCATATAGTCTGAACTCTACATCAGAACTATGACATCATACTTTTAAAGGGCCATCAATTTTCTTATCACAAAAACCAAGTCTGTCTCATGCTGCTGGAATATTGAGTTGCAACTGTCTGGAGTGAAACTGGGTATTGTGATATGGGGGGTGTTTAGCTCAGTGGTTGATGCCTTGTTTAGTGAAGTCCACAACAGATGGAACAGTTTTAAGGCCCTGGTAGTCCACTTTTATTAAAAAGAAAATGGAAAGTCCATAAAACATAAGGTCTCCCACACAGGGGTTCTTCTCCAGCAAAAGATACAAATGAAAAATGCTAGCCCACTTGGCTCTTAAGCTCTCACTCAAGCTTTAATTGTAGGACCTCTGATCTTTACCCTAGTCACCCAGACCTAAGATTCTTCAATACAGATGGATTCACTCCCAGGCCTCTCTCTCTCTCACTTTAATGCACACAGCTCCTCTCTGGCTCCGGGAGAAGGTTGGAGTCCTCCTGAGTCCTGGGCGAGAGATGCCTTTGTCTCTTGGGTGGAGCCCTGAGAAATTCCCAAAACTCCATTATAAGGCCTGTTTGCACCTGAGCACACATCCTGCTGGTCCCCCACAAAACCAGGCCACTGGGTTGGAGATTCCATTCTGCCCAAGACACTATTGAACCTTTAAACTTCAAAGCCCCATCCACGAATACCAAAACCTGGAGAAGACTGCAAAAGCAGTTTTTCCCACTCAAAATAAACGCTCTTTAGTCCTGCACTCAGCAAACGTGCAAACCCTGTGTCCTTTTCTTGACGAATTCCACAGTGACAGCACCTCGTGCAGTCACAGTATACAGTACAAAGCCACCTGCCAGACCTTTCTCCCAAAACAGGTGTCCAGAGAGACATGAATATCTCTCCTAGTAGAACTTTGTAAACAAGTAAAGAAAAGACTGGGTAGCAGCCTTACAATCTTGAACAACAGAAGCTTGATGCTTAATCACCAAGGAAATACTGACACTCCTGGAGGAATGGGCTTTAAAGGGGTAACCTTACCCTTGAAACTATAGGCCTGAGAAACAAGCGGACAAATCCACCTAGAAATAGTGGAGAGAGGCCTGACCCTCAGGCAGAACAAACACGAAATCAAAATGGTCTAAAAAAAACTAGACCTCAGATAAACTTGAACAAGTTTCAAAGAGTGAAACACCATCTCCTAAAAATGCTTAGAACAAAAAGATGGCAACACAATGTCCCGATTCAGGTGGAATAAGGTAACCCCTTTAGATATGAAAGAGGACCAGAGCTTGTAAGCCATCATATCCTGGTGAAAAAACAGAAAAGGCTCCTTGCAGAAAAGCACAACGAACTCTGACCATGTGAGCAGAGAAAATGGCTACTAAAACAAAAGAAAATCTTGTACAGATAGGTTCCAAAGGAGAAGTCTGCAAAACAGCAAGACCAAATTAAGATCCCATAGAGATAAGGGAGGCCGTACACATGGATCAATCTATGTAACACCCTGCACTAAAGCTTTCGCCATGAAATGATAGGTCTCTAAAACAAAAG
This sequence comes from Staurois parvus, assembly GCF_062004578.1. Classification (NCBI taxonomy): domain Eukaryota; kingdom Metazoa; phylum Chordata; class Amphibia; order Anura; family Ranidae; genus Staurois; species Staurois parvus. The sequence continues at coordinate 2,736,715 of NW_028317945.1, forward strand.
AGCCAAGGCTGAGATTTGTCATTTGATAATGCTTACAACCAGTGGCATCTCCACACCAGGATTGGAGAAAACTCAAAATGCACCCCCAAGACATATTGTTAGGAATTAAATTTACAAGCCTCAAACCAGACAAAAAAGACTATGTACAGCGGAAAATTTCCTGGATGACCACCTCCTTGCTTTGAGGAGGGTAGGAATGAGAGTCATAGACCAAGTAGGTTCTATCAGAATTATATTGTAATGCCCACAACCTTCCTCCTGCAAACAGACGAAGAAGCAGCATAAATGGAGGGAGGGCACAGATGAGAGAAAACTTATCCCAAGTCACCAGGGCATTACCCAAAAAGGCCCACGGATCCCTGGTCCAGAACCCAAACCTTTTCAGTTTGTTGTTGAATCTGGATGCAAACAGATCCATATCTGGCACCAACCAGTGAAAGAAGGGTCCATCCTCCCAGATTCAGCTGCCGATCGCTGAGAAGAAGGTCTTCCTGACAGTTTTCCACACAGAGAATGTGCACAACAGAGAGGGCTGTAACGTGAAGTCCTGCCCAAGACAAGGCCAGGTTTGCTTCCTTCTGAGCAGCAGGATGTCTTGTCTTTCCTTGATGCTTAAGGCATGCATTAGCCGTAGAACTGTCCTACTGCAATCTGACAGGGAGACACTGAAGACAGACATACAAATATAGAAGAGCCAGTCAAATTACCCAAGTTCCAGCTTCTCTGAAGAGCATATTCCCTGAAACAAGAGGTTCTCCAGAACACCTCCACAGCCCAACAGGGCTCCCACTGCAGGCTGAAGCGCTGCTCCACCCAAACAGAAAGATGCTTTAAAAGATGATCTTTATCCTCTTATTGTCAGCATCTGTAAAGAACAGGATCTCATCCATTGGGACCGCCAGGGTCCTGTTCAAGTAGGGAAAGGGTAGGTCAGCAGTCAGAGAACCTCAATTTATGTAGAATTCCTACACAGAAAAGAAAACAGATCGCTTCTGGTGGTGGTGCTGGCCTGATCTGTGATCGCAGGAAAAATGCCAAGAAACAAAATGTTGGCCGCACTGCCAACGGTGTAGCAGAATTAAAATCCGGTGTAGCGTTTACGGTTTCTCTGTCCAGTCTTGGAGCTGTCATGTTCTTATTATATGGTCTGTGAAGATTCCAATAAAGGATTTTATTCTGCTACACCATTTCCAGCGTGGCTAACCTTTGTTTCTCAGCAATGCAGAATTCCTCCCCACAGGGTACTAGTGAACAAGTGCTTTGGTGGCAAAAACATCTTCTCTAGGTGAGCCCAATCATCATACATCCCTTTCTGCAATACAGGGTGCACTGGAAAGTGCTTGGGATTTTTTGGCAACCACCAGGACCCAAAACCAGTGACTTTAGTGAAAGAGGATTCTGGCAATGGTAACTTCAAATGGTTGTAAAGGTCAAAGGTTTTCTACCTTCATGCATTCTATGCAGGAAGGCAAAAAACCTTCTCTGTGTAGCAGCACTCCCAGTCCTCTCGTAATACTTACCTAAGCCCCCTCTCGATCCTTCGATCCGGTGATATGCACTGGAGTCTCAGCAATCCCATGACTCTCTCTCCTCATTGGCTGAGACAGCAGACTGTCAATCACAGCAAGTGAGCCAATGAGGAGAGGGGGTGGGGTCAAATCATGGCTCCATGTGTGAATAGACACACCGAGCAGCGGGTGCTGCCCATAGCAAGCTGCTTGCTGTGGGGACACCCAACAGGAGGGAGGGGCCAGGAAAACCGGCGAGGGACCCAAGAAGAGGAGGATCTGGGCTGCTCTGTGCAAAACCACTGCAGAGAGCAGGTAAGTAGGATGTGCTTGTTACTTAAAAAATAAATAAATTTAAGCCTTTAATATCACTTTCATTTTCGATAATGCTTACCACACCCACCAGGACACACTTCATCTTGAGAGGCCTTGTCCACAGAAGATCCCCGATCCACAAGAGCTTCTACCTCTTGCTCATCACGAGGAGTTTCCTCTGACGCCTCAACCTTCCTCAAAAAAGAAGTAAAAAATTCCCGTTGGCATCCCATATATTCCAACCCAGTGAGAACCCCTGAAAGCTGATCATGCAGCACAGATATAGCTCACTTGCCACAAAGGTTTTAGGGAGTATTGTGCACCTGAAAAAGTGGAAATACTAAAAGTAGGGATCCAATGTCAATATGATCCTCTATAGCCATTGCAGAGAAACCTTCGCAGGGGATCCTCCCTACCTGATAAAGGGATCCCACTCTATCAGCCTTCGCCCCCTCTTCCACCTCTCTTCCTGTACAAGGCTATGGCGTGTTGGCCATGTGCCAAGTAACCCCCAGTAGATAACTGTCCCAATACTTGCTGTGCATGATGCTGCAATGACTATAAACAAAATTAATTTCCACTACTGCGCAACCAGCACAGGCCCCCGTACCTCAGAATGCACAAATACAACACCCAGGACAAGCAAAAAAGGCTAACGTGCATGGTACCACATTTGCACTGGACCACCGCTTGTGAGCTCTACAAATACCCAATCACCCCATAAAATATGAAAAAGAACTGCCAGAAAGGACTGCCCAATACTCCACAAACATTGCAGGCACTCATCACAAGGCCCAACCTTCACCAATTGTGGTAGGTGCGTCCCGCAAGCATTTCAGGGACTCGTCTTCCCTACAGGGGATCACTGGACCTGTATAGCACCCGACTGTCACTGTCATGTATACAAGAGCCAGGCACAGGCTCCCACTGTATTAAGAAGTTTTCAGGTATCCCCTCATTCCCCCTCCCTCAGGAATGCGATCAGCGTGTGATGCTGAGCCCCTGCCTAACAATTCTTTGCCAAATAAGGATTGGCTTGTCCGTGGTAGGAAGATACCAGTTGATTTTGTGTAGAAAAAGAAGCTGTTATGCTTTGTGTGTAGTCAGAGAAGTGAAGGCTTTCTGCGTGCAACATCTCGCAGAGAAAGAGAAAAGATCTCCCTGCCTTAATATCGAAACTAACAGTGGGAGATCAAAGCATCCTTTTGGTCATGAGACTTGAAGCTGCTTAAAACCAAGGCTGACTTGCAAGTACTTTAACCCTTTAAACTCCTGTTATCTGTTTGCTGTGCTCTGTGTATATATATATATATATATTACTTACATCTTCTTTCTGTAAATATTTTTACTGCACCCTTTTGACCTTTTGGTAATAAATCTTACTTTCTAAAAGTGTTGAACTGTTTCTATAGCTCCTGAATGTAACTTATGAATCCCTGCCACTGGAGAGCGCTACTATGAGTATTTAACCCTCAGTATCGCGCTCTCTACAGACCGGTTATACAGACGGTAAACCAATCATCCTAGTGTATTGCTTAGTTTCCTCTTTCTCTGTATAAAAGGAGGTGGTGGCAGTGTGGAGAGTTAATTGCGTAATTAACCTAACCCAGTAACAATTGCATTCAGGCTGTCAGTACGTCGATCGCGGTCCAATTAGCTGGAAAATCGTTGTGCAGGGTGAAGCTGGGTGTGGCATTGTTACGCACGTGACATCGCGGTTTTAGATTGGCTAGTCCTTCGGTCACAGGTTTGGTGAGAAGGGCTGGGGTCTGAGGCCGCGCCCATCACATATTGTTGGCAGCGTACGTGGGATACTTACATTAAGAGCTTCCGTGCAGTGTTAGAAATTAGCTCTGCACTGAAGGATTGTAACCTTTGTGGACACAGTCCTTAGAAACAAGCAGGAGAGAGAGAGAGAGAGAGAGAGAGAGAGAGAGAGAGAGAGAGAGAGAGAGAGAGAGAGAGAGAGAGAGAGAGACATAGCAACAGCTCCTTCCTTTTTCTACTTTCTATTCTATCTTGCTTGCAATTATGCCTGGTGCAGCAGAATACAAGAAAATGACCAAAAGTGATTTGAGTGCTGAATGTACCTCGCTAGGAATGGACGTCGGTTGCAAAAATCGCGAAGATTTGATTCGGGATCTAGTGGCGTATGATATCCAAGCAGATCAGAACTCAGGGGAACTTGACCATGACAGGGTTATCGCTATCTCCGATCCCAGTGGGTCAAAGACGGCCTCACAGGATAGACATACAGAGACTGACACTGGAGGATCACCGAATGTTATCACACCACCGCCCGAGCGGGCCAGCACCGGAGTGCCTGTAACCAGCAGAGACTCTCCTCAGATGCAGGAAGCCATGGAACACATCAAGGAGGTGGATACTATGGCATATTTGGGGTTCCTTGAGTGGCAGGCTGAGAGAGAGCTACGCCAGGCTGAGAGAGAGGCTGCGGAACGCCAAGCAGCGGCTGACAGAGAAACAGCGGAACGCCGGGCTGAGAGAGAGGCGGTGCAGAGGGAAGCTGATTGTCGGCACGAGCTGGAGATGGCGAGGCTCCAGCCACAGCGACAGGTGCAGAACCCTGGGTCCCTAGAGTGATGGAAAAAGATAGTGACATTGACACGTATTTACTGTCATTTGAAAAAACGTGCCGTCGGTACCATGTGACCCCAACTCAATGGGCTTGGTACCTGACACCAGGGCTACGAGGCAAGGCCCTGGACGCATTTGTTGAATTGCCAGAGGGGCAGGATGACGATTATGAAGCTTTAAAAGATGCCATCATCCGGAAGTACCAGATGACCCCGGAAGTGTACCGCAAGCGGTTCAGGTCAATGCAAAAGGGACCTCGGGACTGTTACACGGATGTAGCGAGTCGCTTAAGCACCACATTCTGACAGTTGACTAAAGGACTGAAAGCTAACTCCTACGAGTCTTTAGAAGATCTCATGATACGAGATCAGCTCCTGCATATCTGCCTGGCAGACGTCAGACAGTTTGTCTTAGAAAGAGAACCAGCCTCTGCTAAAGCTGCAGCCAATTTGGCAGATACCTTTGTCCACACGCGGGTGTCTGACCTTCGCAAGGCTCCTCCAAATGGCTGGAAAGGAGGGAAACCGCTCATAGCAACCCCTCCTACGCCGGTGAGTCAAGACCCCCCTCCGCCCACACCTGCAGCACTTGGAGCCAAGCCATTCCTGCCTGACAACCGCAGATGTTTTACCTGTGGGAATGTCGGACATCTCAGGAGGCAGTGTCCTGAGCAGAAGCAGATGACACCATCTGGCCAGCAACTCTTTTTCTGTGCTGTTTGTCGGCAGGAAGATGTGGGTAAACCCGCCAACTTGCAGCCAGTAACTGTGGGCAACCGGTCTGTAACTGGAAATCTCACAGAGAAAAGAAGATCTCCCTGCCTTAATATCGAAACTAACAGTGGGAGATCGAAGCATCCTTTTAGTCATGAGACTTGAAGCTGCTTAAAGCCAAGGCTGACTGGCAAGTACTTTAACCCTTTAAACTCCTTTCTGTTATCGGTTCGCTGTGCTGTTATGCTCTATATCTATATATCTATCTAATATATATATATATATATATATATATATATATATATATATATATATATATATATATATATATGTTACATCTTTCTGTAAATATTTTTACTGCACCCTCTTGACCTTTTGGTAATAAATCTTACTTTCTAAAAGTGTTGAACTGTTTCTATAGCTCCTGAATGTAACTTATGAATCCCTGCCACTGGAGAGCGCTACTATGAGTATTTAACCCTCTGTATAACCGGTCTGTAGAGCTAGCGGGATACTGACGGTTAACCAATCATCCAAGTGTATGAAGGGTTAATTGCGTAATTAACCTGACCCAGTAACAAATCGCATTCAGGCTGCCGGTACGTTGATCGTGGTCCAATTAGCTGGAAAATCGGTGTGCAGGGTGCAACTGGGTGTGGCATCGTGACATCGTGGTTTTAGATTGGCTAGTCCTTCGGTCACGAGTTTCGTGAGAAGGGCTGGGGTCTGACGCCGCGCCTGTCACACCAACCACTGAAATCACCAGATTCACAGTAGCCCAGAGATTAATTCCTGCAGAATCCAGTGGTAACCTACAGACATAACAGGCCATACCCATCATTGTAAGCAGGGTTCGGGCACAGCCCTCTTGACCATTGGAGCATAGCAATTAATTCAGATGTAGCACACCTCCACCCTATTAGTGGTGTTAGGAACAGGCCAGGAAAATCATGACTAAGCCCTTATGAGGAAAATATTCAGAGAGACATCTGTAGGCACATCCATCATTCAAGAATACCAGCTAAACTTAGCTGAACTAGGAGGGGTTATGCCTGAGTGGGGATTCCTTTTATTTGTTTTTGGACAAGTAAGAAAATGTTTTGAAGAGGGTCTTTATCCTTTCAGGTGTGGCCAATACCAATGCAAGACAGACTCAGCGTCGACTGAGAAAGTCTTGGTTGGTCTAGGTAATTTAACCACTTGCCCTCCTGAGGATTTACCCCCCCTTCCTGACCAGGTATTTTTTTGCTATTCGGCACTACACTATTTCAACTGGCAATTGTGCGGTCATGCAATGCTGCACCCAAACCAAATTTATGGTTTCATTTACACAAATAGAGCTTTCTTTTACCTGTGCGCTTTTTATTTTTTGTGCTATAAACAAAAAAAGGCCAAGATTTTTGGAAAAAAAAAAATCAATATTTTTTACTTTTGGTTATAAAAAAAATATAGTAAACTCAAAGTTAGTCAGAAATTTAGGCCAAAATGTATTCTGCTACGTTTTTGGTAAAAAAAATCCCAATAAGTGTATATTGATTGCTTTGTGTGAAAGTTATAGCGTCTACAAACTATTGTATAGATACTGCAATTTACGCCATTTTTTGCTATACAGAGCTGCCCTAGTTTAACTGACAATTGCACAGTCATGCAATACTGTACATGAATGAAATGTATGTCCTTTTATTTTTTAAAAAACAAATAGAGCTTTCTTTAGGTGGTATTTGATAACCTGTGTGCTTTTTATTTTTGGCGCTATAAAAACAAACATTTTTAAAAAAAAAAAACATATTTTCTGTCATAAAAGTTATCCAAAACACTCAAATTTTGTCATAAATTTAGGCAAAAATATATTCTACTACATGTTTTAGGAAAAAAAAAAAATCCTAATAAGTGTATATCGATTGCTTTGTGTGAAAGTTATAGCATCTACAAACTATGGTATAGATAATGGAATTTACACAGCTTTTACTTTGACTGCCTATCACATTTCTTTAGGCGCTAAAATACTAGAACAGTACAAATAACCCAAATGACCCCTTTTCGGAAAGTGGACACCCTAAGCTATCTGTTGAGAGGCATATTGAGTCCATGGAAGATTTATTTTCTTTCCACAAGTTTTTTTTTTTTTTTTTTACACAAAGTTGTCACTTAAATGATATATTGCTCACACAAGCCGTGGGTATATGTGGAATTACACCCCAAAATACATTCTGCTACTTCTGCCAAGTATGGCGATACCACATGTGTCAGACGTTTTGGGAGCCTAGCCACATACAGGAGCCTGAAGTCCAATGACCACTTTGAAAGCCTGAAGGTGCGTAACTTCCTCATTACCCATCACAGTTTCAGAGACCCTGAAATGCCAGGATAGCACCAACCCCCCCACCCTCCGCCCCCAAATGACCCCTTTTGGAAAGTAGACACCCCAAGGAATTTAAAAAGAGGCATGGTGAGTATTTTTCAGATCTCATTTTTTCTCACAAGGTTTTGAAATATAAAAAAAGAAAAGAAAAATTATGTTTTTGTTTTCTTTCTTCATTTTCAAAAAACTAATGGCAACAAACAAGATATGCAAAATACTCACTATGCTTCTTATCAAATTCCTTGGGGTGTCTACTTTCCAAAAAGGGGTCATTTGGGGGGATTTAATGCTATCCTGGCATTTCAGGGCCTCAGAAATTGATAGGTAGTCAGGAAGTGTAATGAGGAAATAAAGCCCTTTAAAAGCCTGAAGGTGCTTATTGGATTTTGGGGTCCTGTACTTGGCTAGACTGCCAAAAAGTGTCTCACATGTGGTATCCCCATACTCCAGAGAAATAGCAGATTGTATTTTGGGGAGTAATTGCACATATACCCATGACATGTGTACACAACAAATCATTTAAGCGACAATTTTGAGTAAAAAAACAAAACTTTTTTTTTTTGTCATTTTCCAAAAACTTGTAAAAAAATAAATAAATTCTTCTATTGACTCAACATGCCTCCTAGCAAATAGTATGGGGTGTCTACTTTCCAAAAAGGGGTTATTTTGTAGGGTGGGGGCATTTTATGCCCAGCATTAGAAGTTTATGCCACCCAGCACTCACTCTTCTAACCACCTGAAGACCAAGCCTTTTCTAACACTTTGTTCACATTGAAGAAAAAAAAATGGGTATTTTTTGCTAGGAAATTACTTTGAACCCACAAACATGATATATTTTTTTTAAAGCAGACTCCCTAGTGAATACAATAGTGGGTACTGCAATTTTTTATGTCACATAGTACTTGCGCAGCGATTTTTCAAACTCAAATTTTGTTTTTTGCTAATTTGTTTTCCTTTTAATGCACAAAACAAAATATATTGGCCAATTATTTGGTAAAATATAAAAGATGATGGTATGCCGAGTAAATAGATACCAAACATGACATGCTTTAAAACTGCGCATGCCCCGTGCAATGGCGAAAACCTGCATACATTTTTAATATCCATAGGCAATGCTTTAAAAGCCTTTACAAGCTACCATTTTAGATTTACAGAGGAGGTCTAGTGCTAGAATTACTGTCCTTGAACTGACGTTCGTGGTGATACCTCACATGCATGATGCAACCACTGTTTACATACTGGCACAGGGTCAACGCTCACGCACGCAGGTGCGCGTGTGTTAGGGGAGGGCAAAAAAAGCTTTTTTTTTTTTTCGTCTTTAAAGTTATCTTGCTTTTGCACAATTATTTTTACACTGTCCCTTTTTTTTTTTTTTTTTATCACTTTTAATGCTATTACAGGGAAACACAGATATCTTCTATAACACTGTCATATTATTTTTGAGAAATCCGGGGTCTAAGACTCTAGATATCTCCTCTGCCCACACATTATCTAATCTCACCAAGATCGGTGTGATCAGATGCTTTCCCAATTTACAAATGGCGCTGTTTATATCCTGCGAAACTGAAGAAATGCTTGTAGCTTCTGATTTCCATAGAGATGATTGGCACCATTCCGGTCTCCAATCAGCTATATGGGCAGCTGGCAGAAACACCGACTGCATTCTCAGGTTCCCTCGATGTCACGAGAAGGCCGTGGAAAGCAGAAGGGCAGGGGGGGGGCATCATCCTGGTATAACCACTCAAAGCCCAGTACGTCGCTGGTCCTTGTTGGGTGTATATGCCATGTTCTTTTTTCATTCAGCCCACAGGCTGCATAAAAAAAGAAGAAATCTCTGCCAGAAAAATTGTGCGGTATGCCCACCATTAGAATATACCTCCCTGAGTCCACCCACTAATGGTGGGCACACATGAAATGTGCCAACAAATATTATAAAATATATATGTGGAAGCATAGGGGCCATCCACCCACTGGCCACCCCAGGCCCTCATGCTTCGGCATATATTCTCTTTTTTTTAACTGCGGGTAAAAAATCTCATCCAACAGCACTGCACACACCTACTTATGTATATTCTGAGAGCAAGACCCAGTTGCTGTCAGAATAAACAAGTCAGTGCTGAAGCTGAATGACATCCTCATTTCTCAAGCAGGCTTTTTCCCCCTTTCTAAGACAGGTATTTACAAGCTGTTGGGGGAAGTCCCGGTGATTAGGTCGCATGGCGCCACATGCGCCAATTCCATGATTGTATAAATGTCTGGAATCTTTTACTTTTCCAACCAGTCCATCCCTCACAGTTACTACCTTTTGTACCACTAGCCCCTCCCTCCTAGATTGTAAGCTCCAAGGAGCAGGGCCCTCAAATCCCTCTTGTATTGAACTGTATTGTCTCCCGTTATATTGTAAAGCGCTGAGCAAACTGTTGGCGCAATATAAATCCTGTATAATAATAGTAATACTGTCTAAATTGTGGCACACTTGAATAAAAATTGTCCACGTATAAGTGGTAACACACATGGAAAAAAAGAGGACACCAAGTCCCAAACTATCTTGCCACTGCTCCCCATGTAGTCTGGGCATCAGGGGGGCTCCACGTGACTCTCTTTTCCCTCGTAAATCAGAAACTTATACGTATAGCCTGTTGCCCTCTCACAGGTCTTAAACATCTTGACCCCATACGTGGCACTCTTGCTGGGGAGAAATTATTTGAATGCAAGGCGGCCAGAAAAATTAATGAGGGACTCATCAACGCAGATGTTTTGCTGGGGAGTATAGACATCTGCAAATTTTTGGTTAAGGTGATTTACGAAGGGCCAAATTTTGTGAAGGCAGTCAAATTCAGGGTCACCCTGAGGACGACAGAGTGGGTTGTCATTGAAATGCATCAAATACATTATCTTATCTATGCCTGGCCATGGCAGCAGAGAACACAGGCATATGATGAATCGGGTCTGTAGACCAATACAACCGCAATTCATTTTTTTTTTAGTAATGCCCAACTTGAAGGTTAGGCCCAAAAAAACCCCTTAAAGTTGGAAACCGTAATGGATGTCCATACGAGTGGTCAGGCAAGGTTTGAATTTGGGTTGGCGGCGATGAATTGTTGTGCGCATAAATTGCTTTGATCCACAATCAATGCATACAGATCTTCTGTGAAAAACAGCTCCAAAAAATCAAGGGGAATATTTCAATTTGCTGTTTCCACTCCACCTGAATTCCGGGTTTGGCAGTGAATGGGGGAAGTACGGGTGCTGCAGAATTTGTGGGCTGCCAATCGGGATTTGCAAGCACATGCCGAAGGATACTAGGGGCTCTAGGGGCCTGTGTGCGAATTCTTGGTGGCTGCGGGACACTACTTGTGCTCGCCACTGCACCAGCTTGTACTGAACTTACGGGACTTGCCACATCACCAAGTGATACTGCAGTGCTGGTATGTGAAAGACCAGGATGTACTAAGCTGCTGGTGCTTGCCAGTTCACCAAAGGCTAGACCGGCACTAGTACTGGCACTCTGCTGCATATGAGAGTCATCATGCGATTGTAACATCTCAGCAACCTGGGAACGGGGTCGGGTACGCCTGATCTTAGCAGGGACCTCTTCTCCATCAGATAAAGAGTAAACAGGTGACACCGACCTAGTGATTATCCAAGGTTTATTCAAAAGGTATAAAAGACAAAAACTTACTCACAAACGAAGCATGTATAAAAAGCTTTTGCATTAAGAAGATGGCCACAACGGCAGGCAAGGTGTTCCAACTGTCAGTGCAGTCAAATGGCTATTGGCCTCTTCTCCATCGTCTGAGCTGTGTCAGGGTGCCGCTGCTGTCTACAGGTTCATATTCTGAGGCTGATTGTGTCAGTGAGTCTTCCCTTTCGCTCTCATCTGACATGCTCAGAATCCTGTAGGCCTCTTCACTAGAGTACCTTTCCATTGACATCTTGGTCACTAAATTTATAGGTACCTAGTGCGACGCACGGGGGAAAAAAAAAAAAAAAAAAGAGCACCTGGCTGTCAGGGACTGCTTGAACCACTACAAAAGAAATTTACCGGCAAGTGCTAGCAGAGATCAGGCCTGATTCTGTGAACACTGCGGTTTTGTGTGTAATATATCAAGTGACAATGACCTACTGACACTGCACTTGCTGGGGGGGGGGGTAACACTAACATTTCTCACATACATGAAAAAAAAAAAAATTTTGCTGGAAAATTACTTAGCAAATTCCAAACAATATATATTTTCTGAAAGCAAAGTCCCTGGAAAATAAATTGGTGGATGTTGCAATTTTTTATGTCGCACAATATTTGCACAGTGATTTGTCAAATGCAAATTTTTTTTTAGGGAAAATACATTTTAATGAATTTTAGTGTACACAAATATAACACCCAAATTGGTGAAATATAAAAAGATGTTGTGCTGCATAGATACCCATGCTTTAAAATTGTGTACGCCTGTGCAATGGCGACAAAATATGCTACCTAAAAATCTCCATAGGTGACACTTTAAACTGGTAATAAAGCCAAAACCAAAAATGTACTATATTGCAGCTTACCAAGCATTAGATGTGGTGGCTACATTAGATTTCTTTTTTCTCCTGGTTTCCAACCAGTGATCTGGCCAGTAACACTCCCCTTATATTAGTGTACCCCTATTCTGGATGAAGGAGCATTGGGGCACCTATGGACAACAGCATTGTCAGTCTGTGGCGAGGAATCTGCTGATGGACTAGCAGATTTAGATACACTAACAAACTGAAACCAAACTAAAGCTCACATTGCAGTTACAGCAACAGATTTTTCTGGAGGGGGAATAAAGGATTTACATAAATAAAACCTGATCATTGTAAGTACTCCTGTCAGTGGTAAATGGTTTGTCTCAACAATCTAACTGCTATATTTGCAGAGGAGCTTGCTCTATTGAAAAACAACAGACTTACTGGCTGGATCACCAGAGGAAATTAGCCCTTTTGCCGCCAAAGCCATTTTTTGCACACACTTGTCTGGTTGTCAGTATTATACACAATCTCATTGGCTGCAGCAACCGGATTGTGTATAACTCCCCCCCCCCCGCATTAAAAGCCTTTACAGGGTACCCATCCGTGCGGGACCTACATGTACGTTCACATTTGAGCATGAGCATGGGGGTGCAGTTTAAATTATTTTTGTTATTTTATTTAAATATATTTTTTACACTGTCTCTATACTTTGTTTCATTATTGCTATCACAAGGAATGAGCAACGACTATGCTGTGATAGCATCGGCAGTGACAGCTCTCTTTACTGAGAAATCTGGGGTCTATTAGATCCCAGATCTCTTCTCTGCCCTTTAAAGGAGCTGATAAAACAAAGATCGATTTGCTTGGCTGCTTAAGGGCAAAAGACAAAAACCAGAAATTACAACATCCACATCGCTTCTGATTTGATACACCATAGAGACAATCGGAAAAATTTAAGTTGCTCCTTTGTCTTTATGGTCACCAGCACTTCCCAAGGACTACATTGCCAAAAGTATTGGGACGCCTGCCTTTACACGCATATGAACTTTAATGGCATCCCAGTCTTAGTCTGTAGAGCTTAATATTGAGTTGGCCCACCCTTTGCAGCTATAACAGCTTCAACTCTTCTGGGAAGGCTGTCCATAAGGTTTAGGAATGTGTCTACGGGAATGTTTCACCAGAAGCGTATTTGTGAGGTCAGGCACTGATGTCGGACAAGAAGGCCTGGCTTGCAGTCTAATTCAATCCAAAGGTGTTCTATTGGGTTGAGGTCAGGACTCTGTGCAAGCCAGTCGAGTTCCTCCACCCCAAACTCACTCATCCATGTCATGGACCTTGCTTTGTGCACGGGTACGCAGTCATGTTGAAACAAGAAGGGGCCATCCCCAAACTGTTCCTACAAAGTTAGGAGCATGAAATTGTCCAAAATGTCTTGGTATGCTGACGCCTTAAGAGTTCCCTTCACTGGAACTAAGGGGCCAAGCACAACCCCTGAAAAACAACACACAAAAATCTCCCCTCTACCAAACTTTACACTTGGCACAATGCAGTCAGCCAAGTGCCATTCTCCTGGCAACCGCCAAACCCAGACATGTCCATCGGACTGCCAGACAGAAGTGTAATTCGTCACTCCAGAGAACACGTCTCCACTGCTCTAAAATTCAGTGGCGGTATGCTTTACTCCACTGCATCCAAAGCTTTGCATTGCACTTGGTGATGCAAGGCTTGGATGCAGCTGCTCGGCCATGGAAACCCATTTCATGAAGTTCTCTACGCACTGTTGTTGTGCTAATCTGAAGGCCACACAAAGTTTGAAGGTGTTTAGCTATTGACTCTGCAGACAGTTGGCGAATTCTGTGCTTCAGCATGTGCTGACCCTGCTCTGTTATTTTATGTAGCCTACCACTTCGTAGCTGAGCTGCTGTTCCCAGTTGCTTCCACTTTGTTATAATACTACTAATAGTTGACTATGCAATATTTAGTAGCAAAGAAATTTCACGGATGGACTTATTGCACAGGTGGCAACCTGTCACGGTACCACGTCTGAATTCACTGAGCTCCTGAGAGCGACCCATTCTTTCACAAATGTTTGTAGAAGCAGTCTGCATGCCTAGGTGCTTTATTTTATACACCTGTGGCCATGTAGGTGATTGGAACATCTGAATGATTTGGAGGGGGGTCATAATACTTTTGGCAATATAGTGCATATACGTACATTAGTTCAAGACAGATTCAGGAGGGAAGGTCAAAGCAGCACATCCATGACCCTGCTCTCTCTGACTGGTATAAGCCCAGAAATTCTTCCAAGCACAGTAGCACATGTGCAATGTGCTAGCGCATCAGCAGTGTGGTTTTTATTGCTTGAAGCTTCCTGGACTTCTATGACCAGGGTATGCCAACAGACTGCAGACAGCTGGGGCTTAATTATTGCCTAAGCAAGAAAAGCAGAATCTTTAGCAAGCTTAGTAACAAAAAAATTGCAAATGCCATAAAGGGAGGGGTAAGGACCAACATGTTCTAAAGCAAGGAAGAACAGTGAAAGTTCACTTAAAGATCTACCAGGCTTGTTAATATCAGCCCCAGAAGGTACTCACAACCTCTGCAGCAGTTGAGAAGGAAGGTGGAATGCCAGGAGAGAGGGAAGGGAGAATGTCTCGGTGCCCAGAACAGGTTGCAATAACCCAGGTGGTAGTGCAGCAACAGCTATACTATGCCCACATAGACAAGATGGCCTAAGAGATGATGCCAGTCCAATGTCCCAACCAGAAAGAGGAAGAGGCAGGGCAGCCCCATATCTTTAATCTGGCAGGGTTAGGGTACGGCCTCCCAAGTCTCTGCCAACACGTCAACTAGTCTGAAACTGCATTAGGAACCACAGTATCCATGGCGCAGCAAGAATCTTGATAAAATAATCTCTTTGTGGAATATCATTCAGAAAGAGAAACCTGCATAGAAGAAGGTAATCTTCTGTCAGTAAAGAGAAAAGGATCATCACCTAAGAACACCAGCAAACAACTGAGGATAGTTGAGAGTGGGTCAGGTATAGTAGTTGGATGTCCTTGCAGCCTTCTTATTTTGCCAGGGTCCAATCACCTTAAGGTAGCTGCAAATAATCCAATATTTAAAATTATATCTGCTCTGAATAATTATGCTTAGTATAAGTAATTTTCACGCAAGATAACTTAAAATACCCAGTAACCCAGCTGTCTATGTTTTCTGCAATTTCCTTTTTTTCTGTCAATACTATCCATGGGTTATGCTCAGTTTACTTTTGATAGGGAACAGCATGACACCGTGCAAAAGCCCAATGAACTTTCAGTAGTCAGCTTGTGATATCACAGACTGACAGTCACACACCTTATACTATTTGATAGGGACTCAAAGCGTTCAATTATCACAAGGCGGCTTCAACCCCAACCCTCACAACCCACAAATAAAGAGCACATGACCACTTTAAAAATACTCTAAAAGCTGGTATTTATAGTTTTTCCAAATGCAATATTATTCACGTGAATAATTTGACATTTAATACACCTATGTATTGCATTAAATTATCGTGCAAGAAAAACATTCACATACATCAACTTCTATTAATTAGAAAAATTTCCATCTATAGGTTATTCAGGAATGGCATTATCATGCTAGTGCTAACAAGTCCCTTATGTAATAGTATTGGGAAAGTGACGTACTCTTTAGGAAACATCATGAGCCTATTCCTAAAAGCCTACCCTGTCCTTTGCTCCAGGAAAATGATCACAGGATTGCAGGTCAGCTGCTTACCCAGATTTTCAGCTGGCAGTTTAACAACTGTGAACCGTAAGTGCCCAGAGCAGAGCATTTTTGGGTTCACACTCTACAGAAGAGCTGGGGAAAAGATATGCTTTGATATTCTCTTGCTCACCATCCTGTTATCATTTGTTGTGGCCCTGGGCTCCCAGGAGATGTGGAAAGCCTGGAAGCATAGGGGGAGCAACACCCTATGGGTCACACAAGAGTAACTGGGTGGAGCCAAAGCCACCCAGATCATTTTACAGAAAAGCCTAAACCAGCTGCACAAGAGAGAAGCAAGCTCATGTTAGCTTGCTGAACCTTTTCAGACTGCAATCCTGTCCAAACAGCTGAGAAGGTTAAGCAGGCATGGTGTCCATTGTTGTCACTATCACAAAACTGCCCTGAGAAATGCTATGCAACAAATGTTAAGGGGAAAAAAGGGAAAAATTGTAATTTCAAAAAGAAAACATGGCGACAGTTTTTGGTACACTCAGAGTCAACAAATTTTACTTTAATTTCACTTACCTGCAGCAATTCCAAATCTGACTGATTTGCTTTCTGTGGAACCAATTCAGTCAACATCTCAGACATTACTTTCACATTCCCATTTACAACCTCCAGCTCACTGCGAAGCTTTCCTATCTGTCACATACAAAACAACAAATTTAAAATACATTGAAATATATGATCTACAACAGTGACTAGAGAAAATGGGAAATCCAAAATGATGACATTTTTAAAGCAACTATATTACACAAAAAAAAAAAAAACCTGCAAATAGTTGCAGAAGAACCCAAGCTTTGTCATACATACTCAAATACATTCAAAGTCATTCTTGGAGTGTTGAAGCACTTTACTACAGTGCCTTGAAAAAGGCTTCGGTCACCTCTCCTCCTTGGGGATTCAGTGCAGGGGCGGGTCCACATCCCTGCCATGGGTGCTGAACTTGGAAGCTGGAGGGAGTAGGCAGACTGGACTCTGGAATCCTCGCTGAGCTGGCCTGGCTACCTACAGCAGGTCGGCGTATGTGCAATAACCAGCCAAGTGACAGCACTGTGTTCTATCCTGCCCAGTGTCTATCCTGCCCCTAATAACCCTGATTTCTATATGCCCGTGTACAGATATCAGTGTTCTGTATAGGAGTGCCACGCAGATGTCAGTGTTAGATATAGGGAATAGCACGTGTACAGATATCAGTGTTATATGACACTCATATCTGTACACTTAGTGCCTTTCCCTATACATAACAGACATCTGTACACCGAGTGCCACTCAGTGTTCAGATATCAGTGTTTTATATAGGGACTAGTACGTAGTGTACAGACATCAGTGTTACATACAAGGAATAGCAGTCAGTGCAGAGATATCCGTGTTATATATAGGGACTGCTCAGTGTACAGATATCAATGTTAAACACTGATATCTGTACAGGGACTGCTATTCCCTATATAGAACACTGATGTCCGTACACGGAGTGCGATTCCCTATCCCGACCCTATATCTAATAGCCCTGATTTCTATATACACTGAGTGCACACTGATATCTGTACACTGAGTGGCACTCAATGTACAAACATCAGTGTTATATTTAGGAAACAGCAGCCAGTGTACACATACCAGTGTACAGATATCAGTGTTATATACAGTGCCTTGAAAAAGTATTCATACCCCTTGAAATTTTCCACATTTTGTCATGTTGCAACCAAAAATGTAAATGTATTTATTGGGATTTTATGAGATAGACCAACACAAAGTGGTACATAATTGTGAAGTGGAAGAAAAATGATAAATGGCTTTCAACATTTTTTACAAATAAACATCTGAAAAGTGTGGCGTGCATTTGTATTCAGCCCCCGAGTCAATACTTTGTAGAACCACCTTTCCCTGCAATTACAGCTGCAAGTCTTTATGGGTACGTCTCTACCAGCTTTACACATCTAGAGAGTGAAATGTTTGCCCATTCTTCTTTGCAAAATAGCTCAAGCTCTGTCAGATTGGATGGAGAGCATCTGTGAACAGCAATTTTCACATCTTGCCACAGATTCTCAATAGGATTTAGGTCTGGACTTTGTGTCATTCTAACACATGAATATGATTTGATCTAAACTATTCCATTGTTGCTCTAGCTGTAAGTTTAGGGTCGTTGGCCTCCTGGATGGTGAACCTCAGCCCCAGTCTCAAGTCTTTGCAGACACTAACAGTTTTCTTATAAAATTGCCCTGTATTTGACTGCATCCATCTTCCCATCAACTCTGATCAGCTTCCCTCTCCCTGAAGAAAAGCATCCCCACAACATGATGCTGCCACCACGTTTCATGGTGGGGATGGTGTGTTCAGCGTGACGTGCAGTGTTAGTTTTCCGCCACACACAGCGTTTTGCTTTTAGGCTAGAAAGTGCATGTTTGGTCTCATCTGACCAGAGCACCTTTTTCCACATGTTTGCTGTGCCCCAACATGGCTTCTCACAAACGGCAAACGGGACTTCTTACAGCTTTCTTTCAACAATGGCTTGACACTCTTCCATAAAGGCCAGATTTGTGGAGTGCACGACTAGTAGTTAACCTGTGTACAGATTCTCCCACCTGAGCTGCTCCTCCAGAGTTACCATGGGCCTCTTGGTTACCATGGACTTCTTATGGCTTTCTTTCAACAATGACTTTCTTCTTGCCATGCTTCCATAAAGGCCATATTTGTGGAGTGCACAACTAATAGTTGACCTGTGTACAGATTCTCCCACCTGAGCTACTCCTCCAGAGTTACCATGAACCTTTTGGTTACCAAGGACTTCTTATGGCTTTCTTCTTGCCACTCTTCCATAAAGGCCATATTTGTGGAGTGCACGACTAATAGTTGTCCTGTGGACAGATTCTCCCACCTGAGCTGTGGATCTCTGCAGCTCCTCCAGAGTTACAATGGGCCTCTTGACTGCTTCTCTGATTAATAATCTCCTTGCCTGGCCTGTCACTTTAGGTGGACGGCCATGTCTTGATAGGTTTGCAGTTGTGCCATACTCTTTCCCATTTTCGGATAGTGGACTGAACAGTGCTCCGTGAGATGTTCAAAGCTTGGGATATTTTTTTTTTTATAACCTAACCCTGCTTTAAACTTCTCCACAACTTTATCTCTGACCTGTCTGGTGTGTTCCTTGGCCTTCAGGATGCTGTTTGTTCACTAAAGTTCTCTAACAAACCTCTGAGGGCTTCAATGAACAGCTGTGATTCTACTGAGATTAAAATTACACACAGGTGGACTATTTACTATAAATTTAAAAAAAAAACTTCTAATTTGGGCTATAAAACATATCCAATAAAAAAAAAATTTATAAAATGTCTTCATAAATTTAGACCAAAATATATTCTGCTACATTAAAAAACAGAAGAAATACGAGCGCTGGATAATTACCAAAGAGCAACTAGCATGAAAGGCGAACACCAGGAGCCTCCATAGTAAATGTATAAACAGATAGATAGCGCTGCATGTTCTATTTATACATATTCTGCTACATGGCTTTGCTAAAAATAAATCCCAATAAGTGTATACGGATTGGTTTATGTGAAAGTTATAGCGTCCACAAACTAGATATATACTGGAATATATGCAGCTACAGACACTATACTGGTAATGGCGGTGATCAGTAATTTACAGTGGGACAGGTGACAGATTTGCCAAGAGATTACCTGAACTTAGCTCTTTAATGCTTTTGTAAGATGCTAGTCAGAGCTTTTAATTGTTTTATTTTTTGTTTACTTTATTAAAATTTGTTGCACCTCTTATATTGTGTTCATATTTTGAACATAATGTAGAGAAATTCTATAACAAACGCATGTAATGCGGGCATTGCAATATGTAGGTGGGACTTTGTTTGGGTGTGGTCACAGGGGCCCCATGATATCCTATTGCCTGGGGGCCCCATGAGTTGTCAGTCCGCCCCTGTCTATCACAAAATCCCAATAGAATACATTTATGTTTGTGTTTGTAACATGACAAAATGTGGAAAATTACAAGCGGTATGAATACTTTTTCAAGGCACTGTATGTCCCAAAGTTTATGCTTACCTGCTCTATACACTAATATTGCAAAGAGCAGTCCCTTACCTCCTTTTCTGGAAGTCCCCTGCCGATGCTGTCCACTCTTTCTTTCTCCAAGTGCCCTGCTATAAGGGCACCCATGAGCTGGGCAGTGTGCATCCATGGATGCACACAGCATTGTTAAGTCACATACCCCCTTACAGGATTTTGACTGACAGGTCGTAGGCTCCTGCTGCTTTCAGTGTCTTCTGTGACCAGGAAGAGAGGAGAATGGTGCTGCAGTCGAGACAGCGCTGGAACGGTGAGAAGAGGCAGGTGAGTGTTTAGGGATTTTTTGTTCGGGGGGGGAGGGGGCAATTAGTGGGGAGATTTTTACCTTAATGCACGAAATGCATTAATGCAAAAAATAATTTGACTTTAGAACCATTTTAAGGCTACCAGGAAATGCTGGAGCTCTGCCAAACAAAATAGTTGAACAGCAAGAAGTTGTTGCAGATGTGGTCAAGCATCTTTAGGTGAACTAAATATTGTCATTTTACACCATCTAAATTTAATTTTATTTCAATTTAATGTGTTATATTCCAGGTATACACTGGTACTGCTGCATGGTTTTATACATGATACATTTTTATTTTTTTTATTTTTTGGCGACTTGCTTTAATTCAATGTCTGTTTTCATGAAGTGTCCCAGTTAAATATCTCCAAAGATATATACACTGCTCAAAAAAAATTAAAGGAACACTTTAAAAACACATCAGATCTCAATGGGGAAAAATATCATGCTGGATATCTCTACTGATATGGACTGGGTAATGTGTTAGGAACGTAAGGATGCCTTATCGTTTGAATTCAGTCCTCTGTAGGTTAACAAATTTAATTTCCATCAAAGACACCCCAAAAATCAAAGTGAAAAAAATATGCAGCACACTAGTTTATTTTGCTGGAATTTCATTGCATCAACTCAATATGGTACTTCGTATGGTTGTAAGCATACCTGACAACATCAGGGCAGGCTCCTAATGAGACAACGGATGGTGTCCTGGGGTATTTCCTTCCAGATCTGGACCAGGGCATCATTGAGCTCCTGGACAGTCTGAGGTGCAACCTGGCAGTTTCGGATGGACCAAAACATGATATCCCAGAGGTGTTCTATTGGGTTTAGGTCAGGCGAGCATGGGGGCCATTCAACTGTATCAATTCCTTCATGCTCCAGGAACTGCCTTCATACTCTCGCCACATGAGGCCGGGCACTGTCGTGCACCAGGAAGATCCCAGGACCCACTGCACCAGAGTAGGGTCTGACAATGGGTTCAAGGATTTCATCCTGATACCTAATGGCAGTCAGGGTGCCATTGTCTAGCCTGTAGAGGTCTGTGCATCCCTCCATGGATATGCCTCCCCAGACCATCACTGACCCACCACCAAACGGTCATGCTGAACGATATTACAGGCAGCATAACGTTCTCCATGTCTTCTTCAGACCCTTTCATGTCTGTCACATGTGCTCAGGGTTTACCTGCTTTCATCTGTGAAAAGCACAGGGCGCCAGTGGCGGACCTGCCAATTCTGGTGTTCAATGGCAAATCGAGCTCTATGGTGCTGGGCAGTGAGCACAGGGCCCACTAGAGGACGTCAGGCCCTCAGGCCACCCTCATGAAGTCTGTTTCTGAATGTTTGGTCAGAGACATTCCCACAGTGGCCTGCTGGAGGTCATTTTATAGGGCTCTGGCAGTGCTCATCCTGTTCCTCCTTGCACAAAGGTGCAGATACTGGTCCTGCTGATGGGTTAAGGACCTTCCACGGCCCAGTCCAGCTATCCTAGAGTAACTGCCTGTCTCCTGGAATCTCCTCCATGCTCTTGAGACTGTGCTGGGAGATGCAGCAAACCTTCTGGCAAAAGCACGTATTGATATGCCATCCTGGAGGAGTTGGACTGCCTGTGCAACCTCTGTAGGGCCCAGGTATTGCCTCATGCTACCAGTAGTGACACTGACCCTAGCCAAATGCAAAACTAATGAAGAACAGTCAGAAAAAAAGGTCAGTGGCCTCCACCTGTAAAACCATTCCTGTTGTGGGGGTCGTCTCATTGTTGTCCATCCAGTGTACCTGTAGTTAATTTCACTAACACCAAAGCAGCTGAAACAACCTCCTCTGCTACTTAACTAATATTATACACGGATTAAAAAGTGTTCCTTTATTTTATTTAGCAGGATATATATATATATATATATATATATATACACACACACACACACACACAGGGAATGATGAGCGTATAAGCTGCTTTAATTCTGCTTTATCCGCTATTTAGTAAAAAGTAATGTTCATTTACACAATCTGTCCATTAAAAAAAGAAAAACATTTTAGATTGTTAACCTCCCTAGCGATTATGTCAATATTTCTCTGCTCAAAGTGGTACATTTTTTTGCATGGAAATATGTTGCTTTTTTATTGTAGGCCTGTAATTTTTAGGAATAACTCACTGAAATCTGTCCGAACAAGAGTCCCGGGTATGATAAAATTTGAAACACAAAATCATAAATTATAATATAATAAATCATAAAAAATAATATAATAATAAATTTTATTCAATAATATAATCAAACCAAAAACACTGAAATTTAAAATAGAGCGCCAAATTCGTACATCACTGAGCTTAGTTGCAAAATCATTTTCAGTGTCTGATGGCGAATTTCCCCACGAATCATTATCACTCAATTCTGCAAGTGGTTCTAATTTACTATCGCTGTTCTCTAGCTGGTCTAAAACCACTTTTGAGCTAAAGGGATGCTTTTTGGAAGCCATGGACGTTTCTCAGTTTCCAGGCAGAAAGAACAGTAAAAATGCAGGCAGGGCACAGGACAAAATGTGAAATGGTTTGATACAGTAATGTACTACTATAAGATTTTAGTGTATTTAGTGAATGTCATGTTTTAACATTTTTGAATTTCCCACCGGTTCCGTCCCCTGTACGTCCCAACGCTCGCAGGGAACAGAACCCAGAAGACGGATGCCGGCATCGGCCGGAGGAGATGGCCGGGGACGCTGCAGGGGGGACATGGGAGTGCAGGACAAGGTGCAAGAGGGAATCCCTGAGCAATGCTGCAGGGTAATCCCAAGTGCAGCTCAGGGTTACCGCTTCTGGTACTGAAAGTTAACCCCGAGCTACACTCGGGAATACCACCGGGGGGGGGTTAAATTCTCAATCTAGTCAAACACTGCTTGAACTGCATCAGACTCCTGTTGAATCCAATAAAATTTGAGTGGTGGGTGGCACTGTCAGCACCTCCCAGCCTAAGGTCAATTTTTTCAATTGTTTTTCGGCAAAGGTTAAGGGTCACTGCTGATTTGCCAATCAGATACAGTCATTGTTCCGGCATTCAGTAACAAGTTTGGTAATGCCGAGATGTGCCATTTTTTATGACAGGTGCGCTTTATGGAAAACCTGTATAAAAACAACTTGGGCACAGAAAAAAAATATCTGGTTTACAGTTACTTGAGATGTCATAATTTATACAAATAATTAAAGAAAATCTTCAATAAAGAGTAACATCCCTCATCACAGTATAATATTCTAGCAAAGATCAAAGCTCTTGCTTAATGCTGACTGGAGCTTCAGCAGGGGTGTGGCAGGTGTCTGCAGAGAGATCACTACTTCCACACAGAGAAGCAAATTCAAAGTGTCCACAAAGACAAGAGTCTTTCTCTACAGGGGAAGGCAGAGGACAGGTTTTCTACTCAACGGTTGCTGCTTTCTAAGGAAAGCCAACAGTAATGGTCCATTCACGCGACAATCTGTTGCAGTGCATTCACTATATGCGCTTTTAACATTTGTTGCGTTAAAGCAGCCGAATAATTTGAATTGGCCCCATCACTTTTTGATGCACCTGGAAAATATTTAATGGATTTAAACTTAATGTTCATTTGGGCATTAGGACAATCAGAGCTAAGTAGTTCAGTTTAGTGTACGTTTGGCTGCATATCTACAAGGCTACTAACTATATAGCTAGATGCTGGTCTTGATGACTACAGAGATTTAGTCTCCTGAAGGACCATCGTGGTTGTGATTTCCAGCTCTTCTGAAGTGCCAAACTTTAGTCACTGTTTATTGAGGCCAATGACATTAAACCAAAACAGCCAAGCACTATGAACTGCAAAATTACTTACATACGTGTATAATCTATTCTAAGGCAGGTCACAGACGGAGCGATTTTCTTTCCTGCAACCATGGATTGATTCCTCCATCAACACAGACAGTGCTGACAAGACAATACCTCCCGCCGAGCCATTGTGTTCCCCTGGCGGGGAGGCACCATGCGGAGCCATCCCTGCTGGGAGAACACAGTGATAGTTGCTAGTGGCTATAATAACCGCTAGCAATTTTTACATCTAAAACCTGTCTGGTTGTACCCAGGTACAACGTGGGTACATTCAGCCTGCCCATACATGGTTTGAATCTGACGGTTCTTGCCGAAACGGCCAAGATTCAAACCGTCTGGGGCTGGTATAAATCAATAAATACAAGCCAGTGTCAGGAGGTAAAATAATCCCTTTTCATCCCAGGTAAAGAGTTATTAGATAAAAAAAATTACTAAAGCAGCAAACTTTAGATTAGAAGGCTAGCAGAAAATTGCATGGGGGTTTGTAAACCACTGTTCAATCCAGCATATTACAATAAATCACTCAACCTTAGAGTTCTGCTTGTTAGGTTGCTACCTAAGACTGATGAGTGGGTTATTACACATAATTCAATGCTGACACACAAGTGGCAATTACTGGTACATTAAAGCAGAACTACACTGTATCTGAGCACCACAAACCAAAAGCACTATTAAATTCATATTCAAAGCAAATTCACTCATCCCTTCATGTCTCCGTGCTTTATTTTGCTGAGAATTGACTTTGAAAAATACTCCCTAGCATTTAAGCATCTTCAGTAAAGGCAGATGACTCATGTAGCATTTACTTCCTGGAATCCATCTGCCCTTAGCGCAGACATGCAGGCAGGAGGGTGTGC
This sequence comes from Staurois parvus, assembly GCF_062004578.1. Taxonomy (NCBI): domain Eukaryota; kingdom Metazoa; phylum Chordata; class Amphibia; order Anura; family Ranidae; genus Staurois; species Staurois parvus. The sequence goes on from NW_028317945.1 coordinate 2,761,518, forward strand.
ATAGCTGAGAAAACCCCTCCTCCCCTCCTGAAGACTCCTGGGATGTATAACATCATTTGCCTAGGCACGGAAACTAGGAAGTAGCTAAATGTAAAAACCACAAAAAAACTAAAGTCTAAACACAAATATAATATACTTTCCTATCTATTTAAGAATTCTAGCAGCATAAGGATAGTTAGTTAATGTAAAATGAGAGAGAGAGAAATGACACTTTAAGGTACCAATAGTAACTCTTATCAGAGAATAATATACCTGATCTGATGTGGGAGTGACGGCACTATCTGTGGGTCCTCCTGCTGAAGTGAGCAAAGGGGAGGGCACAGAGCGATTTACTGAACCACTTCTTTGTACTGTATCCAAGGGTGGACAGTCTGGTCGAGCAGCAGGCTCAGGCTTAGCGATACTCTGTGGTTATGTAAAGGCATAAAAAATGTATATAGATATTATGAATACAATTACAAATTGCCCAATCTCTTACCATATACTAATCAAATTCCGTATCTCTTATATAAAAAGCATCTTAATACTTCAAACTGCAAATAAAAAAAAACAAATACATCTTAAAAATTTGATACAATACAAGTTGGTTTCTTTTTCATTTTCAATAACATGGCATTTACACAGAGTGAGGTCAATGCTACAGTAAGAAAATTATTTTTACTCTGATTAGTATGCAAAGGAGGCCTCCAAACAGCCTGAAAACTCAGACTAAAAACTTTAACCAGGTGATGAGTCAATCTCAGAAGCATATCTCTGCTCTTAGCCATGCAACTAAGGCACAGCCAATATGATGGGGGCCACCAACTTAACTCTTTAATGCATGGCTTTCTCACTGAGTTCACAGGAACGTGTGTGTGTGTACGTGTGTGTGTGTGTGTACGTGTGTGTGTGTGTGTACGTGTGTGTGTGTGTGTGTGTACGTGTGTGTGTGTGTACGTGTGTGTGTACGTGTGTGTCCAGTTGCCAATTATGCTATAGTCGAATGATGGCGACAGCAAGGTCAATTCTGAGAGGGCATCTGACATCTTCCCAGAACCCCACCCACATGTGCACCCCCTGGGTATGCTTCAGACATAGCTGATCACACAGCGAGGTAAAGAGCCAATCACAGCAGCCCTTTACATTGAGATCAGCTGTGTCCAATCACAGCTGATCTCAGTGTAAAGAGACTTGCCAGTTATCAGCAGTCTGTTCCTCAACGCTGTGCCTAAAGCTGGCAGGAGGAGGAGACACTGGCAGCACTATAGGGGGATCGATGCACAGGAGGGAATCATGGCGAAGGGATGTGAAGCAGCAAATGAAGCTGAGCAGATAGGACAGAGCTGTGGTGGTAACAGCAGGGGGGCAGCAAAAAAGGTTAAAAAGGGGTAAAACATACTGATGTACTAGTAAAACTTAAACGAACTAAAGCTGACCATATGAATATTTGTATGAAAATTTTCAGCACATTCAATGAATTGAGGGAAAAAAGTACTTAAAAAATTGTTTTCTTATACCATTTGATTTTGGACTCAATGTAATTTTCAAAATGAAAACCACATACACAGAAATTTGTTCATTCAATAACATTTTTCCATCCTGCTCCTTCGAATTTACTCATTACTACTGTCAAAAACGAACATCGATTTTATTCCACTAACGAATAGAAGAACAAGTGTTCTACCATTGCCAGACTAACTGAGGAATAGTTAAAAATTCCCTCTCTTTTTAATCATGAAAGGAAATGATCAGGGAATAATTGTGAAGCTATTTCCAGCATGTGGCAATAATCTATGTGTAACAAAGAGCACAAAAAATGAGGATGGGTAAATGACCAACTCGAGAGAGAGAGAGTGTGTGTGTGTGTGAGAGTGTGTGTGTGTGTGAGTGTGAGTGTGAGTGTGAGTGTGAGTGTGAGTGTGAGTGTGAGTGTGAGTGTGAGTGTGAGTGTGAGTGTGAGTGTGAGTGTGAGTGTGTGTGTGTGTGAGTGTGAGTGTGAGTGTGAGTGTGTGTGTGTGTGTGTGTGTGTGTGTGTTTGATAGTGCCAAATATATTCAATTGGCAGCTTCTATGGGACAGTAGGAGACAATGTATGCTATTTATTCTATAAAGAGTGCTATAAAAATTTTCTGACATAGTACATGATAGTACATAAATATGGTGGTTTTGAAAAGGAAAAATGAAAGGCATGCATGCCGCTAGTAATTTACAAAATGTTAACACTGTTCAATTCACGTTACCGGCTGAGGTGTGTGAATAGGAGAGAGAGTATCTAAATCAGTCATTGGAAACTCCAGTCCCTTTCTTCTGAGGTCCTCATACACACTGACAACCCCCGTTAAGTCTGGAGAACTGCGAAAGGCATCTGCCCAGGCCTATATGAAGAAACAACCAGAAATTAACATACGAGTTAAAAAAAAGAAAGAAAGAAAAACAAACAAACACCACAGCTTCCTTTTAAAAATTATTTTTTTCTTTGTTGAACTTAATGGACTTTCGTCTTAATGGTGTGCATAACATTCTAGCAGTCTCTTGCAAGCTTTCACAGGTTTTAATTACATGCAAGAAGGTTAGGATTAGGGGCTCATGTACACTGCAGCTAGTGAACAGCTCCTAAACGTGAGTTTAGCTTTTTTTCAGCAGCCCCTGAACTCATCCTAATGTTTTCCTATGTGTCCATGTACACATCTTCGTTTACAGTCGTTAACAGGCATTTGAGTTTACAGTCGTTTTTTTTTTAATGCAGAAAACTTGCATTCAGCAGTCGATTTTATCAGCGTTTCAAACGCAAAATGCTTGTAAGCGCGGCTAAACGCGTAAAATCCCATTTATAAGCGTTTGCGGCTGAAATTTTTTCTTTATTCTTCCAGTTCCCGATGCTGTCCAGAGCCTTTTTTTCATCATGAAAAATGCATGCAAAGCGTTATCAAGGTACAGAGATGGACAAAACACTAAAAAAAGGATGTTCCTACCAAGGTTGTCACACATTGTAATGACTAGAGATGAGCGAATCGAAGTAGGCGAAGTGGAATTCGTTTCGAATATTAGGAAAATTTCGATTCGCGCCGAATCCGAAAATAAGCAGACTTCGGATGCGCAAATCGAAATTTTTCCTAAAATGGCGGCGACATGTGCGGCGACGGAGCGGGGATGTCTGGGAAGGCGCGCAGACAAGGCGCGCTGACCCATAATGCATTCATTCATGACATGTGATCGCATTAGCCAATCAGCAGCCAGCCAGCCAGCACTGTGTAATGGTCGAGCTATAAATGGCGGCCATTTTAGAATTCTCCATTTGCCTCCAGTCATTCAACAGAGGCAGACCTGGCTGTATTCAGGGAGAGAGTTAGGGACACAGAAACGTTACTTAGGGCCACAGAAACGTTACTTAGGGCCACAGAAACGTTACTTAGGGACAGACACAGAATTGTTACTGAGGGCCACAGAAACGTTACTCAGGGCCACAGAAACGTTACTCAGGGCCACAGAAACGTTACTCAGGGCCACAGAAACGTTACTCAGGGCCACAGAAACGTTACTCAGGGCCACAGAAACGTTACTCAGGGACAGACACAGAATTGTTACTGAGGGCCACAGAATCGTTACTTAGGGCCACAGAAACGTTACTCAGGGCCACAGAAACGTTACTCAGGGACAGACACAGAATTGTTACTGAGGGACACAGAACCGTTACTTAGGGCCACAGAAACGTTACTTAAGGACACAGAATTGTTACTCAGGGACAGACACAGAATTGTTACTCAGGGACACAGAATTGTTACTCAGGGACAGACACAGAATTGTTACTGAGGGACACAGAATTGTTACTGAGGGACACAGAAACGTTACTGAGGGCCACAGAAACGTTACTGAGGGCCACAGAAACGTTACTTAGGGCCACAGAAACGTTACTTAGGGACAGACACAGAATTGTTACTGAGGGACACAGAACCGTTACTTAGGGCCACAGAAACGTTACTTAAGGACAAAGAATTGTTACTCAGGGACAGACACAGAATTGTTACTGAGGGACACAGAACCGTTACTGAGGGACACAGAACCGTTACTTAGGGCCACAGAAACGTTACTTAGGGCCACAGAAACGTTACTTAGGGCTACAGAAACGTTACTTAGGGCTACAGAAACGTTACTTAGGGACAGACACAGAATTGTTACTGAGGGACACAGAAACGTTACTTAGGGCCACAGAAACGTTACTTAAGGACACAGAATTGTTACTCAGGGACAGACACAGAATTGTTACTGAGGGACACAGAATTGTTACTCAGGGACACAGAATTGTTACTCAGGGACAGACACAGAATTGTTACTCAGGGACAGACACAGAATTGTTACTCAGGGACAGACACAGAATTGTTACTCAGGGACAGACACAGAATTGTTACTCAGGGACAGACACAGAATTGTTACTCAGGGACAGACACAGAATTGTTACTCAGGGACACAGAATCGTTTAATTAAAGAGTATGTCAGACAACATGCATAGGAGTGGCAGAGGAGGCAATGTTTTAGGAGCGAGCAGACGTGGCAGCAGAGGAAGGGGTCGAGGCAGCACTAGTCGCAACCAGAGGCCAGTGCTCCCGGTGTCATCCAGCGGTCGTGTCTCCACAGACAACCCTGCCGTCATCGATTGGTTGGCTCGGTCGTCTTCCTCTTCCCAGGTCACCTCTGACACCTACAGCCAACGGTCGGTGGGTACGTCAGACACAACCGTTAGTTGGCATGGCCCGGGAGCAAGCCCACTGAAATCACGTGTCCTCTACCTGCCCCTGTCCTTTGGTGTTCCCTCACCAAGCGAAGTATCGCATGCTGTGGGCTCAGCCCCACTGTACAGTGAGGAAGAGCTAACAGAGGGCGGTCAGGAACGGGGGGAGACATCCGCCTCTTCAGCAGCCAGGCGAAGAAGTAGTGGCGAGGAGAGTGGCTTGGTAGCCGGTCTAGAGACAGGTCTGTCTCCTGACCCACACGCAGCCGAGGGGGCTAGTAGTGAGGCAGAGACCCTAATTGATGATGATGAGGCTGATCGCACTTGGCAGCCTCGTCGACATCAGGCTATTGCTTCCGCATCATCAGGAGAAGAGGGTGGCAGCTTGGCAGAGAGCAAAACAGTCGGTGGGTTGCCCAGGAGGCAGCAGGGTCGCAGCAGTGTCAATGGAGGCAAACGGCCACGGAGTACAGCACCAGCTCCACTGCAGCCTACCACCACGGCCAGTAGTGGTGCCGGTGTGCACGGAGGAAGCAGCAGTCAGCCAGTGAGGAGTATCGGGGGCAAAGTTTCCTACTCGGTGGTGTGGCAATTTTTCGTCAAGCCGCCCGAGGAAGTAAACGTAGCCGTATGTCGACTATGTGGCCAGAAAGTCAAGCGTGGCCAGGGGGCCCATGTTGGGACTACAGCGTTGCGGCAGCATATGCAGCGTCGCCATTTGGTGGCCTGGGAAAACCGTGATAAAGATACGGCGGTTCTGCCTGCCCCAGCCCCCGCTCCATCACCCGCTCCGTTACTTGCTCCGTCACCCGACGTCAATCGCCCTCTATCAGCCAGTCAAGGCTCCAACACCTCTGCTGAGGGGAGTTGTCGCTCGTTGCCATCTTCCGCTCGTTCTGATGCTCCTTCTCCTGCTACTCCTCTTCACGGATTCCGTCAGCAGTCTTTCTTGGAATCCGTTTCCAAGAGACAACAGTTTGCGAGCACGCACCCGACGGTGCAAAAGCTGAACGTCCTCCTGTCCAAGTTGCTGGTGCTGAAGTCCCTCCCTTTCCAAGTGGTGGACTCAGCACCTTTCCGAGAAATGATGGCTTGTGCCGCGCCGCGGTGGAGAGTGCCAAGCCGTCATTTCTTTGCCAGAAAGGCAGTGCCAGCCCTGCATTCACATGTAGAAGAGATGGTGGGCCAGTCTTTGAGCATGTCGGTCTCTGCCAAAGTGCACGGCAGCGCCGACGTGTGGAGCTGTAACTACGGTCAGGGACAGTACATGTCATTTACGGCCCACTGGGTGAACGTGGTGCCGTCACAGCCGCACCAGCAACTTGGACAGGTCACGCCGCTTTTGCCTCCACGTTTGCACGTCCTTGGTCCGGCAAAGATGTCCGCCTCTACCACCTCTTCTTCCGCCGTGTCCTCAGCCGCCACCCCCGTGCCAAGTCCCATTACCCGACCGGCATATCACATGTGCAGGGCGCAACGGTGTCACGCTGTGCTGCACCTGGTATGCCTTGGCGAACGTAGTCACACAGGGGAGGAACTTCTCAGTGTAATGAACAGAGAAATCGACAGATGGCTGTCTCCGCGCAAACTGAAAATCGGAACCATGTTGACCGACAACGGAAAGAACATGGTGTCTGCTCTGCGTCAAGGAAGGTTGTGCCATGCGCCATGCATGGCTCACGTGTTCAATCTGGTTGTCAAGCGGTTCCTAAAATCCACCATCCCACTGCAAGACATCCTTAAAATGTCACGTAAACTTTGCATGCATTTCAGCCATTCCTACACCGCAAAGCACACCCTCCTTGAGCTGCAGCGGCAGAACGGAATTCCACAGCATCGTCTGATCTGCGACGTTGCAACAAGGTGGAATTCAACCCTACACGTTAGACCGCCTTTACGAACAGCAAAAGGCCATCACCGATTTCCTGATGTTACAAGCGGATAAAGGTACTCCCCTGTGTAACTTCGATGTCAGCCATTGGCAGCTCATGCGTGACACCTGCCGCTTGCTCAGGCCCTTTGAGGAGGCCACGCTATTCGTGAGTCGGCAGGACTATGGGATGAACGACGTCATTCCTCTGTTGCACGTCCTGGAACAAATGCTGTTAACAATGGCTGGTCAGGGTGCGGTAGACGTGGTGCACAGATCTCAACGCCACATGACCCCTGTGGGGGCAGGACAGGAAGAAGAGGAGGAGGTAGAGGAGGACATTTGTGCTCAGGAATTATTGAGTGAAATGGGTGGTTTTTCCACTCAGCGGACAGGAGTGGAGGAGCAGGAGCATCTGGTAGAGGAGGAGGAGACAGAGGACCCAGACGCACCGTGGCAGTATGCTGTGGAGATGGAGGCAGGGAGTCCCTCGCATTCCTTGGCACAAATGGCCCATAGCATGCTCGGTTGCTTGCGTAGCGACAGCCGAAAAATAACCATCAGACAGAGGGATGACTTTTGGCTGTCCACCTTGTTGGACCCTCGCTACCGTTCAAAAATGGTGGCCTTTTTCACACCTGCTGAGAGGGAGGCCAAAATAACGTACTATAAAAACCACCTATATAGTCAGCTGGTCTCTGCCTTTCTGCGCCAACGTCCATCCTCAGACACTGTGGGCCCTGTGCGCTCGCGTTCCGCTGCCAAGGCAGCAGGGGAGGGGTGGGGTGGTAGGAGCAGTGGCAGCTCCTCCAGCATCGGCTGCCTCAGTCTGCAGTCGATGAGTAGCTTTCTTCACCAGCGCAGTGAGGAAACTACTAACCAGCCGCAGCAGCATCAGGTGGACCTGGAGCAGGACCTCAAACAACAGGCTTGGGCCTACTTGGACAGCACCCTGCCAACCGAGGTAGACAATCCCCTTGACTACTGGGCAACGAAACTTGACCTTTGGCCCCAACTAGCTGAATTTGCCCTTGAAAGGCTGTCATGCCCGGCCAGTAGCGTGGCATCGGAGCGCGTGTTTAGTGCGGCAGGAGGTATTGTAACTCCGCGGAGGACACGACTGTCCACCCAAAGTGTGGAGAGACTCACGTTTGTGAAAATAAATCAGGCATGGATTAGTCTGGATTTCAAACCACCAGTTCCTGACACAACTGACTAAATCCGCCATGAATCATGCCCCAAACATGTGCCACTTTCAGGTCTCCTCACACTGCTGGTGTGTTCCATTTTTTGTCATAGGGTGCTGGCAGATTACGGGCCTCCCATAGCTGCTGCCAGGCCCCTAATCTGCCATGGGCCCCTATACCGCCTCCTCATGCTGCTGCCAGGTCCAGAGTCTCTCATGGGTCCCTGTACGGCCTCCCATTGCTGCCGTCTCCATCGCCACACTCTACCATGTGCCACTTTCAGGTCTCCTCACACTGCTGGTGTGTTCCATTTTTTGTCATAGGGTGCTGGCAGATTATGGGCCTCCCATAGCTGCTGCCAGGCCCCTAATCTGCCATGGGCCCCTGTACCACCTCCTCATGCTGCTGCCAGGTCCACAGTGTCTCATGCCATGTGCCACTTTCAGGTCTCCTCACACTGCTGGTATGTTCCATTTTTTGTCATAGGGTGCTGGCAGATTACGGGCCTCCCATAGCTGCTGCCAGGCCCCTAATCTGCCATGGGCCCCTATACCGCCTCCTCATGCTGCTGCCAGGTCCACAGTGTCTCATGCCATGTGCCACTTTCAGGTCTCCTCACACTGCTGGTGTGTTCCATTTTTTGTCATAGGGTGCTGGCAGATTACGGGCCTCCCATAGCTGCTGCCAGGCCCCTATACCGCCTCCTCATGCTGCTGCCAGGTCCAGAGTCTCTCATGGGTCCCTGTACGGCCTACCATTGCTGCTGTCTCCATCGCCACACTCTGCCATGTGCCACTTTCAGATCTCCTCACACTGCTGGTGTGTTACATTTTTTGTCATAGGGTGCTGGCAGATTACGGGCCTCCCATTGCTGCTGCCAGGCCCGTAATCTGCCATGGGCCCCCGTACCGACTCCTCATGCTGTGACGTTGCAACAAGGTGGAATTCAACCCTACATATGTTAGACCGCCTTTACGAACAGCGAAAGGCCATCACAGATTTCCTGATGTTACAAGCGGATAAAGGTACTCCCTGTGTAACTTAGATGTCAGCCATTGGCAGCTCATGCGTGACACCTACGCTTGCTCAGGCCCTTTGAGGAGGCCACGCTATTCGCGAGTCGGCAGGACTATGGGATGAACGACGTCATTCCTCTGTTGCACGTCCTGGAACAAATGCTGTTAACAATGGCTGGTCAGGGTGCGGTAGACGTGGCGCACAGATCTCAACGCCACATGACCCCTGTGGGGGCAGGACAGGAAGAAGAGGAGGAGGTAGAGGAGGACATTGGTGCTCAGGAATTATTGAGTGAAATGGGTGGTTTTTCCACTCAGCGGACAGGAGTGGAGGAGCAGGAGCATCTGGTAGAGGAGGAGGAGGAGGAGACAGAGGACCCAGACGCACCGTGGCAGTATGCTGTGGAGATGGAGGCAGGGAGTCCCTCGCATTCCTTGGCACAAATGGCCCATAGCATGCTCGCTTGCTTGCGTAGCGACAGCCGAATAATAACCATCAGACAGAGGGATGACTTTTGGCTGTCCACCTTGTTGGACCCTCGCTACCGTTCAAAAATGGTGGCCTTTTTCACACCTGCTGAGAGGGAGGCCAAAATAACGTACTATAAAAACCACCTATGTAGTCAGCTGGTCTCTGCCTTTCTGCGCCAACGTCCATCCTCAGACACTGTGGGCCCTGTGCGCTCGCGTTCCGCTGCCATGGCAGCAGGGGAGGGGTGGGGTGGTAGGAGCAGTGGCAGCTCCACCAGCAGCGGCTGCCTCAGTCTGCAGTCGATGAGTAGCTTTCTTCACCAGCGCAGTGAGGAAACTACTAACCAGCCGCAGCAGCAGCATCAGGTGGACCTGGAGCAGGACCTCAAACAACAGGCTTAGGCCTACTTGGACAGCACCCTGCCAACCGAGGTAGACAATCCCCTTGACTACTGGGCAACGAAACTTGACCTTTGGCCCCAACTAGCTGAATTTGCCCTTGAAAGGCTGTCATGCCCGGCCAGTAGCGTGGCATCGGAGCGCGTGTTTAGTGCGGCAGGAGGTATTGTAACTCCGCGGAGGACACGACTGTCCACCCAAAGTGTGGAGAGACTCACGTTTGTGAAAATGAATCAGGCGTGGATTAGTCTGGATTTCAAACCAACAGTTCCTGACACAACTGACTAAATCTGCCATGAATCATGCCCCAAACATGTGCCACTTTCAGGTCTCCTCACACACTGCTGGTGTGTTCCATTTTTTGTCATAGGCTGCTGGCAGATTACGGGCCTCCCATAGCTGCTGCCAGGCCCCTAATCTGCCATGGGCCCCTGTACCGCCTCCTCATGCTGCTGCCAGGTCCACAGTGTCTCATGCCATGTGCCACTTTCAGGTCTCCTCACACTGCTGTTGTGTTCCATTTTTTGTCATAGGGTGCTGGCAGATTACAGGCCTCCCATTGCTGCTGCCAGGCCTGTAATCTGCCATGGGCCCCTGTACCGCCTCCTCATGCTGCTGCCAGGTCCAGAGTGTGTCATGGGTCCCTGTACGGCCTCCCATTGCTGCTGTCTCCATCGCCACACTCTGCCATGTGCCACTTTCAGGTCTCCTCACACACTGCTGGTGTGTTCCATTTTTTGTCATAGGGTGCTGGCAGATTACGGGCCTCCCATAGCTGCTGCCAGGCCCCTAATCTGCCATGGGCCCCTGTACCGCCTCCTCATGCTGCTGCCAGGTCCACAGTGTCTCATGCCATGTGCCACTTTCAGGTCTCCTCACACTGCTGGTGTGTTCCATTTTTTGTCATAGGGTGCTGGCAGATTACGGGCCTCCCATTGCTGCTGCCAGGCCCCTAATCTGCCATGGGCCCCTGTACCGCCTCCTCATGCTGCTGCCAGGTCCACAGTGTCTCATGCCATGTGCCACTTTCAGGTCTCCTCACACTGCTGGTGTGTTCCATTTTTTGTCATAGGGTGCTGGCAGATTACGGGCCTCCCATTGCTGCTGCCAGGCCCCTAATCTGCCATGGGCCCCTGTACCGCCTCTTCATGCTGCTGCCAGGTCCAGAGTGTGTCATGGGTCCCTGTACGGCCTCCCATTGCTGCTGCCAGGAGGCAGCAGGGTCGCAGCAGTGTCAGTGGAGGCAAACGGCCACGGAGTAGAGCACCAGCTCCACTGCAGCCTACCACCACGGCCAGTAGTGGTGCCGGTGTGCACGGAGGAAGTAGCAGTCAGCCAGTGAGGAGTAGCGGGGGCAAAGTTTCCTACTCGGCGGTGTGGCAATTTTTCGTCAAGCCGCCCGAGGAAGTAAACGTAGCCGTATGTCGACTATGTGGCCAGAAAGTCAAGCGTGGCCAGGGGGCCCATGTTGGGACTACAGCATTGCGTCAGCATATGCAGCGTCGCCATTCGGTGGCCTGGGAAAACCGTGATAAAGATACGGCGGTTCTGCCTGCCCCAGCCCAGGGTTCCATTTTGTCATAGGGTGCTGGCAGATTACGGGCCTCCCATTGCTGCTACCAGGCCCGTAATCTGCCATGGGCCCCTGTACCGCCTCCTCATGCTGCTGCCAGGTCCAGAGTCTCTCATGGGTCCCTGTACGGCCTCCCATTGCTGCTGTCTCCATCGCCACACTCTGCCATGTGCCACTTTCAGGTCTCCTCACACACTGCTGGTGTGTTCCATTTTTTGTCATAGGGTGCTGGCAGATTACGGGCCTCCCATTGCTGCTGCCAGGCCCGTAATCTGCCATGGGCCCCCGTACCGACTCCTCATGCTGCTGCCAGGCCCGTAATCTGTCATGGGCCCCTGTTGTCGCTTGTTGGCATATTCCGCTCGTTCAGATGCTCCTTCTCCTGCTACTCCTCTTCACGGATTCCGTCAGCAGTCTTTCTTGGAATCCGTTTCCAAGAGACAACAGTTTGCGAGCACGCACCCGACGGTGCAGAAGCTGAACGTCCTCCTGTCCAAGTTGCTGCTGCCAGGCTCGTAATCTGTCATGCGCCCCTGTACCACCTCCTCATGCTGCTGCCAGGCCCGTAATCGGCCATGGGCCCCCGTACCAACTCCTCATGCTGCTGCCAGGTCCAGAGTGTGTCATGGGTCCCTGTACGGCCTCCCATTGCTGCTGTCTCCATCGCCACACTCTGCCATGTGCCACTTTCAGGTCTCCTCACACTGCTGGTGGTTTCCATTTTTGTCATAGGGTGCTGTATGGCCTCCCATTGCTGCTGCCTCCACCGCCACACTGTGGCTCCACACTCTGGTTTTGGCCCCGTGACTGCCCAAATGAGTGAAGTGTGCGGTGATTCTAAGATCGACGGCACTCATCTGCATGTCATACTGACTGTCAGTATTATTTCTTTTCCCCAGCAGACTCCAAGGGCATTTAAATTAAAGGTACAGTGTTCTGCACTAATATAAAGGCTCTCTGAAGCCTAGAAACACCCTTTTATAAGTTAAATTCGCAGCGAATATATTCGACTCGAATCGAAATTTTTTCACGAATTCGCCGAATCAGTCGAATCGAATTTTTGAATAATTCGCTCATCTCTAGTAATGACCAATTCACATATGAGACCTCTTCCACCCTTGGAAACAACAGATATGTTAATGACCATTCACACCTCAAATTCCTCAGGAAGACCCCCTGCCAGGTGGTCTTAAGGACTCACTTCACCTTTCCCACCCTTGGAAACAAAAGAAATGTTAATGAGCATCTCACCCCTAAGCTTATTTGAACACATACTGCTGTCTCTGCTTCTACTCTCTGTATTTCTCTGAAACAGTCTGAAATAGTTAATAATTTACCACTTTTCAGTGCATTCTGGGCATTTCGGAGGTTCTCTTGTGCTTATCTTTAAAAAACGCTTCTAAACGCAAACACACATAAACACGTTATGCAAACGCGGCTAAACAGACCTTTTTTTAACCTATGTTTTCCAGCAGTCAGTTTCCACCGTGTACATGGGGCCTACCACTTGCCTAATTTTGAATCACAGAGTTCAATTTTAGGAACCCCTGCCCCCTGCTGTCTGGTTCTTTGCTGTATTGATGTGGCATCAGAAATACAGAAATCACAAAGTTCAGACTTGTATTTCCTATGTAAACAACCTCACATGTACTATTTACAACTCAAACAATTAAGGCTGTAGGATACACCCAAATGAGTTGTGAGGTCAAAAATGTCTATCTTCAGTTCTTCCTCTACAAAGCACAGCCTCTGGTTTTTACCAAAGGAAATGGACATGAATAGAATAAAAGGTGGGACATTGTGACATCATTTACAAAAATAATCCAACATTGAGGTAAGGTGTTGTATTGCACCTACAACCTGCATCCTACAACTAGCGGGAAGAACCGATAAAGCTGAGGTGCTCACTGGTGTCACCTGGGTAATATGTCTAGCCATGTGGTTGGATGGTGTGTAAGCTGGGTGTAGGCCAGTTCCAGCTTGCAGTGTAAAGCACTGGGACCCTGTGAATGCCATTCTGTATAGGTACAGCCATCAGGGATGGATTCTGCATTAAGTACACCAAGTTCATGACTACAGATGGCACAATTAGAAGGTGATCTGCAGGCTACTAGAGTAGTGTTTCTCAACCTTTTTTCAATCAAGGCAACCTTTAAAATTATGGACAATATCAAGGCACCCTGTACATTCATGGACAGTCTTGAGGCACCTTTTAAAATGGACAGTCTCAAGACAAACCCATTCTAAAATGTAAAAAACAATTGTATTAGTTTTACAGAACGCAGCAACATCCACACACGTAGGACACCCAACGTTAGAGGTGATTTATTCTTTCAAAGCAAACACTTTTGCACACTGGTACTGACTAGTATTCCAATGTTTTTCTTCTCCTTCAGTTTTTCTCCATCAATCAAGTAATGTGACCCCAGCGCTGACGGAGAGGAGCAGGGGAGAGTCAAACAAGGATGCTGTGCAGGCAACCAACACTCTCCTTATCAACTGATGTCATTGGTTGTTAGGATGCTGACGGCTAAAAGGTTGTACTGTTGCACAATGAAAACCTCTGGCTTTGTGTAACTAAAAGGCAGGCTTGAACCACCCGCTGGCTTGTATACAATTTTTGGGCAATTTTTAAACATTTTGCCAAGGCACCCCTGAAGAAAACCTAGGGCACCCTGGTTGAAAAAGACTGTGCTAGACTACTAGTTGCAGCATTGGGAAGAAAAATGTGCAGAGGATACACTCTGACTGCTTAGTAGCATTGCTATTGATCTCCCCTCTGTACTGCCTGCCAAAACAGCATGTAGAGTCAAAGAGGCTGAGAGAGTATGTGAGAATGCTGCATGGCAGCTCTGCGACTTACTGTTCACTCCTCTGGCTGTGGGTTGTAGTGATTTCAAGAAGATGAACCTCTCCTCATTGGACAGTGGCAAAGCTAATGTTCCTATCTCTGTAGCAGCAGAGAGGAGGGCTCAACTGCAGTGCTACTACACAGTCCAGTGAAGAGAGGCCTTTTGTCTCCTGTGTACAACTCCTGCCCGCTGCACATACCATGTATCCTCAATGGGCTACAAGTGCAGTAATCAGCTCAGTCATAGTCCACTGACACCTCCTCCAGCCCTGCAACCGAGAGCCCATACAGAGGTAAGGGCAGAAAGCTGGAGAAAGCGTTTGCATGAGCCTAACAGGATTTGCAGGACCCTGCAAAATAAATAAATGCACACTATTTTTATTTTTTTTGACACTGCATGTCAGTCAGGCACACAAAGTTAATGCCTATATAGACAGCAATCCTGTGAATTACGTGCATTTAAACCTCTTTTGCAATTACCTCTTGAGGTTTTCCCTCCTTATGGAGGGTGTCAATGATGGTTTTCTGCACAACTGTCAGGTCAGCAGTCTTTCCCATGATTGCGATTCCTACTGAACCAGACTGAGAGACCATTTAAAGGCTCAGGAACCCTTTGCAGGTGTTATGGCTTAATTAGCTGATTAGAGTGGGACACTTTGAGCCTAGAATATTGCACCTTTTCACAATATTCTAATTTTCTGAGATTGTGGATTTGGGGTTTTCATGAGCTGTAAGCCATAATCATCACAATTATGACAAATCACAGCTTGAACTATCTTGATTTGCATGTAATGAGTCTATCTCACATATTAGTTTCACCTTTTAAGTTGCATTACTGAAATAAATGAACTTTTGCACGATATTCTAATTTTTTCACCTGTATTTATGTGACTTTCATAAAATGACGGATGGACTAAGCTTGCTTTTAGATTAGAACGTCCTCCTCCCTTCCCCATCACATCTGGCACATTAAAATGTTTTGAGGGGAGCGGGTGACTAGCAGCCTTCTGGGACACATCACAGGTCCCAGACGGCTGCAGGACCATTCAAAAAGCAAAGCCGGGCTGTGAAGCTGCATTGTGTCATGGCCAGCTACCCACAGTAAACATGCCAGCTCCGGGGCCCCGCAGAACAGCGAAGAACTGGCCTGGGTGAGGACAGCACCAGTCCCTTGACAGCTATAGTATTTGTAGCTGCAGACTTTTAATTTTTTCTTTCTAGGGTGAAGATCCTCTTGAACCCCTTGCAGCCACTCCCACCACCACCTGGCTCTTCAAGAGGTACTAAACGCCAGGAGGCGGAGGGGGACATTCCTAATCCTATGCTACACTATTAATCTATGCATTAAATTAATTTTAACTGTGTTTGTTACAATGTAATGTCAAAAGTAGAAAAAAAAAAAGTCTTCCAAATGAATATGTAAAACTTTCAATGTTAGTTATTTTTTATTGCACAGTGTGTGAGAAAATGTGATACCCATACAGTCAGGAGACTTTGTCACCTTCAATTCAAAGCAATGGGTCAGGGGCTATGCAATTTAGAATTTGCACTGGTCTAAATTTTAGGAAAGCAGTTTTTCAAAACATTTTTTTCAAATTAAATCCTAGAAAATAAAAATATATATATCCAAATCTGACACCAGAGACCTATATTACTTCAGTATAAATGTCTCTCAATTTTAAAGCCAAAGTCCAGCATTATCCTAAGCCTTACAAAATTGTGCGGGCTCTTCTTCCATACTGATGTGGTTTACTCTACTGTTTCTGTTCTCTCTTACCATCACAATGTGCATTAGAAGCTGCAGGAAGTCAGATACAGCTTGCCTTATTTACAGTTTGGAGGGCATCCAGCATCATCTAGCCCTATCCTCCCCAACCTGACTTTCCCTGGCCCAATCTTTTAAATTCACTGGATTATATTTCTTTTAATCATGAAGCCTCAGCATCCCATGTGGGTGGGTGTTTCATACATAGAAGCGATAGCACAGCTTCTATGAATGGAGGAGGTGGGCCAAAAAGGACAGGTATAGTGGAGTACTTTTGCGGAGTACCTTTTACAGCAACCTCTGCTCTATTAACCCCCCACCTATGGCAGCGCGGTACGGGGCATCCGAGGAGAAAGATATCAAGGAAGAATGCAGGAGCCAACAGCACAAGGGACACTTTGGATTTACAGTAAGAAACATCCCTTGTGCGGATTTTTTTTTTTTTCAACTATGGAAATGGAGGGGTATAATAAACATGACTGTATTTTTAGAACACCACACAGAATGTACCTTTGTGGTTAAAAGAAGCCCGTGTTATAAAAAGACTTAAGAAAAAAATCACCAGGAACAGATGGCTTTCACCCAAGAGTCCTCAAAGAACTTAGCCATATTATACAAAAATATATCTGTGCTAAATGGATAACAGTGATATAATTAACTCAGCTGCCATTCCAAAAGTGCAACAGTGGTGCTACTTCCTACTTGTACCCGAATATACTCATAAGGTGAAATCATGTAGCCAAACGCAATATCTGTGACATAAATCCCAAATAATATACAATGTAAAGAAAGAAAAAAAAAATTACTGGAATAATAACTCCAATTGGTGTATATGAGTCCTATAAACAATTCAAAATACAGGTTTACCTAGATTACAAACGCCTAGGTTAACGTAATTTTCAGTTTATGAATTTAAATCCATTGAAAATAATGCCTCGGTTTACAAATTTTTTTGCAATACGAAGTGTATGTCAGTGCCGATTTTTAAATGCAATTGCTGGCTTTTTTTTTTCTCTTCGCTATAGCTCAAAGAATTAGCTGTCGCTTTCCCCGGCGTTAACAGAAACTTTGTTTCTTTTAAGAAACTAAAAGGAAACCTTGTTTCTTTTAACTTGGGGAAATAAGCTAAAAAGGAAACTTTTTAGCTGGGGGGGGGGGGTGGAGTGACAGCTGAATCTCTGAGCTATAGTGAAGAAAAAAAAAAAAAAAAAGCGTTAATTACATTTAAAAACCAGCACCATAACAAATTAAAAAAAAAAAAAAAAAAAAAAAAAAAAACACGGAGTGGGGTCCCCCCTCCCATTCAAAACCAAGCCTTTGGATCTGGTATGGATTTTGAGGTAAACTCCCAAGCCAAAGTAAAAAAAAAAAAAAAAAAAAAAAACCAGGCCACATGTCTTCAACATGGGGGGACAAGGGCCTCTTCCCCCATATCCCTGGGGTACATGGTGCCGCTACTCATTCACAAAAAAACAAGGTGTAGTGTGAAAAAAGACAGGACACGGTCTTTGACAAGTCCTTTATTAAAAGAAAAAAAAATAAATAAAAGAATGTCCCCCGCAGTAGATCCAACGTCAATCACTATGTCAGCTGAAACATTAACACATTGTTGTCACTACTAAAATACCACATGACTTGATAAAATAACTCATGCAGTATTTTAGTAGCGTTTACTTTTTTCTGACCTCCGGAACGGATTAGTTGGTTTTCAATGCATTCCTATGGGAAACGGCGTTCCTGTTCACGAATTTTTCGCTATACGAAATAGTTCAATCTCAATTTTTGTAGACTATAAAATGATAAGCAGGGCAATAACATCACAAAAGGATATAGCAACGTTACAAGAAGAGTATGATAAAAATAAAGGCAGGGGCAACTACATGACAAAAGAGGTTTAATACTGACAGACGTAAAGTAATGCACTTGAGGGATAAAAATATGCTTGAAAAATATTTGCTAGAGGGAGAAGGATGAAAAAGGATCTGTAGCATGCAATGCCAAGCTGCATCAAGCAAGGCTAGCAGGCTTTTAGCAAGCATTAAAAAGGGCATCTATTCAAGAGATAAAACTATAGTTCTACCACTTTGCATATTCAACATGTGGCTGGAACAGAGATTTGTAGAGTATGCCCTCCTGTTCTCAAAACTGATCCTCAGGAAGGATGTGCTGGAGCTGGATAGAGTCCAGAGGAGGACAACAAAGCTAATAAAGGGGCTGGAGGACCTCGGTTATGCGGAGTGATTACAATCATTAATTATTCTCCCTGGAGAGGAGGCACTTAAGAGAAGATATGATCGCATCGCAATATACAAATATCTATATTGTGATTTTAGAATAGGGAGAAACCTCTTTAGTCTCAGGAGGACAAGCCGCCACTCAATGAAATTGGACGAGTTGCAGTTTAATCTTAATATTGTGTAAGGGGTTTATTGCTGTTAGAGCAGCAAGGATATAGAACTGCCTTCAACAGTTGGTGGTGTTAGTGAAAAGCATCAATGTTTTAAAAAAGAAACTTATGTTTAACCTCACTTTATTGGATTTTTCTCTTTTTCCAGAACAAACAGAAAAAAAAAAAAAAAAAAAAAAAAAAGGTACAATCTGTATGTAATCCTAATTAAAAGAACCTAGGTAGAAACATACAGTATGTACCATATAAATGTCAAGACAATAGATTTAAAGACTATGAAGATAAGCGCTACAAATGCCATGTCATGTTTGAAGAAAACAATGTTAACGTAAAAGCCATAACAGCATCAAACTAGAAAAGCTACAAATTTCTGGGGAAATTGTGTTTAGTGTTCTTGCCTCCAGTCAGTCGCAGTTTAGAAATTGCTCTTCAAATTTGAGGTGGCTAGAGTGCAGTTTCAATGAATGTATATGGGCGGTGTGAGTTGCAAACAAATGGTCATATTGTGAAAACTATCAGGACTATGGCTTAGCCGTGGACATTTTTAGTGGCAGCAGGGATAGCTGGAGGATAGTTTTGACATAAGATTTGCGTAGGTGGGCTTGAAAATGAGGCAGTGATGGCAGTTTAGAAATCATGTCCTGATTTTACAGCGCTCACTCTAGCTTTTGTCAGGTCCCACTCTAGTTTTGAACATTCTGCCATTCATTCCTATGGGACCAAATTTCACCACATTTCGGGAACCATTCGGCGAAAAGTTCCACAAAGTAATAGCACACCAATCGGGAACAATCCGCACATTTCGGTATATTACTGTCTATGTAGTGTAAAAACTGTGGGAGGAGTTAGGGTGGTAAATTTGGCTATAATAATAAGAATATATATGTGAGATAACAGTAAGTGGTCTTGCCATGCAAGAACACTTGATTATAAAAAGGCAGGTGAAAAATAATTGTCCTTTGGTACATGTAACCTTATTGAAGCAACTAGAATAGTAATCATTCCATAACGTGCAGTAGCTATAGCCAATAGTATGAATAAAAGCCTTGACGCAGATTGTAAATAAGAGGTAAGACCAGCAAGGAAAAAAAAAAAAAAGGAATGGAAAGGACAAAAAAAAAAAATCCTAAAAATTCCAAATAGCCAAGTATGGAAGGCAACACCTGAAAGGCTACTCCAAGTGGCTTAGGACAGGAAAGATTCAAAATGCGAATACTTGAAATGTGTCCAGTAAGTCCACCTGTTCTCATAAACATCAGACTAATCCTCTTCCCATGCAATCATGTGTTCCACATGACTAATGGTTTCCAATTCATAAACCCATTCGGCTAGAGATGAAGCTTCAGGTTTTCGCCAATGTCTAGCTATCACTGTATGTGCTGTTTTAGGAAATGTCAGAATAAAAAAAACTTTTTTTTCTTTGTTCATAGGAACCTTGTAACAAACAGCAAACGGCTGGCTTAAGTATTTTAAGGTGTGTTTTGGATCTTTTCACCCACAAACTGATCATCAAGCTGTAGTATTTTATCCCAAAGGGGAGTCCATCCGGGAAACAAATCCCCCTTACAGGGGGTCATAATACCAAGGGCCTGTACACATCTCCAACATGTGTCAGAAAAAGATAGATTCATATTATGTAAAACTGTAGGGCATCTGTACCATCTGGACAACATTTTTTGCTCTTGTTCAAGTGACGAAACAGACATTTTGTAGACAAGTGCTAGTATTTTGTCCCAATCCAATTCTTCAGAGACATAACCAAATCCAGTTCCCATTTTGATATAAAATGTGGAAGATGTAGATGGGCTTCCTTTAACAGAATTTGATATATTAAAAGATACAGGTATGAGTGAACGGGTCTGCTGGACAGGGAAAGTAATGACTCAAAGTCCGCACAGGATCTAGTCAGAAAGTCCAAGGAGAGCATAGTCCTGAGGTAGTATTTTAGTTTAATAATATTCAATCCGGGCTCTAGAGGGGTTTTGACAAATCAGAAGTATCTGAGAAAGGGGAACAAGTGTTCCCATCTGCATGGTACCAAAGATTCTTGTCGTTCCTCTTCCAGGATAGGAAATATGGTTGATGGAGGGTGTGAGGAAATTAAGTATTACAGAATAGCGGAGTTCAAAAACTATGAGTAGAAGAATAAAAGGGAAAAAAAAAAAAAACACATTTAGATGGGCATCTTAGCAAATGCAATCTACAGGAAAAAGAGAACTGGTAGTGACAAACCCCCCACACACACAATGCAGGTTGAACTTTATGGACTGGTATCTTTATTCAAGTTTACCAACTATTGGGCCAATTCACTAAAGGTTACTGCATGTGATAACAGTGTCCCGTGACTAATTTGCATAAATTATTGCATGCAGTAAAAAAAAAAAAAAAAAATAATATTCTGCTGAATTTAACGCTAAGTTAAAAATGTGTCTGTAAATAACGCAAAAAAAAAAAAAAAAAAAAAAAAAAAAAAAAGGGGTAAGCTATTAAGTCCAATTCATGTACACAATAAAAGTAAAAAAAAGGATGCGATATTTATCGGTATTTTTTCAGATGCAGTGAGCGAGACCCTTAGGGGTCTGGTGTGGATATTAAGGGGAACCCCACGCCCAACTTTTTTTTTTTTTTTTTTAAAAACATCGTGGGGTCCCCTCCAAATCCTTACCAGACCCAAAAAATCCCTTAGGATTGTGAGGGGACCCGCACGCCACTATTTTTTTTTGCTTTTTATTTTGGTGTAGAGTTCCCTCAAAATCCATACCAGGCCTAAGCATCCTTTTTTTTTTCCATTCTGGTGTGGGGTTTTCCTTAAAATCCATACCAGACCCAAAGGCCTGATATGGATGGGGGGAGCCCCACACTTTTTTTTTCATCATTTGTAATTGCTAGCAATGTTTTGTTTTCATTCAGCTGTCAGTGGGACACCCACTGACAGCTGATGAGTTATCCGTTAAGGACACTGCAGCTGGCTTCCTTAACAACCAGCTACCATGCAATAAATTACCACATGAAAATATGCGGTAATTACAATACAGATATTTTACCACAAGAGTAAACTTGTGGTAACTCTTAGTGAACTGACCCCTATGGAACTATATATTTTGCAAAATAAATTATGTAACTTACTAATGTTACGCAGCTTAAGTTTACTTTTGCTTTCAAAACTTTAACTGTACTCATAATACCAGCAGTGAACTGTATTGGAATCATCCTATAAGGAAGAAATGTTTTATTTAAAGCACCTCTACTGCTGCTATATCAGCAAAAGCTGGAACATGGAAGACATTTTCAAACTTCACATTCTTGGGGGTATCAAATTTCTGGCTCACAGTATGGGTCAGCAGAAGGAACTACAGCATGCAGTAGGTGGCCAGAAATTCAGCACTCCAAGAAGTGTTTGATACAGAAGTTTTTTTTTTCCAGTGATAGCGTCTCTGCAATACAGCATAGACTGGCAGAACAAGCAACAGAAGAGTTTTGTTAAAGATTAACCACTTTTGTTGAGAAAAAAATAATAATAATTCCCCTCTAGGTGATCTATTTACATTGCAGGGATTTAAACAACTTGCCCCCCGATGATTTATCCCTGTTCCTGAACAGGCCATATATTTGCGATACGGCACTGCATTACTTTAACTGACAATTGCGCGGTCATGCAACACTGCACCCAAATTAAATTTAAGTCCTTTTTTACCCCACAAATAGAGCTTTTGTTTGATGGTAATTGATCGCCTCTGCATTTTTTGTATTAGAAAAAAAAAAAAGCCAATTTTGAGAAAAAGAAAAAAAAACAAAAAACAATATTTTTGACTTTTTGCTATTAAACATGTCCAGTAAAAAAAATTTATAAATCAAATTTAGTCATAAATTTAGGACAAAATGTATTCTGCTACATGTCTTTGCTAAAAAAAAATTCCAATACATGTAAAATAATTGGTTTACATGAAAGTTGTAGCATCTACAAATGGCAGTATATATACACTTGATTTTTTTTTTTTTTTAATCCTAGTAATGGCAGCAATCAGCGACTTATAACGCGATTGCAGCTGGCATTCTGACACTGGGGGAGAACGGATTGCCACTGACATCCCCAGTGACACTAATACAGTGATCAGTGCTAATAAGAAGCACTGGGCAGGAAGGGGTGATCAAAGGGTTAACTGTGTGCTGTTTTACTATTGTGTATGTTGCACTGTGTAAAATTATATATACACGATTTTGCGCAGCCCTGTTGCCCTGTAGCAGTTTTTCTGCTATAGGGAGGCGGGCAAGTGGTTAACTTTGCTGCAGAATCCTACCTTTGTGTTATTTTGAAGGAATAGCGGTTTCCATGTGCAAACTGAATTTGCAGGGCTCTTATGAGGAAAGTGGCAGGGTCTGCATCCATTTAAATTACATTTTTGTTGCAGGAGATGCTCAAAATCTGATTTGTATCTTAGTGCAGACTTCTGGGAAAGTAAGTAAGCCAATCACTCATGACATTTCTAGGGGGCATTCTGTACACCATCCATGTGCACCATCCATGTGCAGAATGCCGCCATTTTGCATTTTACAGAAAATTACAGTGCTGATAGAAATAGAAAGGTAATTGTTAACCACTTAATATCTGCCCTATAGCAGTTTTACAGGGTGGCATTCCTGTGCAAAATAATGTATATAGATGTGATTTTGCACTTCCGCCATATACGGGGGCATGTGCTGCCTGGAGGATCGCTTCTGCTGTGAAATGTCACAGCACAAACTGAACTGCTTGCTGGCACCTGCAGATCATCGGTCAGGGAGCGGTGACTAGGTTTACATAGATACAGCTCTGCCGTGAGAGGGGGATTAATGAATGGTGTCTCTGCAGAGCCGAGAAAATGATCCATCATTCCCATATTAAAGCACCACCTAGTGCTCACCAAGCATATAGCTAGGCACACACTTAACCTTTTGATCACTCTAGATGTTAGCCCCTTCCCAACCAGTGTCATTAGTACAGTGATTAGTATATATTTTCAGCACTGATCACTATATTAGGGTCACTGGTTCCCACAAAGTGTCAATGTAAAAATGTTCACCACAATATCACAGTCCCGCTATAAGTCGTTGTTACTAGTATATAAAAAATTTTTTTTAAAAATTCCAATATATGTACTATAGTTTGTAGACGCGATAACATTAAATTACAATATGATTTACACTATATTTTTTTTTTTATTATTTGCTAATTTTTTATTCATGAAAGTGGAGTTACCCTTTAAGCAACGCTGCCCACCTCTATTCAGTTTCCATAGAAAGAGGTACAGTAGGTTAATTATTAATCAGTAATACGATTTTCTATTGCACTCTACACTATTCCACCCAGCAGACTCGGGAGTTAAAAACGGTTTTCACTGTAAGTATGATGATTTATCGTAATATTAATAACTCCCTGTGTTTTCCTAAAGTCATTAAGACCAAGCCACACTGGTTTAACTATGAAAACCACACCACACCCACAATAAACAAAGCCTGTTACAACCACACCAACCTTTAGCAACAGTGCTTGAATTGGGTTTTCCTAGAACCAAATTAGTAACCATAAAAGTATATTCGTTTTTGGTTTGGAAAGCATGGAGAGGTATTAGAATGCCTGTTGGGTTTTTACTGCTGTCTGTGCCCCCATTGGTGAGACTCACTCTATTTTTTATTTTTAGCGTGAGCATTGAACGTGAAAGAAAATCCCAAATTCTAGGTTGTTCCCAGGGCCAGTTCACACTGAATGTGTTTCAATTGCTTTGTTTTTCTGCATCCAAAAAAAGCACAGAAAGTAGGTTATGTGGTTGTCAATGTCATAGTTCACATCAATGCTTGCAGTTCCAGTGCGTTCCGGTTGCAGAGAGAAAAAAAAAAAAAAAAAGTAACATGCTGCATTTTTTTTCTCCACAGAACTGTACTGGAACACGGTACAACGCATCAAAAACACACCAGAACGCACCATAAATGCACATGTCCCTATTTAAATTGAAGAAAAAGAGGGGAAAAAATTAACTTAAATGCATAAAAAAAAGAACGCACTGGCTACCTGTTCAGTTACATTAAAGCCCATGTCAACAAATCAGACTATACACTTCCCAATACTAAAAGAGGTACTATGCATAGATCCATTATATTTACTTGAACCCCTACTTTGTCTACATTAAAATCCTCAAAAAGAGAAGATTCACAGGAGAGGATTAATAACGCTTTGCTGCCTTCCAGTGGCAACCAAAAATAACATACAATGCATGTATAAGGTATTTTGAGTGACAATCGACTTATTCTCCAAAAATAATCCATACAAAATCCACTAGTTAAAGAAAACTGTACTTACAAAACTAAAATTTGTGAACTGGCAGACTTTAATACAATAAAAACTATGCTCTCGTCTGCATTAAAGGTAACTCCTCTTTCGTGGAAAAAAAGGCAAATAATAAAAAAACATTAATATAGCATATACAATTGCGACCTTTCCTTTTAAAACTGCAGCACTGTAATTTTCTGTAAAATGCAATGCAATATGGCTACCTGGAGGTGTTCTGTACACAGATAGTATACAGAATACCCTCTAGAACTCATTTCCTGCATGAGTGATTGGCTTACCGATTTTCCCAGAAGTCTGCACTAAAATACAAGTCAGATTTTTGGCATCCCCAGCAAAAAAAAATTTAATTTTTGGCGAGATACTCCCAAAAGGTAATCACCTCTAAAGGGATGCAAACACTGCCATTTTACTCATTAGAACCCTGCAGGTGCAGCAGTTGATTGATCATTCTAAAACACCCATACAGATTCACTTTGCACATGGAAACAGCCAAACAGCTATTTCTTCTGAATAAAAAAGGTTGGAATCTGCAACAAAGCCAGTTAAATTCTTTGCAATGTACACTGCTCAAAAAAACTTAAAGAAACACTTTTTAATCAGTGTATAGCATCCAGTCAATTAAACTCCTGAGATATTGATCTTGGTCAGTTAAGTAGCAGAGGGGGTTGTTAATCAGTTAAAGAGAAAAAAGGAAAGACGCATCTAAGTGTAGATCTAAAACTCATTTATTTCACGTAAGAGCAACTTACAAGAGGGTGGATAAAAACAGGCAGATCAATAATCCATCATATGGGAGTCCGCCGTGGTCGGCAACATAATTTGCATTTTGTGGATGATAATCAACCTTTTGTCTGTCACCAGGCAAGCTGGCAAGATGGAGGGAGCCTGGTACCGAGGTCTGGACCGCAACGTATGCACGATGACCTCACCAGGCATCATAGCTATGAGTTTCCTGAGCGTGAGCTGTGAGATGACCGTCCAAGCGCACTCCTTTGTCAAGCTGACAAGATAGGAGGGGATTGTGCCTAATATAGGATATCAGACACTGATGGTCACAGTTTTTAAAGAGCCCGAAGCCAATTTGTGACTAAGTTACAAGTATGTATATTGACAGATAGTATATTCTGTAGAATCAAGCCATCATAAACGTTAGTACATGTACTTATAAAATTATATAATGCAGAATATGCTATTAAAGTTGAAAAAAAACTCCTCAATAGCACAATACCAGTGAAATCCAATCCCTAAAAAGTCCACAATATCAAAAAAATATATAAAACACAAATATGTCCTTCCTGTGTAATCACGGTGAAAAAATGTGTTCAAAGAAATTATTATCCTCCCAATGATTTCCACAATAAGTGTTACCTCAAAAAAAGAAAAATATCACATCGTGCATTATCTTTTATCAACTGAATATAAACATGTGACTTTACTCTAGTGAGTATCCCATCAAAAAACTTTACAGTGAAAAATAGTGAAAAATAGTGAAAAAATAAAACTGTGAACCAACACTGTGTGTGTGAATCACTCTTCAGTGCCCAAAAACAAGCTAACACAGTGTACACTTCTAATTAGGAGTGGGTACCCTTACCAACAATCCAAAATAATCATGCCTATAATGAAATCCAATAAATGGTGAAAAATGGCCCTTCTGTAGATCTCTACAAGGTATATACAACCTCCACGGCACTACCTGGATTCATCAGCCATAGTACTCCATGTATCCCCATACACCTTGCTCCATCCAGATATACATATATGAGGGACAAGAATAGTGTAATACTGCCAAGATAAATGAAATAAGCAGCTTTAATCAAACTGCTCACATTCTTCCAGCCTTTAAAACCGCTTTGTATACATAATAATAACCTTTCTGCCATCCAGGAAACGTCCAGGCTCTAACAGGTGATCCTTTTCCAAAATAAGGATATCCCTTATGATTAAGTTGAGGGACGAAACGCGTCAAGGGAAGTGACGTCAGACGCATGCGGGAACCGGAAGTAGACCGGCAGCCATTTTGGAAAATGGAAAGGATCACCTGTTAGAGCCTGGATGTTTCCTGGATGGCAGAAAGGTTATTATGTATACAAAGCGGTTTTAAAGGCTGGAATAATGTGCCTTGTCGAGATCAACAGGAGGGCCATTTTTCACCATTTATTGGATTTCATTATAGGCGTGATTATTTTGGATTGTTGGTAAGGGTACCCATTCCTTATTCTCATTAGAAGTGTACACTGTGTTAGCTTGCTTTTGGGCACTGAAGAGTGATTCACACACACAGTGTTGGTTCACTGTTTGATTCAGTTTTATTTTTTCACAATTTTTCACTGTAAAGTTTTTTGATGGGATACTCACTAGAGTGAAGTCACATGTTTATATTCAGTTGATAAAAGAAAATGCACGATGTGATATTTTTCTCTTTTTGAGGTAACACTTATCGTGGAAATCGTTGGGAGGGTAATATCTTTGGACGCATTTTTTCACCGTGATTAAACAGGAAGATCAGATTTGTGTTTTATATATTTTTTGCTATTGTGGACTTTTTAGGGACTGGATTTCACTGGTATTGTGCTATTGAGTTTTTTTCAACTTTAATAGCATATTCTGCATTATATTGTTTACATCTTCGAGGGTGAAGGTGTTGATAGTGCTTTGGGGTAGTTAAATTTGTGCATTTAGGAGGTGGTATTATTTAAATACTTATAAAATTAGACTGATTTAAAACAAAAGGAAATAATGAACACACTAGCAAGTGGTAATATTAAAATTAATAACGATGATAAATAAAAATAGAATGATACCGAGATGATCTCTTAACAGATAAAATAACGATTAGATAAAAAAATTGTTTGTTGAACAACCACAATATAATTTCAACATTGGGGTAATAGCGGCGATGGGTAAATTGTAAAATTATATAATATATAGACAGCATGTGCCCAATATAAATGGAATGGTAATATCCATCGGGCACTTACTGTATATAATAGATTATGACAATATATATTTAATAGTAAATAATGACTAAACCAGATACATTATAGACAAACACTGTAAATATTGGTACTGCCATGTGAGTGAGATACAAAATGGTAATGTTTGTGTTGTTAAACATGATACTCGCTGATCGATGAGGTAATAGACATACAGGAACAAAAACCCCCGATGTGTATCAACCTCCCCCAACTAACTTTACAGCATCCACAAATTGTCTAGAAAAAAAAAAAAAAAAAAAAAGCCAAAAAGGTTAAATGACCAGAACTACTGTGGGCTATATAAAAAAAAAAAAAAAAAAAAAAAAATAGAAGTATATAGTGTTGCATAATAGTGGCAATTTCTAATTCATTTAACCCTTCAGGGCTAAGGTGTCTAGAGTATATATCCAGAAGGTCTCTCTAGCACAGTGGTTCTCAACCTGGGGGTCACGACCCCTTTGGGGGTCGAACGACCCTTTCACAGGGGTCCCCTAAGACCATCAGAAAACACATATTTCCGATGTGTAAAGAGCAGCTACTGTGTAGAAAGCAGCTGCTGTGTTGAAAGCAGCTACTGTGTTGAAAGCAGCAGTATTGGAGGTAAAACGACACTCATGAATTATAATTACTGGGTAAATAATTTTATGGTTGGGGGTCACCACAACATGAGGAACTGTATTAAAGGGTCACGGCATTAGGAAGGTTGAGAACCACTGCTCTAGCACATAGGTTCCAAAAACTTTCTGCCTCTGGAAGTGATTTGGGGATCTGTTCTATAACCCAAACACGAAGCCCAGTGATAGAGTTAATATGCTATTCGGCAAAGTGGTGTGGAACACTGCTCCTCTTTGTCTTCTGCAATTAATCTTCTGTGTTCTCCAAACCGTTTCCTTAATGGCCGTATGGTGCACTCAACAAAGTTTGCCGCACGGACAAGAGCAGCAATAAATCACAATCTGAACAGTTGAAAAAGTTATCGGATGTATAGGTTTTGCCCTTAATTATGTACTGTTTTTGTCCATGTATAACAAAACCACATGTCTTCTAAAGAGGCTTCTGACATTGGTACATCCCAGTGAGTGAAATAAGACAAGTGGAGTTGGTATGAATAGAATTAGTAGGTAATGCTGGGAGCCATTTTGTTTTTTAAGCTAGGGGACTTTTTATAAATGACTTGTGGTTTTTTTAGGATAATGGATTTAAGATGTGCGTCCTCTTTGAGGAAGTTCCAATGTTTAGCTAGAATGTTTTCCCATCTTTTTATACTGCTTGTGATATGTAGTGATAAACTTAGTAGAATGATCTATTTTGATGGTGCTAATTTTATAAGTATGTACTAACATTTATAAAGGCTTGATTCTACATAATATACCATCTGTCAATATACCATCTGTCAATATACAGTGGGGCAAAAAAGTATTTAGTCAGCCACCAATTGTGCAAGTTCTCCCACTTAAAAAGATGAGAGAGGCCTGTAATTGGCATCATAGGTAGACCTCAACTATGAGAGACAAAATGAGAAAAAAAATCCACATAATCACATTGGCTGATTTGGAAAGAATTTATTTGCAAATTATGGTGGAAAATAAGTATTTGGTCAATATCAAAAGTTCATCTCAATACTTTGTTATATATCCTTTGTTGGCAACGACAAAGGTCAAACGTTTCCTGTAAGTCTTTACAAGGTTGGCACACACTGTTGCTGGTATGTTGGCCCATTCCTCCATGCAGATCTCCTCTAGAGCAGTGATGTTTTGGGGCTGTCGCTGGGCAACACGGACTTTCAACTCCCACCAAAGGTTTTCTATGGGGTTGAGATCTGGAGACTGGCTAGGCCACTCCAGGACCTTGAAATGCTTCTTACGAAGCCACACCTTCGTTGCTTGGGAGGTATGTTTGGGATCATTGCCATGTTGGAAGACCCAGCCACGTTTCATCTTCAATGCCCTTGCTGATGGAAGGAGGTTTGCACTCAAAATATCACGATACATGGCCCCATTCATTCTGTCCTGTACATGGATCAGGCGTCCTGGTCCTTTTTGCGGAGAAACAGCCCCAAAGCATGATGTTGCCACCCCCTTGCTTAACAGTAGGTATGGTGTTCTTTGGATGCAACTCAGCATTCGCTCTCCTCCAAACACGACGAGTTGTGTTTCTACCAAACAGTTCTATTTTGGTTTCATCTGACCATATGACATTCTCCAAATCCTCTTCTGGATCATCCAAATGCTCTCTAGCAAACTTCAGACGGGCCCGGACATGTACTGGCTTAAGCAGGGGGACACGTCTGGCACTGCAGGATCTGAGTCCCTGGTGGCGCAGTGTGTTACTGATGGTAGCCTTTGTTACGTTGGTCCCAGCTCTCTGCAGGTCATTCACTAGGTCCCCCCGTGTGGTCCTGGGATTTTTGTTCACCGTTCTTGTGATCATTTTGACCCCCACGGGGTGAGATCTTGCGTGGAGCCCAAGATCGAGGGAGATTATCAGTGGTCTTGTATGTCTTCCATTTTCTAATTATTGCTCCCACAGTTGATTTGTTCACACCAAGCTGCTTGCCTATTGCAGATTTAGTCTTCCCAGACTGGTGCAGGTCTACAATTTTGTTTCTGGTGTCCTTCGACAGCTCTTTGGTCTTCACCATAGTGGAGTTTGGAGTGTGACTGTTTGAGGTTGTGGACAGGTATCTTTTATACTGATAACAAGTTCAAACAGGTGCCATTGATACAGGTAATGAGTGCAGGACAGAGGAGCCTCTTAAAGAAGAAGGTACAGGTCTGTGAGAGCCAGAAATCTTGCTTGTTTGTTAGTGACCAAATACTTATTTTCCACCATAATTTGCAAATTCTTTCCAAATCAGCCAATGTGATTGTGTGGATTTTTTTTCTCATTTTGTCTCTCATAGTTGAGGTCTACCTATGATGCTAATTACAGGCCTCTCTCATCTTTTTAAGTGGGAGAACTTGCACAATTGGTGGCTGACTAAATACTTTTTTGCCCCACTGTACATACAAGTAATTTAGTCACAAATTGGCTTCTGGCTCTTTAAAAACAGTGACCATCAGTATCGGATATCCTATACAAGGCACAATCCCCTCCTATCTCGTCAGCTTGAGAAAAGGAGAGCGCTTGGACGGTCAACTCACAGTGCATGCTCAGGAAACACGTCGCTACGACACCTGGTGAAGTCATTGCGCATACTTTGTGCTCCATGTGCAGTCCAGACCTCGGAACCAGGCCTCCTCCATCTTGACGGCTTGCCTGGTTACAGACAGAAGGCCGATTATCATCCACATACTGCACATTATGTTGCTCACTGTGGAGGACCCCCATATGACAGATTAGTGAACTGCCTGCCTTTATCCACCCTCTTGTAAGTTGCACTTCATTATGTGAAATAAGTGAGTTTTAAGACTACACTTAGAGGCACCTTTCTTTTTTCTCTTTACATGTATCTCTCTGGAAAAGCTTCAATCCAGTAAAAGGCAGTCACAAGTGATAAGGACTTATTCCATCCTACTGTTTGAAGATGCGTTATAAGTTGTGTTTTCAGTACACCCCATTATCTACATCCATCAGCTGTATCTTTACATTTCTGCACAATTTATGGTATTGTTATATGCATTGTTTTATATATACATTATGTCTTTTTGCACCTTATTTGCATTTGGCTAGGGTCAGTGTCACTACTGGTAGCATGAGGCGATACCTGGACCCTACAGAGGTTGCCAGAGAGTCCAACTCCTCCAGGATAGCACATCAATACATGCCATTGACAGGTTTGCGGTGTCTCTCAGCAGAGTCTCAAGAGAATGGAGATGTTTCCAGGAGACAGGCAGCTACTCTAGGACAGCTGGACAGGGCCGTAGAAGGTCCTTAACCCATCAGCAGGATCAGTATCTGCTCCTTTGTGCAAGGGGGTACAGGATGAGCACTGCTAGAGCCCTACGAAATGACCTCCAGCAGGCCACTGGTGTGAATGTCTCTGACCAATCAAAAACAGACTTCATGGGGGTGGCCTGAGGGCCCGATGTCCTCTAGTGGGCCCTGTGCTCACTGCCCGGCACCATAGAGCTTGATTGGCATTTACCACTGAACACCAGAATTGGCAGGTCCGTCACTGGCACCCTGTGCTTTTCACAGGTGAGAGCAGGTTCACCCTGAGCATAAGTGACAGACATGAAAGGGTCTGGAGAAGCCGTGGAGAACGTTATGCTGCCTGTAACATCGTTCAGCATGACCATTTTGGTGGTGGGTCAGTGATGGTCTGGGGAGGCATATCCATGGAGGGACGCACAGACCTCTATAGGCTAGTGGCACACTGACTGCCATTAGGTATCAGGATGAAATCTTTGGACCCATTGTCAGACCCTACAATGGTGCAGTGGGTCCAGGGTTCCTCCTGGTGCAAGACAATGCCTGGCCTCATGTGGTGAGAGTATGAAGGCAGTTCCTGGAGGATGAAGGAATTGATACCACTGAATGGCCCCCACGCTCTCCTGACTTAAATCCAACAGAACATCTCTAGGTCATCGTGTTTCGGTCCATCCGATACCGCCAGGTTGCACCTCAGACTGTCCAGGAACTAAGTGATGCCCTGGTCCAGATGTGGGAGGAAATAACCCAGGACACCATCCATCGTCTCATTAGGAGCATGCCCCGACATTGTCAGGCATGCATACTAACACATGGGGGCTATACAAACTACTGAGTACCATTTTGAGTTGCTGCAATGAAATTTCAGCAAAATGGACTAGCCTGCTGCATAATTTTTTCACTTTGATTTTTGGGGTGTCTTTGATTTCAGTCCTCTGTAGGTTGATAATTTTCAGTTGCATCAAACGATGGGGCATCCTTACGTTCCTAGCACATTACCCAGTCCATATCAGTATAGATATCCATCATGATATTTTTCTTCATTGAGATCTGATGTGTTTTCAAAGTGTTCCTTTACATAGATCACCCAGAGAGGAAGGTTTTTTCCTCAACAAAAGCGGCATTACTCTTTAAAGTTTAAGAAAAGGCAAAAACCTTTTAGTTTTGGATAGCATGGAGAAGGATTGGAACTCCTGTCAGGTATTTATTGCAGTCTGTACCCCTATTAGGGAGATTCACCCTCTATTTGTCATGTTTACAGTTATCATCGAAAGTGAAAAGTAAAAGAAAATCCCATTATCTGGGTTGACATCAGAACAGGAATAGAGGGGAAATTTTCCAGTGGGGAGTTTTGCCTTTAGTGACACTTTAAAGAATTTTCACGAACCTGCTATACAGTTATACAGACATGCTCAACCCCTGGCCTATAACCGCAAACCTATGGCAACATGCACAGCCTGCGGCTGTCATACAAAAGCCACTTCTGCAGCCAGATCCCCACTCTTTTCTTTCCTTCCTAATACACAGACATAAGAAGAGGAGAATTTAGCCAAGCGGATTACATCCGTGTGAAGAAACTGGTGTCGTTCAGGGAGCATGTGCGTGCATTGTGTGTCATTTTATCTTTGCTTAATAAAGAAGTTTATTGCACTGCTAGGGCATGCGCTTCCCTGGTCTGTTGTTTTCTTAAGACTGCCCACAGTCTTTGCTTTGGCAATTCAAGGGATGGCTGCAAAGACCCTGACCCTGATATAGTGAAGGCTGCAGCGCTGGTTTAGAGCTTTTTTGGCTGGTCACACCTTAGCGCAAGAGTGGAATTAATGGTGATCTGATTAATAAAAAATATGATTTTTGTACTTGTTATACAGTGGGAAAACCTCCAACGTGCATTGGTCCCATGGAAAACAATGATCCTGAGTGTTGAAAGTTTTTATTATGCTATTCAAAAAAAAATGTAATTCTGAACCATTTCATTGTGGCCCATGATCAATTACTAAATCACTTAAGTTGTCCGTGCTCTTCAAAAGATTGAGCACCCCTGCAGTAATACAAACTATAGCAAGTACAAGTGAGGTTTCAGGATATACAGTTGCAAGAAAAAGTATGCAAACCCCTTGGGATTACGTGGAGTTTTGCATGAATTGGGCATAAAATGTGCTCTGAACATCATCTAAGTTACAACAATAGAAGAACACAGTCTGCTGAACATAATACTACACAAACATTAGATGTTGCCATGGTTTAATTGCACATAACCTGTAAACATTCACAGTGCAGGGAGGAAAAAGTATGTGAACCTTTGGGCTTAATAACTGGTTGACCCTCTTTTGGCAGCAATAACCTCAACCAAACGTTTCCTGTAGTTGCAGATCAGACCTGCACAACGATCTGGAGTAATTTTGGACCACTCCTCTTCACAAAACTGTTTCAGTGTAGCAATATTCTTGGGATGTCTGGTGTGAATCGCTCTCTTAAGGTCATGCCACAGCATTTCAATCGGGTTGAGGTCAGGACTGGGCAACTCCAGAAGGCGTATTCTGTGCTGTTGCAGCCATTGTTTGTTGAATTACTTGTATGCTTTGGGTCATTGTCCTGTTGCATCACCCATCCTCTGCGGAGCTTCAGTTGGCGGACAGATGGTCGTACGTTTTCCTGCAAAATGTCTTGATAAACTCTGGAATTCATTTTCCCATCAATGACAACAATCCGTCCAGGCCCTGAGGCAGCAAAGCAGCCCCAAACCATGATGCTCCCTCCACCATGTTTTACAGTGGGGATGAGGTTTTGATGTTGGTGTGCTGTGCCTTTTTTTCTCCACACATAGTGTTGTGTGTTCTTCCCAAACAACTCAATCTTGGTTTCATCTGTCCACAGTATATTTTGCCAGTAGTGCTGCGGAACATCCAGGTGCTCTTTTGCAAACTTCAAACATGCTGCAATATTCTTTTTGGACAGCAATGGCTTCCACCGTGGTGTCCTCCCATGTACTCCATTCTTGTTTAATGTTTTCCTTATTGTAGATGTGTCAACAAAAATGTTAGCATGTGCCAGAGATTTCTGTAGGTCTTTAGCTGACACTCTGGGATTCTTCTTTACCTCATGCAGCATTTTGCGCTGTGCTCTTGCAGTCATTTTTACAGGACGACCACGCCTAGGGAGAGTAGCAACAGTGCTAAACTTTCTCCATTTGTAGACAGTCTGCCTTACCGTGGACACATAAACATCAAGGCTTTTGGAGATACTTTTGTAACCCTTTCCAGCTTCATGCAAGTCAACAATTCTTGATCGTAGGTCTTCTGGGAGCTCTTTTCTGCAAGGCATGGTTCACATCACAGTACTTCTTGAAACCAGTAAACCCAAAACAGGTGTGTGTTTTTTAAGGGCAGGACAGCTGTCAGCAACACATCCAATATCATCACACTGATTGGAGTCAAGGTTGGCTCACTCCTGGCTCCAATTAGCTCTGGGAGAAGTCATTAAGCTAGGGCCTCACATACTTTTTCCTCCCTGCACTGTGAATGTTTACATGTTATGTGCAATTAAACCATGGCAACATCTAATGTTTGTGTAGTATTATGTTCAGCAGACTGTTCTTCTATTGTTGTGACTTAGATGACGTTCAGAGCACATTTTATGCCCAATTCATGCAAAACTCCACGTAATCCCAAGGGGTTCACATACTTTTTCTTGCAACTGTACGTACCTTATAAAAATCATAAAACTCATGCACAACACAGGGCTGCTATTCATAGACCAAGGACAACACCAAGCACAGACAGATATGTTAAAGCCCAACTCCAGAATTAAAATATCCCTAGTAGTGGGGATGTACCGCACTGCAAGGGTTAAAGTAGAAGTTCACCCAAAACCTAATTCTAAACCTACTTGCAGCCACATTCTAAAACAAATCTATCTAGGCCTGTAAAGAAGAAATTGCTATACATACCTGCTCTGGAGCCGCTCCCTCCGGTCCCACGCTGAGCTGTCAGTGGCAGCTTCAATGTGTAGGCATATGAAGGAGGGGCAGCTGACAACAGAAGCCCCATAGTAAGTCTATGGTTGACATCACTTCCCAAGCATTTCACAACAGTTGTCAGTTCTCTCCTGCAAACAGCATCCACCGATGGAGACCGGACCGGATCGGCTTCAGAAAAGATATGTTTAACAATTTCTTCTTTACAGGGCTAGATAGATTCGTTTTAGAATGTGGCTGCAAGTAGGTTTAGCGTTAAGTTTTGGGTGAACTTCTACTTTAGTTGCCTGTTTAGTCTGGAGGAGAGGAGAAGCACTTCAATTTACCTGATAACTGATCCAACGCTCCCCTGCACTCCAGCAGTAGACTTTCCCTCAGCGTCTTAACGTCCAATGCAGGGATATGAACCCTGCATTGGTCTTGATGTCAGGGTCTTGAACAGCTGCAGTATAGGGGAGAGGATGCTGCGTGGACCATTGTAGCAGTGGAGGATTAGGTAAGCTGATCTACTTTAACAAATTTCCTACACCTGAAGCCATACTGCAAAGATGCCCCTGTCTGAATTGTTAGACCTTGCTAGACATCATCAACCTAAAAAGCTCTTAGGGCGGCATCCATCTCACTTACAATATGTAAATAAACAGCAACAGAACAACAGGATTAGTATGTGATAAAACCAATACTTTATTCTAAAAGCACACTTACATCTGGTAAGGCTCATCTCCAATTTCAGAGGCAGCAACTGACACAGCACACATTATCTATTTTGATAGATATATTGACAATGTGATTGTCATCTGGGACGGCCCACCAACCACCATTGCTTCTTTTGTTGGTTATTGCAATGACAATAAGCTGGGTCTTTCTTCCACGCATGTTTGGAGTCCTGATTCTTTAGTCTTCTTGGATTTGGAATTATCCCATGCTGATGGCCAGATTACATCTAAAACTCATTTTAAACCTTTATCAGGTAACTCCTACTTGCATTTTGAAAGCTGCCACCACCCTAAGTGGATACAAAACATCCCAAAGGGGCAGTTCTGCAGGTTGAGGAAGAACTGCACCCTGAATGCAAATTATGCCCAGCAGGAACAGGTGCTGAAAGCAGACTTATTGATGAGATTGGGGTCATATCCCTTATCAAGAAGACTTACCAGGAGTGGCTATTGACCACCACAAAGATGAGTCAAACAGAATCTACCTTTAGGTCTGATGTCCAGTTTATTACCCAATACCATTTTAAAACACAATCAAATAAAAAGGATCATTAGATGACACTTGCGGATTTTGCTCCAAGACCCCAAGTTAGGACTTGCTCTTTCAGGCAAACACAGGTGTAAAAGGGCAAAAATATTAAAAACAGCAGGGTCTGCATGCAATTGGTTAAAAGTTGAAGTGCAATTACAGTTTAGTTCTGCTATATTTTATACAATATCCACTTAAAGTGGTTCTAAAGGCTCAAGGTTTTTTGCCTTCATGCATTCTATGCATGAAGATAAAAAAAACCTGTGTGTAGCAGCCCCCCCATGTCCCCCGTAATACTTACCTGAGGCCCATCCCAATCCAGCAATGTCCATGAGAGCCTCTGTTCTCCAGGGACTCTCACTCCTGATTGGCTGAGGCAGCAGCAAGAGCCAATGTCAAACACAGTCAGTGAGCCAATCATGAGAGGGAGGGGTCAGGGCTGAGACGCAGCTGTGTGTGTGAATGTACACACAAGCTGCTTGCTGTTGGGGACACCTGACAGGAGGGAGGGGACAGGAGTAGTGTGGTTCAGGAAAAACAACACAGATGCATTTTCTGCTCCTTTCAAATTAACAAGTTACCTTAATATAATATGTATTTAAGCAACAGACCACAGAGATATGAATAGTGTCATAGACCTGCAATGAAAAAAGGGGCAGTAATTCATGACCACTGTGCAGTGTTGCAAAGCAGAAGTAAAGCCTGCATATCTAATGAGCACATTTTGTGTTTGCCCCATATACATATGTAATCACAAATTACACATAGAAATAAGCAATTAACAAGCTAATCTCCAGGTTGGCTGTATTTTCTTTTCTTCACATTTTCTATGCAAATATAAAGGTTTTTGTGTTGCCCATAACACAGAATAGTTCTTTTAATTCTACTTTTTTTTATTAACATAAAAAGGTAATTTCACTAATTCCACCAGCATTACAAAAACATCTTAATTACTTAATTTCCCATTGAAAGCTCTCTTTAGAATTGCCATCACATGTTTTTTTCATGATGAAAACAGCCCTCGGTTAAGCTAGAGACCTTAACAAAATGCAAATTACAAGAGAAGTTCCAATTACCTGTTAATGACTACTTGGAAGTTTAAAAGACCAGATCTAGTCTTTGCAGCCAGTGCATGCAACAATGAATACATTCACAAATACAGCATTAAAATGAAGTTATAGAAAAAAAGCCAAAGTAAAAACCGCTAATATTATTCACTAATAAAAATGTAAAAGGTATAATGGCAGATCATGAAGTAATTTACAATGAATTTGAATTGCTACACACCTGAGATCATGGTATTTAGTTTGCCAACATTTTTAGGATATGCAATGCTGGGGACTCCGGTGCACAGTAGCAGAGGAGGCGAAGGCAGTGTTTGAGTGGGGGGGATACAGTTTGCCAAACGTATGGCGCTTATTCTGATCAGTGCCCGTCAGGGATAAGGTGGTGGAGGAGGATGCTGGAGCCAGATGTTAAGTGCCAGTCCATTTGTTGGAGCTGGGGCAGCGGCATAAAGCTGTAAGGGTATACAGCAAGGACAGAACGCTAAATGTTGAGAGGAAAGACACTGAAATCTGGAAAACTGCAGAAGAGTTTGTCAGCGGGAGTACGAAGAGGGTAAGAGAAATTGTTTACAGTGAGCCCCCAAACAAGCTTAGCATTTAATTATTTGCCAAGGATTGAATGCTAATATTTGCTATAATTTTCCCCTTAGTTCCTGAGCCCTGCTTTATCAATAAGTGCCTTACTAGGAGGGTTTGTTCAGACATCTGAATTCTGTGTGAATATGATCCTTGGCTGCATATCTCCAGATACTTCTGATGTAAATACAAATATCTTTAAGGCCTCATGCACACTGGATGTTTTGGCCATCTCTCCTAGACACCTTTCCTCCTAGCAGTGGTGCTTTGGCAGAAAAACTGCTTGTAAAAAACATATGTAATGTGTTTAGGCCCATCAAGAGTTTGGGCATTAATTCATTTCACTGGCCACAATAGTCATTTATTCTGGCCATTGAAATTAATTAACATTCAAACGCTAAAATTTGCCCAGCGTTAACATACATTTGGACACGTGTTAAACGGTTTTTCTGCCATAATGTTGCTGCTCCTGGACATGATGGCAGTGGGGTTTATTTTTCTGCAACTAAAAACGCATGTGTGCATGGTTGTTTAGAAGCAAGAAAAAAAAAAGCCAGACACCACTAAGAGCAGCTTTCAAAATGTCCATTATGCAGGAGACCTAAAGTGCCATGCATTTTTTTCCTCACTCAGAGCTGTGGCACTCTAACCTCCTATATGGATATACTGTTTCCAGACTCTGATATAAATGTGACTAACTTCTGAAATGCCATTTACTTTTACTACCTGGGGTTGCTGGACTTTCCTCTCCAATGAAGATGCAGTATGGCTTATATAAATGGTGACGCTAGAAGGAAAGGGTGGGTATAATCGGACTGTCTTGATGACAGCATGTGGCAGGCACTTAGCTGTATTAACTCAACACCAGGAGATAACAGTATCAGGGGTTGGTGGTAAAAGACAGGGGAGGATAAATACTAAAATAAGAGGAATCCGCACAAGGGACACATCCTGACTGCAAATTATGTCCTTTGTGCTGATTTTTACTTTTGACTGCACTTAGGCTTTAGTACAAATATCTGGGGTTCAATGCAAAGTTAATGCAGGTTTTTTCAGCAAAACTGAAGACAGAAAACTACATACGAATCAAAGTGAATGGAGATACTCCAGTTTTTACAACCACGTTCAGCATGTATAGTGTACACACTCTGCAGATTACAATTACAACACAAATCTGTGTGAAATCCTCTTAAAAGAACTAGCTGTGTCTACAAAGGATGAATATTTACATCTTTTCATTAGATGTTTCAGCTTACCTGGATGAGGTTGAGCACTTTATCATGAACTATGGTTGGGGGGTTGTTTTTGGGAAGGATAGTTTTCACAAGCACACCCTCAACAAATTCCTGGCTGGCGACCAAAATGTGAAACCGGTGGCCACAGTTCTTTACACATGCCTCAAGTGCCTGAAGGAGAGAGTTTTGTGTTAAAAAGGTTAATAAGTATATAACTATAGACCAGGACTGAGAAAATTGCATGTATGAGATAATGATAGCAAATCCTCCTGCGCTTAAATGGATGATCCCTAAGCTGCTCACACCGAAACCTATACCCAATAGGTGTAAATATATGAACAAAAATTATATATTGTGTGGCACTAATAAATGCATAAACAAGTGGCCAAAATGCCCCCTCAACTCCTTACAGTGACCACAAGGGCCTTTTAGGATCACACCACGATCCTTACAGTTAATGATTCGTCACAGGATAATATCCGCACTGGATCCCATCAATGGTGGCACTTACTCCTCTCCTCTCAGGTTCCCTCCAGACACAGGTAACAGCAATATCATTCACTCTCCCATAAAGGATCAGTGCCCATCAGTGCAGTCTCATCAGTGCCCAACAGTACCGCCTCATCAGTGCAGCCTCATAAGTACACATCCGTTAGCCTCTTCAGTGTCCATCAGTGTAGCCTAATCATTGCCCATCTGAACTGAAAGCGGACGAACTGCTGGCTGCACCAGATATTTTATGTTATTATACACTTGTATTCTTGTTTATGCATTTATTATATTAACGTCACACTATAATTTTTGTTCATGTATGAGATACTTTATAATCCAAAGAACTCCAATTAAAGGGAAAATGTTGTAGTGGAAATGTTCACTTATGTCTGGTGTTATAAAACTTGCCGATATGGATTGCAGAGAACAGGTTTTCACATAATGCGTTTCCATCACAACTATGCGGCTCTTTAGTCACCTAGTAGTGTTATTTGTAGAGTGACCGCAATGGGACAGAAAGAAAGTTCAATAACAAAATAAAAACCCAATGAGGACCACAGAGACCGTATGCAGTGTCGGCCAGTATAATATTGAGCCATTTTGTAAAGTTCAGTATAAGATAAACATGTGCTACGATTAAGTCCATTCAGGTGAAATATGTTGCAAGGACTTGGCCATAGGTGAAAACTGTCAGTCAGCCAAGTGCAATGAACACCTATGGAGCAAGGTCATAAGTGTTCGGCTTTTCCTTGTTTGCTCAGGACAAGACCAGTTGAATAAGCCCCAAGTGTTATGCTCACACATTAACCTCCAATCACTTCACATGAAACAGTACAGTATACCTGGGACCTGGTTCGCTTTAAAGCCCTTCTCCAGTCATGTTTTTAAAGCTTGAAACAGAGTGGGGAAGGGATAAAACCTCTATCGTTTTTAAATGTCTGCATCCCTTGAGGGAGTTACAGCATTCACTTGACCAGTGAGCATTAGCTTTGTGGGAACAAAGTCAATAAAAGCCTGAAAGAGAAATCTACACTTCCTCATCATTAAAACTTTTTCTTTTGCATTCACTGGAGGACACAGATCTGTTTTAAATAATTGGATGTAGTACCATCTGCAGCGATAGGATGCTAGGTACACCTAAGGAACAAAAGTCAACCCA
The DNA here is from genome assembly GCF_062004578.1 of Staurois parvus. NCBI lineage: Eukaryota > Metazoa > Chordata > Amphibia > Anura > Ranidae > Staurois > Staurois parvus. The sequence continues at coordinate 2,802,685 of NW_028317945.1, forward strand.
GTGGCAGTCCAGGTCGGTAGTCAAAACCCCCACTCTGAAGTTAGAGACACAGCAATGTAAAAAATAAAAATCTATACATGGGTCAGCGAGTGCGTGGTACTTCCAAAAAAGCATGTAAAAGGATTTAACAGTGAGTTCATTGAATGATGCCACCTGGGACACTCCAGAGCAGTGCCACCATCATGGCAGGAAAAAAAAAAACACACACACACAAACTGAAAAACCAGACTAGCCAACTTGAAGAAAACCAGCCTTACTGTTCTTGGCCTGCCCCTTTCACTCAGTTCTTTCAATCAGCCTTACATATGAGCATTAGCTAAAGTAGTTTGCAAGCAAGTGTGGCCTGCTTAGGAATACCCACTCTTCCAGACTGACATCCACCCATCAGGGAAAGCTACTGTAAGAGTACTGATGCAGCAAGCAGTCAGGTTTTCCGGAATCCATCTACAGCACCCTGCTGACCTCTCCCACTAGCCATGATCTGTTTGCTTTGCATAGGAAAGCAAAGAGACCCAGGAAGAAAAAAAAAAAGGCACCAGGTATAAAAAAATGAAAGGTTTTAAAAAAAACCCATCATCATTAGAACGTTGATCAGGTGGAAAAGGAGAAATCGGGGAAGGCAAGTTATTAGTAAACGTCAGCTTTAAAGTGTTTCTAAAGGCAAAAAGCTTTCTTTTTTTTTTTAACCTTAATGCATTCTGTGCATTAAGGTAAAAATCTTCTACATGCAGCTCCCAGAAAACTGCTGAATACCTTTTTTCATCGACAGAGCAGTAACTTCTATCAGTGTCCAGCCCACTGTTGTGGGTTTAATAACACTTTAATAAATGGACAAAAGGATTAAAGTGGTTCTAAAGGCTGAAGGTTTTTCATCTTCATGTATTCTATGCAGTAAGGTGAAAAACCTTCAGTGTGCAGCTCCCCACTTAGCCCCTGTAATACTTACCTGATCGCAATCCAGCACTGTCCAGAGGAGAGCCTTGGCTCTCCCAGGTCTCTCTCTCTCCTCACTGACAGAGACAGCAGTGGGAACCATTCACTCCCACTGCTGTCACTCACAGCTAGTTAGGAGGGGGGGGCGATGGGGTCGGTCTTCTAGACATACAGGGCCAACTGAGGACAGAGCACGCACGAGTGCCACCAGAGCAAGCAGCCTGCTCTAGGAGCACTCGGCGGGGGGTTGTCCAGGAGCACTGGCGGGGGGACCCAAGATGAGGGAGGAGGGGCTCTGTGAACACACAAAGCTTTTCAAATCACTGGAAACCTAAAAATAATGAGCACAAAATGCTGCAGGAACTGCTATGTCTATGCTTAGCCATAGAAACAAATAAGAACAGATCCTCAAGCAACATTCCTAGTAAGTAAACATAAAAATGGTTTCTATATTTCAGGTTTACAAGCCAACACCTAGGCTTATATAAACATATATTTAAAAAAAAAAAAAAATCAGGTTATATATTCATAAAAACAATTTAGAAGTGGAAACCTATATGGCAATAACATGGGGTCTGCCACAGCTAAGAGGAGAGCAGAGTGACAAATTCTCAGTGTCAGCAGAAAGAAGCGTGTTCTTCATCAAGCTGTGCTGCTGCACTGCAGGTTTGGGGCATATAAATATATTGAGATGCCTGTCTGGAATTCACTTATAAAAGGATACATACAATAAGATGTAAGATTTTTTTTAAATAGCAGTGCTCACCGTTAAGGCCAGCATCACTTCATGAAAGTTCTTGTTTCCCACAACTCTCTTCCTAAGTGCCCTGATGGCATCTTTAGGTCTGCGGAAGGAAAATAAAATTTAGTACACGGATGAGCAATGTACATAGGGGAAATGAATGCAGTGCCCTCAATGTTTTCATTCACAATTCTCACCCTTCTTCAGTTTCATTAATAATATCACATATCTCCATATTTAAGGCCCAGTCTTCAGACCGTAGTGACCCATCTGTGGCTTTTTCTGCAAGACAAAAAAAAAACACACACTTTTAAATAGGTAATTTGTATTCTACAGAAATATTGAATACTATTCTTGAAAGCCGGTCTCTGGGCAAAGCACAACCTCCCCCACCAATTCACCAGTTAATAAGCCTTTGTTACTTTGTTATACTCGTCTAACTTTGAAATCATTGCCAATAACACTTCTGGGACGTCACTATGCCTCACTTAACATGACGATGGCCACCACTACCACCACCACACAGTAACATGGGGCAAAACAAGGCATAGTAGGTGAATAATGGGAATCAATGCAGGGAGACCATAGCCAGTACTGGTGACTAACTCTCCACATGCCTTTGTTTTTTAACACAGCTTCCAGAGTTTAGTTTCTCTTTAATGTGTGAATGTTATATTTGCCTAAAGTCCATAGGTCCTTCTCGTGAAGATAACTAAAATGGTATTCTGTAGGATAGAATGGTCAAATTCTACTCTTGCCACCATAGGGAGACAATTCACCAAGCAGTTCATGACTACTCCTGACTTAGCTTTCAGAGATACGAACACCAGCTTATTTGTGGATTTAGCCACTTGTAGCTTACATAGATTTTCAAATAGAGACAGGGATGTGCAAATCATATCGCCCAAAGCCTGGGACATGCAGTTCCTGGTGGAGGGAATGTGTTTTTTTTTTCATTTAGCCCTGCTGCAGGAAAGCAGCCTCTTTAGCTCGGGTTCACATATATGTGTGCTGAAATGGCAATGCTTCTTTGTGAATAACATTCCAGTTTGTGTGATTTCAGTACAGGTATGATCTCTCTCTCTCTCTCTCTCTCTCTCTCTCTCTCTCTCATTGATTGCAGTGCCAAAGCTGCTGTCATTAGCAATCCTATGTGAACACTTATCTCCAAAAGCCACTCTACACGATCCCTTGCAAGTCTAGAATGCATGGCTACAAACTCACACAGGACTCTTTTCGTAACAGCACTGAAAAAAACAATGCATGCAGATAGCATCTGTGTGAACCACCTCTATAGGAACACAATATCTAGCCCAGACTTTTTGAACCATGGTGCCTTCAGATTTCTTCAGGGGTGCCTTGGCAGAATGCCTAAAAGTTGGCCAAAACATATATACAAGTCAGAGGGAGGGTAAAGCCTGTCTTTTAGTTTCAAAAAGCCACGGGTTTTCATTGTACATCATTACAAACAGCCGCCGGCATCCTAACAACCAATGAGGTCATTGGTTAATAAGGAAGGCGTTGGGTGCCTGAACAGCATCTTTGTTTGCCCCTGCCCCTCTCCATCAGCACTAAGGTCTCGCAGAATTTTAAAGGGTGCCTTGACTGAAAAAGGTTGGGAAACACTGCTATAGCCTGTCATGCAAATCCATGCATTTGAACAGGCATCCAGAATTACATGTGTGTGTACCAGGACAGTTCCATTCACACCTGGGATTGCAGCAGAATTGGTGAGATTCTGACCGCAATTGCAAAACACAGGTTCAGGTGCCATTATTTTCAATAACGCCTAAAACGTGATGCGGTTTTGCAGTGATTTTTGCGCAGTAACTTGCATCACATGAACCTCGTTAAACAAAACAAGCTCCTGCGCCTTTTTGGGCAACAAGCTTCATGTGATTCAATTTTCATGTAACAAGATCGCACAGAGTATTAGGTGCCATTAAAAATGACACCTGAACCTGCGTTTTGAGATTGTAGTACATTTTGAGAATGCATGCAGAATCGCAGCAATCCCAAAATGCCCAGGTGTGAACAGGGCGGACACCGGAGCAAGTACTGAGCAACCAAGTATATCCATGTGCGAGGGTAACCTGAAGGAATAAAGTTTTTTTTTTTCTTCCTCACTGGGGCCGGCTCATTATTTACTTGCTCAGAAGATGCATGTCTGCTGAACATTAAAAGAGCCCAACACTCCCCTTTCTTGACGAGCACCCAATCAGTCCTTGTCACACTGCAAGGTCTCTCCCCTCCCTGCTAGTTCCTCAAAGCGGTGCTGAAGACAGACAGGAAGGTGAGGAGAAGATAAACAGCTTAAATGTTAAAAAATGTAAAAGTTTACGTTGCCATTAAGCCTGTTTCATTTTTAACCTTTTGCCCTCCTGAGGATTTACCCCCCCCCTTCCTTCCTGACCAGGCCATTTTTTTGCGTTATGGTGCGGTGTTACTTTAACTGACAATTGCGTGGTCATGCAACGCTGCACCCAAATGACATTTACGTACTTTTTTAATCCACAAATTGAGCTTTCTTTTGGTGGTATTTGATCGCCTGTGTGTTTTTAATTTTTTGTGCTATAAAAAAAACAACTTTTTGCTATTAAACATGTCCAATAAAAAAATTTAAAAAAATCAAATTTCGTCATACATTTACACCAAAAGTTATTCTGTCTTTGCTGAAAAAAATCCCAATACGTGTAAATTAATTGGTTTATGTGAAAGTTATAGCGTTTAAAAATGCCGGTATATATACGTTTTTTTTTGTTTGTTTTTTTACTAGTAATGGTAGCGATCAGCAACTTATAGCGGGACTGCGACGGACATTCTGGCACTGGGGGCAACTGACTTGGTGTCACGGACATCCCCAGTGACACCAATACAGTGATCAGTGCTAATAAAAAAAAAAAGAAAGGAGCACTGACTGTACTAATGGCACTGGGCAGGAAGGGGTTAACATGAGGGGCCATTAAAGGGTTAACTGTGTGCAGGGAGTGTTTTACTAGGGGGCAGTGTCAGTGTGCTTCACTGCAATCACACTGCTATGGATGGTTGTGCTGTGCACAGCCATCCAGAGCAGTGTGCCCGAGCTGACAGGGAGGACGACTGGTAGTAAACAAAACAGTCCTCCTCCGCGTTGCAGATCTTCATAAAATCATCAGATCTTCCCGGGAGCTGGCAAGTAATTACCAGCCGGGACACGGTGATTGGTGGCCGCAAATGGCGGTGTCCCCCCTACCCAGAAATGCAAAATCACGTACTGTCTTTTTCGCTCCATAAGACGCACTTTTTTCCCCCAAAAAAAGGGGGGAAATGTCAGTGCGTCTTATGGAGCGAATATGGAGCGGCTGGTCCGGTATTTCCGCCGCCGCCACCATGTCAGAATAACGGTCCGGCCGCTCAGCTCTTCTCTCCTGCAGGACCTTACCTGTTCCTCTGTCCAGCGATGTAGTCTTCTCGCGCAGGCTTCTGTGACAGCCGGGTGCCCACTGCGCATGCGTGAGAAGCGCTGTGCTTTGTGAATGGTTCGGCAACTTCTGGGACACGACAGGTCCCAGAAGGCGCCGGGCCATTCACAAAGCGCAGCGCTTCTCATCTTAGGTGTCTGCAAAGCATTGTGGGATCCTTTATGCTTTCAGCCCTCTGCGGCTCCTCCCCCAGGAGGTGGTGGCTTATCACATATAAGTCTGCTGTTTGTAGCTGTCCATTGCATTCGTGTCCTGTCTGTTGCACAGCAGCAAGCTCCTGTTTAGTTTCTCATTGCTCTCCTGGATACCGACTCAGCTTTGGCAAGACTCCTTCCTGGCATCTGACCCCGGCTCTGGTGACCATCCTTCCTGGCTTCTGACCCCGGCTCTGGCGATCATCCTGGCTTCTGACCCCGGCTCTGGCGACCATTCTTCCTGGCTACTGTTCTACCAAGTCATCCGCTGTTGCTGTTGGACTTGCATAGACCGTCTTGTTTTTGTATAATAAACCTACCTTTAATTGCACCTCCTTGTGTGTCTGGCTCCTCGCTCCCTGACACTACACGAATGCCATGAATCCTGACTGTGCAGGTAAGCCCTCGCTCCCTATGTTGGTTGCCAGACATGATCAGCAAGATCTCTTGTTGGATCAGTTCGCTCAGGCGTTGCAGACGCTGCTTGCACGCACAGCGCACCTTACTCCTGGTGTTAATAGGCCGGTTGTCACTCCTGTGGTCGCTCCCGCTGTTGTTCCGGTTGTTGCGCCTACCTCCGCATCTGCTGCCGCACCTGCGGTGCCCAGAGGTATGACTGGTTCAGCCCCCCTTCCACAGCGCTTTGGGGGTGAGCCGAGTAAGTGTTGGGGTTTCCTTAACCCAGTGGGCATATATTTTGAATTGATACCCCACGCTTTTCCTACGGAGAGGTCAAAGGTGGGCTTCCTAATCTCGCTGCTCTCAGACAAGGCCTTGGCCTGGGCAAATCCCTTGTGGGAGAACGATAACCCTGTGATTCACGAGTTTGCCGGTATTGTTGCCTCCTTCCGCTCCGCCTCTGCTGCTAAGCTGCTCATGTCCATGCATCAGGGTTCACGAACCGTTGCCGACTACACCATAGAATTTCGTACCCTGGCGGCAGAGGTGGGTTGGAACAATGAGGCTCTGGTGGCTGCTTTCTCTCATGGTCTCTCAGATGCGTTGAAGGACAAGATTGCAGCCAAAGAACTGCCTGTGGAGTACGAAGCACTCATTTCCTTCCTAATCCTGATTGACACCAGGCTCAGGGAGAGGCCTTCACTTAAGGAGCGTCTGCAGAGGCCTCCTAACCGATTGGCGCCTAAGTTTTCTGTCCCACCTATTCCTCCATCTCCTCCCACGCCTCCTGGGGATGGCTTGTCTGGCGGTGAGCCCATGCAGCTGGGGTTTGCTCGCCTTTACGAGGGGGAGCGGGCCTCTCGGCGTCAGGAGGGTCGCTGCCTGTACTGTGGCCTCAGTGGGTATTTTCGGCAGTCCTGTCTGGTCCGTCCGGGAAACGCTCGCACCTGAGATCCTGTCGGGGGCAGATCTTGGGTGGAGTTTCCTCATCCCCGGTTTCCTGCAAAGATAAACCGCTAATCACCGTTGTCCTCTCTTGGGCGGAAGGCTCAGTGACGGCCCAGGCATTGGTAGACTCTGGTGCTGGCGAGTTGTTTATGGACAGTTCGTTTGCTGCCCAGTACTCCATTCCGCTGCAGGCTTGAGTTACTCCATTGGTCCTCGAGGCAATAGATGGCAGGCCCCTGCAACCGCCGCAGGTTACCCACGAGACCCTACCGGTTGAAGTAGCTATTGGGGCTGTTCACAGGGAGTTGGCCTGTTTCCAGGTAATTTCTTCCCCACACTACTCCATGGTTTTGGGATATCCCTGGCTTCAGAAGCACAATCCGACCTTTGATTGGCGGTCGACAAAGGTTCTCTCGTGGTCTCCACAGTGTGGGGCCGGTTGCATCCATGGACCTGTTAAGGTGTTGTGTGCCTCCTTGGACTCTGTGTTGCCTACTGACTATGGCGAGTACCTGGACGTGTTTGACAAGGTGCGTGCCGATGCTCTGCCTCCTCATCGTCCATACGATTGTGCCATAACCTTACAACCCGGTGCCACTCCTCCGCGTGGCAGGGTGCATCCTCTTTCGGTTGCGGAGAATCAGGCCATGGAGGAGTACGTTGCGGATGAGCTTTCCCGGGGGCACATTCGCAATTCTACTTCTCCAGCAGGAGCTGGCTTTTTCTTTGTGAAAAAGAAGGGCGGTGAATTGAGGCCTTGCATTGATTTTAGGGGTCTCAATCGAATCACGATTAGGAATGCTTGCCCAATTTCGTTGATTACCGAGTTGTTCGACCTCCTCAAGGGAGCAATGGTCTTTACTAAACTACTAAACTTAGGGCTGCGTACAACCTCGTACGGATCAAGGAGGGCGACGAGTGGAAGACCACGTTCAACACCAGAACCGGCCACTATGAATCCCTGGTTATGCCCTTCGGGTTGTGTAACGCGCCCGCGGTCTTTCAGGAGTTCATTAATGATGTCTTTTGGGACTTGTTGCAGCAGTGCGTGGTGGTTTACTTGGACGACATCCTGGTTTACTCTGCGTCTATGGAGTCTCATATCCAGGATGTTAAGCGGGTGCTGCAACGGTTACGTGAGAACGAGCTTTTCTGTAAGCTCGAGAAGTGTGAATTTCACCGATCCCAGGTTGCCTTTTAGGGCTACATCATTTCCGCTGTGGGAATTTCCATGGACCCTCAGAAGGTTTCGGCGGTTCTGCAGTGGCCTCGTCCCAGTGGTCCTCGATCCATTCAGCGCTTTTTAGGATTTGCCAACTATTATCAGAAGTTTATCAGGAACTTCTCCACGCTGGCCAAGCCTCTCTGAGATCTGACCAAGAAGGGCAGTAATCCCCACGAGTGGTCATCCGAGGCCATCTTAGCTTTCGAAGCTCTGAAATCCGCCTTCGCTTCGGCTCCGATACGGTCTCATCCCAATCCTGGGTTGCCTTTTGTCCTCGAGGTTGATGCATCTGAGATGGGAGTAGGCGCGCTCCTGTCTCAGCGTTGGTTGCCCGATGGACCCCTACTTCCCTGTGGGTTCTACTCCAGGAAGCTTTCCGCCGCAGAATGCAACTACCAGATTGGAGACAGGAAGTTGTTGGCCATTATTCAGACTCAAGGAATGGAGGCACCTGCTCGAGGGTTCTGCAGTTCCAGTCCTCATTCTCACTGACCACAAGAACCTGACGTATCCCTCGAAAGCTAAGAGGTTGATGCCCAGTCAGGCCAGATGGGCTCTGTTCTTGTCGCGTTTTAACTATGTGGTCTCCTATTTGCCTGGCTCCAAGAATGTCAGGGCTGATGCCTTGTCGCAGCAATACTCTGAGCTGTTTAGGGAGGACTCTGAGCCGACCTCGGTCATACCACCGGATCAGATCCTGGCTGCCATTCGTACCAGCCTGACTTCTCCCCTTGGGGAGCAGATTTTGACGGCTCAAACTGATGCACCCTCTGAGAGACTGCCTGGTAGATGTTTCGTACCTGAGAAACTGCGCACCCGCTTGCTGCGTACCTACCATAATTCCAAGACTGCCGGTCATCCAGGAAGGAACCAGTTGTCCTGGGTCGTTTCTCGTTTATTCTGGTGGCCATCTCTCTGTTCCGACATCGCCTCATATGTAGCGGCATGTTCTGTCTGTGCCCAGAATAAATCTCCTCGGTATCTTCCATTGGGCCTTCTGCAACCCATTCCCAATGGGGAGCGTCCCTGGTCACACCTGGGCATGGATTTTATTGTAGACCTCCCTGCGTCTCGAGGCCATACGGTCATTCTTATGGTCATTAATCGTTTCTCCAAGATGTGCCATTGTGTTCCGTTCAAGAAATTGCCGACTGCGCAAGAACTGGCTACGGTTTTCGCCAGGGAGATCTTTTGCTTGCATGGGTTACCTAAGGTGATTGTCTCGGACCGTGAGAGCCAGTTTGTGTCCAGGTTCTGGCGCGCCTTCTGCTCCCAGTTGGGTATCAAGCTCTCCTTCTCTTCGGCCTACCACCCGCAGTCCAATGCGGCTGCGGAGCGTTCCAACCAGGCCCTGGAACAATTCCTTCGCTGCTATATCTCAGACAATCAAGACAATTGGGTCGATCTCCTGCCATGGGCAGAGTTTGCGAGGAACTCGGCAATCAACTCCTCCCCTGGGATGTCTCCCTTCATGGCCAACTATGGGTTCCAACCCGCTGTATTGCCTGAGTTGTTCTCGTCACAGGACATTCCGGATGTGGATAACCATCTTGCTGCCCTGTGTTCCTTGTGGGGGCAAATCCACAGGTCCTTGAAGGACTCAGCTCAGCGCCAGAAGCTCCAGGCTGATCGTAGACGGTTGCCTGCTCCTTCATACCAGGTCGGAGATTGGGTGTGGTTGTCCACTCGTAACCTCAATTTTCGGGTGCCCGCACCGAAATTGGCTCCCCGTTTTGTTGGTCCTTTCCGCATCCTCCGCAGGGTGAACCCGGTTGCCTATGCCCTTGCTCTTCCTCCTGGGATGCATATCTCCACGGTCTTCCACGTATCCCTGTTGAAGCCTCTGGTCTGTAATCGCTTTACTGGCTCTCTGCCTCGGCCTATCCGGGTTGACGGTCATAAGGAGTATGAGGTGAGCCGCATACTGGACTCTCGGTCGGGTGCAGTTCCTGGTCCATTGGCATGGTTATGGTCCCGAGGAGCATTCCTGGGTTCCTTCCACGGATGTTCATGCTCTTGCCCTCCTCCACGTTTTTCACGCCCGCTTTCCCCAGAAGCCTTATGTTGAGCCGCAGAGGGGGAGGGACCCTTGAGGAGGAGGTACTGTCAAGGTCCTACCTTTCCTCAGGGCTTGTGCTGCTCCATGTGCTGGCATCCATCTTAGGTGTATGCAAAGCATTGTGGGATCCTTTACGCTTTCAGCCCTCTGCGGCTCCTCCCCCAGGAGGTGGCGGCTTATCACATATAAGTCTGCGGTTTGTAGCTGTTCATTGCATTCGTGTCCTGTCTGTTGCACAGCAGCAAGCTCCTGTTAAGTTTCTCATTGCTCTCCTGGATACCGACTCGGCTTTGGCAAGACTCCTTCCTGACTTCTGACCCGCAGTCTCCGGCCACCCCCTGCACTGTGTCCGCAGTCTCCGGCCACCCCCTGCACTGTGTCCGCAGTCTCCGGCCACCCCCTGCACTGTGTCCGCAGTCTCCGGCCACCCCCTGCACTGTGTCCGCAGTCTCCGGCCACCCCCTGCACTGTGTCCGCAGTCTCCGGTCATCTCCTGTACTGTGTCCACAGTCTCCGGTCATCTCCTGTACTGGGTCCGCAGTCTCTGGCACCTCAGGACGTCTAGAGGCATATTTAAAGCTCAACAATAAGGCTTCATGTACACGAGCAGCTTCTAAACTCGAGTTTAGGAGCTTTTGGCATTTTTTTCCAAAGCTCTTAACCTCAACTCCATAAAAGCCTGTGTGTCTATGTACACATAATCTTAGCAGAATTTAGGAGCTACTGTGTTTAGGTGAGGCTAAACCTCCCTCTCCCGAACACAGAAGAATAGCGTTCAGGATAGGAATGTTTTGACTGCCAGATGCAGGAAAACACAAAATCGCATTTTTGCTGCGATTTGCTTTTCCTGGGGCCGGCGGTCAGGGTAGGCTCGTGTACATGAAGCCTTAGAGGCAGAAAAAAAGAAAAAACTTCTGGTTTGCACTTTTGAGAGCAGTTTTCTGGCAGAGAAAAAAAAATGCTGAATGCTCCTAAAAGCTACTAACCTCTCCTAAACTCCTGTACAAAAACAAACACTCTATATGAGTGTTTTTTTTCTGCTAAGGGAACCGGCGGGGTTTTTGTTTTAAGTCCGTCACGTGTGGACCCCTAGTCTGACATACTGTGTATCCAAAAAACATAACTAAAAAAGACATAAGCCTCATACAGATTGGTACAGGCACATGTACTGCATGTATGAGGCATTTGTTATGGAGCCCACATCTACCGCTAGCTGTGTGAAGGCAGTCTATCGAATTGGATGAAGTTGCACATACACAGCCACATGTCAGAATTTGACAATGTGTGCTTTCTGACCACACACCAGCTCCTGCTTGCCTGTCAGATTTTGTATGTGGCTGTGACTGTGCTGCCGCTGAATCTGTGTTCACTTCCATAAGTGGTCTGAAAATAGTTGGGGGTTGATGCAAATGCCTCATGGGTGCCAGTGCCTGTCTGAAGGAGGCCATAATAAGCATTTTTTTTGTCATTTTGTTTTAAACTATGTCTTTCCTTTAGCTCTCCTGTAACAGTTGGCAGATGATATGTATAATGTGAAGAACCAGCAAACACTTATTGGTAGCCTCCAATCTTCCATCTAAACTACCACACCCTTGAAAGATCACAGAGGAGTTACTCCTTTTTTACTGCAGATTCCCTTGAACCCAAACATGTTTTCCGCTTTACAGAAAAGAGCAGGCGTGGCGAAGAAAATATCAGAGTCAAGCCAGCTCTGCATCCAGTTTCTACAGCAAAATGGCATAAATCCATTTAGTCTTGTTACAACACTTTCACCATCCTTCACAACCTTCAACATGAAATCAGAATTTTAAAATATAAACGAAGATGTTGCAAACCCTCTGATTTCCAGTAATCTGTTTTAATGTAAACCCAACATTTCATATTCCTAATATGTGCCTGCTGTACCATGTACTTGTATGAAAAAGTATCCTGTGCTCTCTGTATTGCTTCTTTTGTGTGAAATCCCTGGTGTTCCTGCCTGGACCTCTGCTTTCCTATTAAAAAGGACCACACTAAGTAGAACACAGCGTGGTCACTCTAGCTATGTTGAGAACTCCGTGTGCTCTCCTCCAATGATCAGGCTTATGCTGACAAACTCTCCCTGCACAGCCATTCACTGGAAGCTCAGTATGCTGCTGTTTCTCCTCCCACAGCCCTTATGGAGCAGAGAAGAGGTAATGTGATCACTTATAAAAAATAGAAAAAAAGTGTTTAACATGTTCCCGTTCTCTCATCCCTCTGAGTGAGCATCATATGATGTTCTTCACATCACACCGCGTCAATCACTGGCAAGCTGTGTCCCTTGTACACAGCGCTTCCCCGCTCAGGGTAAAGAGCCAATGAAATTGGCTTTTTACTACGTGATCGGCTATGACCAATTACAGCCGATCATAAATGTAAGCAAACAGTGGTAACTCACTGTTCCTATCTTCTCCTCACACACCTATCCTGTTGATGAGTTAACAGCTAACCCCTTTACTACTGTGCACCACACTGCCCCTAATAAACAGTACCAGTTAGTGCAGCCCAGCAGTGCACCCGTCAATGCACATCGTGCATTCACCAGTGCAGCCTAGTTGTGCACCCGTCAATGCACTTCTCAGTGCAGCCTATCAGTGTACTTGTCACCACAGCCATCAGTACAGCCTAATCAATGTACCCATCACAGAGTCGACATCACTGCCGCCCATCAGCAGTATACCCATCATAGCCACCCATCATACAGCCACAACCACCAGAGCTGAAATGTCCAAAAAAAAAAAAATTTTACTAGCGAGGAGGCATATAAGATTCTCAGTATGACGGATGAGAGCTTTCCAGCTCAGGATCAGCTTCAATCCTCCCTTTCACCGCACAGCCAGGTGTGCAGACCAATATTGGAATTTTTTCCAAAATTTATTTTTTTTAATGTTTTTTCCTGCCAATTTACTTCAATACATTGTGGACCAGACAAACCTTTTTGCCCAGCGATATGTTGATAATCTCACAGTGAAGTTAAAATGGTTTTGGGGCCTTAGATTTAATGTGGGGCTTACAAAAAAAAAAAAAATGACATGCTTACTGGTCCACCAACCCCATCCATCATATGCCCATTTGTTCTGCTGTAATGTCCAGGTCATGCTATGATCTGATCATGCGACTCCTGCATTTGAATGATAACTCACAGTGTCCTCACCGAGATCATCCCAACTATGACAAACTATACAAAATCCGCCCCCTAATAAATTCTATTGCCAAGAGATTTGTGGAATTTTATGTCCCTGAGCAACACATTTGAGCAGATGAATCCCTCGTCCACTCCACTGGCCCGGCTTATATTCCAGTAATGCATTTCCAGTAAAAGAGCCAGGTATGGATTGAAGCTGAACAAGCTCTGTGAAAGAGCTACAGGATATGTGCATGCATTCCGCGTGTACTAAGGCAAAGACTCCCAGCTCCAGCCACCCCACCCTGAGTACCCAACCTATATCGGCAGAAGTGGTAAAATTGTCTGGGACCTGGCATTCACATTGTTCCAAAAAGGTTATATCTACCTTGATAACTACTATACAAGTCTGCCACTTTTCTGGCACCTGTACAGTGAGAAAATCTTGGCCTGCGGTACCATCCAATAAAACAGAAAGTGCTTCCCACAAAGTTTAGTAACCACATGCTACAAAAGGGGGGAATCCGCAAGTCTGAGAAATGAGGACGTGTTGGCCATGAAGTGGAGGGATAGAGATATGTACATCCTGTCTACCATCCACAATGATACCTTGGTAGAAATTCATGGAAGACGCGGTTCATTCCAAAAACATGAATGTATCCACAAATGTAATTGCTTCATGGGGGGGTTTGATTTAAACAATCAGATGCTACAGCCCTATCAACAAGAAAGTCCCTCTACTGGTATAAAAAGGTTGCTATTTATTTTTTTCCATTTGGCTATTTACAATGCATTTGTCATCTAATCAAAAGTAAGCGGAAAGACCCTCCACCTTCCTTAAATATATAGAAGAAATAATCACTGCCCTGATCTATTTATGCACCACTGGGAAAAGAAAACCATCTGTGAATAAAAAAAAAGATAAAAGTTTTGTGGCATGACTGAGTAATTGTTCAAAGTGTGAGAGCACTGAAAGCTGAAAATTGGTCCGGGCAGGAAGGCGGTAAAAGTGCCCTGTATTGAAGAGGTTAAAATGTTTTTTCTTTTATATCTATATACAAATGTTTTGCTTCACCTTTCTATTTTAAACTGAATGGGTTGTTTTAAAAGGGGAGGGTTTACAAATACTTTACATAGACAAATTTAGAGCTGAACTTCAGCCTTACCTTCAGTCTTGTACATTTGTACAGGTGCTTTTGCTGTATTAAAACTACTTTGATTACATTGCACACTGTGAGCCTCTCAGTACATTCATTAAAAGCTGCAGCAAATAAGATAAAAGTATGCAAAGTTTTTCAGGTCCTCCTCCAAAAAGCCAGCTCACAGCTTACATCAGAGCCCATGACCTATGAGAGGAGTACTGAGGAGGAGCTCTGATTTTTTTTTCAGGAACCACCATACAGGCCGCTTCCCATCAACCATGATCTGCCTGCGTTGCATAGAGAAGTATAGCGATCCGGTAAAAATTCACTGGGTCTTAAATGAGGTATGTACTGAAAACATAAATGTTTTTATTTTAACATTTCATTGGCTTGTTGATAGGAGAAAAGAGGCATAGAAGAAAAATATAGGCAGATCAAACTTCAGCTTTGAAACTATCCATGTGCTGGCACATACAACTTACCCCAACAGGTAAAGAAGGCTGCCATAACCACACAGCACAGGTCAGCACCTTGAAAAAAACTAGCGAATTCTACTTACTTCTACTTTTGCCACCTGTAAATGCTGACAGGTTTAAGTTGCATTTGACTCTGCTCATCTGGCACAAATAACACAATTTTACAAAAATGGAAGGAACTGAACTGGGAAGTAGGGTAGGAGAAAAATGAACAATGCTGAACTACAGGTAAGCATAAAAGACAAATTAATACAGCTCTGTAATCATTTATAAAATCACTAAATGTATTTATTTTTTCAAATGCAAGCAGTGCAACTATTTGAATCTGACTTGCTATCAGCCTCTTGCTGTCTGCTGTACAATCTGTACAGAAGAGCTCAGAGATGGAGACAATGAAGCAGCCCAAGTAGAAAAATAAAGCAGAGCTCCAGGCTCCCCCTCCCAAAAAAATTAAGTCATCAGCTGCAAATATTGTAGCTGCTGACGTTCAATATAAGAACACTTATCTGTCCAGGGATCCAGCGATCTCCTCACGTGATTCTTCAATCGGCTTCGGGTGCACGTGCAGGCATCTTCAGTAAGGGAAAACAGCAGTGAAGCCTTTTGGATTCACAGCCAGTTTCATACTGCGCATACACGAAGCCCCTGTGCTTTGTGAATGGTCCCTCAGTTTTCTGGGACCTGTAAAGTGACCCAGAAGGCTGCAGGGGAAGAGCGAACTTCCAGCTCAGATCTCTGCGTCACATCTGACCGGAAGTGGGTACCTGTCAAAAACAGGATACACCCCCCCAAAAAATAAAATAAAATGCCAAATGTGGCAGTGGAGGGGGGAATGTAAACAAGCGTAACTTCACCTTTTGGGTGAAGTTCTGCGTTAAGTGTGCTGCAATGCAAGGAGCATGCCAATAGGGGGAGAAAGCAGAGTGACAGAGAGATGCGCTCTTCAGTTTGCAGATTCTTTTTTCACTGTCCAGTCAGAGGATAAGGGCGGGGTGAAGCGAAAGCAAAAATACAGTACAGAGTCTCCTCCATTGATAGAACACTGTGTGGCAGAGTTGTGTAAATCTCAGGACTGGATGGACAAAAAAACCCACAAACCCTGTGTCAGGTAAACAGATCCCTCATATGTATTTCATCTGTGTATTTAGCCACTTGCCTGGACTTCAGCTTTAGGAAGGCAGTTAAGTGAATAAACCTATCAGCATCCATCCCCTAGAGGAAAATGCAAATATTCCATCATAACCAAACATTGGTGCACACAACTGTCACAACTCAAGTCTAAAAGAATGCACCAGAGTGTACAGGAAAAAACAGAACATTTGCAATATCTCACAGCTACTGTGCAAAATTCTCTCACTAGTTTGATTTCTGTGCAAACAGGCGTGCTAGAATGTTTGTGTGTTGTAACACCTACTTCAAAAAGCTTGCTCATACTTTTCCTGAAGTGTTACACTTCCCCCAGTACCTAAAACAGAAGATGAAGAAATGCAGCACAGAAAAAAAACATCATCCGGAAGGCTGAAAACTGCCTCAACTCACAAGACTAAAGGTCAGGAGACACCAACATATGAGACAAACCCCAAGGCTATGTACTCAATGCATAAAGCTGTACAGTGCATTGTTTGTTGAGTTAGAAAGAGCTCAGTGAATGACAACAAAAATTTGAAAAAAGGGGGGAAAGGAGGCCCTAAACTATGAGGATCAATTACATAGATTACATAGCTGGTAAGATTGAATAAAAGACACTAGTCCATCCACTTCAATGTTCGTCTGTGTGTTTAGGTCACTACCATTTTCAATACCCTTGTACAGAGTGGGGGAGATTTACTAAAGCTGGTTCATTAAGAATCTGGTGCACCTGTGCATGGTAGCCAGTCAGCTTTTAACCTCAGCTTTGTCAATAAAACCTGGAAGCTGATTGGTTTCTATGTAAAAGTGCACTTGATTTTGCACCCTCCAGCTTTAGTAAATAAACCCGTGTTTGTCAAGAAACACATCTAACATTTTCCAATTTATCTAAAATTTCCCAACGACACCTCCAACTGTTGAAGGAAGTGCCACATCCTTACTGATCTTACAGTAAAGAATCCCTTACTTAGTTTAAGATTGAACTGCCTTACATCCATCTTCATTGTTTGGCTGCATGTTTTCTTATAGACCACCATCGCTTTCATTCAGTTAAATGCTTGCCTAAATGGCAGCCTTAATGTGTAAAAAATAAAATACTGATCACTTCCCCAGAGTAGCACAAGGTTACCATGGTAACATCATATTACTCTGGTCACACTGTTTATTAAAAAAAAAAAAAAATTCTAAAAAAAAAAAAAAAGTAATTAAAAATATTACACACCACACACACCAGGTAAAATAAGTATTGAACACGTGACCATTTTTCTCTGTAAACATATTTCTAAAAGTGCTACCGACATGACATTTTCACCACATGCCAGTAAAAACCCATGCAATCCATACATACAAAGAAACCAAAACAAATAATTTCAGAAATTAATTTACATAGTTAGTCTGGCTGAAAAAAAGTCCATCCAGTTCAAAAAAAAAAAAAAAAGTTGTGTAATAAAATGTGGAATGACACAGGGAAAAAGTGTTGAACACGCTAACTAAAATTTATTTAATACTTCGTACAAAATCCTTTGTTGTTAATGACAGCTTTAAGACATCTCCTGTATGGAGAAAGGAGTCGCATGCATTGCCCAGGTGTGATTTTGGCCCATTCTTCCACAGTCTTCAAATCTTGAAGGTTCTGTGGGCCTCTGGTCATTGGCTCTTGGACAACTCTTCTAATTTTTTTCACTCTTCTGTCAGAAATCTTGCAAGGAACACCTGGTAGCGGCTTGTTTATGGTGAAATGATGATCTTGTCACTTCCGGATTATGGCCCCAACAGTGCTCACTGGAACATTCAGAAGTTTAGAAATCCTTCTGTAATCAATGCCATCAGTATGTTTTGCAACAATAAAAAGGTTGAAAAAGTCTTGAGAGCTCTTTGCTTTTACCAATCATGAGATGTTTCTTGTGTGACAACAATCAGTTGTAATCAGTTGAGAATGAACCAGCTGATATTAATTTGCACTGACAAGGGTCAGGATTGCTTTCTAATTACCGGTATACCTCAGTTTACAAACGCCTCGGTTAACGTAATTTTCGGTTTATGAATGAATATCCATTGAAAATAATGCCTCGGTTTATGAATATTTTGAGAATTTTTTTCGCAATACGAAGTGTATGTTGGTGTCAATTTTTAAAAGCAAGTGCCGGCTTTTTTTTTTTTTTTTTTTCTTCACTATTGTTTACAGAATTAACTGTCACTTTCCCCGGAGCTAAAGGAAACTTTTTTCTTTTAAGAAACTAAAAGGAAACATTGTTTTAACTTGGGGAAATAAGCTAAAAGGAAAATTTCTTTTAGCTGGGGGAGAAAGTGACAGCTGAATCTCAGAGCTATACTGAAGAAAAAAAAAGCGGTAATTACATTTAAAATTTGGCACAATAATAAATGTAAAAAATGGCGTGGG
This sequence comes from Staurois parvus, assembly GCF_062004578.1. Classification (NCBI taxonomy): domain Eukaryota; kingdom Metazoa; phylum Chordata; class Amphibia; order Anura; family Ranidae; genus Staurois; species Staurois parvus. The sequence continues at coordinate 2,820,938 of NW_028317945.1, forward strand.
GTCCCCCCTCCCATCCATATCAAGCCCATCGGGTCTGGTATGGATTTTGAGGGGAACTCAAACACTGGAAAAAAAAATTAAATAAATAAAAAACAAAACAAATGAAGTTGGGGTACCCCCCAAAATCCATACCAGACCCTTATCCAAGCATGCAACCTGGCAGGTCAGGGAAGGGGGGGGTGGGGGAAACGAGCAAGCCCCCCCCCCCGAACCATACCAGGCCACATGTCCTCAACATGGGGGGGTGCTCTGGAGCAGCTGTCAACGATGTAACATGGGGCGGGGTCACTCTGGTGATGTCCCCGGGTGGCCCACCCCATACCTATTTAAAAAGTGTCAAACCACCAGAGCAGGCAGACGGCTGGAAGCCGTCGGAAGCGGAGCCTTTTTTTTTTTTTTTTTTTAATTCTTTTTTTCGGGTCGAGCAGCGGGCATCGTGTTTGACGTTGGATCTAGTGCAGGGGACATTCTTTTAGTTTTTTCCTTTAATAAAGAACTTGTCAAAGACCGTGACCCGTTTTTTTTTTCACACTACAATTTTTGTGAATGAGTATCGGGACCATGTACCCAATACTCATTCTCATAGGGGGGGGCCAGGGGATCTGGGGGCCCCCCTTGTTAAAAAGAGCTTCCAGATTTCAATAGGCCCGCAGGCCCCCACAACCCTTGTCCCTATCAACATGGGGACAAGGTGCTTTGGGGGGAGCCCCCCTGCCCCAAAGCACCCCCATGTTGAGGGCATGTGGATTGGCATGGTTCAGGAGGGGGGGGCGCTCGCTCGTCCCTCCCCTTTCCTGAGTTGCCGGACTGCATACTTGGATAAGGGGGGTCTGGTATAGATTTTGGGGTGGACCCCCACACCATTTTTTTTTTTTTTTTTTTTTTTTTTTTTTTTTTTTTTTAAATTTGGCGTGGGAGCTCCCTTCAAAATCCATACCAGACCTGAAGGGCTTGGTATGGGTGGGAAGGGGGACCCCACGCCGTTTTTTTTATTTATTTATTTATTTATTTTAATTTGTCGGCAGTTCTTTTACCAACAGCTGAAACATTAACACATGGTTGTCACTACTAAAATACTGCATTACTTGATAAAATAACTCATGCGGTATTTTAGTAGCATTTACTTTTTTCTGACCTCGAACAGATTAATTGGTTTTCAATGCATTCTTATGGGAAACTGTGTTTCGGTTCACAAATTTTTTGCTATACGAAAAGTCCCACAGAACAAATTAAATTTGTAAACCGAGGTATGCCTGTACTGAGATTTTAGCTGGTGTCTTGGCTTTGTGTCATTCCATTTTATTACACAACCTAATTTCTGAATGTATTTGTTTTGGTTTCTTTGTATTTATGTATTGCATGAGTTGTTTCCAACATGTGATGAAAATGTCATCTCAATAGCACCTTTAGAAATATATTTACTGAGAAAAATGGCCATGTGTTCAATACTTATTTTACCCGGTGTGTGTGTCTTTATTTTTCCCCCGCACGGTCACCAGTCAGTGTCCCTGATCACTGTCACACCAGTTATATGATGACGCTGTACTGTATGGTGACAGTATGTGGGAGGGAAAAAAAAAATGGGACTTTAATTTTTTAATTTTCCAAAAAACTATGACCAAAAATTACAACTTCATAAAACTTGCGATGCCTCTTACTAAATACTGCAGGCTGTCTGCTTTCCAAAAAGGGGTGATTTGGGGGATATCTATACTGTCCTAAAAATGAGACAATGAGAAATGAGATCAGTGCTGTCAGTACTTCAGAATTGATCGATTTTCAGATATATGCCATAGTTTGTGGACTCTAACTTTACCACAGACTAAATAACATACACTAATTTGGGTTATTTTCATCAAAGAAACGTAGCAGAATCTATTTTGGCCTAAATGTATGAAGAACATTTATTTGCAAAATTTTATAAACAGAAGCAAAAAAAAGTTAAACATTTTCAGTCTTTTTTTCATGTATCAAAAAAAAAAAAAAAAAAAAAAAAAAACCCCAGTGGGTTATGACGTCGCTGGCGCTCTGTGTCCCTGGGACACAGCGGATCACCGATCAATGGAAAGAGCCAAAGAGGTCAGCTCTGTCATGTGATCAGCTGTATCCCATCACAGCTCATAGCATGCAAATAAGGAAATGCCAGTTATCGCCATTTCTCTCCTCACGAGCTGTCACACGGTAATCAGCATTACTCAGAGAGGATATGTACACTGATCATCAGTGTGCCCTGATGATCAGTGTGCCCTGATGATCAGTGTAGCCCCAGCAGTGCCACCTGTCCGTGCCCATAAATGCCACCTGCCAGTGTCCATCAGTGCCACATCAATCCCACATATCAGTGCCTACCAGTGCACATCAATGCCACATATCAGTGCCCATCTGAGCTGCCTTTAAGTGCCACCTATCAGTGCTGCCAATCAGAGCCCGTCAGTGCCGCCTAACAGTGCCATATATGAATGCTGCCTTTCAGTGCCCATCAGTGATGCCCGTCAATGCCCAACAGTGCCACCTATCAATGCCGCCTATCAGCGCGCATCTCTGCAGCCTCAGAGCACATCAGTGAAGGAGAAAAATCACTTATTTACAAAATTTTATAACAAACTAGGAAAAAACTTTTTTTTTAAAAAAAAATTTCAGTTTTTGGTTTGTTTAGCAAAAAATAAAAACCCCAGAGGTGATTAAATACCACCAAAAGAAAGCTTTGTCTTGAAAAAAATGATACAAATTTCCTATGGGTACAGTGTTGCATGGCTGCACAATTGTCAAAGTGTGACAGCGCTGAAAGCTGAAAATTGGCCTGGGCAGGAAGGGGTATTAGTGCCCTGTAGGCAAGTGGTTAAATACCACCAAAAGGAAGCTCTAATTGTGGGTACAGCTTTGCATGACTGCACAATTTTCATTCAAACTGTGAGAGCGCCGAAAGCTCAAAATTGGCCTGAGTAGACAGGGAATAAATGTGCCCTGTATTGAATTGTTTAAAGGCACCGCCTAGTAACCTACCCTTCCTCCTCAGGGGATCTTTGCTTTCCTCCATGTTGTCCAGGTAGATCTCAACCTCTGAAAGATTGCGTACCCCTGCTCTATCATTTATGAACAATTTAATGGGTCCCTGGGCAGAGCCCTGGGGTACCCCACTTACCACTCCAGACCATTAAGAGTATATGGCATTAATCACCAGCCCCTGAACATGCTCCTGCAACCAGTTTTGTATCCAGGTACATGCAATATCATCAAAGCCAAAAGATCTTAATTTTCAAATTAAGCAAAAGGTGTGCGCAAAAGGTTCTTACACCATGGCAAATCTCCGTCTTTCCTGACTTAAGCTCTCTCCAGAGGATCATCGCATCAGTTTGTGCTGATCTTCTGGAGAGCTCAAGTCAGGAAAGACCGAGATTTGCCCTGGTTTTTGTAACATGGCCCTCCATCTCCTTATTGTATGTGGACTAATTCATGAGATCCATAGGGCCTCAGTCACCACAGGCACTTGAAATTTACCAGCAGTATATAATTCTGCCAACCCTCTGGGAGCCACCTTTCTCTACATCTGAGTGGTTTCCCCTCTTCTAAACCCCTGAAGAAGCCAACTCAGTGAGACGCGTTGGAATGCACAATCGTACCACCTTCCTAATTCTTTAGTGTGTTAAACAGTGGCTTTTTTGTCATAGCCAGTTAACATGCAATAAGGAAGGTGTAATGGGGTTCATTGTACGGAAGGGTTTATGTTCCTACCGGTTTTAATGGGAGGGTTTATATACTTGTTTTATTATGTGTAATAAAATTTGATATTTTTTTAATATATACTGTATGTGTGATTAATTTAAAATCAGTTCTGATATCACTGTTTTACTAACCTGACAGCTTATTATTCTGAAAAGAAAACCTTCATTTGGTTTGCAAATATTAAAGATTCAAACTACCAGCAAGAATGAGTCAGATTCCTTACATTTAAAAAGCACCTGTCATTTTAGGTCTATCATGGCAGCTCCTGTTAGTGGGCAACCATTCACCTTCTGCCACCACGTCTCTCACTTTGTTGTGTCACTGCTGCATCACCAGCCATCCAATTAAAGTGAATAGGACTGTCGGTGAGTAAACAGCAGGTCAGAGGAGGAGCCTCTGCAGGAGAGAGATGACAGTTGCTCTTTAAAAATTATGATTTCAATTGAGCCTTTTCACTTGTGATTTAAATTAACTTGATTTCAATCAAATCCACCCTGTCTCCAACCGAAAACCAGCCTTCTTTGATGCGTTCCATCACTCATCGCTTGCACCCTCATGAGTAGATTTGTGCTTTAACTGTGTACATACCAACACAAAGTTTGTAGTGGATCTGAATAGTCTTGAGTCTGTATGTGAGATTTGATACACGATTGGTCTGCACCTGCACAGTAAAGAGCTCTGGTTCATCTGGAAGAGTTGCAGAGAAGCTGGAGAACAGTGGGGATTGCAAATCCCTGTCCCACTGGAGCAGCTGCCTTGGCACTAACAGCTCAACATCCCCAAAAGTACAGTGGGGAACATGAAGGGGGAGGAGGGTGGTCAATGATGTATGGTGTTTGTAAACCTCCTCATCTTTTCTGGGAAAGTTAAAATGTTACTAAACCCAGGACCCTGCATTCACTATATCTGGTCTCCCACAGTACATGGAAATGCAATTATTGTAGTAAACTACAATAAACTGCTAAATACCTTTTCTCATCAGCAGTATATAGCAGTCGTGTGACTTCTCATCAGTGTCTAGCTGAGCACTTAATCTTGTAGGAGGACTTTTTATTCTGCTCTAACTGTGCTATGAGGCTGTATGACCCCTGGAAACCTGTCCAGACACTGCTGATTCAGAGGGGGCATGTGATCAGCACAGGGCCAAAAGGAGGGAAAAAAAAAAAAAGAAAAAAAACAAACTTTCTAGCAGTACACACTAAACTGAGCATGTGCAAATGGACTCAGAGCTCTGTACTATCAGCAGATGGATTGGGGACAGTAGTAGAAGAAGAGGATTAGAGAAGAGAGGATCATAACAGCCTTGTTACACAATGCGTAGGATTAACCCCTTAGGTTCCACAATGAGTATAACAAGCATGCTTTACTGCATATACAGAATGATTTTACTGTTGTGGGTTTAGTAACACATTAAGTAACATTTTAAACTACAAAGCTAGATAATCAAAAGGCAGACCATAAAAAGGTTAGTCTAGAAAAGATATAAATCAGAACACTGAGCCCAAATACTGGCAGAAAATTAAAATATATTGATACTCAATTGATCAGGTATACCTACAATAAATGCTTCTTTAAAAAATAATTTTTTAGTTCTGGCTACAGAGATAAAGAAAATATATACATATATAACACTACAAGCTAATTAAAGTGCACCTGTGCTCAGGCCATGGACAAAAAGTCTTTAATAAACCATCAATTAGGTTTAACACAATCCATCACTGACCTCTGTTGCAGCATGTACTGGTGGCTTCTATAGGCTTACAGCACTGCAAAGTTTCTGCTGTAAACTCAGTGCTTCTGCTGTAAACTTAGAAAATTAAAATTGAATTCCAGGTACATACTGTATATTTCTGCATAGATACATCAGCCCACATTGGAGCAATGTAATTATGTATGTGTCCTTCCTGGCCGATCCCCAGGGAAGCTTGAAAAAGTGTAGTAGGCACCAGCATCACTGGGGTCGTTGTCACCTGGTGCAGTAAAACATGGTGTTGACCCCCCCCATTATTTATTTCCCATATAACACCACACTAACGCTGCTCTTCACTTTTCCCCTGCAGAAGCCCACAAAGAACCAGCAGCTTCTGGCGCTGAGACTAGTAGCTACCACAGCTGTCAGTTATCCAGCCTTCAGGCAGCAGATGTAAAGAACTCTAGGGCCCAGGCCCTTTGGTATGCTCGGGCCCCTACATATGTATGGGCTGTCCCTCCCTGATGGCAGCCTTGCTCGATGGTGTCACCGCTCTGGCAGGTGTCACCAGGGTGCGATAAGCACCCCCATAGCGACACCACTGGTAGGCGCAGCTATAAGAGGGATTGCCGGTAGATTCCGAGCAGCTGCCCTGCTGCTTAATGAACATAGAAGGTCGCTTGCGCAGCACAGGCAACATTCAGAAAACACTTTGCATTTTTTCAATACATTCAAAACTTTCCCTGACTAGAATAATCAGGGACAAAAATATGTATGCCAGGAATTTGCCTTTATTTTTCAATAATCCCTACAGCTAGAAAGGTGAATAAGAATATTTAAAGTGTTTTTACAGCTTGCTCAGAATATATAAATACTATAAAAAGGTGCATAGTCTGGACACAGGTTCACATGAAAGCCAAACTCTAGGCAGATATAAAACACATAATTAAAAGCAATTTTAAGGCAAGCATTGTAAGTACCTGGATTTGCCCTGGTATGAGCCTCCTGCAACCCCTGTACATCACTGTGAGGGGAAGAAGCAATGCAAGAAGCTAGTCAGTTCCTGTGTTGACAAGACGTATACTGATAGGAAGAGAAACCAGACTGTCAGATGAGCTCATTACAGTTCTGCTTCTCATTTACTGTTCAGTAACAGGCTGGGGCAGCTCCAGGATGACCTGGGCTCAAAACAACTGGAGATGAACGATGCTGGCCATCAGACCTCTAGCAGCAGAAAAAAGTACTACAGAAAAAATCTCTGGATTGAAGCAGATTATTGCAGAAAAAAAAGCTGGTTTTCTTATGCATTTGGGCTCTTGATGTTTATATTATTTATGGCTAGAGTTCTGCTTCAAGTAACAATAAATAAAAACATACTTCAAGCAAAATCAATCCTATTATAATATACAAGCTTTGCGTTTCATGATAATTTAAAAAAAACGACCCATATCAATAACTTTATTATTACAAATTGGCAAGACACGTTCACATGAGAGCTACCAACAAGACATGGCCAAGGAGTCAGAAAATTATATAATAGTACAGAAGGACTGAAAACAGCAAAATTATGGCAGCTTTTTATAGAGCTTTGACCTCCTTAACATAACATCTACTGCCAAGTAATTTCACCCGTCACTCCCAAATTCCTGTGACACTCCCTACTTAGTATTGTGACAAGTGATAGTTTGTTAACACAACGGTGAAGAATTTGTGTCAGTGACCAAATTTAAAGCTAGTGCGTCAGTGCCATGCTTAAAGCCCAAACTCCATGCTTGGGATTCCCCCTCATCTCTGGATCCCCACCCAAACTGAAGCACCCCTAGCATCCTTTACAAAAAAAAAAAACAAAAAAAAAAAAACACAACAACGTGTATGCATTCAATTTTCCATGTGTCTTTGGGTTGGTCATAAATGCTGCAGAGAACAGCACCAGGTGATGGCATCAATTTCTGTCCTAGAGACACAACAGAAAGTGAGAGGAAAGTCCTACAAAGTGAGGAGAATTCTCTTCTTAAGCGGACTACACACTGTACAATTTCCATTCGATCTATCAATGGCTATGTAATGCAAGGGCCTGCCTAAATGGACACAATCTGAATGGATTTTTCAAATAGGTTATCATAATAAATAGTTCTGGTACATCTAACAGAGATTGAACAGACTATAATATGAATGGCTACTCATTGTCACCAAAACAGAGGTTGCCCTTAGAAGACTTACCCTCCCCTCTTGTTCTTGTGATAACTCTAAAATTTAGAATTTTCTATGACTTTGTCTCTTGCAGTCACCAAGACAAAGAGGTAAATCAATAAAAACAGGGATTCTAAAGTTGGCCACAGAAGGATAGAAATTCAGCCGGTTCTGCAAAAACTGCCTGAATTTTGATCCAGCTATGGCCATTCTCACACAATAGAAGTTGATCTAATGATCATTATCTATCAAAACGGGAATGCTAGAAACTTTATTAATCAGTGGGCTGCAGCCCTGATTAGCGTACAGCAAAAAGGAGTCCACGCTGTCCGAATACAATAGCACAGCGGGCAGGATTCCTCCATCCGTCACGCTTGCATAGATGGAGGAATCCAATCTTTTATTTTTTCCTTCCAATCAGCCCACTGGCTGATCGAAGAAAAAAAAAAAAAAAAAAAAGGAAACATACATGTCCACCTTTAGCCTTGTCTGATAAAAAAAAAAAAAAAAAAAAAAAAAAAAAAACACAACACTACACAACTGTACACAGCCTGTTCAACACGAATTCAATGATTATCTGTGACCAGGGTGGATAAAAATCAATGATTTAAAAAAAAAAAAAAAAAAAATCTGATTTTTTTTATTTAAATCGGATTTTTTTTAAATAAAATGCTTTTTGAGGAAAATATATTACCATCCAAAGGTTATTCCATCATGAAATAAAGATTAGTTTTTTAATTATGTAGAATAAGGCTGTATATGTTTAATTGTTTTGGTAAATAAATTCCATTAATCCATTCACGATGTCATGCTCTTCCAGAGGTTTTTGTAAGATTATTGGGCAGTTTCTCTGCCTACAAGATATTATCACAGATGCTTGGTTTACTTTTGCAGTTCTCAAAACTGAATTTGACTCAGCAGAGATCACATGCCTCTTCACAGCAAAAATGTCATAACATGAACAGAGTTAAGAAAAAGACCTTAATTCTAACTTCTACAAACCTATGAATACAGAATCAACCCCTTCAGTGCTAAATTTCAAGAAGTTCAGTGAATAGAATAGAAACAATATTTTTCTGATTGTTTGGAGTGGAATAGATCTGCACAAGAAGAAAGTGAAACTAAGTGTGAGGAGAAAGGGGCTGACAGTCTAAGTTTCTTAAAATATATATATTTTTTTTAGCCAAATTAGTTAACAAACATGGATGTTTGTTTAAGCAAATAATATATGCTGTAATGTTATTGTTTCAGTTGAATAAATCTATTTAAATTGTTATTAAGGTAATGATTATTTTTCTCCTTCCTAAGTACAACAGAAAAGTTGTCCAAATATGAAGGATTAACCTATTAAACTGGGGATAAAAAAACTAATATGAAAAGTTGTTATTCTAAAAATCCTCATCTACTTGCATATTAAAGTTATACCAGCAAGAATTAGTCTTTATGTAGACTATGATTTAAATCAAGCCTGACTAGTGATTTAAATCAGTTTGATTTAAATCAAATCCACCCTGTCTGTGACCTAAAAGTCCTTTATGACTTGGAGATGGGTGAGGGTAATATGGTGAATATCAGCATCTTGGGTGTCCTGTATAAGTTGTGCAAGGTATGAAAGACATGCAGTCTGTATCTGAACCTCTGATGTGTATGATCACTGAAACCAGCAAAAGCCACTACAGGTAACTACCTGAATCTGGGAGTCCAGTATGGCATAAAAACCATGGCCAGAATATTCTGAATCTGGTATGTGGAAATTCTCGGCTGTTGGGTTAACTATATCCAGAATCTGGAGATCTGGTAATAAATTGCCCGCAGCCCTTCACCTCTAGGCCCCATTCTCCCTTGTGAATGGGGCCGTTAGTGAATACATGTAGGAGACCTATAGCTGGGGATCCCAGGGATTAGCTGGAGGCGGACGTACCACTGAAAGCAATGGAAGGCTGACAGGTTCCATAGCAAATTGCAGCAGCAAGCATGTAAAGGGAGTGGTCAGCCTTGCATTGCTTTCTGTAGATATAGCGCCTGCAGCTAATTCCTGGGATCCAATGATGGGTCTCCTGCATGTAACTGCTAATAGCCACATTCAGAAGTGTGAATGGGGCATCACGTCTATAGACACAGCAGTGCTGGATTTAGGTTACAAGGACCTTGCTCAGTACATGTAGAGGTATAGCCACTAGGCAGAGCTGTGCCTACTGTTTACCTAGTGTGTAAACTCCTAGAGAAGTGATGTTTAACGTACTTGATTTAGGGGGGCCTTCTGCCTTTCATGTGTCAAAGTAGCTGATATACCTTTTTGAGGGTTGAGATGTGTTTTTTTAACCATCCCCCCCCCCCCCCCCCCCGCATCTGGGTGCCATTAATAAATGGCAAAGCGTGCACAACAGATGTTTTTCGTGCATTTTGTAAATGTGCAAAATGTTGCGATTTCACAAGCATTTGCTGAAAGCGGTGATGTTAGGGGACAGCAGTGATGATACAATAAATCCTTTGCAGTCAAACAAATACATAGGTTGGGTACATTACAATATAATGACACTATTGTAGGAAGGCATCTGTGACCCATTGGGAATTTTCTCAACATATACAAGATTGCCTGTAAAACAATCTAAAATTCATCTAACCATAAAAATAAAGAAGATAGTCTTATTGAGCATACAACATGCACAAAACAAGCATTTTAATGTCACTATTAAACAAATGGTATGGATCCTGATGGGAAACGTCTGTCATTTTTTTTGTTTTTTTTTTTTTTGCATATTTGTTTGTATAATTGTTGTCAGATCAGCATTTTTGTTTAAGTCAATGTAAAGCTAGTTACTAGGCGGAAACATATCTTTGGCATGTTAATACATTTTTCATGCTCTCCCATTGAAATCTATTGGGGTCAAAAAAGCATGATGGCACATCTGACTACTTAGCAACAGCACATTCTTCAGATTTGAACAGCATGGAAATCTAAAACTCAGTATGCTGAAACGACCGAATTTCGCTCTGTGTATACCACTGTCTGTTCAATGGAAGCCAGTCATTAGAACAGCTTCTGTCAAACGGTCCTGCTTGAAAACCAGCACGCAATCAGCGCTTACAGCCAATGGGTGTAGCAATGATCAGTGTATTCTGACTGGGAGGATTCTCCACTGTCAGAATAAAACACCTCAGCAGGAAAGATCCCTGAATTCACATCGCTTGCGTGGTTGCAACGATCTGTTTTTCGTTCAACCAGCTATACACTATAAGTCTATACCCAATTTCTGGAAGGGAGTTTTCAAATTACTTAGGTGTGCATAGGGATTACTTAGTAATGCAATTTCCTTTACAGCAATAACCTCAACAAAATGCTCTCTAGCTGACCAGCAAGCTTCCTGCACAGTGCTTGGGAGGTATTTTGGCACATTCCTTACACAGTAGTTACAGCTTGTGCATATTTTAAAGAGTGCTGGCAGCACTGGCAAGCTTCAGATCATCCCCCAGCATTCAAACAGTCATGTAATAAAATGCTTTTTCAGGAAACAACATACCAGCAACCAGTCACCTGTAGATGTCCGGGACACCTGAGGAACAACCATTCCTCATTCTTTCCAATGAACCCAGAACTGTTCAGCTCAGAACCTGTCACTGCCTATGTTCTATTGCATAAGCGGGCTTATTAATGAGGTAAAAGCAGTATTAAACCCAAAATCAAAAATGTAATATATTTAATTGCAAATATTGTGGTGGCTGAATTTGTATTCAGTTTTTAGCTCCCCCACCCACCCCCCAGTTTTCACCTTGTGATCTGGTCAGTAACATACCTCCTGTATTAGAGTGCCCTACTCTGGATGAATGAGCAGCATTGTCAGTATGGTGGAGGGGAGTGTTAGATGTAATGAAAACTGATCATTGTAAGCTCCCGTCAGTGGTAAATGGTTTGTCTCATACCTGTAACTGACATCTGCAGGAGAGCTTGTTCTTTGAAAAACAGAAGAAAAAGTCTAACAAAGGAAACTAATGCAGCTATCACATCTAAGAAAAGGTAAACTGCAATATAATAAATGTCTGTTTTGGGGTTTAATACCACTTTAAAGTTCCACTCCAAGGGCCAGAAAAAAAAAAAAAATACACTTGCAGTAGGACATCCGCACAGTGCAATGCTTCTCAGATTTAGGGCTACATGAAAAAGCTGTAAAACCTGCCTTTTTCCTGACTGGCAGGCCTCATGCATGCTTCATTTTCCTCAAAGTGGTGCTCCAACCAGTGGCGGCACTTGGATGTCATCTTATACAATGCAGGACTAAAAGTAGCACTGTACAGGAGCATCACAGGAAAGAGGTGAGCGCCAGAAGCATGCCTGCCCTGGTGTGAGGCATATATTACAGGTTATTTCTCTAACCCCAGACTCAAAACAGTCCTAACGGAAAAATAATACCAGTTACCCCAGTAACTGTGTTTATGGGAAATCTTCCAAGATGGCACACTTAAGAGATGACAAGCACCACCTGACAGGAAACACAATCAAAAACAACAGAGTTTAAATTCCCAGCCCTTCCCTCCACTCTTCAGTTTTGCAAAAGTATTCCCACACCCTGGTGCAGTAAAGGTATTTTGCCTCCACTTGATCAAACACGGGTGGGAAGTAGGCCTGTCATCCTGGAAGATTTCCCAGAAACACTGTTACTGGTAAGTGTAACTTGTATTTTTCTCTAGTCATCTTCCAGGACAGTACACCTGAGACTAGAAGCAAGGAACTCAGGCCTACCTTCACGCGGGACCACTGTCTGTAATACTTTCCTGCCGAACGCCAGGTCCTGAGGTGACAACAATGCTACTTTGTAGTGTCTCACAAAGGTGTCCTGACTTGTCCATGTGGCTGCTCGCCAGATCTGTTCAATCGATGCTCCAGCCCTCTCGGCCCAAGAGATCTAGTAGAGTGAGCTTTCAGGTGTAAGGGAACTGAAACCCCTGACTGCTTATAAGCTATGGAGATGGTTTGTCTGATCCATCTAGCTATTGTTGGCTTAGATGTTTGCTGTCCCTTCCTCAGACCACTAAATGAAATCAAAAGGTGATTTGCCTTTCTAAAGTCATTTACTCTATTCAAATACGTCAGCAAACGCTGCCTGACATTTAAATAAAGAAAACTCTTTTCCCTCTCATTCTTGGGGTTCTGACAGAAAGATGGTAGGACCATCTCTTGTGTCCTATGAAAACACGAGGCCACCTTTGGCAAATAAAGAGGATCCTGTCTAAGTACTACCCTGTCTTCTAATACTACCAGGAAGGGTTCCTTGATTGACAGACTCTGTAGATCACCTATCCTCCGCACCGTTGTGATGGCTAAAAGGAAGGCTAACTTAAAAGATAAAACTTTAAACAGAAATCTGTGCCACTGGCTCAAAAGATGGCTTGGTTAAAGCCTCTAACACGAAGGCCAAATCCCAAGACAGAAAACCAAAGTATCTTAACAGCGGTCATCCTTTCCCTGGCCCCCAGAAATCTTTTAACCAAGGGCTCTGGCGCAAGTCTCTGGTCCAGAAAGACCAATAAGGCAGCCACTTGCACCTTTAGGGTGTTCACAGCTATCCTCTAATTCACCCCAGCTTGCAGAAAGTCTAGGATCACGAGGACCGTGGGAAAGGGGACTCCTGACACCAGCTAGAAAACACTCTCCACACCTTGACGTATATCTTTCTACTGAAAGGCTTACTACTGGGAAGAAGAGTTTCGATCACTTTCTCAGAACACCCCCTTCTAAGGATCTCCCTTTCAAGAGCCACGCTGTTAACCGAAAAAATTCTGGACTGGAGTGCAGAGTTGGCCCCTGCAAGAGAAGATCTCTCCTGATGCTACAGGGAAGCCATGGACCACCTCCTCAAAGTAGCAAACCAGGCTCTTTTTTGCCACCACAGAGCCAGCAAAATCAGTCTGCAGCTTGACCAGCTCAGCGTCTATAGTACCCATGGGATCAATGCCAGAGAGGGGAATGCATATGCCAGTCAGCCCCTCGGACCCCTGCTTCCGGGCCAGGGAAAAATACTGTCTTCATTCCTGTTTTTCCTGCAGGCAAAAAGGTCTATTTCCAGGCTGCCAAAAACCCACTCTCCTTGGCGGATTAACGGTCAGCTGAGAAAATCTGCTTTCGTGTTGGCCGACCCTTTTTTTGTGGACTACCGACACTGAAAGGACTCTGCTCTCTGCCCATCCCAGGACCCCAACCAGGACATGGTACCCCCCGGATGATTCAGGTATACCACCATCAACATATTGTCTGAAAGGACTTCCTTTCCCTGGATACTGCTTTTGAAGGACTTCAAGGCCTGATCCATGGCCAGAAGCTCCCTGTAATTGGAGGAAAACCCCTTAGACACGGCTCCCAAAGGCCCTGGGCTTGTTTGTCCTCTAGATGGGCCCCCAGCCCCACTAGCTTATGTCTGTGGTTATCCTGACTGGGTCTGACTGAGCCCACAATCGATTTTTCCCCAGATTCTGGAGCCTGAGCCACCACCTCAGCGAGGTTCTTCCATCTTCCGAGAGGAAAACCCTCTCGTCCAGTGATTCCCTTTTCCCAACACATGTGAAATGGTTTGATACAGTTATGTAATACTATAAGATTTTAGTGTATTTAGTGAATGTCACATTTTAACATGTTTGAATTTCCCACCGGTTCCGTCCCGACGCTCGCAGAGAAGGGAACCCGGAAGACAGATGCCAGCATCAGCCGGAGAAGATGGCCGTGGACGCTGAAGGGGGGACATAGCGGGAGCACAGGATAAGGCAAGCGCAATAGGGAATCCCTGAGCAATGGCTGCAGGGTAATCCCGAGTGTAGCTCGGGGTTACCGCTTTTGGTACTGAAAGTTAACCTCGAGCTACACTCGGGAATACCGCCAGGAGGGGTTAAGGTGGGCTCGAAAACACTTCTTCCCCTTATCCTTTTTGGTCTTGACAGGGAACTTTTTTTCGGCAGACCTCGACAACACCTGGTCCAGTCCTGAGCCAAACAGCAGGGAACCCTCAAAAGGGCAGACCACAGAGTCGGGCTCTTGATTTCTGATCGCCCTCGCAGGCCTTAACCCACATTGGCCTTCGGGCTGAGTTGAGAAGCTCTCCGTTTTAGCATCTCCACCGCAGCATCTGCTAAGTAGGCGAATGCCTTACTGACCATCTCCAAGGTTTATAACACTTCTTCTATCTGGGCTTCCCCTTTTTTTTTGGTACGCCGAGAGATATTGTAAATTACTCCTAGCACACATGCATCAGTATTTCTAGTGATGCAGGCAGATGCCACGGCTGGGGCCATAATAGCGGCATTGGCATCCCAGGCTCTACCCAACAGCATCACTGATGATCATCTGATCCATGATGTTACCCGAATCCTCAAAAATACAGGTCAGAATTTTTAGACACTTGCGATAACGCAGCGCCTAGTTTGGGAGTCTTGAAGAATTTATCTTCCTTCTCTTCCCCAGAGGGGTATCGCCTTTTCCAGGTCTTTAACTTTAAAACATTTCATTCAGGATTCTTCCATTCTCTCAAAACAATATCCTTGAGAGTCTGATGCATGGGTAGCACCCTAGCCTGAGGTCTCATCAACCCCCTGTACATTTTATCTTGGGCTGAGGCCTGCGGCTGTGGTTCTTGGATATCCTCCAAGGCATAAATATTGTAAAGCGCTATGTAAACTGTTGGTGCTACATAAATCCTGCATAATAATAATTAGCCCTTAGGAGTCCTTCCATGTCCTCCATCACGAATAAGTCTCTACCCGGCTATGATTCCTCGCTAGCCTGGCTAGCACCTTCCAAATCCTCCACCTCTTCCAGGGAGCTTTGGTCAGAAACCTTCATCCTCAGTGACCTGAGAAGATGAGGGTCCAAGACCCTTCCACTGCTTCCCGATCCAACCCCCCTCCTAGGAAGACTAACTTTCCATAGAGGACCACGTATCCACCTCATTGGATGTCAGAGCTGTTTTAAAAAGGATTGTAGGGTAGCTAACATCTCTGTTTGCACCGACAAAGAAAATCCTTCACAGCCGCAGAGGTCTCTTTATCTGACAACTTGTGGATACACTTATAACAAAAGGGTCTGTCATGGTCTTGTGGACCCTTATTACAATATCCAATATATTTTAAGTGGGGGGGGGGGGTTTAGACTTTCCACTAAATTCTGGGAAGATACAAGGGAACAATGGGTCCTCAGCTGCACCACCATTGCTACACCTGCAGAAGTATGGGTGAGGTCCCTACCTCCCCTAGTTTCCCCACCAGCCGAGTCAGACTGACCACCCATATTCTTCTTATTGGCTGCAGCCACCGCATTATCATCCCCTTTCATGATGTCCTGCTTCACTGCAGGCCAAGGGGACTCCTGACTGCACACCTTCACCAGGGATCCGGGGTTTATCATCCCGCAACAGCACCTGGACGCTCCTCACCGGCCTCTTGGGGGAAGAAACGCCGACCGGCACCACCATCCTTAAACTGAAAGCTTCACCCCCAGTAGCTGGTCCAAGACCAAGGCTTGGCCCCTGCTACTTTCTGCCCTGCACAGTAGCACCGGCTGTCTCTCCCCTGCTGCCCACACACGCAAGATGCGCCTGGTCCTTTCTTGACCCAGCCTCCCTACTCTCTGGACAAAAGGGTTGAAGACCTCTGGTCTGTGAAGCACTGAGCACACTTTCCCTGTGCCTGGGAAACTCAGAACCTTGGGAATCCCTACAGTGGGTAAGTCACCCAGGCTAACCAGTACACTCTCCTTGGCTTCTACTGATTAACCACCTTGGCTTTTAGGTCTCCAGGAAAACAAACGTTTTGCTGTTCGGAAACACAAAAATCTGAGGCGTGGAGGAAGATCGGGGAATTTAAACTTTGTTGTTTTGATTGCGTTTCCTGTCAGGTGGAGCTAGTCATCTCTTAGGTGTGCCATCCTGGAAGATGAATAAAGTTTTTTTCACCTTAAAGCATTCCCTTCCACTGGGTGCTCCCTCCCCTCGAACAATTTCCCGGGTCCTGTATCGATCCAGCGCTGTAAATGGCTGCAAGTCTTCTCTCCTCTCTTTCTGGATTAGGAGTACGCCCGCATGAGTGTCAACACAACAATAACAAGCAGCTTGCTATGTAAGGAACTGGGAAAAAAGGAGGAGAGAGGTCCAGTAGGGGTCCCCAGAAGCAGAGGTTTGGGGCCAATCTGTTCAAAAACATTTCACAGAGAAAATATAATAACGTTAATTAAAATAATAAACATGCTATACTTACCTGCTCTGTGCAATGGTATTGCACAGAACGGCCCGGAACCTCCTCTTCTGGGATCCCCCACCAGCACTCTCAGATCCTCCCCTTCTGTATTTGCACTCATACATAGCAATGTGAATGGCAGAAGAGTCTGGTCAGCCAAAGGATTCTTTCCCCTATTCACAGATCATGCTACAAACATTGTAATCAATGAACTTCCTTCACATGAGGAGGGGGCGTGTCCTCATTGGACTGTCTGTTCAGACAGGCATCACTCCAGGATCCAGATGCCTGCACAACGTGCATTTTTGCATTACGAAAAGCACCTGAAAAGCTCAAGAAAAATGCTTCCCTATGTATGTGAATATATATATGTATGTATGTTTTCACGCTCAGGCATTGAGCTTGCGGTGCGGTGTAAAAACCCCTGCTTGCAGCATCTTTGAGGCATGTTTAGTGAGTTACAAAAAAAAAAAAAAAAAAAGAAAAAACGCCCAAAAACCGCCTCTTCCCATTAAAATCTATGGAAAGCGTTTTTGATGCAGTTTTTAAGTCACGTGCCCTTTAAAAACTCTCAGGAATCGTGGCAAAAATGCCTATTCGTTTTGCTGCATTTTTGCATCAGTGTGAAAGTAGCCTAAAGCTGTAGGAATGGGGTTTTTTTGTTTTGTTTTTATTAACAGCTAATCATAACTTTAAAAAAGTATAGTGGCTACTGGGCCTTCATGTTTGTTATCTGGTCTCCTTGTATATTAGAGAAGACCTATATCACACAGGCACCTTGAAGCAGATAAGTAACTGCCCTATTTATCAATGGCCTCTGTTGTAATCAAGAAAGATTAGGAAACCTCTCTGTTGACTGGCAAGGTGTGTGCTGGGGTGTTTGTTGTATTGAAAGCAATCTTATCTGCCAAAAAAAAAAATCCCATTCATGGACGCAGGGTTAGGAAACCAAAACAGTTTCATAACCAAAAGGAGTCATAAAAGTAGTCACCTGACTACTATATTGGACACAACTGTTCACATAAAAAAGAGGAAAGCTTCAAAGTCAGAACTACCCACAACCACTCCAAATTAAGGAAAAAAGGTGCCCAAATAATGAATTTGGGGATTGCGTGGATAATTACAGAAACATCTGTGTTTCCGGTCATGTACTCCTTGTAAATCTTGATGTAATCTAATTCTAAGTTCACATTCACATGAACACTGTGGCACACAGACAGTGAATGAGCGATATTTATGTGGTTTTAGCCGCTAGGTGCTGCATGCAGACCGTCCATGCAAGTGTATGGGGTGCACGCTGTCTGCATTTGGGGCCACTCACCTGTACCCCTGCCAAATTAGGACAAGCAGCTGTGTCTGTGGAGGGACTATGTTCCTATCCACCTATGTGGGCTGCCTGAAAGCAGCACTTAGTGGCTCAAATCACAGACACATAGCCCATTTATAGTGCACAGGCCTCAGTGCCCCTGTGAATGAGGCCTTAGTCCTGTCGCATGCTCTTGAATCTAACCAGAAAACTAAAACAAGTTCATACACATACTGGTACTAAAACATGGTCTGAAGCAGTTTTATTACCTCTTCTCACATATGCCTGCACGGTCTGTGACTTGGAAGAGTAGTTAATGATACTGTATAATGTCAGTACAGACAACTACTCTGTACTGACATTATAAAACAGTGAGTGCTTCTACTTAAAACTCCAGCCTTAGCCATTTTTTAAAATATTTTATGATTACTTTTTATGTGACAACAATGAAGAAATGACACTTTGCTACAATGTAAAGCAGTGAGTGTACAGCTTGTATAACAGTGTAAATTTGCCGATCCCTCAAAATAACTCAACACAGCCATTAATGTCTAAACCACTGGCAACAAAAGGGAGTACACCCCTAAGTGAAAATATTCAAACTGGGCCCAATTAGCCATTTTCCCTCCCCGGTGTCATGTGACTACAAGGTCTCAAGTGTGAATGGGGAGCAAGTGTATTAAATTTGGTGTCACTCTCATACTGGTCACTGGAAGTTCAATATAGCACCTCATGACAAAGAACTCTCTAAGGGTCTGAAAAAAAAAAAAAAAAAAAAAAAGAATTGTTGCTCTACATAAAGATGGTCTAGGCCAGTGGTTCTTAACCTGGGTTCGATCGAACCCCAGGGGTTCGGTGAGTCAGTCTCGCGGGTTCGGCGGAGGTGAAGACCCACACCCGACTCATATGATTCGTGATGATATGCCCCGCTTGTCCATCATTGGCTGCAGGTGGTCACGCAACATCGCTTAGCCCAGTGGTCGGCAAGCCGCGGCTCGCGAGCCACATGCGGCTCTTTACACGCTTTAATGCGGCTCTTGTGTGCCGGGCGCCCACTCCCCTCCCTCCTCTCAGGCGGCAGGGACTCTGCAGCGTGATCCCAAAAAAAAAAAACTGCCAGGGCAGCGCGCTCAAATGCAATGATTGGCCAGTCTCGCTGCCACTCACATCCTGATAGCCAGTGATTGGCTGTCAGGATGTGTGTAGGCGGGGCAGCGTGACGAACGTGAGAGGAGCTAGGCTCCTCTCACAGTCCACCCTGAAGACCGGAACGGCGCGGAATACGGCGAGAGGAACACAGGGGGGACTTGGCTTACTACTTGCTACTTACTTACTACTACTATATAAGGGATGAATTAATATGGGGGATGAATTACTATAGGGGGGATGAATTACTATGGGGGGGATGAATTACTATAAAACAGTGGTTCTTAACCTGGGTTCGATCGAACCCCAGGGGTTCAGTGAGCCAGTCTCGCGGGTTCGGCAGAGGTGAAGACCCACACCCGACTCATATGATTCATGCAGTAAATATTCATTATTATGTTTTTGTTTTTGTGTGAAAATCATGTTTTAATGGTTTTGTTCTTAACGGTTTTGTTCATTTTGTGCACCTATGTATAAATATATACCTATGTTTTGAATTTTAAAAATCATATTTTATTTTTCCAATTAAGAAGGGTTCGGTGAATGCGCATATGAAACTGGTGGGGTTCAGTACCTCCAACAAGGTTAAGAACCACTGGTCTAGACTATAGGAAAATTGCCAAGACCCTGAAACTGAGCTGCAGCACGGTGGTCAAGACCATACAGCATTTTAACAGGACAGGTTCCACTCAGAACAGGCCTCACCATGGTCGACTAAAGAAGTTGAGTGCACGTTCTCAGCGTTATATCCAGAGGTTGTCTTTGGGAAATAGACGTATGAGTGCTGCCAGCATTGCTGCAGAGGTTGAAGGGATGGGGGTCAGCCTGTCAGTGCTCTGACCATACACCGCACACTGCATCAAATTGGTCTGCTTGGCTGTCGTCCCAGAAGGAAGCCTCTTCTAAAGATGATGCACAAGAAAGTCCGCAAACAGTTTGCTGAAGACAAGCAGACTAAGGACATGGATTACTGAAACCATGTCCTCTGGTCTGATGAGACCAAGATGAACTTATTCCGTTCAGATGGTGTCAAGTGTGTGTGGCAGCAACCAGGTGAGGAGTACAAAGACAAGTGTGTCTTGCCTACAGTCAAGCATGGTGGTGGGAGTGTCATGGTTTGGAGCTGCATTAGAGCTGCTGGCACTGGTGAGGTAAAGTTCATTGAGGGAACCATGAATGCCAACATGTACTGTAACATACTGAAGCACAGCATGATCCCCTCCCTTCGGAGACTAGGCTGCAGAGCAGCATTCCAACATAACGACCCCAAACACACCTCTAAGGTGATCACTGCCTTGCTAAAGAAGCTAAGGGTAAAGGTGATGGACTGACCAAGCATGTCTCCAAACCTAAACTCCATTCAGCATCTGTGAGGCATCCTCAAACAGAAGATGGAGGAGCGCAAGGTCTTTAACATCCACCAGCTCTGTAATGTCGTCATGGCGGAGTGGAAGAGGACTCCAGTGGCAACCTGTGAAGCTCTGGTGAACTCCATGCCCAAGAGGGTTAAGGCAGTACTGGAAAATAATGGTGGCCACACAAAATATTGACACTTTGGGCCCAGTTTTGACATTTTCACTTAAGGGTGTACTCACTTTTGTTGCCAGCGGTTTCGAAATTAATGGCTGTGTGTTGAGTTATTTTGAGAGAACAGCAAATTTACACTGTTATACAAGCTGTACACTCACTACTTTACATTGTAGCAAAGTGTCATTCCTTCAGCGTTGTCACTTGAAAAGATATAATAAAATATTTACAAAAATGTGAGGGGTGTACTCACTTCTGTGAGATACTGTAGATGGATCAAATTTTGTACAGTTCAGCAGGGACCAGCAGAGACTCGATCCATGCATGGGAAAAGTTGGTTGTACTCAAGTCAATCCATCGATTGACTTCAGTACAACCTGCCTGTCAAATTTTTTGAATGCGATTACTTCTGGGGGCTCCAGATGCCAGCAGTAATCATTGTGTTCTGCCAGCAGGGAAGGCTCCCAGCCAACAGAACATAATAGTGCTGTGGGCGGGATTTCCCCATCTACACTTGGTTGAAGGAAAGAAAACTGCATCATCTATGGTTTGCCTTTAACTGGGTACACACTATAAGAAAAGCGGGCGAAAGATTGCCTGGTTTTCTTTGATGTTTCACAGCAAGTCGAACCCAAGGATGGTACTAATTGTATGAAAATTCTCGAACGAAAAAGGTTGTTTTTTGTTTGACATAGAAAGAAATATTGTAATGCAGATTATTGTTGTTTATGATTTCTGATCATGTGCAATCTTTTGTATCTAATTTTTCACTTATGAAAACAATACACATTAAACAAAAATCATTAGTGATGTTCCTGTACAAGAAATATTTTGGAGTTTGACACTTTGGAAATTTTCTTTGGAAGGTCTGAATCAGATGTCAAAAGTTGTGTAAACACACTCAACAAAAATCGAACAATCTTTCCTGGGACGAAATTTAGTCTTTCACATGCTCCTTTCCTGTATGGACATCGCTTACACTGATTTCACTGCACACTGTGTATCAAGCCACAGCAAATCAGACAGAATACACTTTATTTCCTGGTTTAAGGACATGCAGCATTAATTAGTCCTCTCCTCCTCAGTCAGTCATTCTATCCCTGGCCTGTCTTTTTCATTCATTAGATTTCAGTTCTTTTAATCAGGATAGAACAGCAACACAAGTGGGGGTTACCAAACACAGTCTGCATGTACATATTAACCACTCTGGTCCTGCAGAAATTTTTTCGTACACATACAAAAAAAAATTGCATTTTGGGCCAAAAAATTAACCCCCAAGAACAATACACATTTTCAGAAAGCTGAGGCCCTGTAGAATAAAAAGACAGTAGTTGCAATTTAAGTTGCATGGTATTTGTGCAACAGTTTATCAAATGCAAATTTTTAGGAAAAAATATAATAAAATTGATTTTAGAGCAAACACATAAGATATAAACAACACACCCACCTATTTGGTAAAATATAAAAGAAGGCGTTATCTTAAATTTGTGTGCCTCTGTTGGTATCAAGAACAAAACAAAAAAAAAAGCATGGTACCCATGAGTGTGTGCAGGGCAACGGGGATTAAAGTAAACTTTTTGTTTTTAAAGTTTATTTTTAAAACTTTTTTATTTAAAATTTATTGCTTTCACAAGTGGGTTAAACAAACCCACATGTGACAGCATTGGGCAAGTGGCAGGTACTCTTCTTGGAGACATTGGGGGTCTGACAGACTGCAATGTCTCCCCTGCGCTCCAAAAGCAGCTAACTAAACACAAATCATGTTCAGCAAACTGCTTCCTGGGTTGTAACAGGATCGCTTTTCAGAGGGCAACTGACATGCAGTGAAAAGGTGCTAGGTAATGTCCTCAGTGCCCATTTTAACTCCTAAAACCCACACCAGAGTGACACATGCACATGCATTGAATTCAGTTGAATGGGTCATGTTAATAATAATAATAATAATAATAATGTTTAGCTGACAGTACTGCAATGATGCAAAAGCATAGCGGTCATATCATGTGTACACCCCTGTCTGCTGCCTTTGCAGCTTACACTTCTGTTAGTGAGTTGGGAAAAACACAGCTCCAACTGCAAGTGTAAATATAGCTTTAAGAGCTAAAACAAAACAAAACAAAACAAAAAAAAAAAAAAAAAAAAAAAAAAAAGGCCCAGTGCTCTTGGCAAAAAAACAAACAAAAACAAAAAAACACTAATTTTGAACATTTGTTGTACTAGTGTTTTTTTTCTGCCAGAAAACCGCTCTCAAAAACCCAGAAGGGTTTTTTTTTCTGCCTCTAAACAACTTAATGTGTATGGACACATAGGATAACAGTTGCTTCTACAGGCAAAATTCTAAACTTCTGTAGGCCCAGTGTGCATGGACCCCAAGAAAGCCTGCACATATATAATAAAGACAGGTTTAGACAAGGTCTGGTAGTTAAAAGGTGAAGCCATACATCTCACTTGTTACATAGGCCTAAACTACGTGAGGGATGCTACAATACAACAATCACACTTGTTCTACACAGTATACATTCTCAGCTAACAAATCTCTACCTTTGATCACAGTTCAATGTGCTACAGAATATTATCACATTCATGTGACAGGATCATAATCACTCAACAATGCTGCCTGTACAAAGTCTAGAAAAAAGCTAAATCTGGAGGAAAATGTGCAGCACTTGAACTAGCATGTATAATAACTAGGGATGCACCGAAATTTCAGTGGCAGAAACACCCCTTTCGGCCGTCAGCCAATATG
The DNA here is from genome assembly GCF_062004578.1 of Staurois parvus. NCBI lineage: Eukaryota > Metazoa > Chordata > Amphibia > Anura > Ranidae > Staurois > Staurois parvus. The sequence continues at coordinate 2,844,476 of NW_028317945.1, forward strand.
AAAAAAGCACCGATACAGGTGCCAAAAAACCACGCACGTCACCGCCGCTTGGTAGCCTTACCTGAGAAACCATCGAATAATCCTGGCGCTGGGCATAGAGATGAGTGAAGGAAAGATGGCCTCCACTCATCTCTATGCCCTTGAAGGACCGGAGCGATGTCACTTCCGGTTCCAGGCATTTTTTTTTTTTTAAAGCACTAGATCAATGCTTTTTTTTGATCCAATGCTTCACATTGCAGAGGAGATATATGGGGTCTTATTGACCCCATAAAACTCTCCATAAAGAGGACCTGTCACTAATTATTTCTATCACAAGGGATGCATGCATTTCTTGTGATAAGAATAATAGCGAGTAAAACATCTTTTAAAGGGACAGTGCAAAAAAAAAACAACAAAAAAACAAAACACATTAAATAAATTTAAAAAGAAAAAAAGTTTCAAGTCCCCCTGTCCCCCCATCCTTGCACATAGTGGAGAACGCATAGGTAGGCCATGCCCACATATGTAAATGGTGTTCAAACCACACGTGAGGTATCGCTATGAACTTCAGAGCAAGAGCAATAATTCTTGCACTAGACCTCCATTCGGTTTTGGCACCAGAATTTTCATTTCGGTGCACCACTAATAATATCTCAACTAGTATACAGTGCATCCAGAAAGTAATCGCAGTGTTTAACTTTTGCCACATTTTGTTATATTACAGCCTTATTCCAAAATGGATTAAATTCATTTTTTTCCTCAACATTCTACACACTGTATACCTCATAATGACAACATGAAAGAAGTTAGTTTTGAAATCTTTGCAAATTATTAAAAATAAAAAACAAAAACATATAAAGTATTCACAGGCTTTGCTCAATACTTTGTTGAAGCATCTTTAGCACCAATTACAGCCGCAAGTCGTTTTGAGTATGATGATACAAGCTTGGCAAACCTATTTTTGGGCAATTTCTCCCATTCTTCTTTGCAGTACCTCTCAAGCTCCATTAGGTTGGATGGGGAGCGTCGGTGCACAGCCATTTTCAGATCTCTCCAGAGATGTTCAAGTCTGGGCTCTGGCTGGGCCACTCCAGGACATTCACAGTTGGTCCATAGCCACTCCCTTGTTATGTGGGCTGTGTGCTTAGGGTCGTTGTCCCATTGAAAGATGAACCGTCGCCCCAGTCTAAGGTCCAGAAAGCTCTGGAACAGGTTTTCATCAATTATGTCTTTGTACATTGCTGCATTCATCTTTCCTTTGATCCTGATTAATCTCCCAGTTTTGCCACTGAAAAACATACCCACAGCATGCTGCCACCACAACTGGAGGGATGGTATTGGCCAGGTGGTCAGCGGTACCTGGTTTCCTCCAGACATGACTCTTGGCATTCAGGCCAAAGAGTTCAATCTTTGTTTCATCAGACCAGAGAGCTTTGTTTCTCATAGTCTGAGAGTCCTTTGGCAAACTCCAGGCAGGCTGCCATTTGCCTTTTCCATGCACACATAGTCATTTAGAGGAGTTTAGAAGCAATTGCATTTAGAGGCAGAACAAAATCTTTTGCCAGTGCATCCAGGAGCAGCATTTTAGCAGAAAAAAAAAAACGAAGCTAGGCACATTTAGCATCCAAGCACCTGACGCGCCTCAACATGTTCCACGAGTTTACTAGCGCCAAGCGTTTTTTCTGCCAAAACACCGCTGCCAGCTGGAAAGTCGTCTAGGAGAGATAGCACAAACATCCAAAGTGCATGAGGCCTTAGGAGACAAAGTCAGTACAGGAAACACTGTTTGCAGGCAGCAAAGTGCCATTGGATATATAGTCCTTAGCAATGGAAAGGAAACAGAGAAGAAGCTGCAAAGCATTCAGGGAATCCAGAAAGTTGTGAAAAGAGACGGCCAGTAGAAATGCAGCAGTCATAACATGAACAGATTTTTCAAGTAAGCTTATATTGGATTGTCGAAAATGACTATTGTTATTACAATGCTGATATTATAAAATGAACAAAAAAAATGCTGTGACCATGGAACTCTAATGCAGCCAGTGTCCCTTTTAAAAACAGGCTCTAAACGCTAAAAAGGACAACAGTGCCAGTCTCCTTTCTGCCAAGGCTGCTTTCACACTGCTCAAATGAAAGAAAAAAAAAAAAGGCATATGCATTTTATATGTTTCTGGTGAGTTTTCTGGTTGCCTGACATCCAGCAAGCAACTGTGAAACACATAAAAAAAAACAGCAGTGGTGTGTTTTTGATATCTTTTCTATGCATTTCAATTGGGAGCTGCATTTCTGGTGCAGTGAAATAGTGCACCAAGTATCCAGCAAACAAGACTTTTTTAAAAACGCACTGTACCTGCAGTGCAGTACTGTGAAAAGACCTAGGGATTTAACCACTTGTCCTCCAGAGGATTTACCCCCCACAGAGCTTTCTTTCAGTGTTATTTGATCACCTCTGCGGTTTTTATTTTTTGCACTATAAACAAAAAAAACATTTTGGACTTTTTGCTATAAAACATATCCAATAAAAGAAATTTAAAAAAAAAATCTAAATTTCTTAATTTCTTTATAAATTTAGGCCAAAATGTATTCTGCTATGTCTTTTCTAAAATAAATCCCATTACGCGTAAATTGGTATACGTGAAAGGTATAGAGTCTACAAATGGTGGTATATACTGGAAATATTTATTTTTTTTTTTTCTTACCAGTAATGGTGGCGATCAACGACTTATAGCAGGACTGCGGCAGGCATTCTCACACTGGGTGGGAATGGTCACTGACCTCCCCATTAACACTAATACAGTGATCAGTGCTAATAAAAAGCACTGACACTGTACTAATGACACTGGGCAGGAAGGAGTTAACATCTGGTGGGGCAATCAAAGGTAGGTGTGCTGCGTTTTACTAGGGAGACATGCTGTTTTGTATCTCTTTGCTGTGCAGAGAGACAGCATGTCCATGTTCACAGGTCTCTCCCCAACTGCCGGCCAGGACCCAGTGATTGACATTTCTAACCACCAATAGTGGCGCGGGTGGAGAGAGACGCGCGCCCCCTACCCGGAGATGCAAATTATATAAACACACACACGTACGTCTGCTATAGGCAGTGGTGTATTTAGGTTTTGTGCTGCCCTGGGCAACACAAAAATCTCTGCCCCCACAGACACTGACCAACACCCCCCTTCCCCCTCCCGCAGAGAAAGCCTGACACTGACCAACAACACCTCTGCCCTCCATCTGAGAGAGCCTTCAACTACCCCCCCTTCTTGGTGATAGAGAGAAAGACACCCATCTTCATAGCTCCTGATATATCTGGGAAAAGTGTCAGGCTCTACATACACCATAAAGCAGCCCACAGCTTCTCTCAGTTCCTACCTGGTTCCCATGGTGTGCGTGTCCCTTCTTCCATCCCTTCTTCTGGGGAGAGGTACTGCCCCCCTGAAAAATGCCGCCCTAGGCAAGTGCCTTGTGGTAAATAAGCCCCTGGCTATAGGGTGGCGGGAAAATGGTTAAAAGGAAACTTTTTTTGCTGTGTGTTTACCATGCTAAAAACACATCAATGTGAAAGCCCCTAATATATTTTTTTTAAAGCCCAAGCAAAACACAACTTTCAGACACAGGCTTTAAGATATTTTTTATCAGACAAAATCCTGCATACATGGCAATCTCAAAGCATAAGAACTGCTACAGCCCTAAAATTGTGGTAGCCTAACTTTGCCCCATTAAAGAATACTAATCATAGTGGAAACAGTTTTAGGTGGACAAATCTTTTTAAGGCCCCATGCACACAGCCACTTACTAGGTGTAATTTCCTTATCGCTTTCTAGCACCCAGGGAGCTGCACATGCCACGTACAGTCACCTTTACAAGTGAATGACTTAAGCATCTCCTTGCGAAAACACAGATGGCTTTGGCGTCGACATTTACCCATGCAAGAGAGTATGGCACTTCTCCCCAAATACGAAAGTGGCAGGTTTGCAGAGACACACCTCAGAACGATGTGCGAGTAAAGGCCGATGCAAAGATCATCTGCATTTACCCAAACACGGCTATCAGATAGTCTGGAAAATGTGTTTGGAAAATGAATAACACACTGCAACTTCTCAAAAATCAGATCTGCTGTATAAATTGCTAGCGCAGCACACTACATGTTGTGGTATACTACAAGACAGGTGCAGCTCACAAGAACGCCTGTCTACACAAGCCCTTATTGTCAGACTGTAATCTACATTGTTACAGAATGTTGGCTAGGATGGTGAAGCACAGACAAGCTGCCAAATTGGAGTAGCATCATTATGGGGGGAAAAAAAAAAAAAAAAACAACAACAAAACCAGTGAAGAGGCAGCTTTTCAAACAAACCTATAACCCTTTCTGTCCATTTGCAAAAATGGGAAAGCGAAGATTGGAGCCAAATATGGATTGTCACTGACAAATATTCAAGTTCAAGCATGTTCTTGGACAAATTATTTATTTATTTATTTCAGGTACTTATATAGCACCGTCAATTTACGCAGCGCTTTACATATATATATTGTACATTCACATCAGTCCCTAACCCTCAAGGGGCATACAATCTAAGGTCCCTAACTCACATTCATACATAGACATAGTATGGACAATATAGACAGGATCCAATTAACCTACCTGCATGTGTTTGGAGTGTGGGAGGAAACCGGAGTACCCGGAGGAAACCCACGCAGGGACAGGGAGAACATGCAAACTCCAGGCAGGTGGTGCCATGGCTGGGATTCAAACAAACGACCCTAGTACTGCCAGGCGAAAGTGCTAACCACTAAACCACTGTGCCGCCCGTTACTCCTTTTATCCTAAACTACTCATCAACTTATTAGAGGCTGCTCAACAAATGACCATTCTTTCATTCTTGGTGGAAATGGCTGACAGGTAAGAGGTTGTGGTCACGAATTTACCAGCGCCTGCCTATGTTTGAGTGCTTCCTTTCACAAAGACCTTTATGAAGTCCTCAAAACTAAAAAAATTCATACTGGTTACTCACACAATTACATCAGCCAAATGGTCAATTGCTCGGGCATAAAAAGACCCCATCAATCTCATTTGTTGAGGTAAAAAACACAATTATCACAAATGTTTCTTTTAAAACCTACTGCTATATAGAATGATACTATATCAAAATTTCAAAAGACAATCGGGTCCATGGATTGAGTGTTAGCTACCCCACTACCTTCCATATTGCCTCCTTGACTCATTACTAACTTGGAAACAGGCAAGCCTCTTGTGAGGATTCACATCACTCTGGTGCCTCAGGGGAACAACCAGGCACCCTCATTTCCCCCCCCTTTTTTTTATTGTATTTCAATGATTTTTATTAATTTATAAACATTTAAAAACACAGGAGCAACAAGACACACCCACACAGGGGCCATCAATTGCACATAAAAAAAAAAAAGAAAGAAAGAAAACAGTGCTCCAACACCAACAGGGCAAAAGGTGCACTCATGCAGGGGCGATCAATGGCACATAAATGACAAAAACCATTGGTATAATACTGACAGCAACTCAAACCAAAGGCAGCTATCCACCGCTACACCAAAAACAAACAAATAGAAAAGGAAGGAGGAGTACAAAAGGAAAAAGATGACAAGACCATGAGCAGGGGTCCGGGAACGCCAATACCGAGCAACATCACAAGCCCAGACTAGCTGGGGGGAGTGTGAGAAGGCCATATTGCAACCACGGCTCCCATATTCTCAAACATTACCGTTGGGAGTCATTACAGATACTCGACCATCTATTCATTAAGCATCATAGTGGTCACATGGTCCCACACCCCCTGAAGAGGGACAAACGGGCGCTTCCATGCCTGAGCAATTGTTCTAGTGGCCGACAAAAACAAATAGGAAGCCAACTTCTGCTGGTGAGCCAAGAAGTCTGGTATGGGGCAATGAAGCAAAGCGCACCAAGCATCCCAGCGTATAGGGAGATGGAACAAGGTGAAAAGGAGGCCACACACGAGACCAAAAACCAATCAGTCTTGGGCATGACCACCAGATATGCAATACATCACCACGATGACCACAACCCCAAAAGCATCGATCACTGCAGGCAGGGTTTGCCTGGGCCAAATGAGCCGGAACCCAATACCAACGACCCTTTTTCTTTATTGTTTTACTTATTTCCCTCTCCCCCTTTCCCTTTTGTTGCCACCCCCAGTCAATCACAACTGATGCCCACCAAGTTCCCCACTTTAAGTTCCCCCACTAATAATTTCAACTGTCTTGAATTGTTTCCCTTTTTGTTATCAAAGGTGCTATTCATGAAAGAATGTAACCCACTGTGCATCTACCTACAAACATTTACCTTGAAGTGGAAGCTCAGTCAAAACCTAACTAAAGCTAAAAGGCAGGCCACAGAAGATGGGATTTTCTTTCCTGCAACCATGGGTTGCAAGAAAGAAATAAAGAAAAAAATAGAAAAGAAAAAAAAAAAAAAAGCTAGATTCCCCCATCAACACAGTAAGTGTTGATGGGGGAGATCCATCCCACAGAGCTATTGTGTTCCCTTGGGGAATGGGGGGGTGAGCCCCTGCCAGGAGAACACAGTGATTATTACTAGCGACTATAGCTACTGGCAATAAATCACATGTAAAAATCCATTATGATAGTTGTAACCAAGTTGATGGATCAGCTTGCATACAATCAGCCTGCATATAAATGGTTCAGATCTCAGCCAGTCCCTGCTGAACCAGCCAAGATACGAACCATCTATTACTGGCTTAAACTTACTCCCACCCCCATTCTAAAGTTGTTCTATCCAACCCTGCAAAAAAAAGGAGTATGCTCTTCTTTCCTCAGAATGTACCAAACTGTTGATCTGGCCACTCCTAATGTTGCTGCTATCTCTCTGATGGATTTGTTTTGTTTTTGAAGCCTTACAATGGCCTCTTTCACTTGCATGGACAGGTCCTTTGAACGCATGATGTAGGTTCACAGCAATAGATTCCAAATGCAAATACCACACTTAGAATCAACTATAGACCTTCTACCTGCTTAATTGATGAAGAAATAAGGAAGGAGTAGCCCACACCCGGCCATGAAATAACTTTTGATTCAATTGTCCAATTACTTTTGGTCCCTTGAAAAGGGGGATGGCTACTCTTAAGAGCTGTAATTCCTAAATCCTTCCTCCAATTAGGTTGTACATACCCTCAAATTAAACCTGAGAGTGCGCACTTTCAGCCCATATCCATTATATAACTATAGCTTGAATACGTTTTGGTAAATACCTTCAAAAAAATAAAATTGTGCCCGTGTCCAAAATTTTATATATATATATATATATATATATATTATACTAAAGAATTAACATTTTAAATAAACAGACCAATATGTTAAAGATCTTCACATAAACTACCACTAGCTACATAAACATCAACCTATTAGTTTTTGGTGTAGTGGGCCTTAAAAAAAATCTAAATAAAATTAAATATCTTTAAAATCTCATAAAAACTTTAACATATTAGTATGAATTCAAAACTCATTTTCAGTTTTTAAATCCGCAGCTTTCATTGAAATAATACCTGGTAATTCAGCAAGGTAGTAATAGATGTATTTATTGAGGTTTGCCCCAAGATGAGCCTTAAAATAATCACAAACTCTTGTGCAACACTAAAATGTAACTGCTTTGCTAAATGTATCTGCAATCAATCATCTGAAACTCTAGCAGTTTTTATAATTTCCTCTAAACCTCTGCAAAATATAAAGTATCTCATATTATTACAAAAACACCCAAGCAATCTCCTGTGGAACCTCAAAAACAACCAGTAGCAGATTTTAATCAGACAATTTAGTGTGTTAACCCTTTCACCACAAGCCTTTGTGGCCTGCAGTAAATTGCTGATGCTCAGTTATCTGGTCCTAACTGCACAAAAAATAATGTATTTTTGATTGAATTGAATTTGATTACATCTAGAGCGTGGGGAACACAATTACCGGTAACTGCTAGGCATCACAAATCTGTAATAAAGTTCCCAGATACAAATTCTTGTACCATGGGAATATCAATCTACAACCCCATTTTCATTTCCCTATTTGACAGCTGGGAGCATGCAGAGGAGTGCTCTGTTTCTGACAGGTCCAGTGCTATTTAAAGCTGAACTCCAATAACTATTTGGCTTGTGTACTTAAATTGGTCTAAACTGACACAATGGAAATATGCATATCTTAAACCTGAGGAACCAATAGAGATGCTGTAAGTCACCGTAGTAGTCAGTGCTACTACAGTGATAGCCGTGATCTCCCAAGACCCTGCAGAGTGGTTCCCCTCTGCACACTGACCACAGGGGGATGCTCACTCAGCATGGCCCCCATTCATACATTGCATTGAATTTCTTTCAGTGAATACAAGGCATTTTCAAACTGAATGGATATCATGTCAACACTGCATCTCCTCTCCATCTCATCCAATCAGAGAATACATTGTTTTCAAAATACCAGGGGCTCTACGAAAGACATGTTGAGGGAACAACCCTCCACCTTGTTGTCATTGTGTAGAGGGGAAGCCATTCAAACAGAACCTGAAAGGCCTGGAAGATCGTGGTCATCACTATAGTAGTGCCAATTACTACTGTGTTTTCCAGTTTCCTGAATGGTCATTCAAGAATAAGATCTGCATACTTGTATTGTGCCAAGCTGAACCAAAGTATGCAATCCATATAATTCAGCATGTAATTACATGAAAGCTGGAGATTCTCACACAGCAAACCTTTTCTTTCTAAAAATATACTTGCAGCCTTATAATGACAATGTATTGCTGTTTTATACTGAGCCTGTCAAATACAATAACAGTATTAAAAAAGTTACATTTGTAAAAATACAACCTTTGTTGAACATTTTTTCCCCCATTTATCAACCTAAAATAAAAAAAAAGCAATGCAGTGCATTTATTAAATGGCAACCAAATGAAAGCCTACAAAATTACTTTTTTTTTTTTACATTTTTTTTTAAAGAGTTAATGCAAGTTAAAGCCCAACTCCAGACTCCCTTTCTGTCCAACAAAAAACAGAGTGGTGGACTATGACAGAGTGGAGGTAAGTACTGCAGCCAAAGCCTTTTTATATTTTTACACCATGCGTGAAACCATGGAGAGATAGTTGGACCCAGCCTTTTCTGAAACTTTGCTAAAAATAAAAAATTAAATGTTTGCATTTAATTTTTAAATGTAAACAGAGGACCTAGAGAATAAATTGGTGGGTTTTGCGACCCCTCCTGCTGCCTGTAAAAGTGATCCAGTGTCTAATTAGCTGCTTGGAGGACTTTAACCACTTCCCGACCGGCCGTTGCATATAAACGGCCGGACGGTAGCAGTGCAGGGTCGGGTGGCCGTTTATAAACGGCCTCCCCGCACCCTGCTTGTGCGCGCTCCCTGGGAGCGCGCAGCACCGCGATCCGGTGCCCGCTGTGTCCTCCCGACACAGTGAAACACCGATCGTCGGACGGGACCTCTGTACGAGGTCCCGATCATGTGATCACTGATTGGCCAATCAGTGATCACATGCAAAGTAGTAAGCAAGATGTCACTTGTGACATCATTGCTTACTACGTGTGAAATCTGTGAATGATCACAGAGGTCACATGGTACAAGGCTATTCACAACATCCTTGTACCATGTGACAAGCTGTGACCAATCACAGCTCACTCAGTACTTCTCAATGAGTGCAAGAATGCAGACAGAGAGAAAGAGAAATGATTGCTTTTACATCCTATATGGGTGAAAAAGCAATCAGTGTAAGAAAAAAAAAAATCTTCATCACCCCCCACAAGTAGTACAGTGTCACCATGGTGACACTGTACTGCTAGAGTGACAGTATGTAAAAAAAATTAAAAAATAATAAAAATTTAAAAAAAAAATGTTTAAAAATTATAATTTTGGGTTATAAACTAATTTGGATTTTTTTTTTTACTAAAAAGATAACGGAATACTGATAGGTGCAGACAGCAAAGTGATAGCGAAATGGAGAAGAGAACAAAGTGAGAGTGAGATGAGTTTATCAGTGTGCTGCTTCTGCTTTCACTGTTCAGTCTCAAGGTGTAGGAAACATGTTAGCTTAAGTAAAACTATAAAAGAGTTCAGGCCCCCTCCCCTTCCAGACAGATCTGTGTAAAAATCACAGTACTGTATAAACAATAATACAAATCTTTTCATGAGGTAAGCCAGGTATAATATAAAGAGTATCATTTCATCTGTGTATTTAGTGGTTTGCTTGGAGTTCAGTTATAACCAAAAACGTACTGATGTGATCATACAATTGATCATTCAATCCGAGTAAAGTAATCAAAATGAAAAAAAAAAAAAAGTTAGACCCTGCAAAAGAGATGGACTGTGGCAAAATTCTGTTGTTCACTTCTAATCGGTAGAACATACATCTGTGTATGTTGGAAGAATTGACTGTAATCCAACTTTATTAAATGACTATTTTTGGGGTCTGAGACCAGCAGCAGGCCCTCCCCACAGGTACTATAGCTTGGTCTCACTGACCTAATATGAGGGGCTGCTACTGAAAATGTCAGCTGCCTGGCTACCAAGCCAAGTCAACCTGAGACCAAGCATGCTGATTCAGTGTCCTGACTTCAATGGCTGCATGCTTGTTCTGGATTTTCCTGCAGCCAGGCAAGCAGACCCTGATGTAAGTGGGAATGCTGATATAAAGGGGAATGCTGTGGCCTGCAACCAATCAACAAGCAGTAAGGATGTGCAGTAAAATCTAGTAACGAATCAGCGAGCGGTAAGGATGTGCCGTAACCTCCAACAACTAATTAGTGAGCCATAATGTGTGCTGTAATCTTTAGCAACTAGTCAGTGATCAGAAATGATATGCTGTAAACTCTGGCAACCAATCGCAGCCTGATCTGCTGCAGTAAACAAGTCTAACTGCTTTTTACTGTATGCCTCAGGTGGGTGCCAGGGGCTCAAGAAAAAGTTTGGCCAAGGTTAAATCAATATTAAAGGCGGTCCTGCTGGAGCTTACAAATTTTCAGTCAAAGGATGTCAAGGTGGGAGGTGACCAACAGGGCCACCCACTGAGTGAATTTCAGCCAGTTCACCAAGAACCTGTGAGGGTGTGAAAGTTTGGTTGAGAGCTGACAAACACAATGGCAACTATGATAGTTATCACCAGAGGCATGCCTTGAATGTTGAAGCGGCACTAAACCCAGTGATTTTACCATTGCTCAGAATAGTTACATTCAATGTATGCCATGAATAAAAGCGGTCACAATTGTTTGCACTTTTAACCAAACGGTCAAACCAACAAAATGACTGGTTTCAAAACTGATCACATATTCAGCACCATGGCAACTGCAGATGGCAATTCCTTTGTCAGTAAAAGACAAGGAGGGTTTAATTCCACTTCTGCCATTTTGGTAAACAATAAGGCTCCATGCACACTGGGCTTTTTAATATCCCTGGTAACATTAGTTGTGTAAAGTCATGTTAAAAACTTGAGTTTTTCAGCGTTTTTGTATTAGCGTTTTGTGGCATTTTGACATTTTTTCAAGCTTGCATTTTTTAGCGTTTATGTTTTTACCACAAAAAAAATTTTTTTAGTCAAAAAATGTCCAAACGCTGGTTTGCCACGATTTACCGCGTTTTTCAGCATTAGAGCATTTTTACAGCTGAAAAACTCCCCTAGAAACCCACTAGTTCTGGGTTTTTTTTCCAACCAAAAAAAAACTTCCCAGCCAAAAAAAAAACGTTGATTACAGTCTGTGTGTGGATGGACAGATAGGATAACGTGCTGGGGAGTTTACTGGTTGTAGAAAAAAACGTCAAAAGCCAAAAACAGCAGCTGTAAAAATGTCCAGTGTACATGAGGACTTAGGGTTTGTTCACATCTCTGAAGGAAAAAAAAAAAAAAAACCCCACAGGTTTCCAGAAGGACACACAGAAACAATTGACTTGTTCTTAACACTTGCAACATCTTCAGGTGAGCTGTGGTGTGGTGCAGAAATTTTTTTTTTTTTGTCCTGCTGCAACTGCACAGCTCTTTTTCTCCATGTATTTCTTGCACACCACAGCTGACCTGAAGGAAAGAAAAAAAAAACCCCACAGTGCTGTGAGCTTTAACCACTTGCCCTCCAGAGGTTTTACCCCCACCACCTTACCTTCCTGACCAGGCCATTTTTTTTGCAGTACAGCGCTGCATTAATTTAACTGACAATTGTGCGGTCATACAACGCTGTACATAAATGACATTTATGTTGTTTTTCCCCACAAATAGAGCTTTCTTTCAGTGGTATTTGATCACCTGTGCGGGTTTTTTTTTTTTTTGCGCTATAGACAAAAAAAGACTGAATTTTGAACAAAAAAAACAATATTTTTGACTTTTTGCTATAAAACATATCAAGGAAACTTTTTTTTTTAAATCTAATTTCATCATAAATTTAAGCCAAAATGTATTCTGCTACATGTCTTTTCTAAAAGAAAATCCCAATACGTGTAAATAAATTGGTTTAATAGTGTCTACAAATGGCGGTATATATACTGGAATTTAAATTTTTTTCATACTAGTAATGGTGGCGATCAGCGACTTTTTGCAGGACTGCGGCTGGCATTCTGACACTGGGTAATAACCGACTAACTGCCACCGACATCCCAATGACACTAATACAGTGATCAGTGCTAATAAAAAGCACTGACACTGTACTAAAGACACTGGGCAGGAAGGGGTTAACATCTAGGGCGATCAAAGGGTTAACTGTGTACATTTTACTAGGGAAACATGCTGCTTTGTATTTCTCTGCTGTGCAGAAAAATAGAGCAGCATGTTACTGATGACAGGAGAGAGACTTGTGTTGTTTACACACAGGTCTCTGCCCTGTCAGTGCTACTCGGTGATCGCCAGCGGGGAATCTCCGGCGGGACTCTGTGATTGACATCTGTAACCGCCAAAGGAAGCACGGGTAAGGCGGTGCACGCACATGCTCCCTACCCGGAAATGCAAAGTATATATACATGATTTTTCATAACCCTGCTGCCCTGTAGCAGTACTTCTGCTATAGTGCGGAGGGGAAGCAACTAAAGGATTAGTTCATTGTCACCAAAAAAATGCTTATGCAGATAAGGGGCGTCTGCGGATAAAACTGTGCAGCTCTGACTAAAGTTGGAGAATGTGCTTGCTATAGGTGTAGGCCATTTACAAACATCCCGAAGCCTGGCTGGAATACTCCCATAGATGGCATCATCCTACACTCCCATGTTGCTAGGAAATTGCTAAGACATTTCCAGCCATTACTGCTACATCACCATCACATGAGCGAGCTCTCAAAACACACGTGTGGTCCACCATCTCCACAGTTGCAGCTTTGCTGAGCTTAGAGCTACTGCAACACTGGAGAGAGCGTGCACGCAAAGGGTGGTTGAATCGCGTAGGAGGGTCTTAGCCACGTCCTAGCAACAAGGCTGGCCCGAAGTACTATCTCTGGGAATTTCTCAGAAGGGTTTTCAAGAGCTGCGTAAATGATCTATATCAATAGCAAGGATGTTATTCAACTTTGGTTGGAGCTGCACAGTTTGTTTTTATAAAAAGACGTCCCTTACCTGCACATGGAGTTTTTTGGTAAAGGTGAACCAACCCTTTAAAAGTGCATTCCACCGCCAGCCAGAAGTGACACTTCTTGCATGGTCAAACATTGTGGTTTAATGTGTAGGAAGTATGAACCAGCCCTTGAAGAAGAACTAAACCCACCGATTTAACTTTTTCCCAAAACAGTTATATTCATGACACGCTGTAAATGATAAATGTCACAGTTGCCTGTGCTCTCAACAGAACTGTCAAACGATCAATTGGCAGGCATCATAACTGCCTTCTTTACACTTTAATTTGGTGGTGGGGGGCAAACAGTTGAGCTCTCTGAAAAGCAATTCACCATCACTCTGCACAGCAAATCCAGTGTTGTCCTCCTATGATATACTGATTGGGTGCCATACAGCAGAGCCCACACTACCATCTTGGTACTCTTTAGCTGGCTGCCTTTTCTGGATGACACACCGGTCCGCCCACCAGTCACTCTGTGTGCTGATCATGAAGCATCCTGGCAGATGTGCTTTAAATATCCCATGAGGCTGCAGAACAGGTACATGTCATTCTGGCCTAGGCTGGAAAGGTGGAAGCAAAAAAAAAAAAAAAAATTAATTCCAGAAATTCTGTTTGGGAGAGGGAGTGTTAAACCCAAACTCTCTTTTGGGAGTTAAATCAGAACTAAACCCTTCTCTCTTTTACCACAAAGGAAGTTGCTATCTTAGCTCCTGTTTGTTTTGCAGCTACTGTGATGCTGCACATGTGATCAGAAATGACACTAGCCATTTCAAGGCTTGACAGTTCGGTGAAGAGCACATGCACTTGTCACAGTTATCCATGGCATGCCTAGAAATGTGACTTTTTTGGGGAAACAGTTAAATGGGTGGTTTAGGTCTGCTTTACCCCCTTCCTGCCCAGGCCAATTTTCAGCTTTCAGTGTTGTTGCATTTTGAATAATTGCGCAGTCATACAACACTGTACCCAAACTAAATTTATATAATTGTTTTTGAGACATATAGAGCTTTCTTTTGGTGGTATTTAATCACCACTGGGATTTTTATTTTTTGCTAAACAAACAAAAAAAGATTGAAAATTTTGAAAAATAAAAAGTTTTTCCTTAGTTTCTGTTATAAAATTTTGAAAATAAGTAATTGTTCTCCTTCACTGATGTGCACTAATGAGGCTGCAGTGATGGGCACTGATAGGTGGCACTGATGGCAATTGACAGGTATCACTGGATGGCACTGAAAGGCAGCACTCATATGGCACTGATTGGAACTGTTAGGCAGCACTGACTGCCAGCACTGATAGGCAGCACTGATATGTGGCATTGATGTGCACTGGTATGTGGCATTGATGTGCACTGATGGGTACTGTTATGTGGCACTGATGGGCAATTACAGGTAGCACTGATGGGGCTACACTGATCATCAAGGCACTGATCAATGCCCTGAGGATCAGTGTAGATGGCTCCTCTGAGGAATGCCGATTACCAGCTCTCCTCTCGCGCTGTCAACTTGAAGAGAGATCAACGCACAGTTGAAGTGGGAGGATGTCATATGATGTCCTCCCAGAATGAGAGAACCGCCGACCGCCATTTCCTTATATGGCAGGCGGGAGGCGGTTAAAGAACTAAACCCTTCTATCTTTTTTTAGCCAAGGAAGCTGCCATCTCTCTGTTTGATCCTCAACTGCCATGATGCTGCACGTGTGATCAGTTATGACTCCAGCTATTTGATGATTTGACAGTTTGGATGAGAGCACAAGCAAATGTGACAGCAAGCATTCCCAGCAACTGTTCTCTGAAACTGTTAAATTGATGGTTTAATTCTGCTTTAAAGTGGAACTTTACCCAAACAACTTGATAGAAAAGAAATGTTCTCATATCCAACCAAAATCCCTGTGTGCTGTAAATTGCCTTCAGCATTGCTCCTGTTTCTTCTTGCTGAAGGCTGCCATTTTGCTGAAGCCCAGAGCCCCCGAGCAGCAATAATTCTTTAAGCTGCCAGATCAGCCTCTAGTGGCTCTGATTTTCAGCACTGTGCCAAAAAATAAAGAGCAACTGAATAGAGCAGAGCAGGGTGAGACAGTGTATTCCTGGAATTTAAACAGTGAAGGCACTTATTTTTAATGTTTTTCATAGCTATACCTGTAAAAGCGGCCAGCATGAAGTGATCTAGCAGGACTTAATTTTCTGACTAAAGTTCCACTTTAAAGCGGAACTAAACCTTCCTGTCTTTTGACCTGCAACTGACATGGTGCTGTACGTGATCAGTTATGACTCCAGCCATTTGATGGTTTGACAGTTTGGTTGAGAGCACAAGCGAATGTGACAGTTCACATTCCCGGCATGCCTGGAATTAAACTATTTTTTTAAACTGTTAGGGCTTGTTCACATCATGGTGCAGGGGCGTCAGTTTTTCTGCATGCGTTCTGCAAGGTCACAACAAAATCAATTGTTCTCCATGTGCCCTGTTCACATCATAACATTAGTATCACATGCAGATATTCTGCACAGGAATCTGCAATGTGAATAAAACTCATAGGAGCATGACTGAAAACGGATGTAAACTGATGTCTCTGCAAGTGAAATCTGTGTGTCAGCGTCCATCAGTTTTTCTACATGTATGGCGTGAACAAGGCCTTAAATTGATGGTTTAATTCCCCTTTAATGGTCTACAAAACAATTACATTCAGGGCTCATTCACACCATGGTGCAGAGACATCTGTTTTTCTACACGCATTCTACAAGGGCACAACAAAATCAGTTGTTCTCTATGTGCCCTGTTCACACCACAACACTAATATCACATGCAGATTTTTTTCTGCGCAGGAATCTGCAACATGTATAAAACTCATTAAAGCATGCATGAAAACTGATGTAAACTGATGTCTCTGCAAGTGAAATCTGTGCATCAGTTTCCATCAGTTTTTCTGCAGGTATGGTGTGAACGAGTCCTCAAGGCATGTCTTGTCAGTTACTAGTGCGTTTGTTAGCACTCAGCCAAACTGTCAAGCCATCAAATTTACCCTAGTTTTACACCTAAGCGTTTTCCACAGCATTTTGGAGAAATGCCCTACAGTTCATTTAACATGATTTCTTATGGGACACGTTCAAATCACCACGTTTTCACCCAGTGCTTTTTTGGAAAGGATCAGGGACTTTTAACATTTTTTAAAGTTGCGTTTTTTGTTCTATAGACTTCAATGGAAACACTGAAGAAAAGCATGTAATGCATGTTCATGTGTTTTGAATCTGCCTAGCAAAAATTAAAAAAAAAAAGTGGCAAAAACACAACAAAAATGCAGGTGCAAAAATGCAATGCAGAAACGGGTCAAATGCAAACTGCATAGGTGTGAACCTAGATCCCTGAAAACTCATCTCTTCAGAGAGGCATATCCTGCCCCCACCTAACAACTATACATGTATTTTGACCATCAGCCCATCCCCCACAGTTATCTTTTGTATCTCTCAACCCTCCCTCTTAGATTATAAGCTCTAACGAGCCGGCCTTCTGAATCCTCTTGTAATCATTTGTATTGTAATTGTACTGTCTGCCTTAATGTTGTAAAGTGCTGCATTAACTGTTGGCGCTATCTACATCCTGTATAATAATAATAATGGCTACTTCAGAGCAGACAGAGGCAAAGATGGCCGCTTCCTTGGCAGTAAAGGAGTGGATGGCTAGTTTATTTATTTCAGGTGCTTATATAGCGCTGTCAATTTACGCAGCGCTTTACACATACAGTAGATATATTGTACATTCACATCAGTCCCTAACTCTCAAGGGGTGTACAATCTAAGGTCCCTAACTTACATTAATACACATATTAGGGCCAATTTAGACAGGATCCAATTAACCTACCAGCATGTCTTTGGAGTATGGGAAGAAACCGGAGTACCCGGAGGAAACCCACGCAAGCACAGGGAGAACATGCAAACTCCAGGCAGGAACCCACGACCCTAGTACTGCCAGGCGGAAGTGCTAACCATTTAGCTACTGTGCTGCTCACTTAGTTAGTTCCACTTTAACTCTGATAAATCTAATCTATAAAATTACTAAGAGTGAACAAGCAGATATTAACTGCTTCCCGTTCGCCCTATAGCAGAAATACTGCTACAGAGCAGCATGGGTGCACAAAATCACGTATATATACACATGATTTTGTATTTCTGGTACGTCAAAGCCAGTGATTACCTGTTGGCACTCGGTGATTGATGAGCATTACCGATGGAGGGAGAGACTGTAAGTAAGCAATACAGTTCTCTCCCATTAGCTCCTGCACACTGCTATGCATGGCTTTGCATATCAGAGCCATGCAAAGCAGCGCGCTTACTGTGAAGCGCACACATACAGTTAACCCTTTGATCGCCCCATGTTAACCCCTTCCTGCCCAGTGCCATTAGTACAGTGTCATTTTATTAGCACTGATCACTGTATTGGTGTCACTGGGGATGTCAGTGACACCAAGTCAGTTCCCCCCCCCCCCCCAAATGTTAGAATGCCTACCGCAGTCGCTGATCGCCGACACTAGTGCAAACAAAAAATAAAAAATTCTTGTATATATACACCATTTGTAAACGCTATAACTTTTTAATTTACACATTTTTTTTTTTTTTTTAGCAAAGACATGTTGCAGAATACATTTTTGCCTAGATTTATGACAAAATTTGATTTTTACATTTTTTTTTTTTACTGGATATGTTTAACCACTTCCTGCCTGGACACTTTTACCCCCTTCCTGCCCAGGGCAATTTTCAGCTCTCAGTGTTATCACACTTTGAATGACAATTGCGCAGTCATGCAACACTGTACCCATATAAATTTTTTTACCATTTTTTTAAGACAGATAAAACTTTATTTTGGTGGTATTTATTCGCTGGTGGGATTTTTATTTTTTTTGCTATGTAAATGAAAATGTCCAAAAATTAAAAAAAAAAAAGTTTTTCTTATAAAATTTTGCAAATAAATAATATTTCATCATAAATCCTGGCCAAAATGTGTTCCGTTATCTTTTTAGTAAAAAAAAAAAAAAAAATAAGCCAAATTAGTTTATAACCAAAAATTATAATTTTTAAACATTTTTTTTACATTTTTATTTTTTTTTTACATTCTATCACCCTAGCATGGTGACACTGTACTACTTGTGGGGGGTGATGAAAATTTTTTTTTTACACTGATTGCTTTTACACCCATAAAGATGTAAAATCAATAATTTCTCTCTGTCTGCATTCTTGCAGCCATTGAGAACTACTGAGTGAGCTGTGATTGGTCACAGCTTGTCACATGGTATAAGGCTGTTGTGAATAGCCTTGTACCATCTGACCTCTGTGATCATTCACAGATTTCACACGTCGTAAGCAATTATGTCAGAAGTGACATCTTGCTTACTACTTTGCTTGTGATCACATGATCGGGACCTCGTACAGAGGTCCCATCAGACAATCGGTGTTTCACTCTGTCCAGGACGACACAGCGGGCTCCGGATCGAGGTGCTGCTCGCTCCCGGGGAGCGCACACAAGCAGGGTGCGGGGAGGCCGTTTATAAACAGCCACCCGACCCTGCACTGCCACTGTCCGGTCGTTTATATACAACGGCTGGACGGGAGGTGGTTAATAGTAAAGTCAAAAATATTGTCTCTCAAAATTGTTGGTTTTTTTTCTTCTTTTTTTTTTGTATAGCACAAAATGTTAAAAACGCACAGGCGATCAATACCACCAAAAGAAAGCTCTATTCATGGGGGAAGAAAAAAAAAGGATGCAGATTTCCTTTGGGTGCAGCGTTGCATGACCGCGCAGTTGTCAGTTAAAGCAATGCAGCACTATAATGCAACAAATGGCCTGGTCAGGAAGGGAGGTAAATCCTCTGGAGGGCAAGTGTATGTCCACTTTATCCAATTCTTTCAAAACAAAGTAATAACACCCTACAGCCTGGCACAGGGAAGGTATGGACTGTGCAATGAACTAAGTAACAACATCCAGGTGAGGAAGGATCATACAGATGAGATTTGTATGTTTCCTCTTCAATTAGGAAGTTGCAGCATCGTCAGGTGCACGTTATTAGCACACAGTGTCATCACTGCCTCACCAAACACCTTTCCAGCTATTTATTTACAACGAGGGAGGAGACGCTGACTGAACTCCTATACCACCCACTTCAAGACATCTCTCCCCCCATTGGCCAACTTACAACGTCTGCAAAGCAAGTCGCGCGCCTATTGGTCAGACCCACAACCAGCTCAACTTCTATAGGCCACAGCGTTCAGCAATAGGTTCAGCATTCAGGTTTGAGCAACTTCCCATTGCCTGAAGTGGAACAGCCAAATGGCTGGAAAGGAAGGATTGTACTGAATAGTCTCTAGTACGGCGGACTCACCAATGCGCTGACCCACCGGTGTGGTAAAAGGATTTCCCAACAAGAACTCCATGGTGCACTACGACTGAACCTACTACTTCACACCAAGCGCAGCTACAGCTCTCCAGCCAAGTCACATGACACTCAGCTACCACCCGGCCACGCCCACCCCAACTTCGTCACTCACGGAACAAACTTGCATTACACGCCCCACAGGAAACACGTGCTGGTCATAGGACAGGCTGAGAGCCTGGGGGCGGGGTTTGTTGGCCAATGCAGTTCCTAGTTGTGGTGTGTCTGTGGGATGTTATAGTTTCGTGCCTTCATTCGTATTGCAGTGAATTGTGTGAGTCATGCATGTAATGGAGCCTAGGCTGTGGCCTCGTATACACCAGCACAGCAGTAATCCGATGTAGATTAGAGGGAGGTGTGTGTGTGGAGGAAGTACAGACAAGGGCTCTATTCTGGTACTGACATCTGGGAACATCTCTCTGGGGTTCTGAGGAATTAGACATTCTGCATTTCACACACAGTGAGGAAGGTTTGGTTTTCCAGAAACGTACATTTGGAGTGGGAGGTTGCAGATCTGATGCACAAACGCTTTGAGGAATAAATAAAATATTAAGACCTAGTTCACACTGGCTGTAAAAGCAGACATTTGTAACGCTCCTCAAACACCTATGCAAATGACACTATGGGCAGCACACAGGGCTGTGCATTATATGAAAACATGAAGCATTAGCGTCGCATTGCTCCAAAATAGAAGCCTAGTGTCCAGTCAAGAGGCATTTGAAGCCTTTCATTGGCTCTCAGTCAAGTCTATGGTGACGCTCCTCAAACGCACTGGCAGGTGTTTGCAAGGCATTTGCAGTGCAGTTGTGGAGCGTTGAAAACTTTACAGTTTATTTAGATGGTGGTGTGGTTTTAACGCTTGTCAAATGCTTGTAAAATGCTTCATAACTGCACATAGGACGTTAGAGTGTTTTTACAGCTAGAAACCCACTAGTCCTGTTTTTTTTTTTTTTTTTTCAGCCAGAAAATGCTGATTACAGTCTATGTGTACATGGACACATAGGATAACATGCTGGGGGGTTAACTAGCTGTAGAAAAAAAGGTCAAAAGACAAAAACAGCCGCTGTAAAAACATCCAGTGTGCATAAGGACTAAAGCTCATTAACACTTGTCTAATGCCCATACTAAAGCTCAATAACGCCCATGTAATGCCCATGCTAAAGCTCAATAACGCCCATGTAATGCCCATACTAAAGCTCAATAACGCCCATGTAATGCCCATGCTAAAGCTCAATAACACCCATGTAATGCCCATACTAAAGCTCAATAACGCCCGTGTAATGCCCATGCTAAAGCTCAATAACGCCCATGTAATGCCCATGCTAAAGCTCAATAACGCCCATGTAATGCCCATGCTAAAGCTCAATAACGCCCGTGTAATGCCCATACTAAAGCTCATTAACACTTATCTAATGCCCATACTAAAGCTCATTAACGCCCCTGTAATGCCCATACTAAAGCTCATAAACACTCGTCTAATGCCCATACTAAAGCTCATTAACGCCCGTGTAATGCCCATACTAAAGCTCATAAACACCCGTCTAATGCCCATACTAAAGCTCATTAACGCCCGTGTAATGCCCATACTAAAGCTCGTTAACCACTTCCAGACCAGACACTTTTACCCCCTTCCTGACCAGGGCAATTTTCAGCTTTTAGCGCTATCACACTTTGAATGACAATTGCGCGGTCATGCAACACTGTACCCAAATAAATTTTTTACCATTTTTTTGAGATAGATAAAGCTTTATTTTGGTGGTATTTATTCACCACTGGGATTTGTGTTTTTTTTGCTACGTAAATGAAATGTCCAAAAATTTTGAAAAAAAGTGTTTTTTTTATAAAATTTTGCAAATAAATAATATTTCATCATAAATCTTAGCCAAAATTTATTCCGTTATCTTTTTAGTAAAAAAAAAAAAATCCAAATTAGTTTATAAGCAAAAATTATAATTTTTAAACATTTTTTTTTTCATTTTTATTTTTTCCATGTATTCCAATGGCCCTAGTTCACACTAGTGCAGTCAGTTCCAGTCAGTTTCCGGTGCAGAAAAAAAGTAGAACATGCTGCATTTTTTTCTGCACAGAACCATACTGGAACATAGCAAACTGCACCAGAACTGCGTGTGGTGTGAACTGTAAGCAAAAACATATCCTGAATGCATCCGGAGTGTGTTTTTGTGGTGTGAACTGGCCCTTATACTTGTGTATATGAGGCCTTAACCTCTTCTTGACCGCACTATAGCCAAATGACGGCTACAGCGTGGTTGTCCAGTTCTGGGAGGGCATCATATGACATCCTCCCAGCACGCGCCCCCAACGCTGTGTCCTTGGGACACAACTAATCATATGACTCCATAAAGGGCCAATCACAGGGGCCTTTTACCCCTTGATCAGGTGTGTCCAATCACAGCTGATCACCATGTAAATACACTTGCCGATTATCAGCAGTACTTTCCTCACGCTGTCACAGCGTGAGGAAAGTACTGCCAATAACCAGCAACTGTGAAAGCAGAAATCTACACTGATAATCAGGGCACTGATCAGTGCAGCCCCAAAAGTGCCAATCTGTGCCCAACAGTGTGTCCTATTAGTACCCAGAAGTTTTGCCCATCAGTGCCACATATCAGTGCAGCCTTCTCATCAATGCCTATCGGTGCCTATCAATGCAGCCTCATCAACACACATCAGTGAAGGAGAAAAATTACCTGTTTGCAAAATTTTATAATAGAAACAAAGAAAAACATTTTTTTTTCAATATTCATTTTTTCATTTATAGTGCAAAAAATAAAACACCCAGTGAAAATTAAATACCACCAAAAGCAAATTCTATTTGTGTGAAAAAATGATACAAATTTAATATGGGTACAGTGTTGCATGACCACGCAATTGTCATTCAAAGTGCAACAGCACTGAAAGTTACAAATTGGCCCGGGCAGGAAGGGAGTGAAAGTGCCCAGTAGGCAACCACTTGCCTACCAGGCATTATACCCCCTTCCTGCCCAGGCCAATTTTTAGCTTTCAGCGCTGTCACACTTGGAGTGACAATTGCGTGGTCATGCAACACTGTACCCAAATTAAATTTTTATAATTTGTTTTCACACAAATAGAGTTTTTTTTGGTGGTATGTACACACCGCTGGGTGTTTTATTTTTTGCGCTATAAACAAAAAAAAGAGCAGAAATTTTGAAAAAAAAATGTCCTTGTTTCTATTATAAAATTTTGCAAACAGGTCATTTTTCTCCTTCACTGATGTGCGTTGATGAGGCTGCACTGATAGGCAGCACTGACAGGCACTGATAAGTGGCACTGATGAGCTGGCACTGATATGCAACAATGATGGGCACTGATAGCACTGTTCAACAAATTTTTATTTTTTGCCAGTTTTGGAAACAAAAGGATCCATTTCTTAATGAATTTCACATTCTGAGTTTAAATATAACAATGAAATTTGTCAATTGGCTCTAGTTTTTCTGTAAACGGAAAGTTTTCTACTATAGGCGTAATGACTACATAATGCACAATAATTATATAGATAGATGTCTTTCCACAAATATAAAGCAAGTGATATTGACTACATAACAAAGCCTAAATGGCATAATATATTGCATAGGATTACCAAGAAAAATTATAGCCATAAGCTAAGTTGAATCATTTTAATACTTAGGATTCGCACTAGTTTTGTCTTCAGTTTGTGTCGGTTTTGCTTCTCTTGGCTTTTCTCTTGTATTCGAGGAAAGGGCTATCTCTTACAACTGCACGTGACTACACGCTTCAGGTTCTTCCTCACTTGACTCAACCACGAAGGATTCTGGTGCTTTAGGAATTGGTAGCCCCTCTCCATGAGGAACTGGACGTATTGCCGATGGAATATTTGGATAGTGCACAGATAACTTTTTCTTCTTATTTAGCCCTTTTACAATTGGAGGCACCATACAAAAGTAACAATTACTAACATGATCTGTTGGCTCTCTCCAAATCATTGGCACAGCGAAAGGCATAGATACCTTTTTTCCATTCAACCATTGCTCCAGTGCCGTCCCACAAGAATTGCAGCATATATGTGGTGCCCAGCTCTTGTCCTGGTCTCCTATCTTGCAGCCAAAATACAAGTTGTAGGCTTTCTTAATCATTCCTGTTATCCTCCTTTTTTGTGAGATAAAAGTTATTTCACAGCAGATATAGCAGAAATTATCTGCTTTATTCACACAAGTTCGAGGCATTACTGAGTAGCCTATATAAGCATAAAACGAAATGTAAAGACGCTGTCCAACTACAATCAGCTACAGATACTGCAGCTTTTATGCAGTGAAGTGATGCAATTAAAGGCTAATATTGCATCATCTCAGTATACATGCAATTTTCTATTGGTCACCAGTATCAATTGCGCAATATGCAGCTGAAGTTGCATCATAATTTTGAATGGCTTACGTCATTAGATGGGTGAATATATCATGGAAACTAGAGCCAATCAACATTTTTTAGGGTCATTTTCGTTTTCAGCACCCCAAAATTATGTAAGATTAGCTAATTTTATGCCCAAAACTTTTTACCTGTTGAACAGTGTAGGTGGCACTGATGGGTGGCACTGATTGGTGGCACTGCTGGGCACTGACCGGCAGCTCTGATGAGTGGCACTGATGGGCACAGGCGGGTGGCACTGCTGGGCACTTGTGGGTGGCACTGCTGGGCACAGATGGCGGCACTGGTGGATGGCACTGCTGGGGACCAATCATCAGTGCCCTGATGATCGGTTCTGATCCCTCCTCTGACAATTGACGTTTATCGGCAGTACTTTCCTCACGCTGTGACAGCATGAGGAAAGTGCAGCTGCTAACTGGCAACTGTATTTACCACCTCACATGATCAGCGTGTTCATAGGGGGTGTGCAGGTGGGCGCGTTCTGGGAGGACATCATATGATGCCCTTCCAGAACTGGCCGGCTGCAGTGAAGCTGTAATTCGGCTATCTGCGGTCAGCAAGTGGTTAAAGTGTTGCTAAACCCAGGACTCTGCATTTACTATATCTGGTCTCCCACAGTACACAGAACATGGAAATGCAATTATTTTAGTAAATATAAACTGCTAAATACCTTTTCTCAGCAGTATATACAGTGGGGCAAAAAAGTATTTAGTCAGCAACCAATTGTGCAAGTTCTCCCACTTAAAAAGATGAGAGAGGCCTGTAATTGGCATCATAGGTAGACCTCAACTATGAGAGACAAAATGAGAAAAAAAATCCAGACAATCACATTGGCTGATTTGGAAAGAATTTATTTGCAAACTATGGTAGAAAATAAGTATTTGGTCAATATCAAAAGTTCATCTCAATACTTTGTTATATATCCTTTGTTGGCAATGACAGAGGTCAAACGTTTCCTGTAAGTCTTCACAAGGTTGGCACACACTGTTGCTGGTATGTTGGCCCATTCCTCCATGCAGATCTCCTCTAGAGCAATGATGTTTTGGGGCTGTCGCTGGGCAACACAGACTTTCAACTCCCTCCAAAGGTTTTCTATGGGGTTGAGATCTGGAGACTGGCTAGGCCACTCCAGAACCTTGAAATGCTTCTTACAAAGCCACTCCTTCGTTGCCCGGGCGCTATGTTTGGGATCATTGTCATGTTGGAAGAACCAGCCACGTTTCATCTTCAATGCCCTTGCTGATGGAAGGAGGTTTGCACTCAAAATCGCACGATACATGGCCTCATTCATTCTGTCCTGTACATGGATCAGTTGTCCTGGTCCCTTTGCGGAGAAACAGCCCCAAAGCATGATGTTGCCACCCCCATGCTTCACAGTAGGTATGGTGTTCTTTGGATGCAACTCAGCATTGTCTCTCCTCCAAACACGACGAGTTGTGTTTCTACCAAACAGTTCTATTTTGGTTTCATCTGACCATATGACATTCTCCCAATCCTCTTCTGGATCATCCAAATGCTCTCTAGCAAACTTCAGACGGGCCCGGACAGGCTTAAGCAGGGGGACACGTCTGGCACTGCCGGATCTGAGTCCCTGGTGGCGTAGTGTGTTACTGATGGTAGCCTTTGTTACGTTGGTCCCAGATCTCTGCAGGTCATTCACTAGGTCCCCCCGTGTGGTCCTGGGATTTTTGCTCACCGTTCTTGTGATCATTTTGACCCCACGGGGTGAGATCTTGCGTGGAGCCCCAGATCGAGGGAGATTATCAGTGGTCTTGTATGTCTTCCATTATCTAATTATTGCTCCCACAGTTGATTTGTTCACACCAAGCTGCTTGCCTATTGCAGATTCAGTCTTCCCAGCCTGGTGCAGGTCTACAATTTTGTTTCTGGTGTCCTTCGACAGCTCTTTGGTCTTCACTATAGTGGAGTTTGGAGTGTGACTGTTTGAGGTTGTGGACAGGTGTCTTTTTTACTGATAACAAGTTCAAACAGGTGCCATTGATACAGGTAATGAGTGCAGGACAGAGGAGCCTCCTAAAGAAGAAGGTACAGGTCTGTGAGAGACAGAAATCTTGCTTGTTTGTAGGTGACCAAATACTTATTTTCCACCATAATTTGCAAATAAATTCTCTCCAAATCAGCCAATGTGATTGTCTGGATTTTTTTTCTCATTTTGTCTCTCATAGTTGAGGTCTACCGATGATGCCAATTACAGGCCTCTCTCATCTTTTTAAGTGGGAGAACTTGCACAATTGGTGGCTGACTAAATACTTTTTTTGCCCCACTGTAGCAGTCTTGTGACTTCTATCAGTGTCCAGCAGAGCACTGGTTAAAGCTTGTAGGAGCTGTCTGAACAGTGGGAACTCCCCCACCATATCTGATCAGGGTTCAACTAAAACAGAAGATATTAAAAAAAAAGCAAAAAAAAAAGGGATGCAAACACAATATACAGGTGAAACTCGAACAATTAGAATATCGTGCAAAAGTTCATTTATTTTAGTAATGCAACTTAAAAGGTGAAACTAATATATGAGATAGACTCATTACATGCAAAGCAAGATAGTTCAAGCCGTGATTTGTCATAATTGTGATGATTATGGCTTACAGCTCATGAAAACCCCAAATCCACAATCTCAGAAAATTAGAATATTACATGCAATCAATAAAACAAGGATTGTACATAGAACAATATTGGAGCCTGAAAAGTATAAGCATGCATACGTACTCAGTACTTGGTTTGCGCCCCTTTTGCAGCAATTACTGCCTCAATGCGGCATGTCATGGAAGCTATCAGCCTGTGGCACTGCTGAGGTGTTATGGAAGACCAGGATGCTTCAATAGCGGCCTTCAGCTCTTCTGCATTGTTCGGTCTCATGTCTCTCATCTTTCTCTTGGCAATGCCCCATAGATTATCTATGGGGTTCAGGTCAGGCGAGTTTGCTGGCCAATCAAGCACAGTAATCCCACGGTCATTGAACCAGGTTTTGGTGCTTTTGGCAGTGTGGGCAGGTGCCAAGTCGTGCTGGAAAATTAAGTCAGCATCCCCATAAAGCTCATCTGTGGAAGGAAGCATGAAGTGCTCCAAAATCTCCTGGTTGCATTGACCCTGGACTTAATGAAGCACAGTAGACCAACAGCAGCAGATGACATGGCTCCCCAAATCAACAAAGACTGTGAAAACTTCACACTGGACTTCAAGCATCTTGCAGTGTGTGCCTCTCCATTCTTCCTCCATACTCTGGGTCCTTGGTTTCCAAATGAGATGCAAAAGTTGCTCTCCTCAGAAAAGAGGACTTTGGACCACTGAGCAACAGACCAGGTCTGTTTTTCTTTAGCCCAGGTAAGACACTTCTGATGTTGTTTGTTGTTCAGGAGCGGCTTGACAAGAGGAATATGACATTTCAAGCTCACGTCCAGGATCCGTCTGTGTGTGGTGGCTCTTGATGCACTGATTCCAGCCTCAGGCCACTCCTTGTGAAAGCCCCCAACACTTTTGAATGGCCTTTTCCTGACAATCCTCTCCAGGCTGCGGTCATCCCTGCTGCTTGTGCACCTTTTTCTTCCACACTTTTCCCTTCCACATAACTTTCTATTAATGTGCTTCGATACAGCATTTTGGGAACATCCAACTTCTTTTGCAATTACCTTTTGAGGCTTTCCCTCCTTATGGAGGGTGTCAATGATGGTTTTCTGCTCAACTGTCAGGTCAGCAGTCTTTTCCATGATTGTGATTCCTACTGAACCAGACTAAGAGACCATTTAAAGGCTCAGGAACCCTTTGCAGGTGTTATGGCTTAATTAGCTGATTAGAGTGGGACACTTTGAGCCTAGAATATTGCACCTTTTCACAATATTCTAATTTTCTGAGATTGTGGATTTGGGGTTTTCATGAGCTGTAAACCATAATCATCACAATTATGACAAATCACTTGAACTATCTTGCTTTGCATGTAATGAGTATCTCATATATTAGTTTCACTTTTTAAGTTGCGTTACTGAAATAAATGAACTTTTGCACGATATTCTAATTTTTCAAGTTTCACCTGTAAATTATTAGTGGAATAATGGCGAAAACACCAAATACAAAGCGAACAATATTTTGCAGTCTTTGTGCATGTAAATGGCGACATGTAACAAATAAAGAGTAGGTGATATCCCAATTTCTCTGCAAAAGTTGCAATATATTTTAACATCTTCCCACCTGGCCACTGTACATACACGGCTAGGTGGAACAAGTGTCACTCTCGGAGGACATACTTGTAAGAAGTACCAATACTTGTGCTCAAGTACTCGCCGATATTGATACCTTTTGTGGTGCAATTTGAGCAAAATGAAGGGGATTACATTTCACTGCAAAGAATCGCATGTGATTTGAACAGGAATGCGGTGCAATTCCTGTCTGAATCACATGCAGTTTCCCAGCGGGTGCGGTGCAATTTGAGTCATACAAAATGAATGGCTGAAATAGCACCCGCAGGGAAACCACTTGTGATTTAGGTGTCCGTTTATGACACAGAGAATAGCTGCGATTCAACGGATCTCAGCTATTCTCTGGTCATTCACAGTTTATGACACTCAGGAGATCATGTCAGCCCTTCACTGGAGATCTGTGTTCTCCCTCCAGATTCTCCAGCCCAGAGCTGGAGAATCGGAGGGACCACAAACAAAGCAGAGATAATTTACCTCTGCTTAGTAAACTGATCTTTTACTGTAATCTCGCGAGATTATAGTAAAATCAGCCGTTTTCCAGAGTTTGTAGACCGTTCTCCAGCGTTTGGAGACCGTTCTCCCTTCGTTCGGAGAACTGTTTCATAAACTGCATTCACAGGAGAACTGTGTTCTCCGAGAATGCCGGAGAACTGAGCAGCGATCTATTACCGCTGGTTCATAAACGGACACCTTAGACAGGAATCACACCACATCCTTGATCAAATCACCTGTATGGGCTCAAATCACACCACAAAGGTATCAGTTTTGGGTATCGGAGCATTTGCATGAGTACAAGTATTCCTGCAAATGTTTAGTATCCACATTGGTGCAACTCTAGTAAGAAGCATACCTCATTCTTGCCTACAGGAGAGCGCAGATGTAACATATCGATTCATGGAGCCTGAATCGCTAGGCCTCTCTTACAGCTCTAGCTCAGGAGCCCTGGTAAAGTGACAAGGAATGCTAGTGTACAGAGTGGCAAGAGTGCCTGGAAAGTCTTCTGCTGACAGATGCTGATGTACCTTAGGATACCAGGAATGGCTGGCTGGTGCAGACTGGCAGAAGGACTGGAGCCGGTATCAGGCATGGATCAGCTGGTTCAGATTTAGGATGAAGAACCAAAGGCAGGGTCAGAAAGTCCAGGTCAGCAACTAATGGGCAGATTAGATACCGATGGTGGGCAGAAGAGTAGTCAGGAGTAAGGTTGGGATCAGTAACCGCACAGCAAACGAGCAGAAGGAGCAGGCAGAAGCAAAGTCCTGAGTCAAGCCAGGAATCTGTGCAGGCAGCAGATCGGGTCCTGTGCTAAGGCTGTAGGGTGTTATTACTTTGTTTTGAAAGAATTGGATAAAGTGGACATACAGCGCCATTAACCATTTGCCCTCCTGAGAATTTACTCCACTTCCTGACCAGGCCATTTTTTGTGTTACTGCACTGCATTGCTTTAACTAACAATTGCGCAGTCATGTCACGCTGCACCCAAATGAAATTTTCGTCCTTTTTTTCCCTACGAATAAAGCTTTCTTTCAGTGGTATTTGATCGCCTGTGCGGTTTTTATTTTTTGCGCTATAAAAAAGAAAATCAATATTTTTTACTTTTTGCTATTAACCATTATCCGCCCGGCCAATGGCCGTTTGGCGGCTTGAAATGTGCTCCTGTATTCCGGGTGCACGCCATTTGGCGTGCTCCCGCACATGCGCGGTTTGCGCGGTTGCAGAGCGACGCAGCAGTGCGATCTGTCACCGCCCGTGCACCTCGGACACGGCCGATGACAGATCCGAGTACCGGCTCCCGTTGCCGGTACCATGTGACCTGCTGTGACCAATCACAGCAGGTCACATGACAGTTGTATACAATGGATGGCTTCATTCATGATGCCATCCATTGTATACTAGTGCCTAGCTGTGAATGGTCACAGCTAATCACATGCACATGTCATGTGATTAGCTGTGACCAAATCACAGCTAAGCACAAAAAAAAAAAAAAAAAAAAAAAATAGCTGAATGAATCGATTTCATTCAGGTAAATGCTTGCTTAGGTAACTGCATTTATCTGCTACCTCCACTCTTAACCAGACAAACGCATTGACTCCTGCTGTTCTTCTCTGGGTAACTGCATTTATCTGCTACCTCCACTCTTAACCAGGCAAACGCATTGACTCCTGTTAAATTCTCAACAAATGTTGTAATTATATCTGTGTATCTGTTGACTTGTCCTCACCTCTAGGCGCACTCAGGTTTATGACTGTGGCCTGGTTCCTAAGAAACATCCCCCACTATTCATGTGAGCCTTATCAGCTTCTAATTGGGGCGGAGTTGAATGCTCATTTGAGCATCTCCCTATAAATTTAGTTCAGCTCATGGGGGAGATCTCTGATGGGGGGCACAGTCTCTGATGGGGGTGCTGCTTATGATGGAGTGCAGCTTTGAATGAGTGCAGAGCAGTTAAATACAGCAGTTGAACTAAAGCAGGAGAACTTAAGCAGCAGGAAGACAAAACAACAGCAAGAAACTCTACTGCATGCTGGACAGACTGCAAGGAAACACCCTGGGAAATATCTTTTACATACCTGAGTCCCACTCAGTGTACCTTTTATATGATACGCCCCTCTTCTCCTCTTCATATTACTATCCTCTGTTCCCAAATCTCATTTCTTTACCCCTCTGCTCCACCCCAAAACTTGTACATCTACCCCTCATTGCTATCATCTCCCTACTATTGCTTTCATCACCTCCCCAAAATGCCTCTTCCACTCCTCCTTCTCATTTTCCTCTCCTCTGTTCCCAAAATCCATTCACTATATCCCTCTGCTCCTCCCAAACATTTGTATATTGTGCCCTCACTGCTTCCCTCACCCCTCTATGGCACCTACCACCTCCTCCTATTACTCCACTCTCCCACTGACCCAAACACCTCCACTAGTAGTTTCTCACGCTCCTGCACATCCCGCTCCCATGCCACCTTGCTCACCCTTCTCCTCCTCATAACCGCGGGGGACATCTCCCCGAATCCTGGCCCTCCACCACCTCCCTCACCCACACAAAACCCTCCCGCCTCCACGTCCTGCCGCAACCCCCGCAACTTAGTATCTGTCCCCCTGCTCCCTAAAATCTCCCCCCCGTTTTCATGTGCACTCCTGAACGCCCGATCGGTGTGCAACAAGCTTACCGCCATCCACGACCTCTTTGTTTCCCGCTCCCTCAACCTCCTAGCGATCACGGAAACTTGGATCCAGCCCACTGACTCTACCTCCCCTGCTGCACTCTCCTACGGCGGTCTCACCTGGACCCACTCACCCAGGCCCAACGGTCGTAAAGGTGGTGGGGTTGGCCTGCTCCTGTCACCGCTGAGCACCTTCCGAGTCCTCCCAAACCCCCCCTCCCTATCCTTCTCCTCCTTCGAGGCCCACTGCGTCCGACTATTCTCCCCAACCCCCCTGAAGATTGCTGTGATATACCGGCCTCCTGGATCCATACCCCGCTTCCTGGAAGACTTCTCCTCCTGGCTACCCTTCTTCCTCTCCTCTGAGATACCCACTATCATCCTTGGGGATTTCAACATCCCTGTCAACCTCGACAACCCGGACACAGCCCGTCTCCTCCACTTAACCTCCTCCTTTGCACTTGCACAGTGCATACAATCCACCACCCACTCCGACGGTAATATCCTTGATCTTGTCTTCTCCAACCGCTGCGCTCCCCACAACCTCACTAACACCCCCTTCCCTCTCTCTGACCACAACCTGATTACCTTCTCTATCTCCTCATCCTCCAACGCCTACCCCTCCAAATGTCACACTACTACCAGCCGTAACCTCCGCAACCTTAACCCTGCCTCCCTCCACTCCGCAGTTGATCAACTCCATGACCGCATCCTCCCCCTGTCCTGCCCCGACTTGGCTATGACCGCCTACAACAATGCGCTGTCAACAGCCCTTGACTCACTAGCGCCTTTAACCACACGCAACATTAGACCCCGACCGCTCCAGCCCTGGCAGACTGATCACACCAAAACCCTCAAACGACACAGTCGTGCCCTGGAGCGACTATGGCGCAAAACCAAATCCCAACAAGCCTTCACCCAATACAAATCTGCCTTCCACACCTACACCTCCTCCCTCCATACTGCCAAACAAGCCTACTTCCTGACCCTCATCAAGGCCCTCTCCTCCAATCCTCGCCGACTCTTCTCCACCTTCAACTCTCTACTCTCGCCACCCCCACCTCCACCCAGCACCTCACTCACTGCCCTTGAGATTGCCAATCACTTCAAAAACAAGATTGACACAATTCGCAAGGACATTGCCGCAACTCACACGCCTTCTCAACCCGTCCCCTCTCACACAGCTACCCCCTCATCCCCCCTCCCCCTCGACATAACCCACAGGGACTTCGTCGCTGCTCAAACTCCCTCCAACCCCCTTCCCCCTCACTCAGCTACCCCCTCTACACCCCTCTCCCACGGCCCCACCACTGCTCTGACCTCCTCTCCCACCCCACCCTACATTCCTCATACTGAAGCTCCCCCAACACTCCGCACCTTTGACCTTACTACCATCGAAGAAGTCTCCAAGATCCTCTCTGATGCCCGCCTCACCACCTGCCCCCTTGACCCTATCCCCTCACAACTCCTACAACCTCCCTCCCCCTCCATCCTACGCTCCCTCACCCACATCTTCAATCTCTCCCTCTCCTCCGGCACTTTCCCTTCCCCTCTGAAACATGCACACATCACCCCCATACTTAAAAAGCCCTCCCTGGACCCCAATGACCCGAACAACCTCAGACCCATCTCCCTGCTCCCATTTACATCTAAACTCCTCGAGCGCCTAGTCTACGCCCGCCTATGCTCTCACCTCAACGACAACAACCTCCTCGATCCCCTACAGTCCGGCTTCCGTCCCCTACACTCCACCGAAACTGCCTTACTCAAACTCTCCAACGACCTGCTAACCACCAAAGCTAATGGCCACTATTCAGTGCTCCTACTCCTTGACCTCTCTGCGGCCTTTGACACAGTCGACCACCCCCTCCTCCTCAAAAAACTACACTCCCTCGGCCTCAGAGATTCTGCTCTCTCCTGGCTCTCATCCTACCTGTCACAACGCTCTTTCAGCGTTACCTATAATGCCACCACCTCCCTCTCACTCCCCCTCTCTGTTGGGGTCCCTCAAGGCTCTGTCCTCGGGCCCCTTCTCTTCTCCATCTACACCTCCTCCCTTGGCCAACTCATACACTCTCACGGCTTCAACTACCACCTCTATGCCGACGACACACAAATCTATCTCTCAACCCCCCACCTCACCCCCTCGGTCTCCGCCCGAATCACACACCTGTTGAGCGACATATCAGACTGGATGTCGCTCCACTTCCTTAAACTGAACCTTTCCAAAACAGAGTTTCTTGTCTTCCCTCCAGCCCGGACACCACCCCCCATTGACTTCTCCATCATGTCCAACAACGCCACCATCAAACCCGCCCCGCAGGCCAGAGTACTTGGTGTCATTTTGGACTCCAACCTATCCTTCCAGCCCCAAGTCCACTCTTTAACAAACTCGTGCAGACTCCACCTCCGCAACATCGCCAAAATCCGCACGTTCCTAACTCCAGAAACCACTAAACAGCTCATCCACTCCCTCATCATATCACGACTGGACTACTGCAACTCCCTCCTCACTGGCCTGCCTCGCCGCTGGCTATCCCCGCTTCAGTCCATCCTGAATACGGCTGCCAGACTCATTCACCTTTCCAACCGCTCCGTTTCCGCCACCCCCCTCTGCCAATCCCTCCACTGGCTTCCGATTGCGCAACGGATCAAATTCAAAATCCTAACGCTGACGTACAAAGCTGTCCACCATACTGCCCCGAACTACATCACTGACCTAATATCCAAGTACCGCCCAGCACGCACACTCCGCTCCTCACAAGACCTCCTTCTCTCTAGTTCCCTGGTTTCCTCCTCCCATGCCCGCCTCCAGGACTTCTCCAGGGTGTCACCCATCCTCTGGAACTCCCTGCCCCAACCCATCAGATTATCACCTACTCTCCTCTCCTTCAGGCGCACCCTGAAAACCCATCTCTTCAGGGAAGCCTACCCCGCCCCCTGCTAACTTGCCGACCTCCTCCACTCTTCCTACCACTCCATCCCCCACAGCTATCTCCTCCTGTGCCACCATCCCCTCCCTCCTAGATTGTAAGCTTGAAAGAGCAGGGCCCTCGATCCCCTCATGTTTTGCATTGTATTGGTATTGTTCTGTCACATGTTCTGTCCCCCTTTGTAATGTACAGCGTTGAGCGAACTATTGGCGCTTTATAAATACTGTATAATAATAATAATAATAATAATAAGCAAATTGTGTAAAAAAAAAAAAAAATACTGATCACTTCCCCAAAGTAGTACAGTGTTACTATGGTAACATTGTACTATTTTGGTCATAGTAAAATATGAAAAAGAAATCTTAAAAAAAATAAAAAAAAATGTAATAAAAAATTAAATATAATAAAAAAATAAAAAAAATTAAAAAAAAAAAAAATATATATATATATACGGTATATTTTTTTTCATACTGTCACCAGTCAGTGTCGCTGTTCACCGCCATGCCAGTTATATGATGACGCTGTACTGCACTGGTGACAGTATGTAAAAAAAAAAAATAGTGAAAATAATTTTTTTCATTTTTTCATTTTCCGAAAAATTATGACAAAAAAATACAACTTCAAAAAACTCGCCATGCCTCTTATGAAGTACGTCGGACTGTCTACTCTGCAAAAAGGGGTCATTTGGGGGATATCTGTACTGTTCTGACATTCTTGGACCTCAAGATATTAGATTGGCTGTCAGTACTTCAGGATTGATCAATATTCAGATCTATCCCATAGTTTGTGAACTCTATAACTTTCCTACAAACTAAAAAATACATCCTAATTTGGGTTATTTTCACCAAAGACATGTAGCAGAATACATCTCGGCCTAAATTTACGAAGAACAATTATTTATTTGTAAACTTTTATAACAGAAACAAAGAAAAATGTGTTTTTTTTTTCCAAATTTTTGGTCTTTTTTTGTTAATTTAGCAAAAAATAAAAACCCCAGCGGTGATTAAATACCACCAAAAGAAAGCTCTAGTTGTGTGAAGAAAATTATAAAATTTTAGTTTGGGTACAATGTTGTATGACCGCGCAATTGTCATTCAAAGTGTGAGAGCGCTGAAACCTGAAAAATGGCCTGGGCGGGAAGGTGTAAAATTGCACGGTATTGAAACGGTTAAACATGTCTAGTAAAAAATTAAAAAAAAATCAAATTTCGTCATAAATTTAGGCCAAAATGTATTCTGTTACATGTCTTTGTGGTATATATACTGGGCTTTTTTTTTTTTTCTTAATTTTTACTAGTAATGGCAGCAAGCAGCGACTTATAGCGGGACTGCGGCGGGCATTCTAACACTGGGAGAACTGACTTGGTGTCACTGACATCCCCAGTGACACCAATACAGTGATCAGTGCTAATAAAAAGCACTGACACTGTACTAATGGCACTGGGCATAAAGGGGTTAACATCTGGGGCGATCAAAGGGTTTACTGTGTGCTGTTTTACACGATGTTCTGTGTTTGTGCTTTGCTGTAAGCACACTGCTTTGCGTGGCTGTGCTAAGCAGTGTACCGGAACTGACAGGGAGGAGAACTGTTTTGTTTACTAACAGTTATCCCTCCCATTGGAGATCCTCAGCAATCACCGAGCGCCGGCGAGTAATCACCGGCCGGGACCCCTACCCAGAAATGTAAAATCACATACATATACGTGATTTTCGCACAGCTGCTGCCATGTAGCAGTATTTCTGCTATGGGGTGGAGTTGAAGCAGTTAAAAAAACCAGCGTGGGAGTCCCCCCAATCTTTACCAAGCCCTTTGGTCTGGTATGTATTTTAACCACTTGCCCTCCTGGGGATTTACGCCCCTTAACAACCAGGCCTCTTTTCTCTACTCGGCGCTGCACTAATTCAACTGATAATTGCTGTACCCAAACAAAATTTACGTCCTTTTTTTCACACAAATAGAGCTTTCTTTTGGTGGTATTTGATCACCTGTGCGCTTTTTATTTTTCGTGCTATAAACAAAAAAAGACCGAACATTTTGAAGAAAAATTATATTTTTTACTTTCAGCTATAAAAAATATATAGTAAACTCAAAGTTAGTTATAAATTTAGGCCAAAATGTATTCTGCTACATGTTTCTGGTAAAAAAATGCAAATAAGTGTACAATCAGGTCCATAAATATTGGGACTTCGACACAATTCTAACATTTTTGGCTCTATACACCACCACAATGGATTTGAAATGAAACGAACAAGATGTGCTTTAACTGCAGACTGTCAGCTTTAATTTGAGGGTATTTACATCCAAATCAGGTGAACGGTGTAGGAGTTACAACAGTTTGCATATGTGCCTCCCACTTGTTAAGGGACCAAAAGTAATGAGACAGAATAATAATCATAAATCAAACTTTCACTTTTTAATACTTGGTTGCAAATAATTTGCAGTCAATTACAGCCTGAAGTCTGGAACGCAAAGACATCACCAGACGCTGGGTTTCATCCCTGGTGATGCTCTGCCAGGCCTCTACTGCAACTGTCTTCAGTTCCTGCTTGTTCTTGGGGCATTTTCCCTTCAGTTTTGTCTTCAGCAAGTGAAATGCATGCTCAATCGGATTCAGGTCAGGTGATTGACTTGGCCATTGCATAACATTCCACTTCTTTCCCTTAAAAAACTCTTTGGTTGCTTTTGCAGTATGGTTTGGGTCATTGTCCATCTGCACTGTGAAGCGGCGTCCAATGAGTTCTGAAGCATTTGGCTGAATATAAGCAGGTAATATTGCCCGAAACACTTCAGAATTCATCCTGCTGCTTTTGTCAGCAGTCACATCATCGATGAATACAAGAGAACCAGTTTCATTGCTGGCCATACATGCCCACGCCATGACACTACCACCACCATGCTTCACTGATGAGGTGGAATCATGAGCAGTTCCTTTCCTTCTCCATACTCTTCTCTTCCCATCACTCTGGTACAAGTTGATCTTGGTCTTATCTGTCCATAGGATGTTGTTCCAGAACTGTGAAGGCTTTTTTAGATGTAGTTTGGCAAACTCTAATCTGGCCTTCCTGTTTTTGAGGCTCACCAATGGTTTACATCTTGTGGTGAACCCTCTGTATTCACTAGTGAAGTCTTCTCTTGATTGTTGACTTTGACACACATACACCTACCTCCTGGAGAGTGTTCTTGATCTGGCCAACTGTTGTGAAAGGTGTTTTCTTCACCAGGGAAAGAATTCTTCGGTCATCCACCACAGTTGTTTTCTGTGGTCTTCTGGGTCTTTTGGTGTTGCTGAGCTCACCGGTGCGTTCCTTCTTTTTAAGAATGTTCCAAACAGTTGTTTTGGCCACGCCTAATGTTTTTGCTATCTCTCTGATGTTTGTTTTGTTTTTTCAGCCTAATGATGGCTTGCTTCACTGATAGTGACAGCTCTTTGGATCTCATCTTGAGAGTTGACAGCAACAGATTCCAAATGCAAATAGTACACTTGAAATGAACTCTGGACCTTTTATCTGAGAAGCCAATTGTCCCATTACTTTTGGTCCCTTAACAAGTGGGAGGCACATATGCAAACTGTTGTAATTCCTACACCGTTCACCTGATTTGGATGTAAATACCCTCAAATTAAAGCTGACAGTCTGCAGTTAAAGCACATCTTGTTCGTTTCATTTCAAATCCATTGTGGTGGTGTAAGAGCCAAAAATTTTAGAATTGTGTCGAAGTCCCACTATTTATGGACCTGACTGTAAGTGTTGGGAGCCTTCAAATCCAGATTGGAACAAAGTCCTCCTTTGGATTTTGCCACTGTAAACAGGTTTCAGTAAAACATTTTAAACCTTTTGTTTTGATTAGTGGGAACTATAACTACCTTATTGAACAACTTTTGAACAGCTGAAAGAAGATCTGTCTGATTTGTTGCTGAGACACTGCAAGCTGCAAAGCAAAAAAAAAAAAATGAGGACAGATTGGAAACCTTATCTTGTAACCTGTGGATACTATCTCTTAACTACACCAACAAAAAATTTACAACTGTTAATGGACTACAGATATTGTATTGTTCGTATACAATGAAACAAAAAAAAAAAAATTATAAGCAACCAGTTTACAAAGAGAACTACAAAAAAAACACAACCAGTGGTAAACCTGTACCCATTTAAACCTCCCAACTAGAATCCTCTTAACACTTTCTTGTATTAACCATTAGCTGCCTGGCCAATGGCCATTTGGCAGCCGGCAAAATCCTTCAGCGTTCCGGGTGGACTCCATATGGCGTCCTCCCGGGCATGCGCAGTTTGCGCGACTGCAGAGCCACACAGCAGCGCGATCTGTCACCTGCCGTGTACCTCAGACACGGCCGATGACAGATCTGAGTACCGGCCCCGTTGCCGGTACCATGTGACTTGCTGTGACCAATC
The DNA here is from genome assembly GCF_062004578.1 of Staurois parvus. Classification (NCBI taxonomy): domain Eukaryota; kingdom Metazoa; phylum Chordata; class Amphibia; order Anura; family Ranidae; genus Staurois; species Staurois parvus. The sequence goes on from NW_028317945.1 coordinate 2,883,564, forward strand.
ACAGCAGGTCACATGACAGTTGTATACAATGGATGGCTTCATTCATGCCATCCATTGTACATTAGTGTCTAGCTGTGAATGGTCACAGCAATCACATGCACATGTCATGTGATTAGCCGTGGCCAAATCACAACGAAGCAAAAAAAAAAAAAACCCTGAATGAATCGATGTCATTCAGGTAAATGCTTGCTTATAGCAAAGTAATTCTTTGCTATAAGCAAATTGTGTAAAAAAAAAAAAATTACTGATCACTTCCCCATAGTAGTACAATGTTACTATGGTAACATTATACTACTTTGGTCATAGTGAAATATGAAAAAAAAAATCTTAAAAAAAAAAGAAAAAAATGTAATAAAAAATTAATAATAATAAAAAAAATATAAAACAAATTATATGTACCGTATTTTTCGCTCCATAAGATGCACCTGACCATAAGACGCACCTAGGTTTTAGAGGCAAAAAACAAGAAAAAAAATATTCTGAACCAATGGACTGCAGACACAGTACAGGGGATGACCAGAGACTGCGGACACAGTACAGGAGATGACCAGAGACTGCGGACACAGTACAGGAGATGACCAGAGACTGCAGACACAGTACAGGAGATGACCAGAGACTGCGGACACAGTACAGGGGATGACCAGAGACTGCGGACACAGTGCAGGGGATGACCAGAGACTGCGGACACAGTGCAGGAGATGACCAGAGACTGCGGACACAGTGCAGGAGATGACCAGAGACTGCGGACACAGTACAGGAGATGACAAGAGACTGCGGACACAGTACAGGAGATGACAAGAGACTGCGGACATAGTACAGGAGATGACCAGAGACTGCGGACACAGTACAAGGGATGACCAGAGACTGCGGACACAGTACAGGAGATGACCAGAGACTGCAGACACAGTACAGGGGATGACCAGAGACTGCAGACACAGTACAGGGGATGACCAGAGACTGCGGACACAGTGCAGGAGATGACCAGAGACTGCGGACACAGTACAGGAGATGACCCGAGACTACGGGCACAGTACAGGAGATGACAAGAGACTGTGGACACAGTACAGGAGATGACAAGAGACTGCGGACACAGTGCTGGAGATGACCAGAGACTACGGACACAGTGCAGGAGATGACCAGAGACTGCGGACACAGTGCAGGGAATGACCAGAGACTGCAGACAGTGCAGGGAATGACCAGAGACTGCAGACAGTGCAGGGAATGACCAGAGACTGCAGACAGTGCAGGGAATGACCAGAGACGGCAGACAGTGCAGGGGATGACCAGAGACTGCAGACAGTGCAGGGGATGACCAGAGACTGCAGACAGTGCAGGGGATGACCAGAGACTGCAGACAGTGCAGGGGATGACCAGAGACTGCAGACAGTGCAGGGGATGACCATAGACTGCAGACAGTGCAGGGAATGAACAGATACTGTAGACAGTGCAGGGGATGACCAGAGACTGCAGACAGTACAGGGAATGACCAGAGACTGCTGACCTTTAGGGAGGGAGGGGGAGCGGGTACCTGAATTTGACAGGTACCCACTCCCACTTCTGCGGAGTTGTCCTTCGCTCTTCTTCCCAGGCTGGCTTCTGTGACAGCCGGGTGTCCACTGCGCATGTGCTGCGCTTTGTGAATGGCCCGGCGCCTTCTGGGACCTGTCATGTGTCCCAGAAGACAGCGGATCATTCACAAAGAGCAGCACATGCGCAGTGGACACCCGGCTGTCACAGAAGCCTGCGCGGGAAGACTGTGCAGCGCTGGAGCGAGGAACAGGTAAGGCCCTGCAGGAGAGAACAGCTGAGCGGCCGGCCCAGTATTCTGACATGCTGGCGGCAGAAATACCGGACCGGCCGCTTTATATTCGCTCCATAAGACGCACTGACATTTTCCCCCCTTTTTTGGGGGGAAAAAAGTGCGTCTTATGGAGCGAAAAATACGGTATATTTTTTTTCATACTGTGACCAGTCAGTGTCCTTGATCACCGCCATGCCAGTTATATGATGACGCTGTACTGCACTGGTGACAGAATGTAAAAAAAAAAATAGTGAAAATAATTTTTTAAATTTTTTAATTTTCCGAAAAATTATGACAAAAAAATACAACTTCAAAAAACTTGCCATGCCTCTTATGAAATACGTCAGACTGTCTACTTTACAAAAAGGGGTCATTTGGGGGATATCTGTACTGTTATGACATTCTTGGACCTCAAGAAATTAGATTGGCTGTCAGTACTTCAGGAATGATCAATATTCAGATCTATACCATAGTTTGTGAACGCTATAACTTTCCTACAAACTAAAAAATACATCCTAATTTGGGTTATTTTCACCAAAGACATGTAACAGAATACATCTTGGCCTAAATTTATGAAGAACAATTATTTATTTCTAAACTTTTATAACAGAAACAAAGAAAAACGTGTTTTTTTTTTTAATTTTCGGTCTTTTTTTGTTAATTTAGCAAAAAATAAAAACCCCAGCGGTGATTAAATACCACCAAAAGAAAGCTCTAGTTGTGTGAAGAAAATTATAAAATTTCAGTTTGGATACAATGTTGTATGACCGCGCAATTGTCATTCAAAGTGTGAGAGCGCTGAAACCTGAAAAATGGCCTGGGCAGGAAGGGGGTAAAAGTGCCCGGTATGGAAATGGTTAAACTTCTCTCAACTCCAGGTATTGTACATATACAGTATATAGGCCAATTGGATGATTTTTTTCAATAATGGTTTCATTTCAGTTTTCATTGTTTATGTCTTAAACAAAATATATCCATGCACTATTCTCAAGCAAACAATATTTTCCCTGGAAAACTATATATAGAAAAAGCTCTAAAGGTGGATTTTATATTCACCACAGCACTGTGTCCTTATATTGGATGTATCTTAACTAATATGGGGGTAGAGCACCATGTTCTGCCCCAAGGTGAATCATCAAAAAACAAACTGTGCTATCCTGTTAGCATCAGTAGAGACTACCAAGAGCTTACATTCATTATCACCATGGTGGGGGAGGATTTTCAATGGGAAGTTTTTATGGGGACAGGATTACCATTGATTGTTTTTAGCTTTTTCGTATAATAAATGGTTATTTATATAAACTGGTTGCCTTTTTTTTTTACTTTCATTGTACTGTATATGAACCATACAAAATCTCTGGTAATCCAGTTTTTTTTTTTAATGTAGTTTGTCTACTGAGGACCCAGGATGCATGTGATGGTTTTCAGGACTTTTTGGTGTGATGGATACTATCTCTTGCAATCAAGCATCAGTAAGCTTTCCAGATCTCCGTGAAGGCCATCAAACATTGCCCCACCTGAGATGGAGCTGGTAAGGGCAGACCTTCATGATGAGGCACAGGTTATTAATTTTTGGATTGCCAAGACTTGTGGGTCTGGGAATGAGAATCTGACTTGCAAGAACAAAAGGAATGATTTCATACAGGATAGGAGGGTGTCAACTTGCGCAATTGATCTATTTTTGTTCAGCTGGAATAAGCGAGCACTCTTTCCCTTATTGCTTTTCAACACATTTTCGTCCCCTGAAAAAAAAAAAAAAAGTTGAATTTCCATGAAGGCTAGTCATAACAAGCCCTTCACGCATTGTTGCTCCATTGACCAACACTCAAAACAGATCAATCTGTTAATCTAAAGTGAAGTAGAGGAAGCCTGAGATACAGCACGACTTGCATCCAGTACCACATGGCAGATAAAATGTGACATGACTGTCATCTGGTCAACACAATCAGTAAAATAAGGATCAACACCAGCAGCTGCATGCAATCAATAAAATAGGGATCAATGCCAGCAGCCACCTAAACCTCAGTTAGCAATTTAGTCCAAGTAGCTAAAGTCTAGGAAAAGTGTCTGGAAAAGGTTGATCCCGCTATGGAGTAGATAGAATGAGACAATGCTTCTAACTTTTTGCCAGTAGGGTCCTTATAGAATAGGACATATTTAAGAACAGTCAGAGCTTTGTTAAGCAAAATCTTCAGGAATCTAATAGTGTGTCTGGAATTTTCAAACCTTTGTTAATAAATCCATCCAATAGGGGACAAAGAATAGACACCTACGTGGCATGTTTAGATTGATGAGAACTGAGGCTGAAAGCAAGAGGAATCATCTAAACTTAAAAGGGGAATGGTTTGTCTCACTGGAGGAAAAAAAGAAAAGAAAAAAAAAGTGTTTCCCGTCATCTGTTGTAATGACAGATTAATGAAAGTCAACTGGTGTGGTCCCTTTCTTCTCCAGGGAAGCAAGGGACACAGCATCCAATAACAAGCATTTTTGACCCTTGCAAGCAGAAGCAACAAGATTCTTTAAATCCACGCATAACACTTTTCATTTCTAGCCTTAATAATAAAGTGAGAGGGATAAATGCCCAAAAAGTAGGTTTGGAAATAGTCGCTGACAGAGACTTTTTAGATTTTGTAAGTATATAATAATCTACTCCTGTGCCAATCTCCACCTTACACACACAGCAAAGAATGTCAGGAACAGAGGATTGATCTGTAGGCACAGAGCAACTGCTCTTCCATTTGAAAAGACATGTTGCTAAAGGCACAAATGGAGTATGTACCTATAAGAAGGAGCCACCCCATCCCCCAGGATTACTCATGGACCTTTATTGGTGTACCAAGGGTGTATAACAGGAGAGGCTGTGGACCGCTTGTCAATGCAGGTGGCAACAGGAAAAGCAAAGCGTAGACTGTCAAAACTTGTCAGAAATATACAATGCTTGACACAGAATTGTGGAGTCACTGCAATGATTGCCTTGGACACTGGTTTTCAGAGTGCAAAAAGGAAGGGGCTGGGGAATAAAAATGGCAGTTTGCACAGAAACACACTGCCTGACCACCAAGTAAGCACATAAACACAGGCCAAGTCAGAATAACTGCTATGGCCCTCCGCCCGATCCTCCACAAAGAATTCTCAGAAAAACTGTCCTCTCCTGAACAGCAGAGTCATGTTTCACAGAAACAGAGCAGGGATGCTACTGCAGACCACAGGATTGTCACAGAGAGAACACCAGTATGCATGCTGGGAAAACCTTTACTCCTCCTCTCACTGGAGAGACTTTCAGGATTTAAGGCCTGTCTCCAAGGTTTTGTTTTACTTAACCACTTCAATACCAGGCACTTTTACCCCCTTCCTGCCCAGGCCAAGTTTCAGCGCTCTCACACTTTGAATGACAATTGCGTGGTCATGCAACACTGTACCCAAACTAAAATTTTATCATTTTGTTCACACAACTATAGCTTTCTTTTGGTGGTATTTAATCACCTCTGGGGTTTTTATTTTTTGCTAAATTTTTGCTAAATTAACAAAAAAAAGACCAAAAATTTTTTGCAAATAAATCATTGTTCTTCATAAATTTAGGCCAAGATGTATTCTGCTCTATGGTGTAAATAACCCAAATTAGTGTTTATGATTTAGTCTGTAGGAAAGTTACAGCATTCACAAACTATGGTATGTATCTGAAAATTGAGCAATCCTTAAGTACTGACGGCCAATCTAATTTCTTGAGGCCCAAAAATGTCAGAACAGTATAGATATACCCCAAATGATCCCTTTTTGCAAAGTAGACAGTCCGACATATTTCATAAGAGGCATTGCGAGTTTTTTGAAGTTGTAATTTTTTTGTCAGAGTTTTTTAGAAAATAAAGAAATGAAAAAAAAATTCACAATTTTTTTTACATACTGTCACCAGTGCAGTACATACTCATCATATAACTGGTGTGGTGGTGATTAGGGACACTGATTGTATGAAAAAAAACAAATATAATTTTTTTTTTTCCATTTTTTTATTATTTTTTATTTATTTTTTTTTTAATATTACACTATGACCAAAGTACTATAATAAATAGTATAAAAAAATACTGATCACTTCCACAAAGTAGTACAATGTTAACCATAGTAACATTGTACTACTTTCGGGAAGTGATCAGTATTTTTTTTTTACACAATCTGATTGTTTATAGCAAAGAATTTCTTTGCTATAAGAAAGCATTTAACGGAATGAAATTGATTCATTCATAGGTTTTTTTGTTGTGATTGGCCACGGCTAATCACATGACACAAACGGGCTGTGATTGGCCCAGCCTGTGCATGTGATCACTGTGACCATTCACAGCTAGACACACTTGTATACAATATATGGCATGAAAGGAAGCCATCCATTGTATACAAATGTCATGTGACCTGCAGTGATTGGTCACAGCAGGTCACATGGTACTGGCAACAGCGCCGGTACACAGATCTGTCATCAGCCGCATCTGAGGTACACAGCCGGTGACAGATCTCACCACAGTGCAGCCCGGAGGGCCATCATTTTACTATAGGCTGGGCAGGAAGTAGTTAAAATAGTTTGTTTGGGCCAAGCAGTGGTGGTTAGTTTATTTAGTTATATTGCATCTGAAAGCTTGGTTTGTTAAATGTGTAGGGAAGGATGGTAGGGATAATATACAGTATAATGCTTCTGCATATGCCTAAGAGTGCTACAATTGTGAAGAGCATTTCTTGTTGAGAAAGAAAAATTTACTGTCAAAACCAACAGGGAACTGAGGAGAGTTGATCCCTAATCACCACCACACCAGTCCCAATGTCTCTAATCACCGTAGCACCAGTCATAGCATCTCTGATCACTGTCAGACCAGTCACTATGTCCCTGATCACCTCCACACCAATTACAGTGGTCCACCACCTCTTCACATCTACAGTAAAGATGTGCTGTAGATGGCATGGGCACTGTGGTATGTTTGGGCAAGGTGGCTGCACTAAATATTGCTGCAGACTGGAACTGGATCAGCAGCGTGTCACTTTAGGATTTACCCCATACTGATGCTGCAGCTTTGGCTGCACACTCTGCAAATGCGCTCAAAACTTTAGCCATGCTGCCTCTCTCGATCATTTCTCTTTTATATCATTAGCTAGCTTTCAAGGAAACAAGCTATGAGAGAAATACAAGGCCAAGAAAAGATTATACAAAAAGTTAGTTCGTTGGCTGTCATCGAGTACTATTCCCTTAACTTCAACAATTCATATACACATGACACCGCATAAGGTAAGCTAAAATGTTATATTTATTAGTACACATTAAAACTGAAGCTTATAAAAAATCCTTGTCCAAGGAATACATTTTTTATTGTTGTCAGTATATAAAACTCTAGTAGGAGGGGAGAGTCGTGATCATGGCACTCTGCAGCAGCATGGTATAGGAGCTCTGTGCACCCATCGACAGATGGTGCATACCTGATCCCGTGGTATGTTTGTCTGCGCTGCCTGCCTGTGTCGCCACTTAGACTCTTTGGAGTGAGAGATCCTGTGCAGCCCTGTGTAGCAGGTGGCCCCGGGGAGCAGAGGGAGCTGTGAGGTGGCCTCCTGTCAGCAGGAGGAGAGGGACCCAAGAGGAGCGGAGGATCGGATGGACCCGTGTGACAGGTCAGGTGATCACCTGGGATACCTGGGAGCCTAGAATTCGAGTGATCGGAGTGAAGAGGCTTTGCTGGGGAGAAGAGTGTGGACGGTGACAGCTGCAAGACAGGACACACTGCAGAGCCAGACAGGAGCTGCAATGTAAAGACCTGAGACAGAGCCCACCAGAAAACTAGAGGAGAGCCAGTTTGACCCAGGAATAAAAGGAAAACTATTAACAGCCAGTCAGTGGGAAAAGCACACAGGTGCGGGTGAGTGGCTGGGGGAGGCTATAAATCCCCAAAGATGAACCTGTTTACTATTGTGGGGGCTGAGAGACACGAGGATAAAAGTATCAGTGTTTTTGAGGGTCTCAGAGGTGGATGGGACAGTGCACCCAGGACTCAGTCTGAAAAGTAATTTTGCATTTAGCAGCACAATCTGCCCCCATCCTGAGAAGTATGAAGATTAGATCCACCAAAGGAGGGGGAATGAAAACACCCCAGTCGAACCTAAATACAATAAAAAGAAAAGTACATACCTTTACAGAAGAAAAGTGCAGAAGAACTAACTTTAGAAAGTCAAGGAGAGGAAAGCGGACTGGGAGGACAGGGGAGATTATCGTTTGAGACATTGGAAGGAAGCCAGCTAAAAGAAATCTCAAAGCCGGAGAGAGAAAGGGGGGAAAAAAATATGGAGGAGCAAAAAGTAAGGCCACAAATTACCACAAAAGTAGGGGGAGGAGCAGAAAGGGAAGGAATGGGAGCAAGGAATATAGTTAATTTTATGACATATAACATAAAGGGATTAAATACTCCCAACAAAAAGACATAAGGTTTTAAAGGAAATATACCTACGACCTATAGAAGTGGTGTTTCTTCAAAAAACGCATATATCCCAGAATTCAAATATTAAGTTATATTTTAAATTCTTGCTATAAGACGGGCAAAGGGTGTGGCGATAGGTTTTGGGATAAATATAAAATTAACTTTGGATGAAAGGATGGTAGATCCAGCAGGCCGCTGATAACGTGATGTGGTAAAAGGCCAATCACAGCGGCCTTTTACCACATGATCAGCCGTGTCCCATGACACGCTGATCACAGGGAAATGCAATTGCCAGTTCTCGGCTGCACGTTCCTCACGCTGTCAGAGCATGAGGAAAGTACTGCCGAGAACCAGCAGTTGTCAGAGCAGGGATCAGCACGTAAATACCACCAAAAGAAAGCTTTATTTGTGAGAAACAAATGATAAAAATTTCAGATGGGTACAATGTTGCATGACCACGCAATTGTCATTCAAAGTGCGACAGAGCTGAAAGCTGAAAATTGACCTGGTAAGGAACGGGGTATAAGTGCCCGGTAGGCAAGTGGTTAATATAGATGTAATATCTATATTGGACCATGCCCCTGTCACAATGAGACTACGGATTGGAAGGGAACAGAGTAAAATAAATATGTGGAGATTAAATGAGACTATCTTACAAGATCTGGAAGTGGAAATAAAAGTAAAACAGGATATAGATCAATATTTTGAGATAAATCAGTCTGAGGAAGTTTCTACTGCCACGGTATGGGAAGCACATAAAGCCTATATTAGGGGTATACTGATAGCAATAAGGGTGGAGATAAAGAAAGAGCGGGGAAAAATTAGGGAATAAAAGGAAGAATTACATCAGTTGGAACAATTACATAAAAAGAAGATAAATATAGAGTTAGAACAAGAGATAATATTAAAAAGAGAGGAGATGAAGGACTTTATGGAACAAGAAACAAGGAAAATTGTTAATGGGATTTCAAAGGAAAGATAATAGTGGGGGAATAAACCAGGAAAATACTTATTGAGAAAGTTGAAGGAAAATAAATCAAAGAATATTATAGACAAAATGAAAGATGAAAAAGGAGAGATGGTATATTCAACCACCGACATCGCCAATACATTCCAGCGATTTTATAGTAGGCTATATGGGACATAGGGTAAACATCAGAAGGAATTAGAAAGCAGGAAGAAGAGGTTGATTTATTTGGAAAAGGCCGGTATGCCTAAATTGGATAAAGCCAGATCAATAGCTTTAGGTAGCCCAATATCAATTGAAGAAGTTAACATAGCATTAAAAGGCACAGCTACAGGGAAGAGCCCAGGACTCAATGGATTCACAGTGGGATATTATAGGAAGTTTAAAGAACAATTAGCCCCCAAACTGTGTATTTATATGAATGCACTGTTAGATGAAACAAAGATGAGGGAGGAGTCGCATATATGCGTATATCACGGTTATACCCAAGAAGGGAAAGATCGGTCTCAGTGTACTAGTTACAGAGCTATATCTTTGTTGAATATTGATACAAAACCGTGTGCGAAGGTATTAGTGACAAGACTGAAAGAGCCCATGTCCGACTGGATACACTTAGACCAAGTGGGATTCATCGCAGGTAGAGAGGGAAAGGACAATGGTCTAAGAACATTGTCATTCTGCACAAGAATGAAAGAGGAGAGGTTCCAGGAATTATTCTGTCGGTTGACACTGAAAAGGCCTTCGATAGGGTAGACTGGGGTTTTATGATCAATACATTGAGAATATTAGGCATCGGGCCTAGAATGATGCAGTGGATAAAAGAGCTATATAGAAGTCCCTCAGCTGCAGTGAAGGTAAATGGCTCACTATCCAAATTCTTTAGGATGTGTAATGGAACTAGACAGGTATGTCCCCTATCCTGGTTGTTATTTTTGATTTCCTTGGAACCGCTATTAGCAACTGTTAGAAATAGCGTAGATGTCAAGGGAATGTGGATAGGGGACATTGAACATAAAGTGGCAGCATACGCAGATGATATGCTGTTTTATATAGCAAATCCCAGATTAACATTACCAAATTTATTGAGAAAACTGAAAGAATATGGAGAGTTATCCAAACTCAAAATTAGCCCCTCGAAAAGTGAGATTTTAACTATAAATGTTCCAAAAGCTGAGAAACAAATTTTACAAAAATAATTCCCCTTTAAATGGAGAGAAAAAGAACTAAAGTATTTGGGAATAAAATTAACATCATCTAAAAAAAAGTTAGATCAAATTTAGATCTATATCCCGTTAATAAATTAATTAAAGGATGAACTGGGGAAAGCCTCCATGGGAAAGCAGTCCTGGATAGATCGGATAAATATAATTAAGATGATATTAGTACCAAAAGGTTTGTACAAATTTAATATGCTCCCAATACCTCTTCTGGGGTCTTTTTTTTAGGTTTCTTAAAAAAATGATACTCAGATATGTGTGGGTTAACAGAAAACCAAGAGTTAAATACAAAGTTTTATGCAGTAACAAAAAAAAAAGGGGGATTAAATATGCTAGACTTTAAAATACACCGCGTTCCAAATTATTATGCAAATTCTATTTAAGTGTCACAAAGATGAAATATTTTGTTTTTCAGTTTAACTCATGGTTGGCATTGTGTGTCAGGGCTCTTTTGATCACTGAAAACAATCTCGGACACCTGTGATAATTAGATTGGCCGGTGAGCCCAATTTAAGGAAAAACTACTAAAGGAGGGTGTTCCACATTATTAAGCAGAGCACCATTTTCAAGCAATATGGGGAAGAAAAAGGATCTTTCTGTTGCCGAAAAGAGTGAAATAGTTCAATGCCTTGGACGAGCTATGAAAACATTAGATATTTCATGAAAACTTAAAGCGTGATCATCACACTATTAAGAGATTTGTGGCTGATTCAGAGCACAGACGGGTTCGTGCAGATAAAGGCACATTGAGGAAGATTTCTGCCAGATTCATGCATCGGATAAAGAGGGCAGCTGCTAAAATACCATTACATAGCAGCAAACAGATATTTGAAGCTGCTGGTGCCTCTGGAGTCCCACGAACATCAAGGTGTAGAGTCCTCCAGAGTCTTGCAACTGTGCATAAACCTTCTATTCGGCCACCAATAACCAATGCTCACAAGCAGAAATGGCTGCATTGGGCAGAAAAATACATGAAGACTAATTTTCAAACAGCCCTGTTCACTGATGAGTGCCGTGCAACCCTGGATGGTCCAGATGGATAGAGTAGTGGATGGTTGGTGGATGGCCACCCTGTTCCAACAAGGCTGCGATGTCAGCAAGGCGGTGGTGGAGTCATGTTTTGGGCGGGAATCATGGGAACAGAGCTGGTCAGCCCTTTAGGGTCCCCAAAGGTGTAAAGATGACCTCTGAAAGTATGTGGAGTTTATGACTGACCACTTTCTTCCCTGGTACAGAAGGAAGAACTATGCTTTCCATAATAAAATCATCTTCATGCATGACAATGCACCATCTTATGCTGCAAAGAATACCTCTGCATCAATGGCTGCTATGGGGATAAAAGGAGAGAAAGTTATGGTGTGGCCTCCATCCTCCCCTGACCTCAATCCTATTGAGAACCTTTGGAGCATCCTCAAGCAAAAGATCTATGAGGGTGGGAGGCAGTTTACATCCAAACAGCAGCTCTGGGAGGCTATTCGGACATCTTGCAAACAAATTCAAGCAGAAACTGTCCATAAACTCACAAGTTCAATGGATAAAAGACTTGTGAAGCTGCTATCAAATAAGGGGTCCTATGTTACAATGTAACGTGACCTGTTAAAATGTTTAAAAAGTTAAAATGTTGTTAAAAGTTTGATTGAAATAGCTTTTGGGGGGGCGCTCGTGAGCAGCAACCAGGATGGCTGCTTCCTAAATTAACTTCTCGGCCGCCGGACACATCGGCCGATTTTCACTCCTCAGGGGGGGTCCCTCCGTTTCCTCCCTGGCCCCCTGTCTCTCCAGTGCCCTGATGGGCAAAAAAACGCTGGCCGCCCGTGCCTCCAGCTCCCGGCAGGCTGCTCCGGAGTTTGCGGCCTACCCGCCGGCGATCGCGGCTGAAGCCGGGGCCTCGATTTTGGGCCGGCCGCCGCGGACTTCCAGGACCCCGGCCGCGGGTTCGCGGCTCTCCCCCGGGACCTCAGATGGAGCCCCAGCCGCGATTTTGGGTCCCCCGCTGTCACCATCCATAGGTGGGTCGGACCCTGGCAGTGTGGAGGACCTGGCACCAGAGCCATCCCTGCAGTCTCCCATCCCATCTCTGCGGGATGCTGAGCTCCTGCGCCGATTCAAATGTATGCTGCAGTCGGAGTTGTCCTCCGCTACCTCCAAGCTGGCCGACCGTCTTTCGCAGGAGATTCGCGAGTTGGGCAACCGGACGAACGACCTCGAAGATAAGATGGACGCTGCGGTCACGGTCATAGAGAATCACGAGCAGGATTTGTGCGACCTCAAGAAAGAATTGGCGGACGCGCTGCTACGGCTTGAGGATTTCGAGAATCGTTCCCGCCGTGGCAATCTGCGGTTAAGGGGTATCCCGGAAACGGTCGCGGATCTTACTTCCACTGCTACAGCTCTGTTTCAGGAGCTGACACCAGCTATTCCCATTGACCGGCTTGAATTTGACCGCATCCATCGTGCGTTGGGCCCCAGACGACCGGATGGGCCCCCGAGGGACATTATCATCAAATTTACGTATTACCGCACTAAGGAAACTATTCTCTTGGCGGCCAGAAACAACCTTGACCTCAGCTTCCAGGGGCATCGCTACCAGCTCTTTGCGGACCTCTCTCAGACCACTCTTCAGAAACGACGCCAATTGAAGCCCTTCACTTCGGTCCTAGTGAACCACAGTATCAAATACGCTTGGGGCTTCCCGTTTCGCCTCACCTTCACCTACCAGGGCCGCAGTCATTCTGTGGCTACGCCGGAGGAGGCCCATTCTCTCCTGGAATCCTTACACCTTCTTTCGCCTGAGGCTGCGGATCGGAGCCTGACACATTCATCAGGATCCCCGGCAAGGCCGCTTCTTCCAAGCCGCATCTGGGAGCGGTCATCCAATAGGAAGAGGGCCCTCCCTCAGACCCCTTCACGATCAAGTCCTTCCTGTTCTTCTCCGGGCTGAAGATGTGTCTTGGACTTCCCATGTATCATCTCACCGATGGACTTCCTTGACGGGACCGTGAGTTTGGCCCTTAGGGCTCCCCCAGTTTGTCAGCATTACGGGTTGGGACTGATATAGTGTGCCCCCTTGGGTTCCTTCCCTGGTTGGGGGGGGTCTCCTCATGGACTCAAGAATTATGACTTTCTGCTGTTGCAGCCTATTTTGGGCCTGGGAGATGGTATTCCAGTTTTTGTTGGTAGCACGGAGTGAGGGCTCCCTCTGGTTTCGGGGTGGGAGGTTGATCTGGTAGGCCCGACTGGGTGGGAGGGGGTTGGCCCCATGGTTCTCTGGGTTGCTATGGGGAGGTCATCACGGTTGCCTAGCTCCTGGGACCTTTAGTTTTATTGCTTTGGTACCCCGTTCTATTGTGTTTATTGCCTTATTGCCCTTTTGCCCCCTGGGGACTTATGTTTCTGATGTTTCCATTTGCAGCCATGTGTCCGGTGGTAGAGCCACCCCTAACTGGTATCCTTCATTTGTAGGATGCACGTCACCATTGGCGTGACACGATTGCACTATTGTATATTCTTTTTGTGTCCTTTTCCTTCTTTCTTTCTTTGTTTTTTTTTCTTCTTTGTTTTTTTTTTGTTTTTGTTTTCTGCAGGGTTCCGGGATGCCACGGTCCGATCACCATTGGGAGCGGAAATTGCTAGCTGCTTTATGGTTTGTTCTGCTGAGCGTGTTGCTCTGATGCCGCCATGGCCTCGCCCCTTTTGAAAATTCATTCGCAAAATGTTCAAGGCTTCAATTCGCCTCAGAAGCGGACTAAAGTTTTTCATCACCTCAAATCGCAACAAATTGACGTGGTATGTTTACAAGAGACCAGGTTTTCTCAGTCCTCCGCCCCACGTTATCTTTCACCTCACTATCCCACCTTTTACACGGCCTCGGCTCCTGAGAAGCGTCGGGGTGTCCTGATCGCTTTTAAACGCAATCTCCCCTTTGTCTGTGCTAGGAATATAGCGGACCCCACGGGCAGGTATCTGCTTCTGCAAGGCACCCTCTGGGACCAGGAGGTTACTTTTGTCTCTTACTACGCGCCTAATCGTTTTCAGGATAAATTCTTTTCACATCTTTGCACCATTGTTTCCCGACACTCTAAGGGTCTCCTTGTTGTTTTGGGGGATTCGAATGTTACTTTGGATTCCGCAATGGATAGGCGCTGCGCACGGGGGGCGGCCCCTTCTCATGACTTGGCGCTGGAGGAACGTATGCGCTCTCTCCTGCGGACAGCGGGGCTGGCGGACGTCTGGAGGGAGCTTCACCCAACGGAACGGGACTTTACATTCTATTCCAGTCCTCATGATAGTTTTTGTAGAATTGATCATATATTTATGCAGGTTCAGCAGCTTCCCTTGGTCAGGCGGATAACTATTCCCTCCTCGCCTTGGTCGGATCACGATCCCTTGGTACTTCTCCTTGCCCTCTCTGGGTCAGAACGGCGCCCTTTTCATTGGCGCATCAATGATTCTTTATTGACCACTCAGGCTACCTGCCAACAAATAGAATTTTTTTTACGAACATACTTTACGGAAAACGCGGGATCGGTCTCCTCTGCAGTGCCCCTATGGGAGGCGCATAAGGCCACGGTGCGGGGTCATGTTATACAGCTGGCGGCGGTCCAGAAGCGGGAGCGGGAGCGCCGACTTTTGGAGCTTCATTCTCTCCTGGCCTCTGCGGATGCGCGTTGGAAGTCATCTCTATCCGCGGCCCATAAACGCGCTCGGGACGCTCTGGCGGCAGAGTTGGACTTACTTGCCTCTTCAGAGGCAGAACGGGCCCTGCGCTGGACCAAACACAAATTTTATTCCTGTGCTAATAAGCCGGGCCCGATGCTGGCCAGGAAACTCAATTCTGTGGGGAAACCCCATAAACCGATTCGACTGCGACTTCCTACAGGTGGCTGTACTTCTAATCCCCAGTAGATTGTTTCCCGTTTCTCAGACTTCCTTTCACGCCTCTACGCTAAATCAGATCCCTTCCCCGTGGCTCAGGCAGAGGCATTCTTTCAAGATCTCCGACTTCCTGGGTTATCCGAGGCGGCACAGGTGGCACTCAACGCCGGTGTCACTGTACCAGAAGTGCTCCAAGCTATCAAATCTTTACGGTCCACCGCGGCCCCAGGTCCCGACGGCTTTTCCGGTCTTTATTATAAGAAATTCTCAGCCTTGTTGGCGCCCTTTTTGGCTGAGTATTTTAATGCGTTACGACAGGGCTCCTCGCCCTCTCCAGATGCGCTTAGAGCGCATATCGCCATGATTCCTAAGACGACTGATGATGTACAGGAACCGCAAGCCTTCCGGCCTATTTCTCTTCTTAATGAAGACCTGAAGATACTGGGCAAGATCCTTAGTTTTCGCATCAATAAATATTTGCGTAGCCTGGTCCACAGGGACCAGGTGGGGTTCGTCCCCGGGAGGCAGGCGGGTGATAACGTCCGTAAGGTGGTCCATCTTATACATTTTCTGCAACAACGGAAAATCCCAGGATTCTTACTGTCTTTAGACATCTATAAAGCTTTTGATTCTCTATCCTGGGAATATCTGCGGTTTGTGCTGTCTCGTTGGGGTTTTGGGGATTCTATTCTTTCTTGGATCCAGGCCTTGTATTCTTCTCCTTCGGCCTCCGTCAAATACGCTGGGTATTATTCAGATCCCTTTCCTATTGGGCGAGGGACAAGACAGGGTTGTCCCCTGTCCCCAGCGCTCTTTGTCCTGGCGCTTGAGCCGCTGGCTTTAGCGCTTCGGACCGATTGCAATGTATCGGGGGTTCCTTACGCGGGACAGGAATTCAAACTGAATCTTTTTGCGGATGATGCCCTCCTGACTCTTACTAACCCCCTGACGACGCTTCCTAATTTGCAACAGGTTCTTGAGCGCTTCTCCTTGATTTCGGGTCTCCGTATTAACTTGGATAAGACTATAGCCCTCAATATTACTTTGGCTTCGGATTTGGTTTCGCGCCTACAATCCCACTTCCCTTACAAATGGGCTTCCTCTTCTCTTGAATACTTAGGCGTTCGCTTGACCCCCACTTATGACTCCTTGTTTGCTGCAAATTATTATCCATTGCTTAGCTCTCTATCCTCTCTTATGCATTCTTGGCAATTTCCGCACCTGTCTTGGATAGGACGGGTTAATTCGGTGAAAATGACCATCTTGCCGAAATTGTTGTATTATTTTCGCACACTCCCGGTGCGGGTTCCCCCTCATTTTCTTAGGTTGCTTCAGGCGAAGTTAATGCGTTTTATCTGGGCCGATAAGCACCCCAGAGTATCCAAAAGTACGCTTTTTGCCCATAGACTTCAGGGTGGTCTTGGGGTGCCTAATGTGACTAAGTATTATCAAGCGAGCCAGATTGCCCCGCTGTCTATGTTGCACGCCTCTTCCGACGTCCCCCTCTGGGTCCTGTTGGAACTACCTAATTGTGCCCCTATCGCACTGTCGACGCTTCTATGGCTTCCCCCTGCCCTGCGCCCTATGGCACTGAGTCCGATGTTACTTCATGGCCTACAAGTTTGGGACTCAGTACGTTATTCTGGTGGTCTGATGTCACCTTTTCTGCCTTTGCTACCTATTATTAACAACCCTCTTTTCCCGCCGGGTTTGGATCACCCAGGGGCGTTTTCTTGGTGGGTGACTAATGGTTTTTCGCAGGTGCGACACTTTTTGATTTTTCGGTCCTTTCCCACCTGGGACTCTCTTCGGGAATCCCGGAATATCCCCCCAGCGGAATTTTTTCGATATCTTTAATTGTGACACTGGCTGCTCTCGCTGCGGGGTACTTCTGCGTTCCCGTACCAGAAATCTGCCTTTGAACAGCTTTGCCAACAGCGTCCGGGCGCTCCGGGCCTTATATCCCTTCTTTATGCAGCTCTGAACAGACGCTCATCGCATACTTCTCTTTCATATGTTGTTCAGTGGGAGCGCGACCTGGGAGTGGCTGTGGATCCGGAGGACTGGAATAAGGCCTGGTCACTCATAGCTAAATGCTCATTTAATACGACCACACTGGAGGCAGCCTATAAGGTTTTGTTTCGTTGGTACTGGGTTCCGGCTCGGTTGGCCCGGGCTAACCCTGCCTGTAGTGATCGATGTTTTCGGGGTTGTGGTCATCGTGGTGATGTATTGCATATCTGGTGGTCATGCCCGAGGCTGCTTTGTTTTTGGTCTCGTGTATTTGGCCTCCTTTTCACTTTGTTCCATCTCTCCATACGCCGGGATGTTCGGTATGCTTTGCTTCATTGCCCCATACCGGGCCTCTTGGCTCACCAGCAGAAGTTGGCTTCCTATCTGTTTTTATCCGCCACTAGAACAATTGCTCAGGCCTGGAGGAGTCCGTTTGTCCCTCTTCAGGGGGTGCGGGATCGTATGACCACTATGATGCTCAACGAACAGATGTCGAGTATCCGCAATGACTCCCAACGTAAATTTTTGAAAATATGGGAGCCGTGGTTGCAATATGCCCTTCCCTCACTCTCCCCGGCTAGTCTGGGGATGTAATGGCGTTCGGTGTTGGCGCTCTTGAATCCCTGCTCTTTGCCCCCCCCCCCCCCTTTTTTTTTTTTTTTTTTTTTTTTTTCTTTTCCTTTTTCTCTCTCTGTTTTTGGTGTGACTAGGACAGCTGCATTTAGTTGTTATAATCAGTTACATTAATGTTTTGTAACTTATGTGCCTTTGATAGCCCCTGCGTGGGCGTACCTTTTGCCCTGTTGGCATTAGAGCATTGTTTTTCCCCTTTTTTTTTATTTGGCATTTTGTTTATCTGTGCAATTGATAGCCCCTGCGTGGGCGTGTTTTACTGCCTCTGTTTATACTGTTTAAAAAATTTAATAAAAACCATTGAAATAGAAATAGCTTTTGATTTCAGTAAATATGCTGCAAATACAACAAATGACAATTTTCAGTTCTTTACAAC
This sequence comes from Staurois parvus, assembly GCF_062004578.1. Taxonomy (NCBI): domain Eukaryota; kingdom Metazoa; phylum Chordata; class Amphibia; order Anura; family Ranidae; genus Staurois; species Staurois parvus. The sequence goes on from NW_028317945.1 coordinate 2,901,886, forward strand.
CTATAAAGTGTTTTGAAACTTACTGTGCGTAATAATTTGGACAGTGCATTGTACGTTTTTTATGTTTAACAAAAATACTGTTATCATTAGGAGGTTTGTTCAATAAAATTTGAATTGTACTCTTAATGGTTGATAACATGAGAATTATGCTGACTGTTATTTACATCAATTATTTAGGTAAATGAGAAAAATATCATTTGCATAATAATTTGGAACATGGTGTATATTCTAATTCGGTGTTATTATCACGAATTGTAGAATGGATCTATAACGCACAGGGGAGAAGTTGGGTAAAAATGGAGAGTTCACTTAGTAAGGCACCATTAGATAAGTATATTTGGATACTAAAGGAACGAGGATGAGAATACAAGCACTTTAACACGGAATGTATTTAGGATTTGGGATGAAATACACAAGCAGAAGGAGTGGAAGTTTAACTCACTGTCAATCCCGTTGACGAGAATCAAATTTTTTCTGCCTGGGAATGATATTTCAGGGAAATGGATAATTGAGAAAAATGCAAGTTTAAAAGATAATGTGGATAAAGGGGTTGGATGTTCTTTATATGATTTGAAGAATAAAAAAGAAATATTTTCTACAGTAGATGAGTGGAGGTATGGTCAAATAAGACATTTTGTTGCAAAGCCCCCACAACTACTAAGAATCAAGGAATAAATGTATATTTTAGAACAACTGTTGAGCACAAATAGAACACAAAAACATACCACCTCTAGGATCTATAGAATCCTTACTGAAATAGAGGGATCGGTACCCCAAATGTTTTTGGAAAAGTGGGAAACTGAGCTTGAAACAAAAGTGAATGAGCAAAAAAAAGTAAAATGTTTAGTTTAACACATGGGGCGGTTAATATGAATAAAGTGGAAATTAATTATAAATGTCTGGTTAGATGGTATATTACACCTAATGTGATGCATAAATTAAGGCCAAAGGTTTCATCCCAGGGATGTGGGAGTAACGGTACATTGGCACATATCTGGTGGGACTGTCCCAAAATGCAGGAGTTTTGGAGGGAGATGCAAAATATACAAGAGATCCAGGGAATCGGTGTATCGATGGACCCATGGGTTTGCCTATTTTATAGATCAGAGCTTTCGGTAAAGCAGTATAAAAATATGATATTGTTCCATCTTTTAAATGCAGCCAAAAGCCTTATTCCTAAAAATATTGGCAAACAACAGAACCCCCAAAAATAAAAGATTGGTTGGGAAGAGTTGAGTATACACAGTACATAGAATGGAAGAATTATACTATATAGATGAATAAAATGGAAAAATTCAAGAAGGCCTGAGAAGGATGGTATATTTTCAAAAAATCTACAAGATTTTCAGAAGTGGTTGGAGTGTAAGGGAATAAAGAAAATAAATAAGCTGCTAGGAAAAACAGAAAAGAGAGAGGGAAAAGATAAGGAGGAGAAATAGTGAGATAGAATAAAACAAGATTAAGAAGTAAACAGAAGGATTAAGTAGACAAGAGGATGGGGGTGGGCGTGGAAGGGGGAGTTAAATACAGGATTATGGGACGTAAAGAAGTATAGATTTTTGTATTGTATGATGTTGGTTTGAAATAGATTTGAATAATAAAAATGTAATAATAAAAAAAAAAACTCTGCTAGAATACTGATGATTTGCCCTATAGTATTACTAAAACGTGGTCTTTTTGTTTATAATTTTTATCAATATGTTTATGGGGACTCGATTTAGGAGAAAATTGTTTTTAGCTTATTTTGTTGGCTGCCATGCTGATCCTCTCTTTGACCTATTCCATATATGCAGATCAAATGTTATGACTGCACTGTGACTTTACTTGTCGCTTGAACCTGATCACCACCACACTAGTCATAGTGTCACCATAAAGACTCATTGACATGCGCGAAGAGCGATCCGTTTTCAGTACATAAAGACCGGCACTCGTCCTTGGGCTCATACAATCTTCTTTATTAATCAGCAGGGTAAAAAAATACAGATAAAACAGAGCTAACACCTTTCAGCCAGGAAAGGCCTTATTCATAGCATTCTGGACACTGAATTGATACAATCATTTATAACCTCCACCCTAACCCTAGGTTTACACCTAAGCGTTTCCTGCAGCTTTTTGCAGTAATGCAGTACAGTCCATTTAACATGATTTCCTATGGGACATGTTCACATCTGTGCGGTTTCACCCAGTGTGTTTTTTGAAAAGGGACTTTTTTGAAGACAAAAAGTAGCTTTTTTGGTTGTATAGACTTCAATGGAAATTATTATTATTATTATACAGTATTTATATAGCGCCAACAGTTTGCTCAGCGCTTTACAATATAACGGGAGACAATACAGCAACAATACAGTTCAATACAAGAGGGAAAGGAGGGCCCTTCTCCTTGGAGCTTACAATCTAGGAGGGAGGGGCTAGTGGTACAAAAGGTAGTAACTGTGGGGGATGGACTGGTTGGAAGAGTAGAAGATTCCATTATTAGCTGAGGGCAGGATAGACTTCCCTGAAGAGATAGGTTTTCAGAGATCGCCTAAAAGTGAGCAGAGTAGGCAATAGTCTGATAAATTGAGGTAGAGAGTTCCAGAGGATGGGGGAAGCTCTGGAAAAGTCCTGGAGACGAGCATGGGAGGAGGAGACAAGGGAGCTACAGAGCAGGAGGTCTTGCGAGGATAGAGAGTACGGTTTGGGTGATATTTAGAGACAAGATCGTTGATGTAATTTGGGGAAGAGTTATAAATGGCTTTATACGTTATTGTTTTGAATTTTATCTGTTGGGCAATGGGAAGCCAGTGGAGGGATTGGCAGAGAGGGGTGGCAGATACAGAATGGTTAGTAAGGTGGATAAGTCTGGCAGCAGCATTCATGATAGACTGAAGAGGGGATAGCCTGCGATGAGGTAGGCCAATGAGGAGGGAGTTACAACAAGGGAGTGAATAAGTTGCTTAGAGGTTTCTGAGGTTAGGAACGGGCGTATCTTGGAGATGTTGCGGAGGTGAAGTCTACAAGATTTGGACAGTGATTGGATTTGGGGGTGAAAGGACAGATGGGAGTCTAGGAGTACACCTAGTACCCTGGCATGAGGGGAGGGAATGATGATTGTATTATTGATCTTGATGGAGAAGTCAAGGGAGGGGGCACGGGCTGGGGGGAATACTAAGTGCTCAATTTTGGAAAGATTGAGTTTGAGGAAGTGGAGTGACATCCATGCCGTTATGTCGCTTAGTAGGTTAGTAATGCGAGAGGAGACTGAAGGGGTGAGGTGAGGGGTAGAAAGATAGACTTGTGTGTCATCAGCATAGAGATGAAAGCCATGGGAATTTATCAAGTGACCAAGGGAGGAGGTGTAGATGGAGAAGAGAAGGGGTCCAAGGACAGATCCTTGAGGCACCCCTACAGAAAGAGGGAGTGAAGAGGAGGAGCCAGCGTTATAGGTAACACTGAAGGAGCGCTGTGATAGGTAGGAGGAGAACCAGGAGAGAGCAGAGTCTCTGAGACCAAGAGAGTGGAGTTTTTTAAGGAGGAGGGGATGGTCAACCTTATCAAAAGCCGCAGAGATATCAAGTAGTAAGAGTACGGAGTAGTGGCCATTGGTTTTAGCAGTTAGTAGATCATTAGTGAGTTTTAGTAGGGCAGTTTCAGTGGAGTGTAGTGAGCAAAAGACAGACTGTAAAGGGTCAAGAAGGTTGTTGTCGGTGAGGTGGGAGCTCAGGCGATTGTAGACTAAGCGTTCTAGGAGTTTAGAGGTAAATGGCAGCAGGGAGATGGGTCATAAGTTGTTCAGATTGGTGGGGTCCAGGGAGGGCTTTTTAAGTATGGGAGTGATGTGCCCATGCTTTAGAGGGGAGGGGAAGGTACCGTTAGAGAGAGAAAGATTGAAGATGTGAGTGAGGGAGCATAGGACGGAAGGAGAGGGTGACTGTAGTAATTGTGAGGGGACAGGATCCAGGGGGCAGGTAGTGAGATGGGCTTCCGAGAAAACCTTAGTGACCTCTTCGGTAGTAGCAAGGTCAAAAGAGGAAAGTGTTGAGGGAGGTTTAGTGTAAGGTATGCTAAGTGGGATGGATGTCTTTGCAGTGGCGATGCCCCTACGAATTGCATCAATCTTGTTTTTGAAATGATTTGCAATCTCGTGAGCAGTGAGTGAGGTACTAGGTGGAGGTGGAGAAAGTAGAGAGTTAAAAGTAGAGAAGAGACGACGAGGACTGGATGACAAGGTATTAATAAGAGTGACAAAGTAGGCTTGTTTGGCAGCTAGAAGGGAGGAATTGTATGTTAAGAAAGCAGATTTATATCGGGTGAATGCTTGCTGGGATTTGGTTTTACGTCACAATCGCTCCAGCACACGACTATGTCGTTTAAGATTTCTGGTGTCGTCAGTCTGCCAAGGTTGCAACGGTCGGGGCCTGATGCTTCATGTTGTTAGAGGAGCAAGTGAGTCTAATGCGGAGGAAAGCGAACTGTTGTAGACAGCGGAAATGCTGCAGAAAAGCATGTATTGCATTTTTGATCCGACTAGCAACAAGAAAAAGAAAAAAAAAACTGAAAAAAAACAAAAACGCAGCAAAACTGCAATGCAGAAATGGCTCAAATGCAACCTGCATAGGTGTGAACCTAGCCTAAGACAGAATCCATCACAGGTGGGTTTTGATTAAGCCCCAGGTCACATCAAGCCCGATTTTGAAATCGTGCGACTTACAGTGAAGTCACACGATTTCAAAGTCGGGTGACTTGCTGATTTCAGGTGCGATTTGCAAGACATCTGACACATGCAGTACTTTAGAAATCGGTGCGGCTCCGACCAACTTGGAACTGCATCGATATGACCGCTCTAATAGCGGACAACAGGGTGAAACTTGGCATACGATTTGTAAGTCGCATGGCATGCAAATCGCATGCCGAGTCGCACCCAATGTGACCGGGTGTAATAGACTCAACAGCAGCAGGTACAAATACCTTAGATTGTCCTGGCATTATAAGGCCTCATGGAATGAGATAGGAAGTCATTACACATCAGGATTAATCCATTTTCAAATATATATATACAGCGGGGCAAAAAAGTATTTAGTCAGCCACCAACTGTGCAAGTTCTCCCACTTAAAAAGATGAGAGAGGCCTGTAATTGGCATCATAGGTAGACCTCAACTATGAGAGACAAAATGAGAAAAAAAATCCAGACAATCACATTGGCTGATTTGGAAAGAATTTATTTGCAAATTATGGTGGAAAATAAGTATTTGGTCAATATCAAAAGTTCATCTCAAATATTTTGTTATATATCCTTTGTTGGCAATGACAGATGTCAAACGTTTCCTGTAAGTCTTCACAAGGTTGGCACACACTGTTGCTGGTATGTTGGCCCATTCCACCATGCAGATCTCCTCTAGAGCAGTGATGTTTTGGGGCTGTCGGTGGGCAACACGGACTTTCAACTCCCTCCAAAGGTTTTCTATGGGGTTGAGATCTGAAAACTGGCTAGGCCACTCCAGGACCTTGAAATGCTTCTTACGAAGCCACTCCTTCGTTGCAGTATGTTTAGGATCATTGTTGGAAGACCCAGCCACGTTTCATCGTCAATGCCCTTGCTGATGGAAGGAGGTTTGCACTCAAAATCTCACGATACATGGCCCCATTCATTCTGTCCTGTACATGGATCAGTCGTCCTGGTCCCTTTGCGGAGAAACAGCCCCAAAGCATGATGTTGCCACCCCCATGCTTCACAGTAGGTATGGTGTTCTTTGGATGCAACTCAGCATTCTCCCTCTTCCAAACACGACGAGTTGTGTTTCTACCAAACAGTTCTATTTTGGCTTCATCTGACCATATGACATTCTCCCAATCCTCTTCTGGATCATCCAAATGCTCTCTAGCAAATTTCAGACGGGCCCGGATATGTACTGGCTTAAGCAGGGGGACACGTCTGGCACTGCCGGATCTGAGTCCCTGGCGGCGTAGTGTGTTACTGATGGTAACCTTTGTTACGTTGGTCCCAGCTCTCTGCAGGTCATTCACTAGGTCCCCCCGTGTGGTCCTGGGATTTTTGCTCACCGTTCTTGTGACCATTTTGACCCCATGGGGTGAGATCTTGCGTGGAGCCCCAGTTCGAGGGAGATTATCAGTGGTCTTGTATGTCTTCCATTTTCGAATTATTGCTCCCACAGTTAATTTGTTCACACCACGCCGCTTGCCTATTGCAGATTCAGTCTTCCCAGCCTGGTGTAGGTCTACTATTTTGTTTCTGGTGTCCTTCGACAGCTCTTTGGTCTTCACCATAGTGGAGTTTGGAGTGTGACTATTTGAACTTTTCAGTATAAAAGATACCTGTCCACAACCTCAAATAGGTGCCATTGATACAGGTAATGAGTGCAGGACAGTGTTTAAACACAATCCAGTGGCTAGAGTTGCCGGGTTTGTGTATAAAACTGATAGGCAGACTCCTGTCAGTGGCCCCAATTGCTTCTACACATCCCGGTGATTACTTTGGGTCACCTATGTATTGAAAAAACGTTGAGCAAAATAGATTTAATTAATTATACCGAAGCACTTCTATAACTACCCGCCCCCCCAAAAAAAATTAAAAATTCAAGCCCCACACTTATACACATGTAGGAATGTAAACACATCGGGGGCACCTATGTGTGAAAACATCAATTGTGATACACGTTTACATATCACCGCACACTCTGGAGTAACAGCAATAATTCTAGTATAAGACCTCCTCCGTAACACTAAACTGATGACCTGTAGGAGCTTTTGAAGCATCGCCTATGGAAAATATGGGATACTGAAGATTGTTGCCACTTCATGGGTGCACACAAATTGAAGGTTTGACATGTTGGGCATCTATTTAACCTCATCTTTTATATTTTACAAAAAATTTAGGTAATTTATTGCATTTGATTGCCCTAAAATTCACTTTAGCGTATTTTTTACTGAAAATTTCCTAAACCTTTGCGTTAATATCCTGTGATATAAAAAATTGGAACTACCACTATTTTATTGTCTAGGTTATCTGCTTTCAGAAAATATATAATGTCTGGGGGTTTTGTGTAATCTTCAGGCCTAAAATGATTTTAAACGTGTGCAAAAAAAATGCAAAAAATGGCTCTGTCAGTGAAAGGGGTAAAAGCCGTAATAAACCCAAAACACAATTTATTGCAACATAACAAGCATTAGATGTGGTGGCTGCATTCATTTTCCATTTCTCCCATCTATTTTCACCTGGTGATCTGACCAGTAACACTTCCCTGGGATGAATGAGCAGAGGGCCACCTTTGAACAGAAGCATTGTCAGTCTGGGAGAGGGGAGTGTTAGATGTACCAGCAAATTTAAATACACTAACAAATTGAACTTCAGCTAACACTTTGTAAGCAGTTACAACAAAAATGTTTCTTTACTTTGGGGATAAAAGGTTTCACATAAATAAAAGTGGACCATTGTAAGCACTCAATGGGAAATGGTTTGTCTCAAATCCCTGTAGCTGCTATATCTTCAAGGGATCCTGTGCTTTAAAAAAACAAAACAAAAACAACACGTGCTGATCACATCACCAGGTGATAAGGGAAAGGAAGCCTAAAAAAGAAACCAAATACAGCCATCACATCTAGTAATTTGTAAGCTGCAATATAACAAATGTTAGCTTTTGGGTTTAATACTAAGTGAGGAATGACACTGTGTTCATATTGCTTTACAGAGAGGTGAGTACGAAGAAAAAGAATTGGTAAGGGTGAGGTCTACTGTTTAGTGTTTGAGACCTTCAACAACCATAGTCATGTTGTTCATACTTGTCTCTAAGGTTCTATGCCCCAATTCCAAAGTCACTTTCAAAAGTTCCTCTGTAATTTGCTTTGATGCGGTTTGTATTGCCTTGTTGAGCAATATCTCAACAACACACACTGGCCTTAATATGTTTTTTTGAGTCACTGACCTAGAAGAAGTAGAGAATAGTAAGAGGGAAAAAATGTTGACTTTTAGTACTAGATTACCCATTCAATAAGGCCAACTAAAAAAAATTCCAAATAATGAGCCTTAAATTTTGGTTCGCAGACATGTTGAATTACAACTATTTTTAACATTTCTTAGTGAGCATTTTAACAATGTACCTAAAGCTGCCTACATCACGTAAAGTCATATCCTACACAGAAAGCAGCACTTTTTTTTATGTTACTGACTGTCCTGATACTGTATATTACCATTATTAAACTCTTTACAGGAACAAATTTCATGTTTTACAGGCTATTCTTATCTGCTTGGCTGAAAAAGACTAATTTGTAGAGCTGAATTGCTCAAATTTATACAGAGAACTATAGGAAACAAAAGGTGTGCCTCACCTCACCCCTGAGAGTGAGAGAGAAAACCAATTCTGTTGTGCTCTCTAGTTACAAAAAACATAACGCTCTTTGAATCCAGTGTCATGATGTCACCCTATATTAAATGTTTAATTTGAAAATACAGTTTAATAAAAGTGACAGTTGATACTTAAAACAGAATTTTTTTTACTCACCATAAAATCCCTTACTCAAGAGTTGCAAACTCTTGCTATAAGCAAGCATTTACCTGAATGACATCGATTCATTCAGGTTTGGTTTTTTTTTTTTTGTGCTTAGCTGTGATTTGGCCACAGCTAATCACATGACATGTGCATGTGATTAGCTGTGACCAGTCACAGGTAGACGTTAGTATACAATGGATGGCATGAATGAAGCCATCCATTGTATACAACTGTCATGTGACCTGCTGTGATTGGTCACAGCAGGTCACATGGTACCGGCAGCGGGGTTGATACTCAGATCTGTCATCGGCCGTGTCCGAGGTACACGGCCGGTGACAGATTGCGCCGCTCAATCTGCGCATGTGTGGGAGGACGCCATATGGCGTCCACACGGAACGCTGATGGCATTTGCCGCCCGCCATTTGGCCATAGGGCGGGCGGCAAATGGTTAAGGAGGGGTGGGCTCCCTCCAGGTTCACCTGCCCTCAATCTATCCATTATTATACATGTGCTTCTACTATGGAGGCTCTCAAAATTTAGTAGTTAGGACTGCAGAATACTGGGATACCATAAAGAGACTCCAGAGCTTATGTACTTGCAAATGTGTGCAAATTAAACCCGTTTTTAACATGAACTCTTAGTCAGAACAATTCAGTTGGTTGCAGGCTGGTTGGTAAGTTGAGCTGAGAATATTGTTGTTTGACTCACAGGATAAGGCTACGAGTTCTGACACCCACTGCGTGGGAGTGATGGCGACCAAGAAGGCAACTTTGAGAAAGCAAGCAGGGGAATACCCCAAACACTCCCAAGAGGAGACTTCTGGTGGTCCAAAGGAACATGTTTGGGTCCCACGGTGGCAACAAGGAACACACAGGAGGCGCTACATGACAAACTCTATGGGTCCTTTCACATGGACAAACCCGTTTAGTGGATCCACTTGCTAAGCTGCTGCAGAGCAGACACAGAACAGCTCACTCTCCTCAATGGGCGGTCGGATGAAAACGGACTGCCTATCCATTTCCATCCGATGGACAGAAGAGGAATTGGATCCCTATCCATCCCTTTTTTTACAGGTCGGATCACATTGGATGTTTGCAGGTGTAAATGGACACATGTCCGTTTACACCCGCTGCTCCATAAAGGAGAATCGAGGTTCCAGTCGGGTCCGCCTGATAAACGGGCAGGCGGCCCCGATTGGAACGTCCATGTGAAAGAGGCCTTTGGATGAAAGTGCAGATCAAGGAAATACACGGCCAAGGGATGCCAAAAAAAGGCTGCAAAAGCAAAAACCTGTCTGGAATGGTACACAAGGCAAGCTATTGAGCAATGCCTCATTAGAGAAAGGCCAATGCCAAACCCAAAGCCACAGAGAAGTAATATGGGATGGACACCCAGAACCCCACATCAGGGAACATACAGTCAGGTCCATAAATATTGGGACATCGACACAATTCTAACATTTTTGGCTCTATACACCACCACAATGGATTTGAAATGAAATGAACAAGATGTGCTTTAACTGCAGACTGTCAGCTTTAATTGAGGGTATTTACATCCAAATCAGGTGAATGGTGTAGGATTTACAACAGTTTGCATATGTGCCTCCCACTTGTTAAGGGATCAAAAGTAATGGGACAGAATAATAATCATAAATCAAACTTTCACTTTTTCATACTTGGTTGCAAATCCTTTGCAGTCAATTACAGCCTGAAGTCTGGAATGCATAGACATCACCAGACGTTGGGTTTCATCCCTGGCGATGCTCTACCAGGCCTCTACTGCAACTGTCTTCAGTTTCTGCTTGTTCTTGGGGCATTTTCCCTTCAGTTTTGTCTTCAGCAAGTAAAATGCATGCTCAATCGGATTCAGGTCAGGTGATTGACTTGGCCATTGCAAAACATTCCACTTCTTTCCCTTAAACTCTTTGGTTGCTTTTGCAGTATGCTTTGGGTCATTGTCCATCTGCACTGTGAAGCGGCGTCCAATGAGTTCTGAAGCATTTGGCTGAATATGAGCAGATAATATTGCCCGAAACACTTCAGAATTCATCCTGCTGCTTTTGTCAGCAGTCACATCATCAATAAATAGAAGAGAACCAGTTCCATTGGCAGCCATACATGCCCACGCCATGACATTACCACCACCAAGCTTCACTGATGAGGTGGTATGCTTAGGATCATGAGCAGTTCCTTTCCTTCTCCATACTCTTCTCTTCCCATCACTCTGGTACAAGTTGATCTTGGTCTCATCTGTCCATAGGATGTTGTTCCAGAACTGTGAAGGCTTTTTTAGATGTCGTTTGGCAAACTCTAATCTGGCCTTCCTGTTTTTGACGCTCACCAATGGTTTACATCTTGTGGTGAACCCTCTGTATTCACTCTAGTGAAGCCTTCTCTTGATTGTTGACTTTGACACACATACACCTACCTCCTGGAGAGTGTTCTTGATCTGGCCAACTGTTGTGAAGGGTGTTTTCTTCACCAGGGAAAGAATTCTTCGGTCATCCACCACAGTTGTTTTCCGTGGTCTTCCGGGTCTTTTGGTATTGCTGAGCTCACTGGTGCGTTCCTTCTTTTTAAGAAAGTTCCAAACAGTTGTTTTGGCCATGCCTAATGTTTTTGCTGTCTCTGATGGGTTTGTTTTGTTTTTTCAGCCTAATGATGGCTTGCTTCACTGATAGTGACAGCTCTTTGGATCTCATCTTGAGAGTTGACAGCAACAGATTCCAAATGCAAATAGCACACTTGAAATGAACTCTGGACCTTTTATCTGCTCATTGTAATTGGGATAATGAGGGAATAACAGACACCTGGCCATGGAACAGCTGAGAAGCCAATTGTCCCATTACGTTTGGTCCCTTAACAAGTGGGAGGCACATATGCAAACTGTTGTAATTCCTACACCGTTCACCTGATTTGGATGTAAATACCCTCAAATTAAAGCTGACAGTCTGCAGTTAAAGCATATCTTGTTCATTTCATTTCAAATCCATTGTGGTGGTGTATAGAGCCAAAAATGTTAGAGTTGTGTCGATGTCCCAATATTTATGGACCTGACTGTAAGCCTTTCATGTGCAACAATATCTTACGAGAGGTAGCCTGGCATGCCTTCAACAGGGATCACTGAACTCAACAACCCCCTGTTCCTAAAGCATTGGCTTCAATAACCATGCCATCCAAGTCAGGGGTGTCAAAGAAGGGTGTTTGTCAGGAACGACCTGCCCATAGTGCAGTTGCTTGGGCATAGGCGCACGCACACGCATCTAGGCGCGCACCTGTTACTAATGCTGATGCCAAAAGGGCTTTTTAAACTGGCTGCAGTAAATGTCTCATTACCATTTGGTCTTATCCCTGCTTGTGTTCCGATTCCTGTGATTGACTCCTGATACCGAACCAGCTTGTTCCTGACCTCCGCTTGACTGTTACCTGACCTGACCTCTGGCTTGCCTTGGATTAACCTACTGTCTCCGCTCCTGTCTGATTGATCTTCCACTGCTGACCTGGCCTGTGACCGGACTACTCTTCCTCCTGCCCTTTACGCCTTATCTGCCCGACCGCTATTGAACCCTGCTTGTCTGACCCTGCATTCTCAAAACGCACCCCTCAGTCATCCATCCATCCAGCACGGCTGCATCCGGATCCAGCTCCCTGCCTTGAGCCTGCCCTGCAGCTCACATGCCTACCAACTACTAATTACAGACTGATCACAGGCACTCATACCCAACCGTGCCCCTTCGGCTGCTGTCCCACCATCAGAGGTCCTTGAGCCGGAGTTGTACGGGAGGCCTGCCTCTTCACGTCAGGCTCAATATCCAGGTACATGACAGTGTTAGACTGGACCCCAGGATAACAGTCCTTCCAAAGAGGCAGTCACCTGAAAACAAGACTTTACTGGTCCCACGGTGCCACTGCCTGCCAATTCTCGATGTCCATTCCTTAAGTCAGGTGATTGGTCAGATGGTCTCAGTCGGCACTCCTTTGACATCACAGAAAAGGGACTGACAGGACCTGTTGTTAAGGTAGCACTCATTTTAACAATAACCATGGAACAACCAAGAGACCCACGGCAACGGTTTTGCTTGGACAATTGGACTCTGCTAAAACCAGGACTTTGCAAGTATTCTTCCTTCTTAAAGTGTTACTAAACCCACAACAGTAAAAAATCAGCCTGTATATGCAGTAAAGCATGCTTGTTATACTCACTGTGGAACCTAAGGGGTTAATCATCTGCATTGCGTAAAAAGGCTGTTTGAGCCTTTCTTCTCTGTTCCTCCCCTTTTTCAAGCGACCACCACTTATCTCCAGACTGAACCGTAGGCATGAACATGCTCGGTTTGGTGTGTATTGCTAGAGGTTTTTTTTTTTTTCTTGGGAGACTGCATGTGATCAACACAGGACCAATCAGCACTATCCAGACAGACGTCAGGGGATTTGTATCCTCCTAGAGCAGAAAGAAAACTCCTTCTACAAGCCTTAGGTACTGGTGGGCTGTACACTGATAGAAGTCACAAAACTGCTCTAACTTCTGATGAGAAAAGGTATTTAGCAGTTTATATTTACTAAAATAATTGCACTTCCATGTATTGTGGGAGACCACATATAGTGAATGCAGGGTCCTGGGTTTAGTAACACTTTAACTCCTTTCTTTTATTCTTTTTATGTCTTTGTAACATCCTTTTCTGTAAATATTTTAATTGTACCATTTGACCTTTTCTATATTAAACCCTATTTTTTAAAAGTGTAAAAAAAAAAAAAGAAAAAAAACCTATCTCTAAGGCTTTTAATGCAAACTAAAGAATCCCTGTCTCTTGAAGAGTGCTACTGTATATAATAATAATCCTCTTAATATACCTGTCTGTGGTGACAGTGTGTGTTATAGATGTTTATTGTTCACATTTGTTCTTGCTAACATTGTATAGGGTTGATAGGCCCAAAGCTATCTGGTGGCAGTTTGGAGTTTGAAGAGTTAATTGCTAAATAACCTAACCCAGTGACAATCGCTCTCAGGCTGCTGGTACATAGATTGTGGTCCTGCGAGTTGGAAAATCTTTGTGCAGGGTGCAGCGGATAGTGGCATTGTTATGCAAGTGACAACACAGTGTGAGATTGGCTGGTCCTTTTTCACGAGTTGGTGAGAAGGGCAGGGATTGGGCACTGAATTCATCACACCACTCACTGCAAAATGCGGGATGACTCCAGCTCCGCTGCTGCACTGCTCATTGTGCCTTCGAGGCCAACATAGGCTCGGGACCTGGAACCCCTGGAGAAGATCTGTCCAGTGCTGCAGAGGCAGCCTGAATGCTCTTAGTAACAGGACAACGATGGGTAGCCAAGCCTTTTCCAGAGTCCGGTGATCCAGTGGCGGTCTCAAACCCAGGATATCTTCCTAGCCAGACAGGCTGAAAGCGGTCTTAACCACCATCCAGTGGAGGAGGGAAAAGGAGTTTACAGCCTGTAAGGGAGTTGACCAGGGGTCCACAGACTTCAATGGAAAAGCTTTCAGAACGTTTGCCTATCCTACGGTCATAAAATGTCATGCGCTGTAACTGCCCTTGAAATTGCATTGCAAATCAGATTAAAATTGCACTGCATCAGTGTGAACCTAGACCAATTCAGGATTCCTAAATTAAAAGATCAAGCAACAATGTACGAACAGGTAAATACATTTAACCAAGAGTCTACTACTACAAAAAAAAAACAAACAATCCAATATTTCTGTATATAACTAGATTAAACTTTTTCTTCCACCTTAGACAGAATAACAGACAAAGTTGGAATTATTAGGACTACTGACACTGGAAATCATGAAAAACACATTTATATAATTTATTTTCAAAAACATATAAAACAAAGTTAAAAAAGAGCCAGTATTTCTAGACAAACTCTACTGGATACTTTTACACATCACTTTAAAAGTAAATATAATGTCCTTTCTTACAGAAATGTACAATTTGACACTTGTTTCATTATTACAGCATCAAAGGAGCTGAAAAGGCCACACATTATTTTTCAATAACTGTCCAGATTGAAATATTTAAAGATGATTGAATAAAAATATAAGCTTTCAAAAAACTGCTATAAAAAGTACTAGTCCATTACAAGCTGGATAGTGAAACCAAGTAAAGATACGAACAAACATATATACATACACAAATATGCACACACCATGCAAAGTACAGCATCTTAATGTTTTGTTCAGTTCACGTTAACTACTTCAGCTCTGCCCCATAGCAGAAATACTGCTACAGGACGGCAGCTGTGCGCAAAATCACGTATATAAGATGAATGCAAAGCAGTGTGGCTACAGGGAAGCACAAACACAGCACACAGTTAACCCTGTGATCTCCCCAGATGTTAACCCCTTCATGCCCAGTGCCATTCGTATAGTGTCAGTGCTTTTTATTAGCACTGATCACTGTATTGGTGTCACTGGGGATGTCAGTGACACCAATTCAGTTCTCCCCAGTGTCAGAATGCCCACCGCAGTCCCGCTCTAAGTCACTGATTGTTAAAATTTAAAAAAACAAACAAAAAACTATAACTTTCACGTAAACCAATTAATTTACATGCATTGGGATTTTTTTTTTTGTAGCAAAGAAATGTAGCAGAATACATTTTGGTTTAAATTTATGAGGAAATTTGATTTTTTAAATTTTTTTTACTGGACATGTTTAACAGCAAAAAGTAAAAAATATAGTTTTTTTTCTCAAAATTGTCAGTTTTTTTTTCTTTTAGTTAGTACAAAATAGTACAAAAAAATGAAAAATTGCACAGGCGATCAAACACCACCGAAAGAAAGCTCTATTCGTGGGGGACAAAAAAGGATGCAAATTTCATTTGGGTGCAGCGTTGCATGACTGCGCAATTGTCAGTTAAAATAACGCAGCGCCATAACACAAAAAAAAGGCCTGGTCAAGAAGGGGGGTAAATCCTCTGGAGGGCAAGTGGTTAAAGTTTACAGAAACAATTAACTTCTCTTATTTGCTGTCTTTTGGTCTGTTAATAGATAATCATTGAAAGGGTTTTGTTATATTTGTTTGATAAGTAGTGGTGCACCGAAATTAAAATTCTGGTGCTGAAACTGAAAATTAAGGATGCACTTGGATGAAAACCCGAAACGGAAAAAAAATGGAATTTGGAAAAAAATACACTTTAAATGATTAAAAAAAAATCAAATATATACCCCAATTTTTTAGTACAATATGAAAGATGATTTTACAGCGAGTAAATAGATACCCAACATGTCATGCTTTAAAATTGCGCAAGCTAGTGGAATGGCGTCAAACTACGGTACTTAATCTCCATGAGTGACTCTTTGTAATTTTACACTGGTAACCTGTAGAAATTTTTAGAGGTCTAGTGCTAGAATTATTGCTCTTGCTCTGACGTTCGTGGTGATACCTTACATGTGTGGTTTGAACAAACTTTAAAATGTGGGTGTGGCCTATGTATGCGTTCACCACTAGAGTACGGGGGGACCGGGGCACTTTAAACGTTTTTTTTTTTCTTTTCCACTGTTCCTTTAAAAAAAAAAACACTTTTATTCCCATCACAAGGAATGTATACATCCCCTGTGATGGAAATAATTAGTGACAGGCCCTCTTTATGGAGAAATATGGGGGCAATAAGACCCCATATCTCTACTCTACAATGTAAAGCATTAGATAGATAAAAAAAAAAAAAAAAAAGTATTGATCTAGTGCTAAGAAAAATAATAAATAAATAAATAGGCCTTGTTTACTAGGCGCTGGAACCAGAAGTGACACAGCTCCGGTCCTCCAAGGCCATACAGATGAGTGGAGGCCATGTCTCATTCACTTATCTCTATGTCCAGCACCGGGATCGTTCGGTAACTTCTCAGGTGAGGCTGAGAACTACCGAGTGGCAGCGGGTGGCGGCAGCATCAAGGGGTGGCAGCGGTGAGGGGATGGGGTTTTTTTTTTTTTTTTTTTTTTTAAATCGGCACCTGCATCAGTGCTTTTTTTTCCATATCGGCCAACTGCCGATAGGGGTGTTTTCGGCTGAAACGTTTCAGCCACCGAACGTTCGGTGCACCCCTATTGATAAGTGCAAAAAAATACATGTTCATTCTGAGAGAAATTAAGAAGTGCTGTACTATGCATTCTGCAATGTTATATTAAGCAGTAGTATCAGTCCTGCTGTGTTCCCTCTGAACTAAAGAACACCACCCTCTATCTTATGGAGGACAGAGGAGTGGAGGTGTTCTGTAGTCTTAACATACTTCCTATCCTAAGGTGACAACCTTACTCCTCCATACATATAGTATAGCTAGTGAAGGTTTTCAACCTAGAACAAGAAATGCGTTACTGGATTGACTACAAGTTGAAAATGAAGGAGGAAAAAAAAGTCTGAAAAATAAAACCAAACATAATCTTATCTAAGGCCTTGTATGCTGGAATATATTAATTTTGGTCTTGGGTTTAAATACACTACTTTTTTTTTAGATTTATATGATCAAGCTGGCACATCTGCAAACATTAGTTGCCAGGTTATGTGAAGGCTACCATATACATTAGAGGGTGGCTGGCCATGCAGGCATTAATGAACTGCTCACAGGAATCCCTAGCATTAGAATTTCCCTAAATATGAATAGCTGTATTTTGCAATTGCTTCTGTTTAGATTATAAAGATAGGTTGCAGAGAAGAGCCGCAGATACCGCAGGCATTGGCTTATCAAGAGAAAAACCAGTATTCAGACAAGAATTTCTAATATGTCTGGTAAATGCTCCTTTAAAAAGCCTTGGCTGGTGTTGACTGCTGATGCCGCAGACATTACAGGCACATAGACAGCTCAATGAATACAATCAATGCTCCTATTCTGACCTAGATCTAGATAAGGGTCGTTAGAAGAGATAATAGAAAATTATGATTGGTTTGTGTCAATGCAATTTAATTTTATAGGTTTTAATACATTCTATTAATATATAATAAATATCTCAGGCAGTTGAAGGTGCTTGTTAAAAGTACAGATATCCTTTAAAGTAGAATAGGCAAAACGGTTTTTCATTTTGGATAGAGTAAGGGAGGGTTATAATTGCTTTCAAAATTTTTGGCCATCTATGGCCCATTGGGGATATTTCCCTTTACTTCCTGTCCCACAGCAAAAAACAGGAAATCCCTGCAAATTAAGGGAATCCCTTGGGGTCCCTCAGGTCTCCAGAACTGGTGTCCCCATTAGAAGATTTCCCCTCTATTACTTTTCTGGGACAACCCAAAATTTGGAGCTTCTTTTACTTTCACTTTCAATGATACCAGTAAACAGGGCAAACCGAGAGGGTAAAGCTCCAGAACGGGAGCACAGCCAGCAATAAAAACTGCCAGGTCTTCTGATCATTCTCCACTATCCAAAACCAAAAAAAGTTTTGCCTTTAAAAAAGTTGTGATAGAATATATTGCTTCAGCATTTTCATGTTTATAAAGCAAAGACATTAGCTAATTAAAAATAAAAAGAAAGAAAGAAAAGATGATTTTATGCTGCAGAATAAAACATTTTCCCCCAGCAGGACTCTTCTGTAGAATAGGTACTAAAATTACAAAGTGTTATAAAACAATCTACATTCTTTATACATATCATACAGTACTGTACAGATAGAAAAGTTCCCAGTGTTGCAGGTCATTCCTCTTCTGCAAGTCACAAGCCAGGCATGACATAGGCGATGTTATCCAAAGTATTAGACTAGGGAAAATGTAAAAATATTTATCAGCTATGCACAACTGTCATGCAGGATTAACAAAGAGACACTCTGTCCTAAACGTTGAAATAATGAAATATATATTGAATATAATACATGTATAAGGCTTCATGCACACTGTATGCTATTGATGCTTTTGTCTTCTAAGGCGTTCAGCAGAAGCCAATACGTGGTAAAAAGCCGTGCTTTGCATGTGCGTTAATGCAGGTTCCCAAATCTGGTGTTAATCCATAGCATAGTCTTGGCCAGAATTGTGGCCATTAGAATGCATCAATGCAGGAACATGTCCAGTATTAAGGCGCTTTAAGCGTATTTTTATGCTCAAAAGCGCCTCTTCTGAATGCAAAGTTATGTTTTCGTTTTCTGCTTCCAAACTCCCCTGCCACTAAACTTCTGAAAACACCTATAATATGCAGGGACACATAGGCTAACATGGAGGGAGATTTATAGGCAGAGGGAAAAAAAAGCTCAAACGCCTGTACAAGCAGCTTTTTTTGAGTTGCAGTGTGCACGAGTCCTAACAGAGCATAGTCTTAACTATAATTAAACAAACAATAATGAACAAGTTAAAAAAAAAACAAAACAAGATTTATTTTTTTTTACTTACCATAAAGTTCTTTTATTGGAGTTCTTCATCACCTGTCTACCAGCACCATACACGGGGGGCCGGTAGCAGGGAATTTTACACACATTCTCAGCTTCTTAAGTAACTAGGAACTGTAATTCACTACTGTCAGAGCATGTTTACACCATGGCCACACATGACTCACACAGGAAAGCACTGTGCGTTCCTTTGCAATTCACATGCGGTTCTGTGCGGTGCAATTTCAGCCCATTAATTCTGAAAGGGCTAAGATCGCACCGCACCACATATAAAGTAGTGCATGGACTACTATTTAAAATGCACTGCACCTAAATTGCATGGTACAAAAGTACCATGCGATCCACTGTGGACAAACGCACTGCGTTTGCAACCTGCGTTTGGAGCGTCATTAGCCTTCTACTGGCTGCAGATCGCAAACTGAGTGGGTGTTGCATGCAGTCTGATTTGCAAAGGGATGCACAGTGCATTCCTGTACAATTCATGGGCAGCCATGGTGTGAACTGGCCCTCAAGCTGACTGTTGGCTGTCTAATATACCATTAACGCCTTAAAGAGCTGTCATTTCTATTATGCAATTGCATAGGGGGCTACCAGCAATAAAGGTAAGTGTAAAAAAATAAAAGTAACAAAATAAACAATGAATTAAAAAAAAAACACACACATAAATGTTTAAAGTCTCCCACTCCTATGCACATATAAAAGTGATGATTGAGCTACACAAATTAGGTATCACCAAGCATGCTGGAGTGAGAGCAATATTTCTAGGGCCATCAGTCATGGTCAACTTTAAGCCGATAACATGCAAAGGCCTTTAAAATGTCATCTACAGTTGCAAGAAAAAGTATGTGAACCCCTTGGGATTACGTGGAGTTTTGCATGAATTGGGCATAAAATGTGCTCTGAACGTCATCTAAGTCACAACAATAGAAGAACACAGTCTGCTGAACATAATACTAAACAAACATTAGATGTTGCCATGGTTTAATTGCACATAACATGTAAACATTCACAGTGCAGGGAGGAAAAAGTATGTGAGGCCCTAGCTTAATGACTTCTCCCAGAGCTAATTGGAGCCAGAAGTGAGCCAACCTTGACTCCAATCAGTGTGATGATATTGGATGTGTTGCTGACAGCTGTCCTGCCCTTAAAAAAAACCCACCTGTTTTGGGTTTACTGATTTCAAGAAGCACTGTCTGATGTGAACCATGCCTCGCAGAAAAAAAGCTCTCAGAAGACCTACGATCAAGAATTGTTGTCTTGCATGAAGCTGGAAAGGGTTACAAAAGTATCTCCAAAAGCCTTGATGTTCATGTGTCCACGGTAAGACAGACTGTCTACAAATGGAGAAAGTTTAGCACTGTTGCTACTCTCCCTAGGCGTGGTCGTCCTGTAAAAATGACTGCAAGAGCAGAATGCTGCATGAGGTAAAGAAGAATCCCAGAGTGTCAGCTAAAGACCTACAGAAATCTCTGGCACATGCTAACATTTTTGTTGACACATCTACAATAAGGAAAACATTAAACAAGAATGGAGTACATGGGAGGACACCACGGAGGAAGCCATTGCTGTCCAAAAAGAATATTGCAGCACATTTGAAGTTTGCAAAAGAGCACCTGGATGTTCCACAGCACTACTGGCAAAATATACTGTGGACAGATGAAACCAAGATTGAGTTGTTTGGGAAGAACACACAACACTATGTGTGGAGAAAAAAAAGGCACAGCACACCAACATCAAAACCTCATCCCCACTGTAAAACATGGCGGAGGGAGCATCATGGTTTGGGGCTGCTTTGCTGCCTCAGGGCCTGGACAGATTGTTGTAATTGATGGGAAAATTAATTCCAGAGTTTATCAAGACATTTTGCAGGAAAACATACGACCATCTGTCCGCCAACTGAAGCTCCGCAGAGGATGGGTGATGCAACAGGACAATGACCCAAAGCATACAAGTAATTCAACAGAACAATGGCTGCAACAGCACAGAATACGCCTTCTGGAGTGGCCCAGTCAGAGTCCTGACCTCAACCCGATTGAAATGCTGTGGCATGACCTTAAGAGACATCCCAAGAATATTGCTACACTGAAACAGTTTTGTGAAGAGGAGTGGTCCAAAATTACTCCAGATCGTTGTGCGGGTCTGATCTGCAACTACAGGAAACGTTTGGTTGAGGTTATTGCTGCGAAAGGAGGGTCAACCAGTTATTAAGTCCAAAGGTTGACATACTTTGTCCTCCCTGCACTGTGAATGTTTACATGTTATGTGTAATTAAACCATGGCAACATCTAATGTTTGTGTAGTATTATGTTCAGCAGACTGTGTTCTTCTATTGTTGTGACTTAGATGACGTTCAGAGCACATTTTATGCCCAATTCATGCAAAACTCCACGTAATCCCAAGGGGTTCACATACTTTTTCTTGCAACTGTATGAACAATTTTGGGTATCAAAATGTATTGCCGTTTCATGGATGTGTGCAATTTCAAGGCTTAACATGTTTGGTATCTATTTACTCAACTCAACCTCATTTTTACTGTATATTTTGTGCACTAAAATCAACCTAAGTTACATAGCTAATCTGGCTGAAAAAAGACAAAAGTCCATCCAGTTTAACCATAAAAAAAAAAAAAAAAAAAAAGTGTTACAATCCTATACCCACAGTTGATCAAGAGGAAGACAAAAAACCCAGCAAAGCATGGCCCAATTTGCTCCTGCAGGGGAAGAAAATCCTTCCTGATCCCCCAAGAGGCAATCAGATATTCCCTGGTTCAACTTTACCTATAAATGATAGTATTATGTGCATCTAGGAAAGAATCCAGGCCTTTTTAAAGCAATCCACTGAGCTGGCCAGAACCAACTCTTGAGGGAGTCTATACCACATTTTCACAGCTCTTACTGTGAAGAAACCTTTCCGTATGTGGAGATTAAATGTCTTTTCCTCCAGATGTAAAGAGTGCCCCCTTGTCCTCTGTGATGACTTCAGGGTGAATAGCTCTACATCGAGTTCACTATATTCACTGATTGGTCACAGCAGGTCACATGGTACTGGCAACGGGGCCGGTACACAGATCTGTCATCGGCCGTGTCCGAGGTACACGGCCGGTGACAGATCATACCGCGGCGCGGCCCTGCGGGCATGCACAATGCGCACTCTGAAAAGGACGCCATATGGCATCCACTTGGAGGGACGAGGTGTTCGCCCGGCCGCCATCTGGCTATAGGCTGGGCGGAAACCAGTTAACGCATGTCATGTTTGGTATCCATTTACTCGTTGTAAGATCATCTTTTATATTTTAGCAAACAATTGTGCAATATAATATGTTTTTGTGCATTCAATTCCAAAAAGTTTATTTTTTCCTGCATTTGAAAAATCGCTGCACAAATATTGTGTGACATACAAAATTTCAACACCCACCATTGTATTCTCTAGGGCCTCCACTTTAAAAAAAAATATATAATGTTTGGGGGTAATTTTCTAGCAAAAAAAAGTGTTTTCAAGTAAACAAAAAGTGTTAGAAAAGGCTTGGTCTTCATGTGGTTATGTGATGTGTGGCACAAGCTTTTAATGTTGGCCCTGAAATGCCAGGATAGTAGAAGCACCCCCAATCCCCCCAAATGACACCTTTTTGGAAATTAGACACTCTAAAGTATTTGCTAAGAGGCATGATGAGTGTTTTGCAGATCTCATTTGTTTTTGGAAAACAAAGAAAGAAAACAAAAGTTTATTTTTTATTTTCTTTAATCTTTTTCAAAACCCTGTGTCAAAAATGATATCTGCAAAATACTCACCATGCCTCTGGGGTGTCTACTTTCCAAAAAGGGGTCAATTTGGGGGGGTGGGGTGTTTGTACTATCCTGGCATTTTAGGGCCTCTGAAACTGTGATAGGTACTGAGGAAGTGATATGAGGATGCCCTTTGAAAGACTGGGAGGTGGTCTTTGGTTTTTGGGGGCCTGTATGTAGCTAGGCTGCCAAAAAGTCTCTGACATGTGGTATCCCCATACTCAGGAGAAGTAGCAGATTGTGTTTTGGGGTGTTGTTCTACATATACCCATGGCATGCATGAGTATCATATCATTTAATGGACAACTGTGTAAAAAAAAAAAAAAAAATGTAATTTTTCAAAAATGTATGGCAAAAAATAAAATGTTCCATAGACTCAACATGCCTCTAATCAAGTTCCTTGGGGTGTATACTTTAAAAAAAAATGGATCATTTGTGGGGTTTTTGTACTGCCCTGGCATTTTTGCCCCTCAAGAAATGTGATAAGCAGTCAGAAAGTAAAAGCTGCATAAATTCCAATATATATACCATAGTTTGTAGATGCTATAAAACTTTCACACAAACCAATAAATATTCATGTATTTGGATTTATTTTTACCAAAGACATGTAGCAGAATACGTTTTCGCCTAAATTTATGACTAACTTTGAGTTTTCTATATATTTTTTATAATAAAGTAAAAAATATCAGGGTTTTTTTTTGTTTATATCACAAAAAATAAAAACCATTGGTGATTAAATACCACCAAAAGAAAGCTCTATTTGTGTGAAAAAAGGACATAAATTCCATTTAGGTATAGCATTGCATGACCGCACAATTACAAGTTGAAATAGCATGTGTTTTATTGAAATGAAATGTCTGTTTTATTTATTCTTTGTACCCGTAGAAAGGAAAAGAAAACAATCGTATGCATTTTGGTTTTTTTTGTCCTATCTAAACACACTGACACCAACGCTTGCACTGACACTAAATATAATACCTTTTTTTCTGACCGAAAATACACTGACCCCAACATTGTTACTAACTGACACTAACACTGACACTCACTAAACTAGATCCCTGATCTAGTTCATTTCTATTTATTTATTATTTTCAACATACTTAAAGCTGTGGCTCAACCACCTGTTTTTATGGCCCACATAGCAGCAATATGGAGTTCCATTATTGTTCATGAGATTGTGGGAGTTGAGGACCCCTCAGTATTACAGACTGGATGTGGGGAATTTTTATTTTTCTAGGAAATCCCCATTAACAGCATAATGTATTCAGGGAATATGAAAGCAAAATAATTTCTCATGCACTTACCAAAACATGTTTGGGACATGCATTCAGCTGTGGAATGTGGCTTGTAAGGCAGACCAAGGGACCCAGGGCACAGAGCACAGAGTCCAGAAGAACAGAGAGACTACCAGATACAGCAACCATGCCCTTGAAAAAAGAAGTGAGGTAATTGAGGCTATGACAGAATAAGGTAAACAATTTTTATATTCAAAGTATTAATCTGTTATCATAAACTAAATGTAGGCCTCTAGGGAAGCCAGCATGTACCTTTATAGATATTCACAAATCTCCTGGGAGATCTAATATGCAAATATCAACTTAGCTAGGAAAGTCGAACATGGTCCTGGCCCCTTCCACCAAACAGAAAAATATATACTGCAGCAAATTACTTTTGTAACGATAAGAAGGCAACAAATGTTCACATATAAAATACTGTACAACATTAAATATACAATGTATCCACAAGCAGAATAATACAGAGACAAGCAAAGTATAAGGGTAAGTGAGTCATAGTACACAAAGTGGATAAAGGTTTAAAGTACATATATAATCACAAAAGAATAATTAGTTCCTCTTTGTATTCAGTTTTTGCCTTATTTTAAACACTTGAGTCCCTCGTATCACATTCAAATGGCACAGAGACAGTGGATGTTTGCCCCAGAGCCCTTTCAAAATGTCACCAGAAATCAGATTTACTTTAACCACTGGCTATCAGTGAGAACCAGCTTCCAGTTCCAAGTTGAGGAGCCAAAATGGGCTTCTATACATACATACATACACACACACACACACACACACACCAAAAACGGTTGCACTTAAATCTTATGTCTGTGTTAGACAGGAGGAGGGTGCATGTGGCCTTAGGCACCAAACATGTCGATATTACAAGGTTCAGAAGAATACAGAATAAAAGACACCTTAGACTATATATATATATATATATATATATATATATATATATATACTATATTTCCAAAAGTATTGGGACGCCTGCCTTTACATGCACATGAACTTTAATGGCATCCCAGTCTTAGTCCATAGGGTTCAATATTGAGTTGGCCCACCCTTTGCAGCTATAACCACTTCAACTCTTCTGGGAAGGCGGTCCACAAGGTTTAGGAGTGTATCAATGGGAATGTTTGACCATTCTTCCAGAAGAGGTCATGACGTCGGATGAGAAGGTCTGGCTCGCAGTCTCCACTCTAATCCATCCCAAAGGTGTTTTATCAGGTTGAGATCAGGACCAGTCAAGTTCCTCCACCTCAAACTCGCTCATCCATGTCTTTATGGACTTTGCTTTGTGCACTGGTGCGCAGTCATGTCGGAACAGGAAGGCGCCATCTCCAAATTGTTCCCACAAAGTTGAGAGCATGAAATTGTCCAAACGTCTTGGTATGCTGACACCTTAAGAGTTCCCTTCACTGGAACGAAGGGGCCAAGCCCAACTCCTGAAAAACAACCCTACACTGTTATGCCCCCTCCACCAAATTTTACACTTGGCACAATGCAGTCAGGCAAGTACCGTTCTCCTAGCAACTGCCAAGCCCAAACACATCCATTGGATTGCAAGACAGAGAAGCATGATTCCTCACTCCAGAGAACACGTCTCCACTGCTCTAGAGTCCAGTGGTGGTGTGCTTTAAGCCACTGTATCTGACGCTTTGCATTGCACTTGGTGATGTAAGCCTTGGATGCAGCTGCCCGGTCATGGAAACCTATTCCATGAAGCTCTCTACGCACTGTTGTACTAATCTGAAGGCCGCATGAAGTTTGGAGGTCTTTAGCTATTGACTCTGCAGTTGGCAACTTCTGCGCATTGTGGGCTTCGGCATGCGCTAACCCCACTCTGTCATTTTACGTGGACTACCACGTCGTGGCTGAGTTGCTGTTCCCAGTTGCTTCCACTTTGTTATAATACCACTAACAGTTGACTGTGGAATATTTAGTAGCAAGGAAATTTCATGGATGGGCTTATTGCACAGGTGGCAACCTATCACGTTACCACACTTGACTTCAGAGTTCCTGAGAGCAACCCATTCTTTCACAAATGTTTGTAGAAGCAGTCTGCATGCCTAGGTGCTTGATTTTATACACCTGTGGCCATGGAGGCGATTAGAACACCTGAATCCAATGTTATCACCTTTTTGAAATTATATAAACATACTCATATTCAAATAAATGAATATAATAATAATAAAAACTCAAAAAGTCAAAAAAAGTCCAATACAAAGTGTCCCAATAAAAATGTCCCAATCCAAACAAAAATAGTGTCCAAAATGTCCCAATGTTCAAGCTTTATCATCCAATAGGAAGAAATTCCATTTCGTCCCGTGGTACCTCAAAAAAGCAAATTTAAATAATCTAGTGCATTACCTTTATAGATAATATAATCACTCTGTGCAAAAACACAAAAACACAAAAACTGTGCAAAAACTATATATATATATATATATATATATATATATATATATATATATATATATATATATATATATATATATATATATCTCTTCCGTGCACATATGAGTTAACTGTGACCACTCTGTGAACACTGCAACACTGTGTATCCACCAACACCAATAGTATTAGATACTATTACCCTCTGTATCCATATACCAGCATCCAATGAGATCTTCTAATTTGCTCCCAAGAAATTATTCCAAGGTCCTCAAAAGACAAGAAGGGTCTCAAGGCTCATATTCAGGGTATAATTAAGAAATCTTTAATAGCCACTTACATTAAAACTTCATTAATCCAGCTTCCAACATGGTTTTTGTGTGAGCTCTATCAAACAAATGCAAATGCCATGTGTTGACAACCCACAAAATGGCCGCGGCGACACTTCCGGTCTGCGTGCGTGCGTCACGACGTCACACCCTTAACGCGTTTCGTCACTTCCGGACTTCGTCTGGCGAAGTCCGGAAGTGACGAAACGCGTTAAGGGTGTGACGTCGTGACGCACGCACGCAGACCGGAAGTGTCGCCGCGGCCATTTTGTGGGTTGTCAACACATGGCATTTGCATTTGTTTGATAGAGCTCACACAAAAACCATGTTGGAAGCTGGATTAATGAAGTTTTAATGTAAGTGGCTATTAAAGATTTCTTAATTATACCCTGAATATGAGCCTTGAGACCCTTCTTGTCTTTTGAGGACCTTGGAATAATTTCTTGGGAGCAAATTAGAAGATCTCATTGGATGCTGGTATATGGATACAGAGGGTAATAGTATCTAATACTATTGGTGTTGGTGGATACACAGTGTTGCAGTGTTCACAGAGTGGTCACAGTTAACTCATATGTGCACGGAAGAGATATATATATATATATAGTTTTTGCACAGTTTTTGTGTTTTTGCACAGAGTGATTATATTATCTATAAAGGTAATGCACTAGATTATTTAAATTTGCTTTTTTGAGGTACCACGGGACGAAATGGAATTTCTTCCTATTGGATGATAAAGCTTGAACATTGGGACATTTTGGACACTATTTTTGTTTGGATTGGGACATTTTTATTGGGACACTTTGTATTGGACTTTTTTTGACTTTTTGAGTTTTTATTATTATTATATTCATTTATTTGAATATGAGTATGTTTATATAATTTCAAAAAGGTGATAATATTGTGTTACTTTCTGGGGAGAAAGTGTGACTTTTTGAGGAGTTTTGGGGGGAGGTGATTATACACATATTTATACCTGAATCCAATGATTTGGAGGTGTGTCCCAATACTTTTGGCAATATAGTTTACATAAGATCTATATCATATTTGGTACCTAGAAAATTGTAATTTCATGCTACTAAATATGCTGTCAGATAGTGAAACTTTGTCAAGAAATCTAAATGTAATTTAGGATAGCTAGCTTTGAAAGTGTGTCTATTGAGCATAATAAAATACTCAATTAGAGTGTCTACAGAGTGCCATAATTGAAACCCAGTGTCTGAAGGTCAAAATGAAGGCGAGCCTAGCAATGTCCAGTAAAGCCCAGTTCCAGTTTATTCAGTGTAGAATAATGGGTGGTTATTGTGTTAGTGAAATCAAGAACATCTGCACAGCCAATTCCTCACGCTAGGGTGTACTGCATGAATAGGGTAATTTCCGGGTGGACCAAGATGGCGGCAACGCCGTAAGTACGCCGTAACACAGTTTCCGGAGCGTGGTGATGCACTTCCGGCGTCGCCACCATCTTGGTCCACGCGGAAATTACCCTATTCATGCAGTACACCCTAGCATGAGGAATCGACTGTCTGACTGCTTGTGAATTAATGTGAGTGGACAATATTAAAATTATGTGGAATTAAAGGAATATCTTTTACATACTACAATATGGAGGATCTTTTTTCTCTCACCCTATGGGGTGAGAAATATGCTTAACACATTTACTTCTTGTGATACCTGGAATATCCTATGGAGTAAGGGGGAGAGGAACTACAGGTCCTGCAATTGCCTGGTATGGTTGGAGTAGGATCCATTAGAGATACTGAAAGTGAAGTGGCCCACTGGTTCGCAGAAGGGAGGTGAGGAGGCAATTTAGCCGTTAAGGATTGAAGTGTGCTGACACTTTCAGTGTTACCATCACCATATCACGTTGCATGGTTTTTGTCATTTGGAAGCACTTGTTTATGGACTATTACATTTGTGTGTTATTTTAGTGTACTAGTGTGATCACTTTTTTTGTTACGTGTATCCCCGGTTAGGGGTCTTGTGTTTATTTATATGAATTATTACTACTTATTTAGGTATTATCCATGATATTTGTTATATTCACTGGTCTATTAGGCACTAGGGTGACTTTAGGTCACGTGTTTATTGTAGCACTTGATGCACGTTTATTTTTTTCTATAGGTTGGTATTTATGTGTATATTTTGTGGGAGGTAGGGTTAGAGCGCTATTGTGGGTTATATTGGTTTACACTGTTAAGGTATCAGGTTCAAGTGTTGGCTGCTGTTCTATAGGACACTTCTATAAGCGCAGGAGGATATTTGTATTTATAAGTCCCACATACTGCATTCAAGGGAGTTAGTCTGGAAGCTAATCTGATCAAAAAACAATAAAACACCCACCTAAATTTTCCAAATAAACTAAACCCACAAAAACCTTATTATAGGAGGCTGAACAAAATAGTGGCACGGGTTAAGGTTGACCCAAAGGTTTTCCGTTAACCAAGAGAGATCCAGTAGATGACAGCTCTTTCTAGCACTGCAGAAGAGGCTTATGCACATTCACCCTTAATCTGATACCATTAGAAAATGTATCTATGTGCATTTTAGCAGACCACACATTTACTCTTTAATGTCCTTGCACACCGCAAACGGTTTCAGGAGTTTAGTGGCAAGGAAGTTTACAGGCAGAAAAAAAAAAACCTAAACCCCTTGGGTTTTTTTCTGCCTGTAATCTCCCCTGCTACTAAACTCTTCAAAATGCCTATACTGTGCATGGATACATAGGCTAACATGAAGGGGAGTTAACAGGCAGAGAAAACTAAAAGCTCAAATGCCTTAAAGAGCAGTTTCTTTGAGCTGCAGTATGCATGAGGCCTTAAGATTAGCAGAAGGCCTAGGACTTTGCAAGAGCCAAACCCTGCCACCAGCAGAGTAAACAGTGAGGTTTCACATGAAACCTGACCCTTAAAGCATCCCCCCAAACACAAAAGTACCTGCAAAGGGTAAAATGCAGCCAACCATGCCAGGACATGTAAAGCCAACCACCAAGAAATCTCTGTAGGGGTAATAGACTACACAATATATGTATTAACTCATGCACTGCCAACAGCAATCTGAATGAGGTTAAAAAGGAAATTCTGCCAATACCTGTGTGATACATTATAGTGCACAAGATAATTGGAAAAAAAAAATATGTCGCAGCACATCTCTTCAGCCTAAACCATTTATGTAAAAAAATGTATATAAAAATAATTGGATTTTTACTACATACTTACCTGTAAAATCTATTTCTTGGACTATATCACGCGACACAGAGCAGGCTATTCGTGACTATGTGGGTTATAGGCCACCTATAGGTGAATGGACACTGGTTGACCAATCGGAGAGGAGAACCTCCCCTAAAAAAAAACAAACCTCCTATACAGGAATTTCCTCCGTTTTTGTAGCAAGCAATGAAAATTCCAGAAAGAGGGGTGGGACCTCTGTGTCCTGTGATGTACTCCAAGAAATGGATTTTACAGGTAAGTATGTAGCAAAAATCCAATTTTCTTTATCGTACACCACGGGACACAGAGCAGGCTATTCATAACTGTGATGGGATGTCCCAAAGCAATCAAAAAATTTGAGGGGAGGGTGATACCATAATAGCTACAGTCATAAATCTCTCAGGACCTACTCAGCCATCTGTAAAACACTGCGGCCAAAGGCAGAATCCTCTGCGGCTCTGACATCCACCTGGTAGAACCTTGTGAATGTGTGAACCGAAGACCATGTAGCGGCTTTGCAAACCTGAGCCACTGATACCTGATGGTGGATTGCCCAAGAAGCCCCCACACTCCTGGTAGAGTGTGCCTTCACCCAAAAGGGTGGGACTTTACCTTTCAAACCATAGGCTTGAATGATCAATTGGCAGATCCAATGAGAAATCGTCTCCTTGGATGCCGCCTTCCCCTTCCTAGGCCCCACTGGCAGCACAAATACAGCATCTGACCTCCTGACCTGTGCGGTCGCCTTCAGAAAGGCCCTTACAGCACGAACCGCATTCAAGATATGCAGAGATCTTTCTCTTGCTGACAGAGGCCTAGGAAACAATGAAGGCAGAACTATGTCTTGATTGAAATGAAAGCTAGAAACCACCTTTTGTAAAAAGCATTGATGAGGTCACAACACCACCTTATCATGCAAAGCTATAAATGGTTCTCTGCAAGATAGAGCTGCCAGCTCTGACACCCTTCTCTGGGAGTCCTCCAGAACGGCCCCCCAACCTGAAAGGCAGGCGTCGGTGGTTACAAACTTCCACACCACTGTCCGAAAGGATCTTCCCTTCTCCA
Source organism: Staurois parvus (assembly GCF_062004578.1). Taxonomy (NCBI): domain Eukaryota; kingdom Metazoa; phylum Chordata; class Amphibia; order Anura; family Ranidae; genus Staurois; species Staurois parvus. Next base: position 2,932,743 of record NW_028317945.1, read on the forward strand.
AATTGTAAGTTATCAATCACCAATTCAGGCTCTGCTGCACCTCTGGAGACATACAGTAATCCAGGGCCGGAATCTTTTTGTTCCAAACAGACAGAATGTACCTTTGCAGAGGTCTAGAGTGGAATTGAGAAATGGGGATGTCCTTGAACAAGGACACAATCTTCCCCAGCAACCTCATACAGAGGCAAATTGAAGGATACCTCTTGGCCTTAAAACTGCAAACCTCGTTCCTCAGGGCGTAACGTTTCCCTGGAGGATATAAGTGGGATACACTGGGTATGGTAGATGAACTTTGAATTAACAGAATATTATTTGTATTTATTCATATGCAAGTTTTGCTACAGTATATATATTGCGATATCATTATTCATTTTATTTGTTACTTAAAGATGCACAATAATTAAGTTGAGGACTTTTCAAGATTTACAGCACTAGGTTGTGGTATTAATTTTCACAGTTCATTTATTTTTATATACATTTTTTACATAAATGGTTTAGGCTGAAGAGATGCGCTGCACCATATTTCATTGAATAGACTGCACAAACCATCAGCCAGAGACAAGAAACAGATTATAAATTTCCCTGCATATTGCTGGTGTTACTGCTGTGTTTCACTGCCGAGGGGTGCGGTCTGTCCCTGTGTTGAACATAGATGGGGGTACAGCAGTGTAAAGTTGCAAAAATTGTCTTTCAGACTGCACACCTCCTTCCCCAGAAGGCTTGGTTGGAAGAAGCATGCTGGTAGTCCAGCAGGGACTTTCTCTTATTGTCGTTAAAAGGGAACTGGCCCAGGCCTGAACACACCAAGAGGTATTGACCCTCCCCAGGCACTGAAAAGGGGTTTGGCCCTAGGCCTCTTTTTGGTCATAAAGAGGAAGGGGGGCAAAGATGGACCGCTATGAAGAGGGCAAGGTAGGATGAAAAAAAAAAGTGGGAGGAGGACAGGGTGGAGGACTGCAGACAGAAATCCTGAACTAAGCCTCTCACCACCAGGTTGCAAATGATGCAACTCCACCGAACAGAGGAAACACAATAAATGACCACTTCAGCAAAAGGACTGCCTTTTAAAAAAATGTTTTGGGAATGCAATTCCTGTTACTGTTGTCAGAAGAGCCTCTCTCTCAAGTACTGTGTTGGAAGAGGATTTTGGAAAAAACAACTTTACCAATCTGCAACACAGATTATAGATGAACTCCAGGAAACCCAACATTTAACCCTGGCAGTGAGGTTGTGCACTGCAAAGGGTAACTACTCGTTTCTATCTTGGGGATCTGGAAAAAGATTTACATACCCAATCCTCCAATCCTGAAGGCTGCTCTGCACTGCTAGTTGGTCCCTGAAGTTTTATCTACCCATGCACCAGTGGTCTAAGGTCCTCGAACATCATCAAAACCAATGCAGGGTCCATGGCCCTGCACTATACTTAAGGATGCTGAGGTATAGTCCATTACTGGATCACGGGGGATGGGGGGAGTCATATGCCAGGGTAGTGGAAGATCATGTAAAAGTACAGTTAAGGTGCGGTTACTGTTCCCTGGACTAAAAGAGACCTAAACCCTTTCAATGCAGGCATAGCCCCACTGCAGGGGAGAATTTTTAGGTTTCCCACAGTTGCGCTTTAATGCTTGCAGTATTAAACATTGTGTACATATTAATGTGTATAAAATATAGTGCCATTTTTTTAATAACCTACAGGGTTTTTGTTGATCATCACCTCAGTTTCTTGTAGTCTATGTCCAATCAGGCTCAAGGACTCTCCTAACAGCTGTAGATGGGCTGCCACATCGATTGGCTCTGTATCAGGGACTTTGGCAGGTGAAGAAGAGAAAGACAGACTGCTACTTGAGGACTTCTTATGGGGTGAGGAGAGGCCTGAGGAAGAAGGTGAACCTACAGAACAAGCACACACAAATGATCGGAATAGAACAAGAATGACTAAACCTTATAGATCCAGAGCCAAACAAATAAAACAATTGTCCAGTGATAAAATGATTAAACAATCAGTGTTTGATGTTTTCAAGGAAAGCTATGCATAAAAAAAATGCTAGATGTAATGCTGAACTAATGTCTTCAGTTCTTTGTGAGGCACAGAAAAACTATGGAAATAAGGTCTGACATCACTGACTGCACAGCTGTTCTAGGTTGGTGAATTGAAGTGTCGGCAGTCACTGGATCAAAATAGCAACCAAGCAACTATGTTGAAAGGGAAGTGGGAAGTAAAGGAGTGGCTGAGCAATGTTTTTTTTATATTAAATGATACTTATGTGCATCTTCCTAGAAGTGGGAAAACCAAACATCTATAAGCACTTTTTTAATACCTTTGCTCTTTGAAGTGGACTCTGTTGGGCTAGACTTTCGTTTGACAGTAGTCGCCTCTGCTTTGTTTTGCTTGTGCTGAAGATACTGAGCCTTCTGTTTCCAGACCTGCAGCCACGATGAATGGAGCTTAGCATTCAGTATATAGACAAACCACAATTAACATACAAGTTTGGAACAGGCAGAGCTTCCTTCTTTTACAGTTTTAACTTACAAGTTTATCCTTCTCTGGCAGTTGTTTCCACACTTCAGCCAACTTCTTACTAAGTTCTCCAAAGTCTGGCAGTAGATTAAAATGAACGAATAAGACAGGATTAATGATGGACTAGAACATATGCATTATCTATTTCAGTGAAATTGGAGAGAAAAAAAAAAAAGGATCCTCTCCGTAGCAAAATTAGACCATAGCAATAAAGGCTCATAAAGAGGGATTTCCAGCATTAAAATCCAGAGACAAAACCATACCCCCACTATTCACTATCCCAAACATTGTGCAATTTCCATTACATATAACTCTACAACTGTGAAAGCAGAAGCTGCCAAGTCTTGCAATTGTTGTCTAAAAAATGTTTCTTTATTTAGCTCTGGTCAAACAAATAAACTCTGGCACATATTCTAGGCACATATTCCCCTTAAAGCAGCTAGTAATGCTTCTATAAACCTGCTACAGGAGTTTTTATTATACCAAACACACACCTCTCCCAACACACAGCTCTGCTGGTAAAAAAAAAAAAAATACTTTCTGGTGCAGCTTCCTGCTCACTGGATAGAGCTGATGAAGCTGATTTAATACTCAGTGAGTGATATGATAAGAGAGAGAGGCAACAAAGAAAATCTGCATTGCTGAACCAGGAATTAAGTATCCCCTGAATAGCTGTGAAGTAAAGTAGAGGTGTGTAAATCAAAAGATCAGCAGAACAGAAATACACTTTATTCGCAGGTAAATTAACAAATATACTGTACTTTTTCTGACTTTTAATCACCAGCATTATACTCCGTAAAGCATGAGGAGGGTAAAAGGGAAGAAAACCTGGTGGCCATCTTCTATGAAAGCACAGAATCTACTGTCCTCAATTTTAGCTTGAAAGTATTTCTGACACAGACATGAATTAGGCATCTGTGCCGTCTACAGCAGCTATGCACCTCTGAAAGTAAGGGGCACAGCTCAATTTCATAACCCTTTGCCATTAAGTTGCAGAGGGTATATGACTAGGTCTTGATATTATATACAAGAGAGAGAAGTGAAAAAACTGATGTGCCTACATCCTTTTTCTATACTGTATATATGCCCTTTTGTTACTATACAGATGAGCCAGCCAAATGCTGCTGCAAAACTAATGATACAATTAAATAAGGAAGTTTTTTTTTTTTGTTTGGCCTTGCCGATAAGGCCTGGTTCACACTAGTGCAATGCGATTTTGATATGATTTCCAATGTGGTCTTGTAGTGCAACTTGGGGCATATTTGATGCTTTTACTACAGCGACTCATTGGTTGTTAAGGAGCTGACACCCTTACAACCAGTGACTCAACCATGCTATGCCCATTAGGCATACTGTATGCATATGTCATGTCTTCATTAGACATATCTTATGTGAAAACTATATGCATCCACGGAAGATCTGTGGTTAGTTCTCCCAGATGTTTGGAACAACCTACCTGCTGAGTTCCTTCAAAAACTCTGCACAAGCACGGTATGTACCTAGAAGAATTGATGCTGGTTTGAAGCCAAAGGGTAGTTGCACCAAATATTGATTTGATTTCCATTTCTCTTCTGTTAATTTACTTTCCATTTTGGTAATTGACAAAAATAATCTATTAACACTTCTATTTCTGTCAGCATTACTTCACAACTGTCCATAATGTTTGCACAGTACTGTATATATTAACCAAATATTTACATATTTTGGGTGTTAGCAGGATGGCAGCATGTACTGCAAATCAAGTTTTGTAGAAAGAGCACTATATCTTTATTTGGCTGGACTGCATCCTCTCAGTCCTTTCTGAGCAAACACAGAGAAAAGCAGCCACAGATAATCTGCGGTGAAACGTTTGGTGTATACAGGATTTGTACAGCAACAGGTAAATGCTTCTTACCAATTCCTGGATGTTCTGCTATAATGCTGCCTCGATACTCTTTAGAGAACACTTGATACGCAGACATATTTTTCTTCTTGGGCTGATTACACATATATGGAACAAAAATATATATATTTTGTCAGCAGGGTTTAGAAATGACAATACTGTATGGCAACATTGAAGCTGCCATTACATACTTCTTTTAAAATTGCTAGTTGTCTGGTTGTAGACTTGCATATAAAATATGCCTAGATATTTGAGTAATAAAACTAAAAAATGTTGGTGCCCAAAAGGTGCCTATTACACTTGTTTACTGTAAGTTTTAACGTGATACTAAACCCAGGACCCTGCATCATTATACCTGGTCTCCCAGAGCACACACAAAATGGAAATGTAATTATTTTGGTAAATATAAACTGCTAAATACCTTTTCTCATCAGCAGCTAGAGCAGTCTTGTGGCTTCAGCAGAGAACTGGTAAAAGCTTGTAGGGGGAGATTTCTTTCTGCTCTAGGAGGATGTGAAACCTCTGACCTCTGTCTGGACAGTGCTGATTGGCCCTGTGCTGATCACATGCACCCTCCCAAGAAAAAAAAAAAAACCTCTCTAGCATTACACACCAAAATGAGCATGTACATATGACCACGGGTTCAGTGTTTATCAGGTGGTCATTTCAACAAGAGGAGGGGGCAGAGAAGACAGGATCAAACAACCTTTTTATTCAATGCAGAGGTTTAACCCCTTAGGTTCCACAGTGAGTATAACAAGCATGCTTTACTGCATATACAGACTGATTGTGGGTTTAGTAACACTTTAATAATGGGCTCACTTTGCAGGCAAAATTAAGAAGATTTCAGAAGCAAAATTTAAAATACTTGGGTAGTCCACAGTGGTCCTACTCAGATAACTAAGCAGTGGAGGGTGATATGTTAGTTTCGGTCAGGAGGCTTAGGCAAAGAACAAGTTTAGTTTATATGAAAGTAAGCTTTTCCTTTATTTGTTAAATAAAAAAGTGGGTTCCAGAGTGGTATTGAAGTCAATTTAATAAAAACCACTAATGGGCAGGGTTTTTATAACAGAAGTCATCTCTTCTTTCAGAAATGTCTCTCCTGGCCTGTAAGCAGTAATGTAATATGAACCATACATATGTAGCTCAGATTACATTTACAGCACCCTAGTTGTGCTGTGGTGATGTCACTCCCATGTGCATGCATGGGAGTGACATCGCCGCGGCCTGGCCATTCAGGCAGCTGAAGAGACAGAACCCGGTAGGAAAGCCAGGTGTTGATGGAAGTACTGCTGACATAGCTTGCACATTATGGCATAACACTGCAGTTATTTTTTACATTTTTGTTTTTAGCATTCAATGCTACTTTAAGCACATCTCTCACTTGAACAACCTTCAAAATAAAACATCAAATGAAGAAATTCCCAATACAAATAAATGTAGCAATCAACAGTACCTCTAAATGAAACATAAGTTAAATCTATAATTCCCAAAAATATACAACACTGTATTACTATAATGTTAACCAATATAATCAATTTTATTAGTGAAAGAATCATAAAAATCAATTTAAAAAGCACTAACTGGATTGTTTATGGAATCTGGCATGAGCCCACACCCTCCAAAGAGCAAAGCTCCTGGGTCAACACCCTCCCCTTCATTCTCCTCTACCCTACTTTAGTACCTGTTTTCCTACCTTAACCACTTTAAGACCAGGCCTATTCGGACTCTCCTAAATGTAAAAATCTGTATTTTGTGCTAGAAAATTACTTAGAACTCCCAAACAATTTATCTATCTATCTATCTATCTATCTATCTATCTATCTATACACACACACACACATATATATATATATATATATATATATATATATATATATATATATATACACACACACACACACACACACCCACACACACGCACGTGAAACTCGAAAAATTAAAATATTGTGCAAAAATTAATTTGTTTCAGTAATGCAACTTAAAAGGTGAAACTAATATATGAGATAGACTCATTACATGCAAAGCAAGATAGTTCAAGCCATGATTTGTCATAATTGTGATGATTATGGCTTACAGCTCATGAAAACCCAAAATCCACAATCTCAGAAAATTAGAATATTACATGCAGTCAATAAAACAAGGATTGTACATAGAACAATATCGGACCTCTGAAAAGTATAAGCATGCATATGTAGTCAGTACTTGGTTTGGGCCCCTTTTGCAGCAATTACTGCCTCAATGCAGCATGGCATGGAAGCTATCAGCCTGTGGCACTGCTGAGGTGTTATGGAAGACCAGGATGCTTCAATAGTGGCCTTCAGCTCTTCTGCATTGTTCGGTCTCATATCTCTCATCTTTCTCTTGGCAATGCCCCATAGATTCTCTATGGGGTTCAGGTCAGGCGAGTTTGCTGGCCAATAAAGCATAGTAATCCCTCGGTCAATGAACCAGGTTTTGGTGCTTTTGGCAATGTGGGCAGGTGCCAAGTCCTGCTGGAAAATTAAGTCAGCATCCCCATAAAGCTCATCTGCGGAAGGAAGCATGAAGTGCTCCAAAATCTCCTGGTAAACGGCTGCGTTGACCCTGGACTTAATGAAGCACAGTGGACCAGCACCAGCAGATGACATGGCTCCCCAAATCAACACAGACTGTGGAAACTTCACACTGGACTTTAAGCATCTTGCAGTGTGTGCCTCTCCATTCTTCCTCCATACTCTGGGTCCTTGGTTTCCAAATGAGATGCAAACGTTGCTCTCATCAGAAAAGAGGACTTTGGACCACTGAGCAACAGGCCAGGTCTGTTTTTCTTTAGCCCAGGTAAGTCGCTTCTGACGTTGATTGCTGCTCAGGAGTGGCTTGACAAGAGGAATACGACATTTGAAGCACATGTCCAGGATCCGTCTGTGTGTGGTGGCTCTTGATGCACTGACTCCAGCCTCAGTCCACTCCTTGTGAAAGCCCCCCAACACTTTTGAATGGCCTTTTCCTGACAATCCTCTCCAGGCTACGGCTGCTGCTGCTTGTGCACCTTTTTCTTCCACACTTTTTCCTTCCACATAACTTTCTATTAATGTGCTTTGATACAGCACTTTGGGAACATCCAACTTCTTTTGCAATTACCTTTTGAGGCTTTCCCTCCTTATGGAGGGTGTTAATGATTGTTTTCTGCACAACTGTTAGGTCAGCAGTCTTTCCCATGATTGTGATTCCTACTGAACCAGACTGAGAGACCATTTAAAGGCTCAGGAACCCTTTGCAGGTGTTATGGGTTAATTAGCCGATTAGAGTGGGACACTTTGAGCCTAGAATATCACACCTTTTCACAATATTCTAATTTTCTGAGATTGTGGATTTGGGGTTTTCATGAGCTGTAAGCCATAATCGTCACAATTATGACAAATCACGGCTTGCACTATCTTGCTTTGCATGTAATGAGTCTCATATATTAGTTTCACCTTTTAAGTTGAATTACTGAAATAAATTAACTTTTGCACGATATTCTAATTTTTTGAGTTTCACCTGTATACACACACACGTCCATATATATATATTTGGACACAGGCACAATTTTCATACTTTTGGCTCTGTATTCTACCACAATAAATTAAAATGAAACAAGCCAAATGAATTTGAAGTGCAGACTTTCAACTTTAATTCAAGGGGTTGGACATAAATATCAAGTACAAATTTTAAAAACTGCAACCAATTTTATACACAGTCCCTCCATTTTCAGGGGCTCAAATGTAATTGGACAAATGAATATAATCATAAATAAAATGTTCATTTTTAATATTTTGTTGAGAATGCTTTACTGGCAATGACTGCCTGAAGTTTGGAACCCATGGACATTACCAAAGACTGGGTTTCCTCCTTTCTGATGCTTTGCCAGGCTCTAACTGCAGCTGTCTTCAGTTATTCTTTGCTTGTTTCTGCCTTTAGTTTTGCCTTTCAGCAAGTGAAATGCATGCTCAATTGGGTTGAGATCAGGTGATTGACTCAGCCATTGCAGAATATTCCACGTCTTTCCCTTCAAAAGCTCCTGGATTGCTTTTGCAGTGTGTTTTGGATCATTGACCATTTGCACGGTGAAGCGCCGCCATTATATCTCTAAACACTGCACAATTATTCCGGCTGCTTCTGTCACATCATCAATAAACACTAATGACCCAGTGCCACTGAAAGTCATGCATACCCATGCGATCACACTGCCACCATGTTTTACAGATGACATTGTGTGCTTTGGATCATGAGCTGTTCCAAGCCTTATCCACACTTTATTTCTGTCATTCTGGTACAGATTAATCTTAGATTCATCCGTACAAAGAATGCTTTTCCGGAACTGGTCTAGCTTTTTTAGATTTTTTTCGTCAAAGTCTAATCTGGATTTTCTATTCTTCAGGCTTATGAATGGTTTGCATCTTGTGGTGAACCCTCTGTATTTGCTCTTGTGAAGTCTTCTCATGATTGTAGACTTTGACAATGATATGCCCACCTCCTGAAGAGCGTCCTTCACTTGTCTGGATGTTGTGAATGGGTTTTCCGTTACCATAAAGAGGATCCTGCGATCATCCACCACTGTTGTGTTCCATGAGCGTCCATGCATTTTTATGTTGCAGAGCTCACCAGTGCGTTGTTTCCTCAGAATGTACCAAACTGTTGATTTGGCCACTCCTAATGTTGCTGCTATCTCTCTGATGGATTCACTTGCATGGACAGCTCCTTTGAACGCATGATTTAGGTTCACAGCAATAGATTTCAAATGCAAATACCACACTTCAACTCCAGACCTTTTACCTGCTTAATTGATGAAGAAATAATGAAGGAGTAGCCCACACCTGGCTATGAAACAGCTTTTGATTCATTTGTCCAATTACTTTTGGTCCCTTGAAAAAGGGGGGGATGGCTACTCTTAAGAGCTGTAATTCCTAGACCCTTCCTTTAGTTCGGATGTACATACCCTCAAATTAAACCAGAGAGTGTGAACTTTCATCCCATATCCATTATATAACTATAGCTTGAATATGTTTTGGTAAATACCTGGAAGAAAAAAAAAAAATTGTGCCTGTGTCGAAATATACCGTATTTTTCGCTCCATAAGACGCACCTGACCATAAGACGCACCTAGGTTTTAGAGGCAGAAAACAGGGAAAAAAAATTCTGAACTAATGGACTGCAGACATAGTACAGGAGATGACCAGAGACTGCAGACACAGTACAGGAGATGACCAGAGACTGCAGACACAGTACAGGAGATGACCAGAGACTGCAGACACAGTACAGGGGATGACCAGAGACTGCAGACACAGCACAGGGGATGACCAGAGACTGCAGACACAGCACAGGGGATGACCAGAGACTGCAGACACAGCACAGGGGATGACCAGAGACTGCAGACACAGCACAGGGGATGACCAGAGACTGCAGACACAGCACAGGAGATGACCAGAGACTGCAGACACAGTACAGGAGATGACCAGAGACTGCAGACACAGTACAGGGGATGACCAGAGACTGCAGACACAGCACAGGGGATGACCAGAGACTGCGGACAGCACAGGGGATGACCAGAGACTGCGGACAGCACAGGGGATGACCAGAGACTGCGGACAGCACAGGGGATGACCAGAGACTGCAGACAGCACAGGGGATGACCAGAGACTGCAGACAGCACAGGGGATGACCAGAGACTGCAGACAGCACAGGGGATGACCAGAGACTGCGGACAGCACAGGGGATGACCAGAGACTGCGGACAGCACAGGGGATGACCAGAGACTGCGGACAGCACAGGGGATGACCAGAGACTGCGGACAGCACAGGGGATGACCAGAGACTGCGGACAGCACAGGGGATGACCAGAGACTGCGGACAGCACAGGGGATGACCAGAGACTGCGGACAGCACAGGGGATGACCAGAGACTGCGGACACAGTACAGGAGATGACCAGAGACTGCGGACACAGTACAGGAGATGACCAGAGACTGCGGACACTGGTCATCTCCTGTACTGTCCGCAGTCTCTGGTCATCCCTGTGCTGTCCGCAGTCTCTGGTCATCTCCTGTACTGTGTCCGCAGTCTCTGGTCATCCCTGTACTGTGTCCGCAGTCTCTGGTCATCCCTGTACTGTGTCCGCAGTCTCTGGTCATCCCTGTACTGTGTCCGCAGTCTCTGGTCATCCCTGTACTGTGTCCGCAGTCTCTGGTCATCTCCTGTACTGTGTCCGCAGTCTCTGGTCATCTCCTGTACTGTGTCCGCAGTCTCTGGTCATCTCCTGTACTGTGTCCGCAGTCTCTGGTCATCCCTGTACTGTGTCCGCAGTCTCTGGTCATCCCTGTACTGTGTCCGCAGTCTCTGGTCATCCCTGTACTGTGTCCGCAGTCTCTGGTCATCCCTGTACTGTGTCCGCAGTCTCTGGTCATCCCTGTACTGTGTCCGCAGTCTCTGGTCATCCCTGTACTGTGTCCGCAGTCTCTGGTCATCCCTGTACTGTGTCCGCAGTCTCTGATCATCCCTGTACTGTGTCCGCAGTCTCTGGTCACCCCTGTACTGTGTCCGCAGTCTCTGGTCACCCCTGTACTGTGTCCGCAGTCTCTGGTCACCCCTGTACTGTGTCCGCAGTCTCTGGTCACCCCTGTACTGTGTCCGCAGTCTCTGGTCACCCCTGTACTGTGTCCGCAGTCTCTGGTCATCCCTGTACTGTGTCCGCAGTCTCTGGTCATCCCTGTACTGTGTCCGCAGTCTCTGGTCATCCCTGTACTGTGTCCGCAGTCTCTGGTCATCCCTGTACTGTGTCCGCAGTCTCTGGTCATCCCTGTACTGTGTCCGCAGTCTCTGGTCATCCCTGTACTGTGTCCGCAGTCTCTGGTCATCCCTGTACTGTGTCCGCAGTCTCTGGTCATCCCTGTACTGTGTCCGCAGTCTCTGGTCATCCCTGTACTGTGTCCGCAGTCTCTGGTCATCCCTGTACTGTGTCCGCAGTCTCTGGTCATCCCTGTACTGTGTCCGCAGTCTCTGGTCATCTCCTGTACTTTCCGCAGTCACTGGTCATCCCTGTACTGTGTCCGCAGTCACTGGTCATCCCTGTACTGTGTCCGCAGTCTCTGGTCATCCCTGTACTGTGTCCGCAGTCTCTGGTCATCTCCTGTACTGTGTCCGCAGTCTCTGGTCATCTCCTGTACTGTGTCCGCAGTCTCTGGTCATCTCCTGTACTGTGTCCGCAGTCTCTGGTCATCCCCTGTACTGTGTCCGCAGTCTCTGGTCATCCCTGTACTGTGTCCGCAGTCTCTGGTCATCCCTGTACTGTGTCCGCAGTCTCTGGTCATCCCTGTACTGTGTCCGCAGTCTCTGGTCATCCCTGTACTGTGTCCGCAGTCTCTGGTCATCCCTGTACTGTGTCCGCAGTCTCTGGTCATCCCTGTACTGTGTCCGCAGTCTCTGGTCATCCCTGTACTGTGTCCGCAGTCTCTGGTCATCCCTGTACTGTGTCCGCAGTCTCTGGTCATCCCTGTACTGTGTCCGCAGTCTCTGGTCATCCCTGTACTGTGTCCGCAGTCTCTGGTCATCCCTGTGCTGTCCGCAGTCTCTGGTCATCCCTGTACTGTGTCCGCAGTCTCTGGTCATCCCTGTACTGTCCGCAGTCTCTGGTCATCCCTGTACTGTCCGCAGTCTCTGGTCATCCCTGTACTATGTCCGCAGTCTCTGGTCATCCCTGTACTATGTCCGCAGTCTCTGGTCATCCCTGTACTATGTCCGCAGTCTCTGGTCATCCCTGTACTATGTCCGCAGTCTCTGGTCATCCCTGTACTGTCCGCAGTCTCTGGTCATCTCCTGTACTTTCCGCAGTCTCTGGTCATCCCTGTACTGTCCGCAGTCACTGGTCATCCCTGTACTGTGTCCGCAGTCTCTGGTCATCTCCTGTACTGTGTCCGCAGTCTCTGGTCATCCCTGTACTGTCCGCAGTCTCTGGTCATCCCTGTACTGTGTCCGCAGTCTCTGGTCATCCCTGTACTGTGTCCGCAGTCTCTGGTCATCCCTGTACTGTGTCCGCAGTCTCTGGTCATCCCTGTACTGTGTCCGCAGTCTCTGGTCATCCCTGTACTTTCCGCAGTCTCTGGTCATCCCTGTACTTTCCGCAGTCTCTGGTCATCCCTGTACTTTCCGCAGTCTCTGGTCATCTCCTGTACTGTCCGCAGTCTCTGGTCATCTCCTGTACTGTGTCCGCAGTCTCTGGTCATCTCCTGTACTGTGTCCGCAGTCTCTGGTCATCTCCTGTACTGTGTCCGCAGTCTCTGGTCATCTCCTGTACTGTGTCCGCAGTCTCTGGTCATCTTTTGTACTGTGTCCGCAGTCTCTGGTCATCTCCTGTACTGTCCGCAGTCTCTGGTCATCTCCTGTACTGTCCGCAGTCTCTGGTCCTCTCCTGTACTGTCCGCAGTCTCTGGTCATCTCCTGTACTGTCCGCAGTCTCTGGTCATCTCCTGTACTGTGTCCGCAGTCTCTGGTCATCCCTGTACTGTCCGCAGTCTCTGGTCATCCCTGTACTGTCCGCAGTCTCTGGTCATCTCCTGTACTGTGTCCGCAGTCTCTGGTCATCCCTGTACTGTGTCCGCAGTCTCTGGTCATCCCTGTACTGTGTCCGCAGTCTCTGGTCATCCCTGTACTGTCCGCAGTCTCTGGTCATCCCTGTACTGTTAATTAGTTTGCACTACTGTACGAGTTGTTTTTTCTAAACCAAAAGCTCGATATTCAGGTTTCATTGCAGTGTTGGCACTTTGAAAGAAATAAGTTGGTTTTGGGTTGCAGTTTGGGCACTCGGGCTCAAAAAGGTTCGCCATCACTGCCCTAGAGATTAAAATGGTGGGTGTTGCAATTTTTTATGTCACACACTATTTGCACAGCAGTTTTTCAAATGCAATTTTTTTTTAAAAACAAAATACACTTTAATGAATTTGAATGCACAAAACACAATCTTATACCCAATTGTTTTGCAAAATATAAAAGATGATGTTATGCTGAGTAAAGAGATACCCAACATGTCACGCTTTAAAATTACGCACGTTCATGGAATGGCAACAAACTATGATACTTAAAAATCCCCATAGACCATGCCTTAAAAGCATTTACAGGTTACTAGTTTAGAATTAGACAGCAGGTCTTTTGCTAGAATTATTGCTCTTGCTCTGATGTTCGCTGCAATTCCTCACGTGTGATACAATCATCGTTTACGTATGAGTGCAGGACCGACGTATGTTCAACTTTGCCCACTAGCACGGTAGGAACTTTAAAAAAATTATTGTGATTATTAATTATATTTGAATTTTTTTATATCTTTTTACACTGCCTTTAAACTTTTTTTTTTTTTTAGCACTTTTATTGCTAACATAAGGGATGAACAACATTCATTGTGATAGCATGCTCAGTAACAGGTCCTCTTTACGGAGATCTGGGATCTATTAAACCCCAGATCTCTCCTCTGCCCTTAAAACCATCTGATCAAACTGAGACCGATTTGAACAGATGCTTTCCCAAGCCAAAAATGGCTTGTTAACATGCTGGAGAAACCAGAAGTGACAAAATGCTCATCATTTCCAGTCTTTTATACCATAGAGACATATAAAAGATCTGGTCCCCGATCAATGGTAAGCCGGCAGAACTGCTAGCTTCAGCCCTGCGCTCCACTGTTGGATGAGAGAGGCTAGCGAGGCACTGGAGGGTGCAGGAGGTGGGGGCCCCTTTCATTACCTGTAAAAGCAATTAGCCACTAGGATTGCTTTTATATGAAAGAGCAAACAATATCGGGATGATGCCTGCAACTGCAAGCATCATCCCGGTATACCCATTTCAACCTCACGATGCAACGGTATGTCACAAGGGCTGAAGTGGGTAACTTCCCCTTACCTGGGTAAAAACCTTTTAAAATACCACCTTCAGGAATCAATATATGTTTTCTCACGCATGTCCTAAAACAATACCACCACCATTTAGAATAAATCTTGAGGCGCTCCTCCTTAGGCAACATTTACACTAGATGGTCCACAAGCACCTTGCAGAGATTAAGATGGGTTATATAATCTATTGGGGAGGATCAGCCACATGAATAATGTCTGCTTATGACATTGGACTAGACCAGCGGTCTCCAAACTCAGCCCGGGGCCAGATGTGGCCCTTTGCTTGCCCTTATCTGGCCCTTGGAGCACTATTTCACCAACTGACACCAATGATGGGGCACCATTTCTATTACTGACACCATCAATGGGGCAATATTAATTTCATTGATATCAACAATGGAGCACTATTTCCCTCCCCTCAAAACCACTGATACTGGGGCATTTTCTACTCCCAATGGCCATATTCCAGCCCCCCTAAAACCTGAAGGACAATAAACTGACCCCTTGCTTGGAAAGTTTGGAGACCCCTGGACTAGACAATCTACCTGAACGGATCCAAAGGAAATTGATGCTCCAAACCTCTTCCCACCCCCATAGTTTGAGTACCCCTCTCACTCTCATTACCTCTTCTATGCTTACGAATCGGTTTTGTTGTAATTGTCTAATCTGTGTTTCTGTTAACTTTTCTTGTGTCACTCATGTGAACTGTACCATTACAGTTGTTGGTTAACCTACATTTTTTTGTTTTATAATGGAAAAAAAAAAAAAACGCAAACTGGGCCCATCTGGTCAACAGGGCAATCATATAAATATACAAAAATATGCTACAGAAGCTGAGGGTAAAGGTGATGGACTGGCCAAGCATGTCTCCAGACCTAAACCCTATTGAGCACCTGTGGGGCATCCTTAAACAGAAGGTGGAGGAGAGCAAGGTCTTTAACATCCACCAGCTCCGTGATGTCGTAATGGAGGAGTGGAAGAGAACTCCAGTGGCAACCTGTGAAGCTCTGGTGAACGCCATGCCCAAGGGGTTAAGGCAGTGCTGGAAAATAATGGTGGCCACACAAAATATTGAGACTTTGGGCCCAATTTGGACATTTTCACAAAAGGGATGTACTCACTTTTGTTGCCAGCAGTTTAGACATTAATGGCTGTGTGTTGAGTTATTTTGAGGGGACAACAAATTTACACTGTTATACACGCTGTACAGTCACTACTTTAATTTGTAGCAAAGTGTCATTTCTTCAGTGTTGTCACATGAAAAGATATAATAAAATATTTACAAAAATATGAGGGGTGTACTCACTTCTGTGAGATACTGTAAAATTTATATATATATATATATATATATATATATTTTATTATACACACACAATATTGCCAAAAGTATTGGGACGCCTGCCTTTGCACGCATATGAAGTTTAATGGCATCCCAGTCCGTAGGGGGTCAAAACTGAGTTGGCCCACGCTTTGCAGTTATAACTTTTCTGGGAAGGATGTCACACATTAGTCAGGCACTGATGTCAGACGAGAAGGCCTGGCTCGCTGTCTCTGCTCCAATTCATCCCAAAGATGTTCTATCGGGTTGAGGTCAGGGCTCGGTGCAGGCCACCCCAAACTCACTCATCCATATATCTTTATGGACCTTGCTTTGTGAAATGGTGTACAGTAATGTTTGAACATGAAAGGGCCATCCCCAAACTGTTCCCACAAAATTGGGAGCATGAAATTATCCAAAATGTCTTGGTAAACTGAAACCTCAAGAGTCACACACACACTAAAATAAGTATTGGATACGTCACCATTTTTCTCAGTCAATATATTTCTAAACATGCTATTGAAACTTTCACCACATGTCAGTAATAACCAATGCAATCCATACATACAAAAAAACCCAAAAAAACACAAACATTCAAAAATGTAATTATGCGTAACAAAATGGAATGGCAGAGGGAAAACGTACTGAACACATGAAGAAAGGGAGGTGCAAAAAGGCATGGAAAGCCAAGACAACAGCTGAAATCTATCAGTAGTTAGAAAGCAATCCTTCCCCTTGTCAGTGCAAATTAATATCAGCTGGTTCAGTTAAAACTGATGGCCTATAAAAAGGTGTCTCATTACGAAGGTGTCCAACAATAAACATCTCATGATGGGTAAAAGCAAAGAACTCTCGCGAGACCTTCGCAACCTTATTGTTGCAAAACATACTGATGGAATTGGTTTCAGGATTTAAAAACTTCTGAATGTTCCAGTGAATACTGTTGGGCCATAATCCAGAAGTAAAAAGAACATAATTTCACCATAAACCGGCCCAGACCAGGTGCTCTTCACAAGAGTGAAAAGAATTATAGAAGAGTTACCCAAGAGCAAAGGACCACATGTGGAAAGTTTTAGAAACACCTGGAATTAGCAGGTACAATTATCGTATTTTTCGCTCCATTAGACGCACTTTTTTTCCCTCAAAAAAAGGGGGAATAATGTCAGTGCATCTTATGGAGCGAATGTAAAGCGGCCGCCACCATGTCAGAATATCAGGCCGGCCGCTCAGCTCTTCTCTCCTGCAGGACCTTACCTGTTCCTCTCTCCAGCGCTGCAGTCTTCCGCGGCGGCTTCTGTGACAGCCGGGTGCCCACTGCGCATGCGTGAGAAGCGCTGAGCTTTGTGAATGGTCCGGTGTCTTCTGGGATACATGACAGGTCCCAGAAGGCTCCAGGTCATTTACAAAACACAGAGCTTCTCGCGCATGTGCAGTGGGCACCCGGCCGTCATAGAACCCGCCGCGGGAAGAAGGAAGGACAACTCCGCGGAAGTGGTACCTGTCAAATTCAGGTACCCGTTCCCCCTCCCTCCCCAAAGGTCCGCAGCCTCTGGTCATCCCCTGTACTGGGTCCGCAGTCTCTGGTCATCCCCTGTACTGGGTCCGCAGTCTCTGGTCATCCCCTGTACTGGGTCCGCAGTCTCTGGTCATCCCCTGTACTGGGTCCGCAGTCTCTGGTCATCCCCTGTACTGGGTCCGCAGTCTCTGGTCATCCCCTGTACTGGGTCCGCAGTCTCTGGTCATCCCCTGTACTGGGTCCGCAGTCTCTGGTCATCCCCCGTACTGGGTCTGCAGTCTCTGGTAATCCCCTGTACTGGGTCCGCAGTCTCTGGTCATCCCCTGTACTGGGTCTGCAGTCCATTGGTTCAAAATATTTTTCTTTTCCCCCCAGCCCGTGCCCCAACCTCTCCATCATGACCAACAATGCCACCATCACCCCCACCCCGCACGTCAGAGTACTAGGTGTCATTCTAGACTCCAATCGCTGTCAAATTCATGCAGACTCCACCTCCGCAACATCTCCAAAATACGCACGTTCCTAACTCCAGAAACCACAAAGCAACTCATTCACTCCCTTATCATATCACGACTTGACTACTGCAACTCCCTTCTCGACGGCCTACCCCAACACGGGCTATCCCCGCTTCAGTCTATCCTGAATTCTGCGGCCAGACTAATCCACCTTACCAACAGCTCCGTATCCGCCACCCCCCTCTGCCAATCCCTCCACTGGCTTCCGATTGCCCAAAAGCATAAAATTCAAAATACTAACACTGATGTACAAAGCTGTTCATAACACTGCCCCAAACTACATCACCGACCTGATATCCATCTACCACCCAAAACGCACTCTCCGCTCCTCACAAGACCTCCTACTCTCCAGTTCCTTGGTCTCCTCCTCCCATTCCCTCCTCCAGGACTTCTCCAGGGCTTCTCCCATCCTCTGGAACTCACTACCCCAATCCATCAGACTGTCACCGACCCTCCTCACCCTGAAAACCCATCTTTTCAGAGAAGCCTACCCTGCCCTCACCTAACTGCTGATCTCCTCCGCTCTCCCCACCACTCCATCCCCCACAGCTATTTCCTCCTGTACCACTCTCCTCTCCCTCCTAGATTGTAACCTCCAAGGAGCGGGGCCCTCAAACCCCTCGTGTATTTTATTGTATTGTTACTGTACGGTCTCATGTATTGTCTCCTATTGTAATGTACAGCGCTGAGCAAACTGTTGGCGCTATATAAATACTGTGTAATAATAATAATAATGCACTCAACTGCCATGGCCTATATGCACACTTACCATGCAAGACTCCATTGCTGAAGAAAAAGCATGTTGTTTAACGTTTGCTGCACAACATTTAGACAAGCCTGTGAATAACTGGGAGAATATAGTCTGGTCAGATGAGACCAAAATTGAACTCTTTGGATGTCACAATACACACTATGTTTGGAGGTCAAATGGCACTACACATCACCCCAAAAACAGGTAGGAACATCATGGTGTGGGGCTGTTTTTCAGCATACAGTACTGACAAAATTAATTTCATTGAAGGAAGGAAGAATGGAAAAAGGTACCAAGACACTGCTAATAAAAATCTGCTGCCCTGCTCAACAAGGATGAAGATGAAACTAGGGTGGGCATTTCAGCAAGACAATGATCCCAAAACACAAAGCAAAGGAAACTCTCAAATGGTTACACACACACACACACACACACACACACACTTAAATAAGCTGTGGTCGCTGAGGAGAGCAAACTAGTAACAGTGTCTCATTCACCCCTGGTTCACATTAGTGCGGGCAGTGCGGCCCACATTTGCACAGGCATGGCAGCCCATTGATTGAAATGGGCTGCTGTGCCCACATTTCACACAAGGAAAAGGTGCATGCTTCTTTTCCAAAACACATCCACACAGAAACCACATGGTCTTTTTGACTATGCGGTTCCTGCACCCGCGATTGCACAGAATGAATGGCACCCCCATGTGTCTTGTAAGAGAAACGCGATACGGCAGTGGGTGGTTTGTGGATCCAGTCCAGTGAGTTATAGATTTAACTTTACCTATAAAGATGAATAAAATACAGACATGGCAAATAATATAGCTTGTTTTACAAGTAATCCATTTTTATTTATAGCTAGCCTTCATAATAAAAAATGTACATGAATAATTAATAACTTTTTAACTAAACCTATTCCTCAAAATGTGAAAATAATCCAATCTGCAAACACCCAGAAAATGTTGTACACTAGTTAAAACAGAACTAAAAACTCTCAATCAGCATTAACTATTTTTAGGCCTTAAGCTACTAGTCTTAGTAAATAGATATGAAGGTACGTTATTTTTTTACATTTCAGTTACTTCCTGGTTTCTGGCCTAGGCTAAAGTGATGTCACACATCTAGGAGACTTTGGGCAATATTTTGGGGTTTTTTTTTTAATCTGGAGGAGGTGAGCAGGGACCTTTTCAGCTGAGCACACCCTCCTGTCTGCATGCCTGAGCTAAGGACAGATGGATTCCAGGAAGTAAATGATAGATCATTTGCCCTTACTCAAGAAGGCTGCAGCTAGAATTGCTAGGGAGAGTTTTTCAAAGTGATATCTTAACAAAATAAAGCATGGAGACATGGATGGGTGAGTTTGCTTTGAATACTAAAAAATAAGTTAAATAGCTATTTCAGTTTGTGGTGCTCATATACAGTTAAGACCCGCTTTAACAAAAGAGAAATTACTAAAAATGGATTTGTAGCTTTGGATGTCCACACAAAAGGCCCAATGACGAATGGCAACAATCAGGTGATTCAAAGATAGTGATTTTCATGGTTTACCTTTTCTGACTCTTCTTTCTTCTTTTTCTTGTCTGTTGTTCCCTCAGGATGAGGCAAGACAACGGGTGTTGGCAGAAGTACCGTGGCTGGTGGACTTGGTAATGGTGGAGGAGAGGATGTTGCAGGTGTAGAATTTGGTGATGAGGGGAGCACAGAAGATGCCACAGGTTTTGGGCTTTCTAATCCATGCTCCCTCTTGCTCTTGCTGTGTTTCCTATGTTTGTCCTCTTTGTGCTTATCCTTTTTCTTTTTACTCTTTTTTGATTTCTTTTTCTTCTTCATTTCCCGAATGGAATCGTCAATTACAAGTTCTCCACCCTCAATTTCCCCTCCAGAAGAAGAAGCCGTATCTGGAGTGCCACCGTGCCGTGGTGTGTGACTTTCTTTTTTGTGTTTCTTGTGACTACTTTTCTCAGTTTCATCTCTAGATTTCTTGCTGCTCTTTTTGGAAGAACTTCTGTCACTACATACTGAACTTTCCTGTGTTTGGAGTGGTCGTTCACTAGTCTTTTCTTTGGGAGAAAGAATAAGTTTCATCTTTAAACCTTCAGGCTCACGTAAAGTTAAAGGCTTGGGCTTTTTTGATTTGTGGGAGAGATCCTCAGGAGTGTCTTCTCCACCCTTTTTACGATTTTCTTTTCGGGTTACTTGGACTGGAGACTGAAACCCAACAGGGGACGCCAGTATCTTTTCAGCTTTTTTGGAAGAGTGTTTGCTTGAAGAAACTACAGGGGAGGAAATGGAGTTGAGCAGATCCATAGCTGTATCGGAGGATGGAGAGGAGCTGGGATGAGAATGTTTTTTCTTCTTTTTCATGTCTGAAGAAGACAAATCTGTAGATAAAATAGTAAGGGACATATGTAAGCAGAATTCCATAAGCAAGGATTGAGACGGACATATGCAATCATTGAAAAACACCACCACTGCAAAATAAAAAAGGTAGAAACATAGTGAGAATGCATAGTGAATAATAGAAAAAGTCAAGTCAAACCAAATACAATTCATTTATTAAACCTTTACGCTACAAGAGGACCGCTAATATGAAATTTTATTGTGTGACAATGTTTACTAGCCCCCTGGATGACAGCTCACAGACTGATTTTATGTAAGTTGTGCTGTCAAAACAGGGAAAATTAGCTTGTTTCTTCCTTTATTAGACCAGTTAAGCTAGAACAGGTTAAGAGACAAGAGTTACCACACATACACAATTTTTATTAAAAATTCTTCTATGCGTGACTGCCCTTTTAAAAAATGGGGACAAAATAAACAGCAAGTGTTTTTCAAAGAAAATGTTTAATACTTTTACAGTATTTTAACCTCCCTGGCGGTATGATTATGTCAGGAATTTTGTACCAAAAGCGGTACCATTTTTTTGCATGGAAATATGTATTTTTTTTATTGTAGTTTGTATTGAAATTTAGGAATAACTCCCTGAAATCTGTCCGAACAAGAGTCTAGTAAACATTCCGGATATGATAAAACTTGAAACACGAAATCATAAATTATAATTTAATAAATACTCATAAAAAATAATAATATAATAATAATAAATTTAATTCAATAATATAATCAAACCAAAAAACACTGAAATTTGAAATATAGCGCCAAGTTCGCACATCACTGAGCAAAGTTGCGAAATCGTTTTCAGTGTCTGATGACGAATTTCCCCCATGAATCATTATCACTCAATTCTGCAAGTGGTTCTAATTTACTATCGCTGTTCTCTAGCCGGTCTAAAACAGATTTTGACCTAAAGGGACGCTTTTTGGACGCCGTGGACTTTTCTCAGTTTCCAGGCAGAAAGAACAGTCAAAATGCAGGCAGGGCACAGGACAAAGCAGTAGGGACAAAATGTATGTGAAATGCTTTGATACAGGAATGTTTTGCTATGAAATAATCGTTTTAAAAAAAAAGGTCATTTTTAAATTTTCAAATTTGCTGCCGGTTCCGGCGCCCGTACGTCCCGACGTCACAGGGACCGGAACACGGAAACCAGATGCCGGCATCGGCCGGAGGAGATGGCCGGGGACGCTGCAGGGGACGCATCGCGGGAGCGAAGGACAAGGTAAGCGCTGTAGGGAATCCCTGTGCAATGCCGCATGGTAAGCCCGAGTGTAGCTCGGGGTTACCACTTTTGGTACTGAAACTTTACCCCGAGCTACACTCGGGAATACCGCCAGGGAGGTTAAGGTTATGTTATGTGAAAAGATCTTCTTTAAGAAGTATAAAAGGTCAGAAAAAAGATACAAGAGTGGAGAAGACCAATGAAACATCACATTATCTGAAGCGGGGAAGGTAAAGTTTTAACAAATTTTCTAAAAACTCTATTAGCCGGCTCCAGAACGATACTTAAAAATCAAGCATTCAGCCTCATGGCTTTTTGGTTGCAGCACAGGCAGGTTTGGCCATCTGTCTTGGCCCCTGCCTGTTCCTTCACACCGAGTCCTGTCCAAGTCTGTAAACTGAGTTTTTCTGCTACTACAGCACTGACTTACCAGCCCAGTACCATCTGCCTGATGTTATGCAGGCCATAGATGGGGAGAAAAACGGCCGATTTTTCGTCCGAAAATAAAGCCGGCCGATTATCTTATCGTTAGTGGACGATTTTGTCGGCCGTTTTTCGTGTATTTTGGACTTTCAGATTATCGGTGATGTTGGAAAATTTTCGAAAAACGCCCGACTTTATCCTCATTGATGGTCAAAAACGAACGATCGTTTTCCGAAAAAGGATCACAAAGGCCACAAAATGACATCATTTCCCGTTATAGGTTACTCATTAATCGGCCGATTTTCGTAATAATTGGTGGTCAGGTAAGTTTTTTAGACCGACCGATAGTTCGTTAATCGGCCGAAAATCTGCCGTTTTTCTCCCCATCTATGGCCTGCATTAGACTCACTTTTTATGGACCAATTCCACCTGAGCGCAATTGGACACCTGATCTCAGACACCCTTTCCTGTCTGGACAGGCTCTTCACAACTTACTATCTGCTTCTCTTTAGGAGAAAAATGCTTCATTTTTCACAATATATTCTGTACATTAACAGACAGTTACTAGTACAACTATACACATTAATATTTCAATTAGACACATTCATTTTTCCTCCCTATTATACACAAGGTAAATACATAAAATTAAAGGACATTCCATAGTCCTGCAGATTAGTGAAAATAGAAAAAAAAAAATATGTACGATGTCCACATTTAGCTCTTCAGAAAATCTATCCTAATATTGTTCTAAAGGGAAAACTTTTTCTGCCCCCAAGTCCTATCATGATACTCTTGTATTATTTTTATACTAGCACTGGAAGACACAATGGGGTTGAATTGTTAAAACTGGAGCAATCAAAATCTGGTGAAGCTCTGCATAGAAACTAATCACCTTCCAGGTTTGTTTGTCAAAGCTTAATTAAATAAGCTGATTGTCTACCATGCAGTGCTGCACCAGCTTTTGCATTCTCCAGTTTTAGTAAATCAACCCCATGATGAATAAATTAAATAAATGGACTCCAACCACTTTTTCCCTTGAAGGATGTACTCATCCCTAACGCATAAAACTAGTCAAGGAAGACCAACCTCTTTGGGACTTTTACCATACTACAATAATTAAAATATTCAACTACTGTTAATATGATCATGATTTTATTAGAAACAATATGTTAAAAACTAACTAAAAACAGGTTGAACATAATACTGGTTACATAAAAGTTTTTTTATCAACAATATCCATTACAGTAATCCTATACATTCTCATGTGTATAAATGAAAAGCATTAATGGCCAGGTTATCTTCATGTATGAATTTACATCTTTATACACTATAGAGAGGGATTTCCACAACAACCAAAGAAGTCGACAAAGGTACAGTACATGGAACATGTCAAGGTGTTCTGGGCCCATTACAGCTTGACATTCTGAAGAATACTGTAGTTCCTTAAAATACCAAAATAAGTTGGTCTTTTTTCTAGCACTCCAAGAAAAAAAAACGAAAAAAAAAACACAACCATACAGAGATTGGCGGATCTTACATTCTACTATGGCACACAGTGAAGTGGGTTACTTCGCAATGCACTATTCTAGTCATCATGGCGGAAGGATATGTCTACTCCAGATATAGGAGAGATAACATTGGCTAGTTAGTTCACCTAGCAGCTGGTTTTATGTAATTGCTGTGGACACACACCTGGGAAATATGTGTCATCAGAGGAATGCTTCTTTTTCTTCTTATGAGATTCTGTTGGCAAAAGCGCAAATTCTGTTTCCTACAAAACATAAGTATTGTACTTTATGACTATTTTGTGAAAAACATCATTTGGATTCGTACAAAGTTAAAGTACTAATATAGCATGCTAGATACAATAAATTTGGCGTCTCTCAACAATAGTAGATAAAAACTAATATGAGGAAAATTATTGACAGAAGGAGAAACTACATTGACAAGAATACAGGCAGCACTCCATAGTGTAAGAGACAAATGTCTTAATGTAACAGAGAACTCAACAGATGTAAGATTAATCTTGAGGCTAATACAAACACACCAAGTTATGTAGTCAATAAAATCTTTTCCCAATGTCAATGTCCTTGACTGTATATTAGAAAAAAAACAGAAAAAAACTATAACAAGGCAAAAACGTTTCAGATTTCAAAAGTAAAACGTTTGCTGAAATTCAAATTAAAAAAATGAATCACAAAAGTTTGGAGTAAAACAGCAGGAGACAGTAATCAGGGGGCACTATTAAGCCTTTTTTATACAAGCTGTTTAACTGTATACACTGGCTTGCAGCAGCAAGAATCAGCAGACTCTTGTGGCTGGAATCACAGGTGTAGGTGAAGAGTGGTGGCCGCTCAGCCTATACGAAGTATTAACAGGCTGACAGCAGCCATCGCTGTTTGCACGTAGCCACAAAAAAAATCATCTGTTGCAAGGGAATGCATGCCCAGGCCTGAATGCATCCAAGGCTACATGTGAACAGCAACAACTGCTGTAAGCCTGTCATTTCAGCCTCAAGAATCTGCTGATTCTTGCCACTCGAATCTGGTGTATGCAGCTAAAGGCCATGTGAATGAATGCTCCAAGTCTACCATCCTAAAGCCAATTTGATTTTATGCCAGGAAAATTAGTAAAAGTTAACAAAAGAGAAAAGCATTGTACAAGGAACAAGATAGTTCCCCAATTTTTGATCAATCGGCTTTCTCCTAGCAGCTAGCTGGCTCTAAAATCTCATCCAACCATTGGAGCCCCTATCAGGGTGGCCCAAGGGACCTTCCAGCTACCAGCGATTTCCTCTCATCCAATCCCCAATGACTCCAGTGATGGGAAGAGCAGATTTCCCCTAAGGTTTGAAAAACAAACAACTCAAGTGTATTACAGACGCAGGGAAATTCATTCTCCTGCATTATATGACACAAAATGGTTTGTTTGCCTGTATGACAATCCAAAACCTACTCTTACCACCAATAAACACGATGGCAGCTTTTCACATCCAACCCTTTCTGAAATCTTTACCAGGTCGACAACAACTTTCCAAACCTCTTTCCCCTTTTGAAATCTTATGCCATAATGTTATAAATATGCTTAATTTACTCTCCCTTCTATATAGGATCATCATTACAATGCCTAAAGACTATATTCCCCCACACGAACAGAAGTGGGAATCTGAACTCAGCATCACACTTACTCAAAGAAAAGTTCAGAGGGACATCCTGTAAGTACACAAGTTGTCCATAGCCAATTGATTTCAGGAACAAGGCTATAAAATTGTTAACATGAGAATACTGGTTCCCATGCCTTCTCCACAAAATGATTCCACAGGTCCTGAGTACTGGCTGAACATGTCAGTCTGAACCAGGAACACAACTACATACATTTTGGAGTTGCCCTCCACTGGGCCATTCTGAACAGAGGTCTGCAGACTAACTCTCCAGCTTATTTCTGTGGACCTAGGGACAAAACTCTTCAGATACCTACTTCATATCAACAAAGTGCCTTTAGAGTGCTACAAATCCTCCTTGTTAGCCCATCTTCTCAATGTGTCTCAACACCCCCTACTACTCACTTTTAGTTTACCAAAATTAGCCTCCCTCCACAACCAAGAAAGAAAATTTAGCAACACATGGTTTCCCTGGACAGAATTTACATGTTCCATGATACACAAACACATATTGACTCCTGGCCCCTCCTCCCTTACAGACTGAGAAAGATTGATGGAACTATTGAAATATTCTAATGGGAATAGCTCAGGGACAAACAGATTACTTATAAAATAACAGTTTACAATCTTTTTCCAAGTTGGGATTTGGGGACACCCAGATTCCAGGGTAGCAGTTGTATTTATCCCACCCCCTTTTCCATTTTGTCTTTTCCCCTCTCCTTCCTACTGCTTCTGAACCTACCTAAACGAACATACCATTTCAATACCCTAGGGCCCCCTCTTCATTATTCCCATTCTGCACCTATTCAAAGCAACTATTTGCTGTCTATTTTCTTCACAGGAAGAAAACATACAATGGGATCACAAAAATGAAAACTGGGACAATACTTATGTTGAGGCAGACGTGATGTAGCAAACCATCAAAAAACAATTACTTCTATTTCGTTTTCTTAGAACGAAGTGACACTAACAAAAATAAAATTACAAGATCACATTGGTTCCAGTGAAGAAGATTTATCTCAGAGTTTTTAGAGGCAGTGATATCAGATGATATGTCTTTAAAAAAGTTTAAGCTGAATGAAGCAAGGGTTCCTGATAACACTTACCCCCAGTTCAAAGAACTTTGAGATATAGTCGCTGGGCCATTGACTGATATTTTTAATCAGGCTTATCTAAGAAGCCAACCATTAATGGCAGATAGTAGTGGTGCACCGAAATGAAAATTCTGGTACCAAAAATTCAGGACGCACTTGGCTGAAAACTGAAATGGACAGTTTTGAAAAACGTATAGATTTTTCAAATGCAATTTCTTTGGAAAAAAATACACTTTAATGAATACAAAAAAAAAAATATACTCCATTTTTTTTTTTTTTTTTTAAATATGAAAGATGATGTTATGCCAAGTAAATAGATACCCAACATGTCATGCTTTAAAAATACAAACGCTCGAGGAATGGCGCTAAACTAAGGAACTTAAAAATCTCCATGGGTGACAGTTTACAAAATTTCTACAGGTTACCAGTTTAAAGTTACAGAGGAGATCTAGTGCTAGAATTACTGCTCTCACTCTGGCGTTCGTGGCGATACCTCACACGTGGTTTGAATACCGTTTACATATGTGGGCGTGGCCTATGTATACGTTCACCACTGTGCGGGAGCACTTTACAATTTTTTTTTACATTTATTTTATTACTTTTTTTACACTGTCCCTTTAAAAAAATGTTATCACTTTTATTTCTGTCACATAGAATGCAAACATCCCTTGTGAAAGAAATAAGCAGCGACAGGTCCTCTTTATAGAAAGATCTGAGGTCAGTGAGACCCCACATCTCTCCTCTGCAATGTAAAGCATTAGATCAAAAAAAAAAAAAAAAAAAAAAAAAAAAAAAAAAAAAAAAAGCATTGATCTAGTGCTTTAAAAAAAAAAAAGCATGGCTCCAGAGGCCATCTTTCCTTCACTGATCTCCAAGCCCAGCTGCCAGGATTGTTGGAAGTGGTACTCTGAGTCTGAGAGCCAGCGGGGGCTAATTTTGGCACCTGTATCAGTGTATCAGTGCCTATTTTCATATCAGCCAAAGGCCGATAGGGGTATTTTCGGGCAAAACAAATTCTAAATCAGATCAGCATAAATCTGTTTTGGCTTTGTTTTGGACCAGGGTGGTGCTGTGGGCATACCCTATTTTGTTTTCAGCATTGCACTTGATGCTGTTCTACTTAATGATCTAATAAAAAAGATTGTACAAACTAGGACTTAACCCTCGGGTGCTTCAGTGGTATGCAGTGGGTAAAGGATAGATAGAATGTGGTTGTAAACGGAGCTCATTCAGAAAAGAGATCAGTCACTGTTTGGTGTACCACAAGGCTCTGTACTAGGTTCTATTCTATTTAACAAGTTTGTAAGGGATAGAACGGAAAGTTTGGAGAGCAAAGTATATCTTTTCATAATGAAGCAAATGTGTGCAATAGGGTTGATATTCCTGGAGGGGTTTGTGACATTGAACAGGACTTGGCATTGCTGGAAGATTGGTGAAAGCATTGAAAATTGCAGTTCAACATTTTTAAAAGCAAAATAATGCACTTACGGGGAAAAGAAAAAACTCTAACAGAGTATAATGTTTGATGTACAATGCTGGCAAGAACTTTTTATTCTGCAGATATAGAGGGTCTTATTTCCAATGATTAAAATATGAACAAATAATTCGACTTGGCAGTAGGGAAAGCAAATAGAATTCTGGGGTGCATCACTAGAAGGGTCACCAGCTGGAGGAAGGAGGTTCTGATTCCCCCATCTTTAGGTTAGGCCTCATATAGAATACTGTGTCCAGTTCTGGAGACCTCACTTAGAAAAATAAATTGATAATGAGTCCAAAGACAGGCAACAAAAGTGGTGAAAAGTCTAAACATATCAAGGAGAGACTGCAGGAACTTCATAAGTACACTGGTGAAAAAAGAAGGGACATGGAAAACTTGATCAAAACATTAAGTGTGTAAATAAGGTTTAGAAGGGCAGTATTTTCAATACGAAGATCAAAAACACAGAAAACATGACCACAAACCGTGGGAGAATAACTCAAAACTAACATTTGAAAAGTATTATTTTACCCAAAGAATTAATGTTTGTACCAGTTTTGCTGCTAATGAATTATTGTTTTCCTGGTGCTTATAGACCGATTCTCATTTCATGTTTTTAAGTCATTTTGGCAATAATAATTGTGTTAGAAGGATATCAATATTTGCATAGACATAGCAAGCAATAAATGCTGTGAAACCCAGGCATACTTTATAATAATTTTTCAAATACAATCTAGACTGTTCAACAGCCGCTGTGTAGACAAAACAGGAAACAACTCTTTTTTTAATAGATTTATTAAAGATGGCCAAACAAATCTTACCTTGGATCTCTTTTTAGAAGATTTCCGGACTTGTTCAGCAATCTCTTCTTCCTCACGTAAAAGATCTTTGTATGATCTCTTTTTCTCCCGCTGGCTCCTGCCAGCTGCCAAGCTCACATCCTCCATTCCACGATCTGCGTCCAGAATTTCTGATCATAAACAAAAGGAGCATGTCAAGTACTAAAGCACTTGGAACTCCCACAGCGCTGTGCATCAAATGCTGGAAAACTGAGCAGAATTTCTTCTTGGGACTACCTTTTGATTTAGTGCAATTCACTTTGACTAATGGAACTTGTTTAGCTGTCCACCTCCAGTTGAGTTTTTGCAGAATCTGTACTATATCACACACACACATATATATCTTTTTTTTTTTTTTTTTTAATATATCGGCTTCTGCTAAAAATATCAGTGTGTAATGTGAGGCATATTAGTTAATATCCAAAAAGTTCAAGTAACATAAGCAAGCACGGGTCGTGACATGTGAATGACCATAGACATGCCATTTGTAATTCAGGTGGGTGTTTAAAGACTGAGAGAAAAAGAGATGGGGGAGAAGGTTGTCCTTTTGCAACAACAGCCCATTTCTGAAAGTGTGAATTTATTCTGCACTTAGTGCCCTAGAAACAGGGGGCCCCCCGTTACCAGCTTACAAAATTTTCTATAATTCCTATGATTCAGCAGGAAAAAAAAAAAAAATACAAGAATACAGTACTTTTGTTTTTTGCTTTTCATTTTTTCCTATGAGCATGAAGTTGTACAACACCACAATGAAAACTCCTACCTCGAGAGTCACTGTATGCCATATCCAGGTCCAACACAGATTAGATGGTAAATAGTCATTCACAGCACCTACTGGCAGGAAGACAGGTTTGTTAAGACTCATAAGGAACCACTAAATGGCTTTTTAATAGGATATCATAAAAGCAGCACATATATACCGTATTTTCCGGCGTATAAGACGACCCCCTACTTTTCCTGTTTAAAATGTAGTGTTTGGGCTATACTCGCCGTATAAGACTACCCCTCTTCCAGTGCACACCAGTGGGAAGAATCGTGCCCCATCATTGGTGTCAGTGGGAGGAATAGTGCCCCATCATTGGTATTAGTGAGAGGAATAGTGCCCCATCATTGGTATCAGTGGGAGGAATAGTGCCCCATCATTGGTATCAGTGGGAGGAATAGTGCCCCATCATTGGTATCAGTGGGAGGAATAGTGCCCCATCATTGGTGTCAGTGGGAATAGTGCCCCACCATTGGTATCAGTGGCAGGAATAGCGCCCCATCATTGGTGTCAGTGGCAGGAATAGCGCCCCATCATTGGTGTCAGTGGCAGGAATAGCGCCCCATCATTGGTGTCAGTGGGAGGAATAGCGCCCCATCATTGGTGTCAGTGGGAGGAATAGCGCCCCATCATTGGTGTCAGTGGGAGGAATAGTGTCCCATCATTGGTGTCAGTGGGAGGAATAGTGCCCCATCATTGGTATCAGTGGGGGGGGGGGGGGGGGGGAGGTATAGTGTCCCATCGTTGGTGTCAGTGGGGGGTGGAATAGTGCCCCATCATTGGTGTCAGTGGGGGGTGGAATAGTACCCCATCATTGGTGTCAGTGGGGCGTGGTATAGTGCCCCATCATTGGTGTCAGTGGGGGGTGGAATAGTGCCCCATCATTGGTGTCAGTGGGGGGTGGAATAGTGCCCCATCATTGGTGTCAGTGGGGGGTGGAATAGTGCCCCATCATTGGTGTCAGTGGGGGGTGGAATAGTGCCCCATCATTGGTGTCAGTGGGGGGGGGGAGGAATAGTGCCCAATCGTTGGTGTCGGGGGGGGGGGGGGGGAGGAAAAGTGCCCCATCGTTGGTGTCAGTGGGAGGAATAATGCCCCATCATTGGTATCAGTGACACCAACGATGGGGCACTATTCCTCCCACTGACACTTGCTGACCCCTGTTCCAGTATGGTGCTGCTGCAGCCAGCATATGTGGTTGCAGCAGCACCTAAGCACGGAACACTTACCTGCATCTCCACTCGATTTTCGCGGGGCCGCTCAGCTCTGCCTCCTCGCCGGTGATTGGCCGCCTGCGTGCCTTTCCTGAGCTACAGTTCTAATGGCCAATCACCGGTGAGGAGGCGGAGCCGAGCAGCCGCGCGAACATCCAGTGGACGAACCGAAGGAAGGAGCAGCCGCGCTTCCTGGACCGGATCGTCGTGGGACCGGAGCCAGGTAAGAGACAGCAGCCCCTGCCCACCGCTGTACTTAGTTTCCCTTCTGTTGGAAGGGGGGGGGGTAGCAGCGGCGGCACCGCGCCGCCCCCCTAAAAAGTGTCAGCATGCCGTTACCGGCGTATAAGACGACCATGGACTTTTGAGAAGATTTTCAAGGGGTAAAAAGTCATCTTATACGCCCGAAAATACGATATATGTTTAACCATTGCAAGACCAGGCCTTTTTTTAACTTTTTTCTTTCACGTAAAAAGGAGCATTTTTTGCTAGAAAATTATTTAGAACTCCCAAGCATTATATACAGAGAAAAAAAAATATAGAGAGAATAAAATGGTGGGTGTTGCAATTTTTTTATGTCACACAGTGTTTGCGCAGCAGTTTTTCAAAAATTTTTCTTTTAGGAAAAAATACACTTAAAACAAATTTTAATGCACAAAAGACAATATAATACACAATTGTTTGGTAAAATATAAAAGACGATGTTGTTCCAAGTAAAAAGATACCAAAACATGCCAAGCCTTAAAATTGCACACACCTGTGCAACATCGACAAACTACATACATTTTATTATTCATTGGCAACGCTTTAAAATCCTTTACAGGTTACCACTTTAGATTTACACAGGAGGTCTGGAGCTAGAATTACTGCTCTTGATCTGACGTTTGAGGCGACACCTCACTTGTAGTGAGATTGCTGTTTACATACCAGTGCAGGACCAACGCATGCATTTGCCTTTGCACACGAGCACGGGTGCTTTAAAAAAAAAAAAAAAAAAAAAAGGGTTTTGTTTTTTGGTTTTTTTTTTTACACTGTCCCTTTCAATTTTTTTGATAATTTTTATTGTTATCACAAGGAATGTAAATATCCCCTGTAGTAACAACAGGTACTCTTTACTGAGAGATCTGAGGTCTATTAGAGCCCAGATCTCTCCTCTGCCCATAAAAGCTTCAGATTAAACCAATATCGGTATGACCAGTGGTTTTAGAACATCTGATGAAACTGGAAGTGACTAAATACTCATTGGCTGCACACTCGGGTCTCCCAGTGGGAGGGGAGAGCCCAGGATGGCTGTGGAAGGGGGGGGGGGGGGGGGGAATATCTCCTCTCGTAGCAATCTAGCGGCATACACAATCCACCCCCAACAACTTTTCTAAAACATAAAGCAGAACTACATTGCATCTCAGAATCACAAACCCACTAAAATAGCTATTTAATTCATTTTTAGTATTCAGAACAAGCTCATCCATCCATCTATCCATGTGTCCATGCTTTATTTTGCTGAGAATTTACTTAGAAAAACACCCCCTAGCATTTCTGGCCGAGGCCACCTTGATTAACCACTTGCTAACCGCGCTATAGCAGAATGACGGTAACAGCGCGGTTATCCAGTTCTGGGAGGGCATCATATGACAGCAGATCACGGAGTAAATACAGTTGCCGGTTATCGGCAGCACTGTCACAGCATGAGGAAAGTGCTACAGATCACCGGCAGCTGTCACAGTGCGCTCCACAGAGACGTGGTAGTTCATTAAGGATTACAAGCACCTGGATTGGATGGCATACACCCACGGGTTCTTAAAGAATTGAGCTCTGTCATTTCAAAGTCATTGTTTCTAATTTTTAGGGACTCTTTAATGACTGGCATAGTACCACTGGAGGAAAAGAAATGTAATCTCCAAATACAGAAAAGTTTCTTCACAGTAAGAGCTGTGAAAATGTGGAATAGACTCCCTCAAGAGTTGATTCTGGCCAGCTCAGTGGATTGCTTTTAAAAAGGCCTGTATTCTTTCTTGGATACACAGAATATAACTGGTTACTAACATTTATAGATAAAGTTGATCCGGGAATATCTGATTGCCTCTCAGGGGATCGGGAAGGGATTTTTTCCCCTGCAGGAGCAAACTGGATTATGCTTTGCTGGGTTTTTTGCCTTCCTCTGGATCAACTGTGGGTGTAGGATTATAACTTTTTTTTTTTTTTTTTTTTTAATGGTTGAAATGCATGGACTTTTGTCTTTTTTCAGCCAGACTAACTATGTAACAAGCCGACAGCTGCTAAGGATGTTCGGACTTGTAGTCTCTCATTCACAGAAGACTATGAATGAGTGACTTGGCTGGGCAGGAGGAGCCCCGCACCACCGAGGTTTAGAGAGCTAGAGAGGGGGGAGAAGATTCCCTGCTAGTTGTCAAAGCAGGGAGTGGGGGCTGTCTGATCGTAACAAGTTACATGCTACACCGTGTATATAAGTGAACTTATCTTTTAAAGGACAGATGGTTTATGTGGCATTTACCTTATTTACAAGCTAATTGGTAAATTATATACAATACCGTATCCTGGTGACACAACTGCATAATTAGAGAAGCTGATATTTCAATATGAAAGTGAAATAAGGATCTATATCTATATTATCTTGACATTAACAGCACGTAGTAAAAAAAATTAAGATAGGTTCATACCACAATGCTTTTGTTACTAAGGGCCTCTGAAAACAACAGCAAATCTTCTTCCCCCCAAAAAAATCTTGTCTGGCTGTGTCTCTTGGCGCACCACAAAAAGCAGGTCTTCTTATGATCCTATTGAAAAACAGGAAAGTTGATAGACTGTCATTACATGTACACCTTCAGACAATTTAAAGTGACTGTAAAAGGCACAGGTTTTGTTTTTTTAAAATAACAAACATGTTATACTTACCTGCTCTGCACAATGGTATGGGGGCAACTGAGCATGCTCGCTCTCAAGCCAGCTCTGTGTGACACACAGTGTGAATCGGCCCCATCTCCCCTCCTCTCTCTCATCAATGGCTCCCACTGCTGTTCTCTGTCCAATAAGGAGAGAATCACGTACATTGCTGGATCGAGATTGGGCTCATGTAAGTATAGGAGGGTCGGGGGGGGGGAGGGGGAAGCTGCATGCAGAAAGTTTTTTGCCCTACTGCAGACAATGAATTAACCACTTTAAACCGCACTAAAGCCGAAAAACGGCTACAGAGCTGTTGTCAAATTCTGGGAGGGCATCACATCCTCCCAGAACGCAAACCCCCCCAATGCTGCACCCAAATAAAATTATGTCCTTTTTTCCCCACAAATAGAGCTTTCTTTCGGTGGCATTTGATCACCTGTGAGTTTTTTTCCCCCCACTATAAACAAAAAAAGACCAACAATTTTGAGGAAAAAAATATATATATTTTTGACTATTTGCTATTAAACATCTCCAATAACATAATTAAAAAAATTAAATTTCGTCATAAATTTAGAGCAAAATGTATTCTGCTACATGTCTTTACTAAAAAAAAGAAAATCCCAATTTGTGTAAATTAATTGGTTTACGTGAATGTTATAGCGTTTACAAATGGCAGTATATATACTGGAATTTTTTTTTGTTACTAGTAATGGCAGCAATCAGCGTCTTATAGCTGGACTGCGGTGGACATTCTGACACTGGAGGGAACTGTCTTGGTGTCACTGACATCACCAGTGACACCAATACAGTGATCAGTGCTAATAAAATACACTGACACTGTAATAATGGCACTGGGCAGGAAGAGGTTAACATCTGGGGTGATCAAAGGGTTAACTGTGTGCTGGGTATGTTTTGCTATGAGGCTGAGTCTGTGCTTTCCACTGTAAGCACGCTGCTTTGTACGGCTTTGCTATGCACAGCCATACAAAGCAGTGTGCTCGAGCTGACAGGTGAGAGAACTGTATTGTTTACATACAGTTCTCTCCCCCGTCAGTAATACTTGGTGATCACCGGGTGCCAGCGAGTAATCAGCGATTGACAGCCAAGGCCGCAAATGGTGGCGTGGATAGCGCTTCCCTGGAAATGCAAAAAAAAAAAAAAAAATATATATATTATACACACACACACACACACACACACACATATACATACATACACATGTGATTTTGCAGTATGTCTGCTATAGGGTGGTGGGAGAGCGGTTAACACATTGCTGATATTAATTAAAAATTGACTGATTAGGATTGTTTTGCTTCAGGTCCCTTGTGGATCAGGTTCACACTTCCTAACTTCTGATGATGATTAGCATCTTTACTTTATAAGAATACTTGTCTGAGAGCTTTCTAATGCTGTGATTAGTTTATCTGATAATGGTTTACATTGTCTTTGTTAACGTTCTAAACAGACTTATGTTTTTTTGTAATAATGACAACCTTAGAAATGACCACTTTTCAAATGTTATATATGTATAATAATATATATCATGTAATTTCAATAAAAATATAGAATTATAAAACAAGGTGTTTAGTTTGCAAATACATGTGAAAGCTGCAGAGGCCAGGTCATGGCACCCCAGTGTACTGCAGTCCTAACCTTTGAGAGTCTAAAATTTATAGAGTTAGGACTGCAGTACACTGAGGTGCCATGACGCGGCCTAGGTAGCTTACGCATATATTTGCTTGTCGTTTTTATGATGTGTCGACCTTTACGTGCTCCTTGCTACAAAAGCTAGTTATAGGTTGGGATGGTGGCCATTTGTTTGTACTGTTGGTGGATTGGTGAGGGGAAGCATTGAATACCTTCGCTGCCATTGTGCTATTGCTGGGTGTCCAGTGTGTCCCTATACCTTTTAGGAGGAGTTGGCTTCCTCCAGACATACCTGCCCTCAATCTATCCTTCATTATATACTACATTGCCAAAAGTATTAGGACGCCTGCCTTTACACGCACATGAACTTCAATGGCATCCCAATCTTAGTCTGCCAGGTTCAATATTGAGTTGGCCCACCCTTTGCAGCTATAATAGCTTCAACTCTTCTGGGAAGGCTGTCCACAAGGTTTAGGAATGTGTCTGTGGAAATGTTTGACCATTCTTCCAGAAGCGCATTTGCGAGGTCAGGCACTGATGTCGGATGAGAAGGCCTGACTCACAGTCTCTGCTCTAATTCATCCCAAAGGGGTTCTGTTGAGTTGAGGTCAGTCAAGTTCCTCCACTCCAAATTTGCTCATCCATGTCTTTATGGACCTTGCTTTGTGCATTGGTGCGCAGTCATGTTGGAACAGGAAGGGGCCATCCCCAAACTGTTGCCACAAAGTTGGGAGCATGAAATTGTCCAAAATATCTTGGTGTGCTGACACCTTAAGAGTTCCCTTCACCCTTGAAAAACAACCCCACACCATAACCCCCCTCCACCAAACTTTACACTTGGCACAATGCAGTCAGGCAAGTACTGGTCTCCTGGCAACCACCAAACCCAGACACATCCATCGGATTGCCAGAGAAGCGTGATTAGTCACTCCAGAGAACACGTCTCCACTACTCTAGAGTCCAGTGGTGGCGTGCTTTACACCACTGCATCCAACCCATTCCATAAAGCTCTGTACACACCGTTGTTGTGCTAATCTGAAGGCCACACCAAGTTTGGAGGTCTTTAGCTATTGACTCTGCAGACAGTTGGCAACTTCTGCGCACTGTGCGCTTCAGCATACATTGACCGCTCTGTCATTTCACATGGCCTACCACTTTGTGGCTGAGCTGCTTTTGTTCCCAGTTGCTTCCACTTTGTGATAATACCACTAACAGTTGGTCGTGGAATATTTAGTAGCAAGGAAATTTCAAGGATGAACTTTTTGCACAGGTGGCAACCCATCACGGTACCTCGCTTGAATTCACTGAGCTCCTGAGAGCGACCCATTCTTTCACAAGTGTTTGTAGAAGCAGTCAGCATGTTTAGGTGCTTGATTTTATACACCTGCAGCCATGGAGGTGTTTGGAACACCTAAATTCAATGATTTGGAGGGGTGTCCCAATACTTTTAGAAATATAGTGTATATGTGCTATAACTTTGGAGACTCTCAAAATTAATAGAATTAGGACTGCAGTACACTGGGGTGCCATGATGTGGTCTCTTCAGCTTACACATATATATGCAAATGTGTGTAACTTAAACCCCTTGTTTTACCATGTACTGTTAGACAGGGCACTTTGGTTTGTTGCAGGCTGGCAAGTGAGCTGGGAAATTTTGTTTGTTGTTTTTGACATGTGTCACCCTTCCATGTGCTCCTTTTTGCAAATGCCAGTTATAGGTTGGGATGGTTGCCATTTGTTTGCACTGTTAAAAATAGGGCTCTGACAGATCTACATCTCAATACAAGTACCAATACTGCCCTGACAGGTATACATCATAATACATGCAGTACTGCAGCCCTGACAAATCCACAACACAATGCATATAGCCATCCAGTCCTGACAGGTATACATCACTGTGTATATTGTAATATGGCCCTGACAGATCCACAAAACAATCCACTTACCAATCCAGCCCTGACAAGCATAGACAACAATGCATGTAGTAATAGAGTTGTGACAGATGCTCCTAAAGTTGATTCATCTGCGGGATCGGGGCACCACCAGTGCAGATCTTGCTCAGGAATGGGAGCAGGCAGGTGTGAGTGTATCCGCACGCACAGTGAGGCGAGGACTTTTGAAGCCACTTCTCTCCAGGAAAAAACATCAAGGACAGACTGATATTGTGCAAAAGGTATAGGGATCGGACTGCTAAGGACTGAGAAAATCATTTTCTCGGATGAATCCCCTTTCAGATTGTTTGGGGCATCCAGAAAAAAACCTTGTCCAGAGAAGAAAAGATGAGTGCTACCATCAGCCCTGTGTCATGCCAACAGCAAAGCATCCGGAGTCCATTCATGTGTGGGGTTGCTTCCCTGCCGAGCTCACTCACAATTTTGCCTAAGAACACAGCCATGAATGAAGAATGGTGCAAACACATCCTCCGAGAGCAACTTCTCCCAACCATCCAAGAACAGTTTGGTGATGAACAATGCCTTTTCCAGCATGGTGGAGCACCTTGCCAAAAGTGATAACTAAGTGGCTTGGGGGAACAAAACATCAAAATTTTGGGTCCATGACCAGGAAACTCCCCAGACCTTAATCCCATTGAGAACTTGTGGTCAATCTTTAAGAGGCGGGTGAACAAAAAACACCCGACAAATTCTGACAAACTCCAAGCAATGGTTGTGCAAGAATGGGCTGACATCAGTAAGGAAGTTGACTGACAGCATGCCAGGGAAAATTGCAGAGGTCTTCAAAAAGAAAGGTCAACACTGCAAATATTGACTCTTTGCATAAACTTCATGTAATTGTCAATAAAAGCCTCTGCCACTTATGCAATGCTTGTAATTATATTTCAGTATACCATAGTAACATCTGACAAAAAGGATCTAAAAACACTGAAGCAGCAAACTTTGTGAAAAAGCTGTGGCCACGGCCATACACAACAATGCATATAGCAATAGAGCTGTGACAGATCCATGTAATAATGAATGTAGTCATAGGAGCCCAGACAGATCCAGACACACTGTATGTAGAAATACAGCACTGACAGGTATACATCACACTCCATGTACCAATACAGCCCTGACACGTAAACGTCACAATACTAGACTGTAAGCTCCCAGGATCAGGGCCCTCCTAACCCTCTTGTATCGTTCCTGTAAGGTCTCCCTTCATAATGTAAAGGGCTGAGCTGACTATTGTTACTATACATCCTGTACAATAACAATGCATGTAGTACCACAGCCCTGGCATATACACATCACATGTCATAATACAGCCCCTTCAGATGTTGTGCATTGTGAGGAGTGTCGGTCATGGTTGTAGTGTGATCAGTCAGCTCGGGAGTATTCCATGCACCGATGTGGATCTATCACGGTGTAATTCTAGCAGCTCCATATAAACCATGCACCAGGTTATCATTGTCAGACTCGTATCACTGTGTATAGATGCTGTATATAGAGCCGAATACTCTGCACAGCCCGGCATGTCCGCCATCACCTCACCCCGCACACACAATGTTTCCAGTCACACAGTAAACACAGATGATTCGGTAAAAGGTTCTCTAATACGTTCAGCCTCCATAACCGACACAGCAGGAATTCTTACCTCAGCTCTCTCCCGCCTCTATTCTCTCTGTGATTTCCCCCATACACAACACAGCCCAAACACCGCCCCTCCGCGCAGTTTATGAACGTCACTTCCGCCCTGAACTCCCATGTGTGAGGTTTGGAGATCTGGCGGAGTGTGGAGATGTCCCGGTCACTGCTGAAGAAAGGGCTGGATCTGGTGTGCTCGGATTCCATTGGTGAGGGTGTAGTATGGATGGTTTGTGGGGTGAGGGAGATGCTGAACATGGATCCCAGTGTGAGCACTGACTGTTCCTTCCATACAGCTTCAAGTGGGTCGTGATTGCAGTGACCGGCTATACTCCATTCATATTTGGGATATGTTTCATAATCAGAAAGTAGAAAATATTTTTCTTTTTTTTAATGTTCGTTTTTTTTCGTTTTAGTTTGCGAAAAAAGATTAAAAACCCCAGTGGTGGTCAAATACGGGATGTACTAAACTGCGTATTGGGACGATCGGATGATTGGCTGCAATGCTCAACACTCCCATTAGGTGTCAGTATATTTGTATACATACTGTATATGGTAATGATTTTGTTGTTACACAAAATCTGTTTTGCTTTTCTGCAGTGCTTGATACTATGTTTCAAGTAGCAGTGGCTAATGTTTAACTCTTCACTTACTGATATGTTCAGCTGTAAAATGGCATCATAGTAAATTATACAGAAATAATGGAAACATTACTCAATATATCAATAGGAATAGATTTACGGATTTCATACAGTACATGTATGTGTAAAGCACTACATTTTGAACTGTTTTATTAGGAACCTGGAAAGTGATGTCTAAAAAAAATGAAGATTAAAAATTACAAACGCCAAGGAAAAAATGCTTTTCTGATATCAATGTGGATAATATTGATCTGCATGATGATTATGGCTGGGATATAATGGTTACACATCCCATACAAATTACATTTCACCTTTTTAGAAAAAAATATGGGTGAAATTACTTTTATATATGGGGGGAATATCATGGTAACTCTTATTTTGGATAAGCAAATGCATAGAATTATTTTTCTATATGGGGATTGTGGATGGATTATTGTGAATACACATGCCAAGGACCATATTTGACCTATTTCTGAAATAATTAAAGGTATAGCTATTTTTCTACATAGGTATTATGGCTGGAATATCATGGCTAAACATGTCTAGAAACACATTTTGACTTTTTCTGATAAGAATATGAGAATAGCTATTTTCTACATGGGGGGATTATGGGTGGAATATTATTTTTTCAACATGCCCAGGAACACATTTGACTCCTTTTTGTGCTAAAAATATAAGAAAAGTTATTTTTCTATATGGGTATTCTGGGTGTATTATAGTGGCTACACATAGCAAGAACAATATTTCACCCATTTCTGAAAATATTATGGGCAAAATTTATTTTTCTACATTGGGATTATGGGTGGAATATCATGGTTAAACATGCATATGAACACATTTGACCTGTTTCTCATAATAACATGAGAATAGTTATTTTTCTACATGGGGATTATGGGTGGATGATTGCAGATACACATGCCACGGACCATATTTGACATGTTTTGCCTAAGTATATGGGTATAGTTATTTTTCTATATGGAGATTATGGGTGGAATATTATGGCTGAACATGCCTAGAAACACATTTGACCTCTCTCTGATAATAATATGAGAATAGTTATTTTTCTGCGTGGGGATTATGGGTGGATGTCTGGAGATCCATATGGAAGAAAAATATATTTTAAAAATTTTCTTCCCAAATATACAAATATATTGACATATATATGAAATACTACAATTTTGGCCATATTCAATACAGTGGGGCAAAAAGGTATTTAGTCAGCCACCAACTGTGCAAGTTCTCTCACTTAAAAAGATGAGAGAGGCCTGTAATTGTTATCATAGGTAGACCTCAACTATGAGAGACAAAATGAGAAAAAAAATCCAGACAATCACATTGGCTGATTTTGAAAGAATGTATTTGCAAATTATGGTGGAAAATAAGTATTTGGTCAATATCAAAAGCTTATCTCAATACTTTGTTATATATCCTTTGTTGACAATGACAGAGGTCAAACGTTTCCTGTAAGTCTTCACAAGGTTGGCACACACTGTTGCTGGTATGTTGGCCCATTCCTCCATGCAGATCTCCTCTGGAGCAGTGATGTTTTGGGGCTGTCGCTCGGCAACACAGACTTTCAACTCCATCCAAAGGTTTTCTATGGGGTAGAGATCTGGAGACTGGCTAGGCCACTCCAGGACCTTGAAATGCTTCTTACGAAGCCACTCCTTCGTTGCCCACACAGTATGTTTGGGATCATTGTCATGTTGGAAGACCCAGCCACGTTTCATCTTCAATGCCCTTGCTGATGGAAGGAGGTTTGCACTCAAAATCTCACGATATATGGCCCCATTCATTCTGTCCTGTACATGGATAAGTCGTCCTGGTCCCTTTGCGGAGAAACGGCCCCAAAGCATGATGTTGCCACCCCCATGCTTCACAGTAGGTATGGTGTTCTTTAGATGCAACTCAGGATTCTCTCTCCTCCAAACACGACAAGTTGTGTTTCTACCAAACAGTTCTATTTTGGTTTCATCTGACATCCTCCCAATCCTCTTCTGGATCATCCAAATGCACTCTAGCAAACTTCAGACAGGCCCGGACATGTACTGGCTTAAGCAGGGGGACACCTGGCACTGCAGGATCTGAGTCTCTGGCGGCGTAGTGTGTTACTGATGGTAGCCTTTGTTACGTTGGTCCCAGCTCTCTGCAGGTCATTCACTAGGTCCCCCCGTGTGGTCCTGGGATTTTTGCTCACCGTTCTTGTGATCATTTTGACCCCACGGGGTGAGGTGCGTGTAGCCCCAGATCAAGGGAGATTATCAATGGTCTTGTATGTCTTCCATTTTCTAATTATTGCTCCCACAGTTGATTTGTTCACACCAAGCTGCTTGCCTATTGCAGATTCAGTCTTCCCAGCCTGGTGCAGGTCTACAATTTTGTTTCTGGTGTCCTTCGACAGCTCTTTGGTCTTCACTATAGTGGAGTTTGGAGTGTGACTGTTTGAGGTTGTGGACAGGTGTCTTTTATACTGATAAGTTCAAACAGGTGCCATTGATACAGGTAATGAGTGCAGGAAAGAGGAGCCTCTTAAAGAAGAAGGTACAGGTCTGTGAGAGCCAGAAATCTTGCTTGTTTGTAGGTGACCAAATACTTATTTTCCACCATAATTTGCAAATAAATTCTTTCCAAATCATCCAATGTGATTGGATTTTTTTTTATTCATTTTGTCTCTCATAGTTGAGGTCTACCTATGATGCCAACAGGAGCCTCTCATCTTTTTAAGTGGGAGAACTTGCACAATTGGTGGCTGACTAAATACTTTGTTGCCCCACTGTACAGAGGAGGTCTAGTGTTAGAATTACTGCCTTGATCTGACGTTCACGGCAATACCTCACATGCATGTGCAACCGCTGTTTACATAACGGCACAGGGTCAAGGCTTGTGCACACAGGTGTGCGCTCATGGGAGGGTCAATTTTTATTTTTTTTTTGTTTATTTTGATTTTTTTATTTTTACATTGTACCTTTTTTCATTTTTTTTTTTTTCACTTTTAATGCTATAACAGGGAATGCAAATATCCCCTATAACTTCAATGGGCATTGTCATATTCTTTTTTGAGAAATCTGGGGTCTATCAGACTCTGGATATCTCCTCTACCCTCACATTATCTAATCAAACCAAAATCGGTGTGATCAGATGCTTTCCCAATTTACAAATGGCGCTGTTTATATCCTGCGAAACTGAAGTGATGAAATGCTTGTAGCTTCCAAATTCTTAGACTATAGAGATGATTGGCACCATTCTGGTCTCCAGTCAGCTCTATGGTCAGCTGGCAGAAACACCAGCTGCATTCTCAGGTTCCCCTGATGGCACGGGACTGCCCGAGAAGGCTGTGGAAGGCAGCAGGGGAGGGGGGGACATCATCTCCCACTGCTTGTAAAATCAATCTTGCAGCTAATTAGCCACTAGGATTGCACTTACATGAAAGCCGATCGCCGGCTGAAAAAAACGATACCAGGATGATGCCTGCAGCTGTAGGCATCATCCTGGTATAACCATTCAAATCCAGTGATGTACCAGTACATCGCTGGTCCTTGTTGGTTATATATGCTATGTTCTTTTTTTTTTTTTTTTCTTTTTTTTTTTTTTTAATGCAGCCTGTGGAATGAATGAAAAAATGAGAAGAAATCTCTGCCAGAAAAAGTGTGTGGTACGACCACCATTAGAATATACCACCTGCATACACCCACTTCTCATGGTGGGCACACATTAGGTCACACTTTGCCACAAGTGCCAGTTCCAAGATTGAATAAATGTCTAAATAGTGGCACGCTTGAATAAAAATTGTCCACGTATATGTGGTACCCCATATGGAGAAATGATGGCACCAAGTCCCAAACTATCTTGCCCTTGCTCCCCATGTAGTCTGGGCATCCGGGCGGGCTCCACGTGACTATCTTTTCCCTCGATAATCCGAAACTTGTAAGTATAGCCTGTTGTCCTCTCACAGGTCTTCTACATCTTGACCCCATATCTGGCACGCTTGCAGGGGAGAAATTGTTTGAATGCAAGGCGGCCAGAAAATGTAATGAGGGACTCGTCAACGCAGATGTTTTGATGGGGAGTATAGACATCTGCAAATTCTAGGTTAAGGTGATTTGCGAGGGGCTGAATTTTGTGGAGCCGGTCAAATTCAGGGCTACCCGAGGATTACAGAGTGTATTGTCGCTGAAATGCATAAAAAACATTATACTCTCATATCTATGCCTGGCCATGGCAGCAGAGAACACGGGATATGATGAATCGGGTC
Source organism: Staurois parvus (assembly GCF_062004578.1). Lineage (NCBI taxonomy): Eukaryota > Metazoa > Chordata > Amphibia > Anura > Ranidae > Staurois > Staurois parvus. The sequence goes on from NW_028317945.1 coordinate 2,976,734, forward strand.
TGCGGACCAATACAACCTCAATTGATTTATTTTCGTAATGCCCATGTTGAGGGTTAGGCCCAAAAAAAATGTAAATTTGAAAACCGTAATGGGTTTCCATGCAAATGGTCTGGCAAGGTTTGAATTTGGATTGGCGGCAATATATTGTTGTGCATATAAATTGGCTTGATCCACAATCAGCGCATACCGATTTTCCGTGAAAAACAGCTCCAAAAATCAAGGAGGTATGTGAAAGACCAAGATGTACTAGACCGCTGGTACTCGACAGTTCACCAAAAGGTAGCGCGGCACTAGTACTGGCACTCTGCTGCATATGAGAGTCATCAAAATTTACCGGCAAGTGCTAACAGAGATCAGGCCTGATTCTGCGAACACTGCGGTTTTGTGTGCAATGTATCAAGTGACAGTGACCTACTGACACTGCACTTGCTGGGGGAGAAGGGGGGGTAAGTGTAGGGGCTAAACGCAGGTGTTGGCAGGGGCTGATCCCACTAACGCTGCGTTTTTGGGGACGCTGTACTAATGTGAACGCTGGTATAGTGCTGAACTGATCAAAGATATTGCCCCGTTCAGACACTATACTAGCAGTGGAGGTTTATTGTACATGAGCGTGCTCCTGGCAATCAAGGGTTTAACTGTGATGACTGGTGTACTGACGGGCAATCTGACGCTATCTGGGAGGGGTGTGAAAACCACGGGAGCGCGAATCACACATATATGTGATTTTGCGTACTCATGCCACCCTGTAGCAGTATTTCTGCTGTAGGGTGGTCAGGAAGCGGTTACAGAAGAGGTTTGTGTTACGGCGCTGCGTTACTTTAACTGACAATTGCGCGGTCATGCAACATTGCATCCAAATTAAATTTACATCCTTTTTTCCCACAAATTGAGCTTTCTTTCGGTGGTATTTGATCGCCTGTGCGTTTTTTTTTTTTTTTTTTAGTTTTTTTTTTGCGCTATAAAAAAAAAGGCTGACAATTTGAGAAAAAAAAAACAATATTTTGGACTTTTTGCTATAAAACATGTCCAGTAAAAAAAATTAAAAAATCTAATTTTGTCACAAATTTTATCCAAAATGCATTCTGTGACATGTCTTTGCTAAACAAAAATCCCAATATGTGTAAAATAATTGGTTTACATGAAAGTTATAGCGTTTACAAATGGCGGGAAAGATACTGGGATTTTTAAATTTTTTTATACTAATAATGGGGGCAATCAGCGACTTATGGCGGGACTGCGGCGGACATTTTGACACTGGGGGGGAACTGACTTGGGGTCACTGACATCCCCAGTGACACCAATACAGTGATCAGTGAAAAAAAACCCACTGACACTGTACTAATGGCACTGGGGAGGAAGGGGTTAACATTTTTTTCACTGAAAGGGTTAACTGTGTGAGGGGAGTGTTTTACTAGGGGGCGGGGGCAGGCTGATCAGGAGAGAGCAACTCTTCTCTCCCTCTTCAGCTTGTCAGGAGCTGACAGGCAACTGACAGAGAGCAGGGCTGTGTGTAAACAATGCAGCCCTGCTCTCTGTCAGCGATTACCGCTAATCGCGGGGAAACGGCCGGTAATGACCGGCTGAGACCCGCTGCTGACATCCGTGGGACAGGTAGGGCGGGGCGCGCCCCCTACCTGTTTTGCATAACTATGTTTTAAAACGTGATTTTGCCCAGCCTGCCCTGCAACTGTTTTAATGCAGTGGCTGGGGCTCAAGCGGTTAACCACATTGTTATCAGAAATGCATTAATTTTTTCCATGGTGTTTTGTAATTTTTCATCTTAATTTTTTAAACATCATTTTCCAGCTTCCTAATAAAACAGTTCAAAATGTAGTCCTTTACGCATACATGTACTGTATGAAATCTGTAAATCTATTCCTATTAATATATTGAGTAATGTTTACATTATTTCTGTATAATTTACTATCTGCCATTTTACAGCTGAACTGCTACTTGCAACATAGTATCAAGCACTACAGAAAAGAGAAACCTATTTTGAGTAACAACAAAATCATTACCATAAACAGTGGGGATCGAAAGTTTGGGCACCCCAGCTAAAAAATTGGTATTAATGTGCATAAAGAAGCCAAGGAAAGATGGAAAAATCTCCAAAAGGCATCAAATTACAGATTAGACATTCTTATAATATGTCAACAAAAGTTAGATTTTATTTCCATCATTTACACTTTCAAAATAACACAAAACAAAAAAAATGGCGTCTGCAAAAGTTTGGGCACCCTGCAGAATTTATAGCATGCTCTGCCCCCTTTGCAAAGCTGAGACCTGCCAGTGTCATGGATTGTTCTCAGTCATCGTCTGGGAAGACCAGGTGATGTCAAGCTCAAAGGTTTTAAATGCCCAGACGCATCTGACTTTGTGCCAACAATCAGCACCATGGGTTCTTCTAAGCAGTTGTCTAGAAAACTGAAAATAGTTGACGCTCACAAAGCTGGAGAAGGCTATAAGAAGATAGCAAAGCGTTTTCAGATGTCAATATCCTCTGTTCGGAATGTAATTAAGAAATGGCAGTCATCAGGAACAGTGGAAGTTAAAGCAAGATCTGGAAGACCAAGAAAAATATCAGACAGAACAGCTCGCAGGATTGTGAGAAAAACAATTCAAAACCCACGTTTGACTGCACGATCCCTCCAGAAAGATCTGGCAGACACTGGAGTTGTGGTACACTATTCCACTATAAAGAGATACTTGTACAAATATGGTCTTCATGGAAGAGTCATTAGAAGAAAACCTCTTCTATGTGCTCACCACAAAAATCATCGTTTGAACTTTGCAAATGAACATATAGACAAGCCTGATGCATTTTGGAAACAAGTTCTGTGGACCGATGAGGTTAAAATTGAACTTTTTGGCTGGAATGAGCAAAGGTACGTTTGGAGAAGAAGGGGCACAGAATTTAATGAAAAGAACCTCTGTCCAACTGTTAAGCATGGGGTTGGATCAATCATGCTTTGGGGTTGTGTTGCAGCCAGTGGCACAGGGAACATCTCACTGGGGATTACATCAAGAGGCGTAAACTGAAGGTTTTGCCATGGCCTTCACAATCTCCTGACCTCAACATAATTGAAAATCTATGGATAGACCTTAAAAGAGCAGTGCGTGACAGACAGCCCAGAAATCTCAAAGAACTGGAAGACTTTTGTAAGGAAGAATGGGCAAAGATACCTCAAACAAGAACTGAAAGACTCTTGGCTGGCTACAAAAAGCGTTTACAAGCTGTGATACTTGCCAAAGGGGGCAGTACAAGATATTAACTCTGCAGGGTGCCCAAACTTTTGCAGACACCATTTTTTTGTTTTCTGTTATTTTGAAAGTGTAAATGATGGAAATAAAATCTAACTTTTGTTGAAATATTATAAGAATGTCTAATCTGTAATTTCATGCCTTTTGGAGATTTTTCCATCTTTCCTTGGCTTCTTTATGCACATTAATACAAATTTTTAGCTGGGGTGCCCAAACTTTCGATCCCAACTGTATGTGTGTAAAAAAATACACACCTAATGAGAGTGTTGAGCATTGCAGCCAATAATCCAATCATCCCAACATGCAGTTTAGTACATCCCTCAAATACCAAACAAAAGCTCTATTGGTGTGAAAAAATGATTATAAATTGAATTTGGGTACAATGTTGCATGACCGCACAATTGCCAGTTAAAGTAGCACAATGCTAAATAGCAAAAAAAAAATGCCTCGGTCACGAAGAGGGTAAAACCTTCCAGAGCTGGAGTGGTTAATCCTTTTGCTGCTAGTCTGTTTTCTTTTCAGACGTCATGGGGCTCATTGACACAGGTTTTTAGATGTTTATAGCATGCAGTTTTCTATGTTTGCAACACTATAGGAATCAGTGGGGCTGGCTGCATCTAAAAAATGAAACTGCTGCACATTTAGTAGCATATGAAAAAAGTAGGACACAGCTGTGATCAAGTGCCATGCATACACTTATAAAGTCATTAGAAGAATTGTACATGTCTAAATGTAAGTACTTTAGGCAAGTATTTTACGCAGGATCCTCTGCCAGCAGGAACTTGCATTCCAGAAAATACAAACGTACACATACAGTATATATGTGAGTGAATCCTTAGGGTACATTCAGACAGGTGATCAGACCCATCGTCCAAGCTGCTGTCTGCTATATGCAGGCAACCCATAGACATGGATGTACATGTAGATACAATCACATGTTAAATTTTGACAAATGCTGGAGTGGGTACGCAGATTCAAATGCAGGCACTGCCTGAGGTGGATGCACATGCAGCAGACAGCAGCTAAGATCAGAGGGCAGATCTCATCGCCTGTCTGAACGAGCCTTTAAAGCTAAACTAAACCCTCCTATACACACGTGCGTTTCATCACTATTCCTTTTTCATATGAAAATTTAATTTGTTGATTTTGGATGTACAGTTGTGTTCAAAATAATAGCTGTGTGTTGAAAAAAGTGAATAAAGCTTAAAATCCTTCTAATAGCTTTTATTTCCATACACTCAAATGCATTGGGAACACTACACATTCTATTCCAAATCAAAACATGAAGAAAAATATATCCAATTTGTGTTGTTCCTCTAAAAAAATTGAAGAAAAGTGAATATTAGACTGTTCAAAAAAATAGCAGTGTTTGTATTCTTCTTTACAAACTCAAACATTCACTATATAAACTGAAAAATGTTTGAAGATTTTGCTTTCCTTTGAATCACTTAATATTTAGTTGTATAACCACTGTTTCTGAGAACTGTTGTACATCTGTGTTGCGTGGAGTCAACCAACTTCTGGCACCTGTGAACAGCTATTTCAGCCCAGGATGATTGGACTACATTCCACAGTTCTTATCTATTTCTTGGTTTTGCCTCAGAAACTGCATTTCTAATGTCACCCCACAAGTTTTCTATTGGATTAAGATCCAAGGATTGGGCTGGCCACTCCATAACGTCAATCTTGTTGGTCTGGAACCAAGATGTTGCACGTTTACTGTTGTGTTTGGGGTCATTGTCTTGTTGGAACACCCATTTCAAGGGTATTTCCTCTTCAGCATAAGGCAGCATGACCTCTTCAAGTATTCTGTTGTATTCAAACTGATCCATGATCCCTGGTATGTCTGTTGTATTCAAACTGATCCATGATCCCTGGTATGTGATAAATAGGCCCAACACTGTAGTATAAGAAACATCCCCATATCATGATGCTTGCGCAACCATGCTTCACTGTCTTCACAGTGTACTGTGGCTTGAATTCAGTGTTTGGGGGTCGTCTGACAAACTCTCGCCGGCCACTTGACCCAAAAAGAACAATCTTACTTTCATCAGTCCACAAAATGTTGCGCCATTTCTCTTTAGGCCAGTCAATGTGCTCTTTGGCAAATTGTAACCTCTTCAGCACATGTGTTTTTTTTCAACAGTGGGACTTTGCGGGGGCTTCTTGCAGATAGCTTGGCTTCACATAGGCGTCTTCTAATTGTAACAGTACTCACAGGTAACTTGAGACCTTCTTTGATCTTCCTGAAGCAGATTGTTGGCCGAGTACTTGCCATTTTGGCTATTCTTCTATTCATTCGAATGGTAGTTTTTCGCTTTCTTCCACGTTTTTCAGGTTTTGGGTGCCATTTTAAAGCATTTGCGATCACTTTAGCTGAGCAGCCTATCATTTTCTGCACTTTTTTATGATTTCCCCTCTCCAATCAACTTTTTAATCAAGGTACGCTGTTGTTCTGAACAATGTGTGGAACGACCCATTTTCCTCAGAATTTCAGAGAGAAATGCACTGTAACCAGCATGTACAACATTTGCTGCCTTCCTTCCTTAAGGCCAATAATTGCCACCTGTTTTTCAAAGAATGAATGACCTCACTAATGAACTCCACACTGCTATTATTTTGAACATGCCCCTTTTCAATTAGTGATTAAATTACACAGAATCAGCAGCATGCATGTCATGACTGTTGGGTCTGTTGGATTTCTATTACTCTACTACACCTGCTAGTAAATTATTTGCCATGTAGAAATATCATTTCTACCAAAAACAGTGATTGATAAGGTTAGTGATGTCTGACTATTATTTTGAACACCACTGTATACGAATCTCCGAATGGACATAGCAACAAATGTTAACATATCTGAGAAAAAGTTATAACAAAATTACAGAATAAATTTGTTTCTTTCAAATGATGTCACATGATAGTAGTTCGTCCCATGGGGAAATAATTTCAATTTTCAAATTCGTTCAATAATTAAAATGACAAATGCATCCAAATTTAGTTCCATTCGTTAATTCGGATGCACATAACTCCAATTGTTATTGTCCAATCAGCTAATGCCATTGAGTGAGTAAAATAGGTATTTGATCCCCTACCAACCAACAATAATTCTTGCTCCCATAGACTGGCTATATGCACATGTGGTACACCGATTTAGTTCTGTCAATTTAAGAAGGTTCTCCTAACGACAACTCGTTATGTGTATAAAAGACACAGGTGGGCTGAAAGTGCACACTCTCAGGCTTAAATTGAGGGTATGTACATCCAAATTGGAGGAAGGGTTTAGGAATTACAGTTCTTAAGAGTAGCCACCCCCCTTTTTTTCAAGGGACCAAAAGTAATTGGACAATTGAATATAATCATGAATAAAATGTTAATTTTTAATATTTTGTTGAGAATCTTTTACTGGCAATGACTGCCTGAAGTCTGGAACCCATGGTCATTACCAAAGATTGGGTTTCCTCCTTTCTGATGCTTTGCCAGGCTCTAACTGCAGCTGTCTTCAGATGTTCTTTGTGGGTCTTTCTGCCTTTTAGTTTTCCCTTGAGCAAGTGCAGTGCATGCTCCAGTGGGTTGAAATCAGGTGAATGACTCGGTCATTGCAGAATATTCCACTGCTTTTCCTTCAAAAGCTCCTGGTTTGCTCTTGCAGTGTGTTTTGGATAATTTTCCATCTGTACTGTGAAGCGCCGTCCAATCAACTTTGCTGCATTTGGCTGAATCTGGGCTGACCATATATCTCTAAATACTGCAGAATTCATCTGGCTGTTTCTGTCTTCTGTCACATCAATAAACACCAATGACCCAGTGCCACTGGAAGCCATGCATGCCCATGCCATCACACTGCCTCCACCGTGTTTTACAGATGATGTGGTGTGCTTTGGATCATGAGCTGTTCCAAGCCTTCTCCACACTTTTTTCTTCTTGTCATTCTGGTACAGATTAATCTTGGTTTCATCTCTACAAAGAATGCTTTTCCAGAACTGGTCTGGCTTTTTTAGATGTTTTTTGGCAAAGTTTAATCTGGCTTTTCTATTCTTCAGGTTTATGAATGGTTTGCACCTTGTGGTGAACCCTCTGTATTAGTTCTCATGAAGTCTTCTCTTGATTGTAGACTTTGACAATGATACACCCACCTCCTGGAGAGTGTCCTTCACTTGTCTGGATGTTGTGAATGGGTTTTTCTTTACCATAGAGAGGATCCGGCGATCATCCACCACTGTTGTCTTCCGTGGATGTCCATGCCTTTTTTATGTTGCTGAGCTCACCAGTGTGTTCTTTCCTCAGAATGTACCAAACTGTTGATTTTGCTACTCCTAATGTTGCTGCTATCTCTCTGATGGATTTGTTTCATTTTTGAAGCCTTACAATGGCCTGTTTTACTTGCATGAACAGCTCCTTTTGATAAAGGTTCACAGCAATAGATTTCAAATGCAAATACCACAACTCCAGACCTTTTACCTGCTTTATTGATGACGAAATAATGGAGTAGCCTACACCTGGCTATGAAACCACTTTTGATTCAATTGTCCAATTACTTTTGGTCCCTTGAAAAAGGGGGATGGCTACTCTTAAGAGCTGTAATTTCTCTACCCTTCCTCCAATTTGGATGTACATACCCTCAAATTAAACCTGAGAGTGTGCATTTTCAGCCCACATCATCATATAACCATAGGTTGAATATGTTTTGGTGAATACCTGAAAAAAACTAAAATTGTGTCTGTGTCCACATATATATGGACCTAACTGTACATGATCATAGAGGAAATGATCATGCTTACATTCTTGTGACCTTCTTTATACTTGTCTATTTTTGTCCTGTCTCTGTGCTGCCTCAGTCCCTGTGCTTCTATTTTGAAAATGTCCTTGATATTGTGCAGGAGTGTCTGTTTGCTATAATTAAAATATTTTTCCTGGAATAAGAAAAACCATTGCTGGAAAAAGCAGAAAGCCTTTAACATGAACAGGAAATTCATATCTGGGGGTGTTGTGTACCGCAAAGAATGTGCAGAATACTCTGAATGTTGTCAGGTTTATAAGGGCACTTTTTTTCAATTTTTGAAAGCCCTGGGTGGCTACAGACTGATGTAGTGTTAATAAAATTCGATAAGGTACATTTTTATGTTTGGGCGTCAACACATTCACACACTACATATGCAGGCTTTACTTCCTGTTTGGTGGTGTTACAAAATAGTTACCTTTCCCCCGTGACAGGACAGCGAAGACACCTTGCTCTCATGAGGTTGGTGCTCTATTCTGTTATTCAGTGAACAGTGGAGCCCTATTTGTCTAAGCATTTCCCTTCTCCTATCATGGGTACTGTTGTGCAGCTTGGCTTTCAGGTCGCTGTTGGCCTATTTACTTTGTAACATTCTATTCTTTACATTTGCAAATCTAGGTTTCAAAAAGCAACCAGGAAAGCACAAGCAGAATGAAGCCTTGAGCAGCAACAAAATAGGAATGAAGAAGCAGCTCCAAAAACTGAAACGTCAGGGACAGCCACAAAATCAGAGAGCATCGGCCAAAAACAGAGTTATTAAATCAGCAATAGGTAAGACTAAGGCTAAGTTCACCCAGGTAACTGGGGAGTGGGAGCGGGAAGATTAAGAACAGGCAAATTATCTGCGTTTTTAGCAGACAAATGCAATATAATCCCCATTTTTTTTGTAAAATAAAAAATATGAGGTTGTGTCAAGTAAGTGGATGCCAAATATGTTAAGTTTTAAAACTGCGCATGTCCCTGAAATGCAAACTTCTGATGAGCCCCCTATGTGATAGCATATTACAGGTGACAGGTACTGTTTAGGCAACATCAGGAGTTTACCTTAAAAGGTAAACAAACGCCCAGCTGCTATAGTAGATGGGCGTTTGGTTACATCTTATGATGTTGCCAACATAAGAGTCATGTTTGCAGCAACAAAATAGTTGTGTTGCAATAACTTGTGAGTTCTTCCACTGCACCTCGGTAGCAAAGGTTATTAAATGAAGACTCAAACTGAATTCCAGGAATTCAGCCACTTTCTAAAATCTGACTATGGGTTAAGTCTAGTGAGGTGTGTGCCACCTCATGGAGATATCTCTGTAATCTACACCTGACAGTTCTACTGAGCACTGGCAGACCAGCTGTCACTATTCCCCAGTGCTCTGAGAGGAGTAACACTGCCTTCTTGTATTGCAGGAGCTCTGACAAAAAGTAGCATGAGCATATACTTCTGCGCTGGACGATAGACTCCACAGAAACTGGAACTATACATGGGATGCCTAGAAGATTTACGCCTTGCTGCCCTCAATGGACCAGGGGAATCCAAATTAACTGCATACAAAGAAACAGAGGGTGCACAGGCCTAGTGCATTACCTTTTTAAAAATTAATTTATTGTATAAAAAGTGGTAATCTACTCACAAAGGATAAAATGTCAAAGGCACATCGTATGAAGTACAGCAAGGTCCAAAAACACTGGATGATGTCTGTAATAAGATCTTTAGACCTCCAACTGTCGGATGCGTTTTGGGGCCTTGCCTCTTGGTTCTTAGGAAGAGGCAAGGCTTTGAAATGCGTAAGCAGTTGGAGGTCTAAATATCCCATTACAGACATCATCCAGTGTTTTTGGACCTTGCTGCACTTCATATGATGTGCCTTTGACATTTTACCCTGTGTGAGTATATTACCACTTTGTATGCAATAAATTAATTTTTAAGGTAATGCACTAGGCCTGTGCGTCCTCGGTTTGTTTCTTTGATTACAGGAGCTCTGCCTGCCCTCCATATGACTCTGCAGCTTCTGGAGCAGAGACCAGAAGGTCCAGCACCAGAAACATAGCATACAGGTGAAACTCGAAAAATTAGAATATCGTGCAAAAGTTCATTTATTTCAGTAATGCAACTTAAAAGGTGACACTAATATATGAGATACTCATTACATGCAAAGCAAGATCGTTCAAGCCATGATTTGTCATAATTGTGAAGATTATGGCTTACAGCTCATGAAAACCTCAAATCCACAATGTCAGAAAATTAGAATATTACATTCAATCAATAAAACAAGGATTATACATAGAACAATATCAGACCTCTGAAAAGTATAAGCATGCATATGTAGTCAGTACTTCGTTTGGGCCCCTTTTGCAGCAATTACTGCCTCAATGCGGCGTGGCATGGAAGCTATCAGCCTGTGGCATTGCTGAGGTGTTATGGCAGACCAGGATGCTTCAATAGCGGCCTTCAGTTTTTCTCCATTGTTCGGTCTCATGTCTCTCATCTTTCTCTTGGCAATGCCCCATAGATTCTCTATGGGGTTCAGGTCAGGCGAGTTTGCTGGCCAATTGAACCAGGTTTTGGTGCTTTTGGCAGTGTGGGCAGGTGCCAAGTCCTGCTGGAAAATGAAGTCAGCATCCCCATAAAGCTCGTCTGCGGAAGGAAGCATGAAGTGCTCCAAAATCTTCTGGTAGACGTCTGCGTTTACCCTGGACTTAATAAAGCACAGTGGACCAACACTAGCAGATGACATGGCTCCCCAAATCAACACAGACTGTGGAAACTTAACACTGGACTTCAAGCATCTTGCGGTGTGTGACTCTCCATTCTTCCTCCATATTCTGGGTCCTTGGTTTCCAAATGAAATGCAAAATTTGCTCTCATCAGAAAAGAGGACTTTGGACCACTGAGCAACAGACCAGGTCTGCTTTTCTTTAGCCCAGGTAAGACGCTTCTGACGTTTGTTGTGCAGGAGCGGCTTGACAAGAGGAAACAACATTTGAAGCCCATGTCCACTATCCGTCTGTGTGTGGTGGCTCTTGATGCACTAACTCCAGCCTCAGTCCACTCCTTGTGAAAGTTCCCAACACTTTTGAATGCCCTTTTCCTGACAATCCTCTCCAGGCTGCTGTCATCCCTGCTGCTTGTGCACCTTTTTCTTCCACACTTTTCTCTTCCACATAACTTTCTATTAATGTGCTTTGATACAGCACTTTGGAAACATCCAACTTCTTTTGCAATTTACCTTTTGAGGCTTTCCCTCCTTATGGAGGGTGTCAATGATGGTTTTCTGCTTTCTGGTCTTTCCCATGATTGTGATTCCTACTGAACCAGACTGAGAGACCATTTAAAGGCTCAGGAACCCTTTGCAGGTGTTATGGCTTAATTAGCTGATTAGAGTGGGACACTTTGAGCCTAGAATATTGCACCTTTTCACAATATTCTAATTTTCTGAGATTGTGGATTTGGGGTTTTCATGAGCTGTAAGCCATAATCATCACAATTATGACAAATCACGGCTTGAACTATCTTGCTTTGCATGTAATGAGTCTATCTCATATATTAGTTTCACCTTTTAAGCTGCATTACTGAAATAAATGAATTCAATGATATTCAACTTTTTCGAGTTTCACCTGTATAGCTACGCTCTCAGCGCTAAGTAAAAATAAGAATTGTAAATAGAAGATAAGTCCACGAGGTGGCAAGCACGTTGTTGGATTTAATGCCTAGTAATCCAAAACATTTTCAAAGCTTTTATCTCCTTTCGGGAGAAAATATTGATACAGGGTATTGTCTGCACTTTCTGGAAATGCTTCAGAGTTTAGGAATATGAACCTGCAGATAACCTCAATAACCGCTGTACATGACAGGTTTCATTTTTTTTTTTTTTTTTGCCATAAAAACAAAAAAACAGTTGGCTTTGAGAAAACATAGCCTGTCTGCCACTATCTTCTCTTGAATTCATCTGCTCATATTTGTTTAAAGTATTCCAGGCATTGCATGCTATATATAGTCACATTGTTCCAACTCGGACCAATGTAATTATGTATATATCATTACTGGGCAATGCTCCTGGAAGCTGAAAATCACAGAAGTAAACACCACAATGCCAATGATTTCCTCTTGCTTCCAGTACAGGTTTTCGTTGCTGTTCTGTCCCTGCTGGGTGTGTTTACTCCTAGCAGAGCACACCATGACAGAGCCCAGTCACATGGTTTTGACAAGAAAATGAATGCTTTGGAATTCTGAAGCAAGCAAAGCACGAAGCATAATTTGTATAGCATAGCACTGGCTTTTATAAACTGGCACCTAAATAATATTGCTTTTTTCTCTTATTTCTCAGAGGAGTATAAAAAACATGCACCACAAGACTATCTTGCACAAAACCTCAAATATATGCTTGGATCCCACTCTGTTGCAAACAAAAAAGCTGTCAAGGAGGTAAGTCCTCATGTAAGAACAAATTAAAGTGTAACCTTCATTTTATAACATATAACTTTGAATAGCCAACAAGCTGATTTCACTTAGCATTTGTGTGTTTTTTGCTAAGTCCTAAGAATGTGGTGTCGTACATGAGACACGACGAAGACCTTCTCCTGCTCATTTGTAGTAAAGAGAATTTCACAAGCGGTGGTATTGTAGTACTGCCGACAGTGCACACCAAAGCAGGAGAGAAGATCAGTAGTATATCTTTTTGATGTTGTCAAGGAGACCTTTTTAACCCATTTATGACCTTGTTACACATGCAGTAAATGCAGAGGCGTCCCTAGGGTTGGTGTTACCCAGTGTGGTAACACTGGGTGACACCCCCTCCGACGATCCCCGGACTCCGATCCATTATGCTCAATCCGCAGATCCGATCCATCCTGCGGGGATTGTCGGCTTTCTTTACAACTTACCTTTTCTTGGAGTGGGTCCAGGTGCAGCGGCAAGATGTGTCCCATGTAGATATGTTCCCCCAAAGCAACTCCGCATGTATCGGTTTCAGGCACGATCAATCGATGATAGCAGTTCTATCATCTATTAATCGTGCCTGAAACCGGGACATCGCAGTTGCTTCAGGGGGAACATCTACATGGGAGGTACATCTTGCCGCTACACCGGTGTCACTCCGTATAGGTTGCATGTCGACGATCCCCACAGGATCGTTGGCATACAACCTATACGGGGTGACACCGGACCTGCTCCACAAAAAGGTAAGTTGTAAAGCAAGCCGACGATCCCCGCAGGATGGATCCGATCCATCCTGCGGGGATCGTCGGCTTGCTTTACAACTTACCTTTTTGTGGAGCGGGTCCAGTGTCACCCCGTGCGGACCGCACCCCCCGCACCTGCCTCGGGACGCCACTGAGTAAATGCGATGTTCAGGAGGTGGACTTTACACCTGGGCTCCACAAATGTGTTCCTGTGCTAGAAGTGCACTCGATCTTCTCCTCCCAGCATAGAGCCCAAGCTGTCAGTGATTGCCCTGGGTCTTCTGCTAATGATCATGACCCAGAGAACTCTAATTGGCTACCAAAGTGATCATTCATTCTGCAGCTGTTACCTATGTTCTGTCCTCTGTGAGGCTCCATGCACACTGGACGTTTTAATAATGCTGCTAACACTGTAAAGTCACGGTTAAAAACGAGTTTTTTAGCATTTTTGTATTATTGTTTTGCCACATTTTTTCACGTATGCGGTTTTTAGTGGGGGTTTCTTCTTTTTTTTTTTTTTTTCTTTTTTTTTTTTTAGCACTGATCACTGTACTGGTGTCAGTGGCAGTTAGTTCCCACCCAGTGTCAGAATACCCATCGCAGTCCTGCAATAAGTTGCTGATTGCCACTATTACTAGTATAAATAAAAATTCCAGTATATATACCGCAATTTGTAGACACTATAACTTTCACATAAAGCAATTAATTTACACGTATCTGGATTTTTTATGAAGAAATTTTTTTTATTTTATTTTAATGGATGTTGTATAGCAAAAAGTAAAAAATTATATTTATTTTTATATATATATATACATACATACATACATACATACATACATACATACACACACACATATATATTGTGTGTGTGTATATATATATATAATGTGTGTGTGTATGTATATAAAATTTTACTTGCAGTTTCCAGGGTACATGAGAAACTTATGGTATACTGGTTTGTAGGCCTACCCAGCTGTATCTCTAAGTAAGCCCATTATACTACAATCTACATATGATGTTCTTTTGATACCAAACGTGTTCTTTCCTTCTTCTAGATTGTAAATCAGCACTGCGGACGGAAAGCAAGAGACAAGCAGGTAAAGAAGAAAAAGAGGGTGCAAAAGAAATCTGTGTTCTCAGATTCAGACTTCAAACGTTTTGAAAAGGAATACTTTGGAAGCAGATAGATTGTGGTCACCGAGAAGAGACTAGATTGACTGTGTTGTTAATGCTTCTGTTCCATTACTAAATTCTTTTCACCAAAATAGCTGTAGAGCCACAGTGATGAAGTGAAAATGGATATTAAATAGTGAAAATGTTAGAAGACTGGACTGACTGTAAGAGGACAGAATACACATTTTTGTGTACTGTGGTGTTTTTTTTTTGTTTTTTGTTTTTTTTTTCCCCTTTTCCCCGGTGTATTTACTTTTTTCAAGTTGTAACATTTTGTGCTTTTTGTTTTATAATTTATTATTAAAATACAGACTATTGGGAAGAAGATATATTATAGCTACATTTGTAAACTTGAGAGGCTTTAGTGTCAGAATTATTTTACATGCATTTGAGCTAATACATGGAGACAGACCAATAAGTTTAGCACTAATGCACTTGATGGAAGTGAGAAGCACCTGCCAAGTGAATGACACTACAGTTAGGCATAAAAAAATGTTTGGACATTGATAAAGTATTGCTTTAGCTTTCTTGTCAAAATATACTGGAGGCTTTAATGTGAGGACACTTAAATCCCAACTGCGGGAACGGTTGAGGAATTGCAGCAGGTACCTCATCCCCTCAACCCCCCCCCCCACAAAAAAGTACCAAAAGTAGAAGAGTAGGGCAGAGCGGAAGTTTAGCTTTAAAGCCTATTTACAACTGTACGTCCATCGAAGACTACCCTGGCCGTAGGGTGGCAGTTCTTCTGTGTGAGTTCACTTCAGAATGAAAAGAATTGTCAGCCTGTTAAGAAAGTGCAAAAAATACAGACCTTTTGGCAGGATCAACAGGCAATAAAACTTTGTTACAATGGGATTTGTGGCAGAATAGAATATAAAGGATTCCTCTCTACTGCAGCTCCCACTAGCGTTCAGCCTCTCATGGGTTTGGGGAATTTGAATGTTGGTGGTAAATTCCCTTTAGTTCCAGATGCCCTCTGGTACCAGGGCATGGACTTATGTGGCTTAAATAGTTATTTTGTTTCTATATGCTGGTGGTGCTGTTTTTTGCTATTGCTTGGCAAAATGACAAAATGGGGTTAAACATCAGGAGTTGAAAACCAGAAGTTAAAACAAGAGTCCGAGAAACTGTAAGTAACATCATAAATTTCCTGCAACTAATATAAATATTGTCACTGGCATAATGAGTGCTAGCAAGGTTGAAGATTTTGCGCAGTGCTTACTGTGTCACATGTATACGATAATGGAGAAACCGCTCCAGAATGAATAGTGCTGCAACAGATGTGAACAGGTTGCACTTCTGGAAGCTCACATTAGAGATCAGGAGGAGCAAATTTACAAGACTGAGTAGAACAAACAACCTTAACCACTTCGTGCCGTCGCCTCCCGGCCCTTTAAGAGTTTAAGAAGCCGGGAGGCGGGCGGGGTTTTAGGGTCATGTGACCAACGTGATTCGCCGTCACAGCGGTCAAATGAGCAGAAAAGGTCTCGATCGCAAGGGGAGATCAGGACCATTCCATGAGTCACGGACATATGTGCTGGGAGCGCGCTCTCAGCACATATGTATTTTCTAATGGCACACAAATATGCGGCCACTCGGCTTCAAGGCCCAGAGGCCAGATATTTGAGTGTGCTTGGCATCAAGGGGTTAAAAGAAGTCTTCTGCTCACTGGGCAGGTAGTCAATGGGGTTGTTGTGGAGGGCAGGATTATCAGATAGGAGGAAAGGGTTAATGCAATTGGAGAGAGTGGTAGGAGCTCACAAAAAAAAGGCCAGTCCTGTGTTTGAGCACCCAAACAGATTTGCCCAAGTTGAGTGAAGATGTGGGGGTGACAGTCCTAGCTGTCACTGCTACCCCTAACAGCTGGGAGAGCAGCCCATCTAGTAGGCATAGTGCAGGAAAGCCTAGACAGTATTAGACCTAGGTAGTAATTGGGATTTCTATAATCAGACTGAGATATAATAATTTGTCACCAGGATCACCTCCACCGAATGGTTTGCCATTTCCCTGGTGCCAGGGTTTGGCATGTGGTAGACTGGATTGATAAATGGGGGGGGCTGGGCATGACTCGGCTGTCTTGGTTCATGTTGGGACCAATGAGAGTATACATGAGAGATGGAGGCTCCTTAAGAATCAATTTAAAGAGCTAGGCTGTAGATGTAGAAGGGAAGAATGGTTATATTAGCCTGTGCCATGCACAACATAGTAAACACGGGAAGATTAGAGAACTGAATGCATGACTAAAGACCTGGTGTAAGAAGGTAGGATTTGGGTTTCTAAAGCCCTGGGCTGACTTTCCATTATGGTGCAACCTATATGCTAAAGATGGTTTGCACAGGTTGTTAAATCTGCTGGGCTGGAGGAGTATTTAACTGCTTCAACAAGAGAGTCCTATTACAATAGGCCAGGTGGGAGCTCTCTTGTTCTTTGTGTACATCATATGATGGCCTCCCAAGAACGCAACCTCACGGGCTGTGTTGTGGTGTGAACTGTTACCTGCTGTGTCCACCGGACACAGTGGATGACAGATCAGTGTGCCAAGCTGGTGTTGCTACCATGTGATCACTGTAACCTATCACAGCAGATTACATGGCAATTGTACATGATGGATGGCTTCCATTCCTAGCCATTTATTGTGTAACTACATACTGCAGCCAGGGCCAATCACAACCCATCTGTATGTCATTAGCTTTGGCCAATCAAAGCTACACACACTCGCCTCATCAGAGTAGTACAGTGTTACTATGTACTGCCCTGATTACAGTATGTAAAAAGTAATAAGAAAAATTAATTTAAACATCTGTCACCAGTCAGTGTCTGTTATATGATGACGCTGTACCGCACTGGTGACAGTTTGGGGGAAAAAAAAAATGTGAAAACACATTTTTAAAAGTAATTTTCCAATAAATTACAACTTCAAAAAACTCTCCATGCCTCTTCCTAATTACCTTGGACTGTCTACTTTCCATAAACGTGTAATTTGGGGGGTATTTGTACTTTCCTGGAATTTTTGGGCCTCAAGAAATGAGAGGGGCTGTCAGTACATCAGGATTGATCAATTTTCAAATGAATATCCTGTAGTTTGTAGACTCTAACTTTCCTATAGACTAAATAATATACACTGAAATGAAAAAAACCCAGTGATGATCAAACACCACCAACAGAAAGCTCCATTTGTGTGAACAAAATTTATAAAAATTTAATTTGGGTACAGTAGTGCATGACTGAGTAATTGTAAAGTGTGAAAGCAAAAAATTGGCCTGGGCAGGAAGGGGGTAAAAGAGTATAGAAGTGGTTAAACTATGACTAAGGGGGGAGGGTGAATTAGAACATAATGGGGCAGACAGGTTAGTCAGATATCATATCCTAATGGTGGGTGGAATATGGGGGGAGGGGCTATAACATGTGATACCATTCCCATTGGCACAACCATTAGAAATTTATAGTACTATTTGTAGAAAAAAAAAAAAGGAATACACACATGCAAAATACAACTATGAATTAAAGTGTTTGCTCACCAAAGCCAGAATTCTGTCAAGAAAAATAGGTGAGTTGGAGGCTTTGGTGCATGAAGAGAACTATGTTTTAATTGGTATTGCTGAATCTTGGCTTCATTCTTCACACAATTGGGCTGTTTGCAGTATATTCCTGGCTATGCTCTTTCAGCGAAACAGGGTAAAATGTAAAGATAGAGATGTCTGTCTCTATGGGAGAAGTGATCTCAAAGTGAATGTGAAAGAGGACCTTGTGGATGGAGAATGTGATGGTGAAGATGCATATAGGATATACAGTATCTCCCAGAAGTGAGTACACCCCTCACATTTTTGTAAATGTTTTATTATATCTTTTCATGTGACAACACTGAAGAAATTACACTTTGCTACAATGTAAAGTAGTGAGTGTACAGCATAACAGTGTAAATTTGCTGTTCCTTCAAAATAACTCAACACACAGCCATTAATGTCTAAACCGCTGGCAATAAAAGTGAGTCCACCCCTCTTGAGTTATTTTGAGGGGACAGCAAATTTACACTGTTATACAAGATGTACACTCACTACTTTACATTGTAGCAAAGTGTCATTTCTTCAGTGTTGTCACATGAAAAGATATAATAAAATACTTACAAAAATGTGAGGGGTGTACTCACTTCTGTGAGATACTGTAGGTGTGCATATGTCAAAGTTGATTGGCATTTGTTACAGGCCACCGAGTGTTAACAAGGAAGTGGAGAATTAGTTCCTTGCACAGATAGAAAGGGCTGATTCGGTGATAATAATTTAAGTACCCTAAAATAGACTTGAGGACGGGCACTGCTAGAACAGTAAAAGGGTGTACATTTATAAACCTATTTCAACACAATTTTATGGTACAGTTCATAGAATCCATAGCTAGAAATGATGCTCTGCTGGACCTGTTAGTGCTGGTTCACATATATGCAGATTGGATGCAGTCTGAACAATCCCCCACGCCCCATATGACCTCTTTTTGGAAAGTAGACACCCCAGACTATTTGTTATGAGGCATGTTGTGTCAATGGAATACTTTATTTTTTTACCACAAGTTTTTGGGGAAAAAAATTTACACAGAGTTCCAGATGTGGAACTAACACAAGAACTAGAGCCAGAGTTCCTGTATTGAAAAAAACCCCACAAAGGCAGAGATACATTTTATTTATTTTTACTCTAAGCAATGACAGGGGTGTAGAGGGTGAGAAGCTAAAGCGAGTGCCAGAAGTAATTGATAGGCTTGTGAGCCTAAAGGTGTACTCTCATCACATGAATACCTAAAGGACTAACCCAAGGATCCTCAAGAATTAGCCAACCACTTAGAATAGCACCTTCATACCAAAGACTTTTCTGAGGGTTTAGCAAGTTTTTTTTTCCAGCCTTGTGATCTTCATGAAAATCACACCTTATGTGTCTGGGTGTACTTAACTTCAAAAGTAGAAAGAGAAACATGGGACTCTGCTGACCTTTCCTTGGTCTTCTTATGCCAAGGTGGGTTGTACTGTCTTGTCCTCTGTGACATCATTGATGATAATGTCAATGGTAGGTCTGAAGATGTGGTGTCCCCCAAAGAGCAAGCAGGTCAAGTGTCCCTTAAATACAACATCTACCTCCCAGCACCAAAACCAGAATGCTCTATGCATCTGCGTGGACAACAGATGCATAAGGGCACAAATGAGATGCTTCTAACAAGCCAATAAAACTGAAGGATATGGCTTCAGACAACTGCCCCACAAGCTCCATTAGGGAGGGGTCTACCACAGCAGTGGAAAGATTTATTTTTGGAGATGTAACCCATTCTACCACAGTTTGACAGGTTAAGATCACAGAACAGGATGAGGAATGAAGCCCTCTAAGGACTACGACTGACTACTGGCCTAGAGATATTTCTATTATGGTGGGCACTGGGTTATCCACAGTGGGCAAATAAACAATTTAACAGTTTCCTTTGCAAAAGTGAAACCGTCCCAACACCCCTCCAGGACCCTTTAGGGTGTATTGGGGTCAATGGTTGGAAACATTTTAAGAAACTGTTGCATGGGGAAGTTGGGTGAAAGATGCCAGACAATGTAGTGTAAAGAGAGAGCTGCCAGAGTGTGGATGATGAGAAGAAAGGTGCCCAAATATGTAATGTAGACAGTGGGGAGACCTGCCAGAGCATAAAGTGTAGATAGTGGGGCATGACCTGCCAGAGCATACATTATGAACAGGGACTAGAGAAATCATAATGTAACCTGGAGGAAGAACTAGCAGATAACAAATGTATTATATAGGTCCATATAGTATCTGTGTTGCAAGAATAAGTTCACCTTTGACAAAAAAATAATAAATACACATTTTTTGCAGGATAAAAAAATGTGCATTTATTATTTTATGTTACTGAAGCCTCTAAACCAGCGTTTTTCAACCACTGTGCCGCGGCACACTAGTGTGCCGTGAGATATTGTCTGGTGTGCCGTGGGAAAAATTCCAATTTCATCTGTAACATGTGGCTTCGGCTCACAAATAGACCAATCATTAGAATCTAATGATTCAGTGGTCGGCAAGCCGCGGCTCGCGAGCCACATGCGGCTCTTTACCCAGTCTAATGCGGCTCTTCTGTGTGCCGGGCGCCTGCTCCCCTCCCTCCTCTCGGTCGGCCGCTCCCCTGCCTCCTCTCGGTTGGCAGCCCCAAAAGTCCGCGCGGACCTTTTAATCCGGCTTGCGGATGTGGCTGTCAGGATGTGTGTAGGCGGGGCAGCGTGCCGAACGTGAGGGGAGGGGAGCTAGGCTCCTCTCACAGTCCGCCCTGAAGACCCGAACGGCGCGGGAAGACAGCGAGAGGAACGCAAAAGGTAAGTGAATTGACACGGGGGACTTGGCTTACTAGAAGGGGGGGGGGGGAATAGTACTGTGGGGGATGAAATACTATATGAGGGATGAATTACTTTATGAGGGATGAAATACTATATGGGGGGATGAAATACTATATGGGGGATGAATTACTATATCAGGGATGAATTACTATATGAGGGATGAAATACTATATGGGGGGATGAAATACTATATGGGGGGATGAAATACTATATGGGGGGATGAATTACTATATGAGGGATGAAATACTATATGGGGGGATGAAATACTATATGAGGGATGAAATACTATATGGGGGATGAATTACTATATGAGGGATGAATTACTGTATGAGGGATGAAATACTATATGGGGGGATGAAATACTATATGAGGGATGAAATACTATATGAGGGGATGAAATACTATATGGGGGGATGAAATACTATATGGGGGATGAAATACTATATGAGGGATGAAATACTATATGAGGGATGAAATACTATATGAGGGATGAATTACTATATGAGGGATGAAATACTATATGGGGGGATGAAATACTATATGGGGGGATGAAATACTATATGGGGGGATGAAATACTATATGAGGGATGAATTACTATATGAGGGATGAAATACTATATGGGGGGATGAAATACTATATGGGGGGATGAAATACTATATGAGGGATGAATTACTATATGGGGGGATGAAATACTATATGAGGGATGAATTACTATATGAGGGATGAAATACTATATGAGGGATGAAATACTATATGGGGGGATGAAATACTATATGAGGGATGAAATACTATATGGGGGGATGAAATACTATATGAGGGATGAAATACTATATGAGGGATGAATTACTATATGGGGGATGAAATACTATATGAGGGATGAAATACTATATGGGGGATTAATTACTATGCTTACTATGGGGGAATATTACTATACTTACTATGGATGACACATACACATCATTCATCTACTCTTGGTCCGGCCCCCGGGTCCAATTATAAAATACTTTATTATTTCATAATAAAGTAATTATAAAATAATTTCTTTGTGTTTGATTCCTATTCAAGAGAATTACTTTATATATAGTCAATATAGGCACAGAGGTAAATTTTTTTAACATTTTCTAATGGTGGTGTGCCTCGTGATTTTTTTCATGAAAAAAGTGTGCCTTTGCACAAAAAAGGTTGAAAAACACTGCTCTAAACCATTGCACCAGCAATCAGCAGATCACTGGTGCCATGCAGGTCTCCTGCACACCTGTCCGTATATCTGTGTGCCTATACATCTTGTATGAGCAAGCACAGTAGACATGTCCGTGTATCTGTGTCCTCATACATCTTGTATGGGAAAGCAGATACTTACTGAGAGGAAGGCTCAATGAACTACCATAGCGCTCCACAGAGCAGTGCTAGTTCATTGAGAACTACAAGCCGACACCCTCAAAGGCTGTTGGAACTTGTAGCATTCTCATTCACAGAATACTGTGACAGCTAGCAGGGGGAGAAGATCTCCCACTAGCTGTCACAATGGGGATGGGGGCTCTATTCGTAACATGTTACACGTTATACCCTGAATATGGGTGTAACATATTATGAAAGGTGACCTTATTCTTTAAAGCAGACCTTCTTTTCCCTCCACCGCCTACCCTCCCCTTCTTCTCCACAATGCTCTTCCATAATTTTTTATGTAGTGCTTCCCCCATAGGAGTTGTTAGAAAGATGCCCAGGGTTCTTTTCCCAGTAGTCGCAACGCACATGGTCACAGTCACTCTTCGGCTCAATGAACAGTTCAGGGGTAGTCTCTTTCGGTGTTTTTATTTTTGGGTAAGTTGGATGGGGATAGAAATATCAGTGGGATTCTCCAAAACTATGTTTGTACATAGGAGGACACTTTCTCTTCTGCAGAAACTTGAGATTAATCTTCCTCTCTGGACAGCCCAAGCAAAGTTTTTTTCACTAAGAATTAAATAGACAGCTCTTCAGGACACTGGGCACTATGTACCCTTTACACACAGCTGACTCTAATACCAGGGGGGGGCAACAGCACTCAGACTCTAGAATCTCTCACAATTGTCTGTACTCACAAATGTCTTCAGATGATTGTCTACTTCTTTCCAATGCCTTCCAGACACTTTCTCCCTGTGATACCAGACTAGATCCACAGACGAAAGGCCCCTCAGTCATCTCCATCAACTTCCAGAAAAACCCAACTGCCCAGCTGGGACCGTGATGATCAGCAAACATGTGGCAGGTAGCCTTGGGGGCAATCAGCCTATGGTAGCTTATCCCTCCCTCTCCAAGCTCCGCCTCCTCACTGGTGATTTACTGCCGGATCTGTAGCTCAGGGAAAGCACACAGGTGGCCAATCACTGGCGAGGAGGCAGAGCTTGGGGAGGAGGAGCCAAGCAGCGTGAAGATCGAATAAGCTGATCAGAGTGAGGGACCAGCCGGAGCCGGTGACGAGAAGGAAGACAGCTGATTGGTAAGGTAAGTGTCTGTGCGGCTGAGATCTGGGCAGACCAGATGGTGCTGCTGCAGCTAGGTATGCTGTCTGTGGATGGGAGAGGGAGGGAGCCCGGGGTGGAGCAGGGGTCAGCACAGCAATGTAAGCATCATTAGTGTCAGTGTGGGAGTAATAGTGCCCCATCATTAGTGTCAGTGTAGGAGGAATAGTGCCCGATCATTGGTGCCACTGACACCAGTGATGGGGCACTATTCCTCCCACTGACACCAGTGATGGGGCACTATTCCTTCCACTGACATCAGTGATGAGGCACTATTCCTCCACTGACACCAAATGATGGGGCACTATTCCTCCAAATGACACCGATAATGGAATAAATTAAGAGGTGGAGCTCTAATAGGAGGAGGTGGAGCCTAAAGATGAAGGGTGGAGTTTACAGATGAAGAGGTGGATCTTAAACAGGAAGGGATGGGACGAATTTAGATAGGGGGGATGCCTGAATTTAGTCTTGCAAAACCAATTACAGAACTGAATTTACCTATCAACAAGAATGCAGCTCCACTGGATTTAAATTTACCTAACCCTAGCACCTGTCTAGGAAGGTACTACATTTAATTGCTTTATACATGCACCTCCTGCTCTCTTCTGGTTGGTCTAGTGATATTACAGGTCCTTCCCACAGTTGCCAAAAAATATTAAATAATTAGGAGGGACAACTTGAAGGTGAAGAAAAATGCCAGACACAGACTGGCTAAAAGTTGGTGTGTCACTCACTTTTCCTTTTTTTGCTATGTGCTAGACAAAACAGGTTCTGGGAGTACGCTGAAGAGAAAGTGGGGGTAAAAGAAGTTCCAGCATTGGTGTCAGTGATGGTAACAAAAACACAATCATTGGTGTCCATGGGATAAAATAAGCTGTACCATTGGTGTCAGAGTGGATAAATTCTCCCCATTGTTGGAGTCAGCAGGATGAAATAAACCCCATCAATGTTGTCAGTGAAAATAAAAAGCACCATCATTGGTATCAGTGGGAAACAATAGGCCCCATCATTGATGTCAGTGGCATGAAATAAGCTCCATCGTTGTCAGTGAGAAAAAAAATAAACCCTATCTATGGTGCCAGTTGGATGAAACAAGTGAGTGTAAAAATAAACCCTGTTCATGTCAGTTGGATAACATAAATCCATTTTTGGTTTCAGCAAGATAAAACAAATGTCATCATTGGTATCAGTGAGATTAAACATATGCCCCTTCATAGGTGTCAGAGGGATAAAACAAGCCTCGTTGTTGGTGTAAGAGAGGTATAATAAACCACATTTTTGGTGTAAGTGGGATAAAACCACATATGGTTGCTGTCCATTGGATAAAAAAATAAATGCCCATTGTTGGTGTCAGTGGGAGGAAAATAGAAAGCTGAAGTTCAGGGGTTACTTGTCTAGGGTGGAGGATGGACCCGGAGAGTCAGGGACGGGAGCTGGTCTGAGGCTGCAGTGTCACGCCGGATCCCCCGGCGCGGTATGAGTGGGAGATCCGGCCGGCTGAGAGGAGAGGTGACGCTGCGGAGCACGTGACCAGCCGCGGAGCATCACTGGGGGAAAGAGGTGGCTGGCTGGCTTCCTGATGTGACAGGGAGCCACTGGTCCACTGCTGCAAGTACCCCCCAGGCTGGCTGTCGGATCCTGGGTCAGGGAGACCCATGAATATTAAGAGACCCATCCTGCTTCCCTGGGACGAAGCAAAAAAGAAATAAAGCATCGGAAACCCAGAGGAATCCCTCCTCCAGGACTGAGCAGCAGTGAAGGCCCTCCACATAGGCCTGGAGCCACAAGCCTGGAACCACCGACCTGGGAAGGGTGAGTGAGTGCTGCTGGGGGCTTACTCTGTTGTGGACCCTTGAGAGATACAGGAGACCAAGGGGTGAAAAAGGGGAGGGGAGGATTCCCAGGGGTTGGAAGAGAAGAAGAGGAGGCCCAGGTGTCTTAGGAGAGTAAAAACACATAGGAAAAACAGCAAGCCTGTCTGGTCCATAAATCATAAAGAAGCTGTAAAATCCCATCTTGAGAATATGAAGAATAAAGCTTCCAAGGGAGCAGGGCTCAAAGGTTCCCAAACAGGAACAATAAAGAAATTTACATCATATGGAAATATTACGCCAGAAAGGGCCCAAGGCGCAAGCGCAAAAGGGGAAATGGACATGAGTCTAGGAAACAGTCCTAGATTATCATTGGGCATGAATAGCAGCTGTAGCCAACAAAAAGTGGATGGCTCGGGATTAAAAGAATCTGATGGTGAACTACAAGTACCAAATAAGAAGGAGATGATAGAAATGTTTCAAAATTTGGAAAAAACGATAAAACATGAAATGACAGCTATACGAAATGATTTAGGGCAGCTGCTAACAAGATTGGAAGAATCAGAGGAGAAAGTAAAAATCCAGGCCCAAATCATAGATAATCTAAGGAAAAAAATAACCCATTTGGAAATCTCCCAGAAAAAACTGATCTATAGGATGGAAGCTCAAGAAAATAAAGAAAGAAGGTGTAATCTTAGAGTACGAGGAATCCCAGAGACTGCAAAAGGGGAAACGCTATTTGATCTAGTCAAAAAAATTCTGAACTCCATAAGAGACAGACCTGATACAGATGGGATTAAGTTAGATGGAGTGTTCAGAATAGGAAAGTTCAAACAGGCTACTGAGAAGGACAGACCGAGAGACATAATTGTCCAGTTCCAAAAATTTGGGGTCAAAGAGGAGATTTGGAAGAAAACTAAGGGAAGATCATCAATTAAGTATGGAGATTGGACTATCCAAATTTATGCGGACTTAACAGCAGAGACCCTATGGAGAAGGAGATCCTTGAGACCCCTGCTGGAGCAAATGAGAAAACAGAATGTGCAGTATAGATGGGGTACCTCAGCAACTCTAATTGGCTGGAAAAACGGGGTCACAGCTTATTTGAGATTCCCGGAGGAACTTTTTTTTTTTTTTTTTTTTTAAAGAAAATGACTATTTTTTAATTAAAAATACACAGTTACATACAGTATAATCCTTACAAAGTTACGTAGCTAGGTTGCAAAAATACATGTAGTTCAACTAATAGTATAAAAAACCTTAAAACTTTCATAACAGAAAGCTGATCTAGAAGAAGGCAAAATAAAACCTATAAAGCATGGTCCAAGCATAATACATTCCTTCTCTTTGTATTCCTAAAATCATACTTCGTAGGCCCAAAAGAGACTAATAGAAATGTACATACATGTATATAATTTGCAGTCCAGCTGAAACTCTGAATTAGGCACATACTAGCAGTCCTTCTAGGTGTTGAAGTGGGTAAGGGGGGGAGGTAGACTAGAGGCGACTGACATAAATTATATCTGCATTCTATCCTTTCTGCAGCTCTAATAGTATCACGTTACAAGCACCAGAGTTGGATATAGCAGGTGCATTCACATCACTGAAAATGCTGTCAGACTTCAGACATGTGTCAGCGCTGAGACTCCATGAGAAGTAATTACAAGTCCTGAGAATGATAACTTCAGGGTAATGCAGACCTGCAACAGGGAGGACACAGACAGAAGCAAAGTTCTGTCTGCACAGCTTGGATGTGATTACTCCAATTGATGGAAAGCATTATGGACTTTCTCCTGAAGTGTATCTTTACACAGCAATCATGGTAAATATTCATACGATGTGCTATTAATGTATTTCTTATTTAAAAGGCAAAGTGAGAGTTTTTTTTTTAAATTTTTATTAAAGTCAAGACCAAAAAATATTACATATTTTATTTATAAATATATTCTCATATTTAGCCAGCAGGTGGAGCTTGTGGATCCTTTTCCTATTTCCTAAGTCTCCTTTGCTCCTTCAGTGTAAAATCCCTGCTGTTTAAAGAGGTAGGGAGTTCACACTGAAGTATTCACACTGGTAAATGGGTCAGATCTTAGACTTCCTCCCTCTTTTTTTTTTTTTTTTTTAATTTAAATATTTATTAATTTTTCACATTATTACAAAATTTCCATAAGAAGAGACACAATACATATAAATATTAATACATTTCTACTCTGTCCCTTCTATTTACCTCTTTTATTTCCCTTCCCTCCCAACCCACCATTTCCCCCCTTCCCCGAGGATTCCCGGAGGAACTAAGGGATTTTTGTGATAGA
This sequence comes from Staurois parvus, assembly GCF_062004578.1. NCBI lineage: Eukaryota > Metazoa > Chordata > Amphibia > Anura > Ranidae > Staurois > Staurois parvus. The sequence continues at coordinate 3,004,103 of NW_028317945.1, forward strand.
CTGGACTTGCAAAGAATGGAGATAGCTGGGTGGGAAGGAGAGGACAAAGGAGATACAGAGAATACAAGAAAAGAGGACTGGCAGCGGGTCAGGGGAGGGGGGAAGGAGGCTTTGAGGTTGGGGAGGGAAGGGAAGGAGAATTAAGTAGATGGTGGGGTTTTTTTTTTTTCCTTCTCTCTCTCTCTCTCTCGCCCCTGGTCTCTCTCCCCCTGAAAGTTGAGGTCCTCCGGGAAGCTCCTGTTAGGAGAGAAGTAAAGATTCCTCCGGAGTCTAGCTGATAGAGAGAGGGGACCTGGGGGGGGGGTCAGAGGAGAGGTGAGCCGTACATGGACGGAGCTTGCGCCCTAAATTTTAAATCAAAAGGTGGAAATAGATCCACAAATGATTTGTAGGCAGTCTATAAGCCTAAAAATGGGTAGGGGAAAAAGAAGAGAGGGCGGGGGGTGGGAGTGGGAGATGGGGGTTGGGCGGGAGGGAGCGGAGGGAGGGGAGGTTGGGTTGAAAAGCTGCAAGAGAGCAGGGGGGCCTAATAGGAGGAGACAAATTAGAAGAGAGATAGACAGAATCAAGAAGGATGGAAGAAATACAGTTTATAACATATAATGTGAATGGGTTGAATTGTCCTGGGAAAAGATTTAAGTTGTTTAAAGAGTTACATCGCAGGGCAACGTCAGTGGTATTTTTGCAGGAGACACATTTTGAGATAGAATCAAATGTGAAATTAAAATCCAAATACTATCCAACATGGTATTACGCTGACTCTCCAATTAAAAGAGCAAAGGGGGTGGCAATAGGATTGGCAAAGAATATGAGATTTGAGTTGGAAGATAGAAAGACTGATCCGGAGGGGAGATTCCTGTTCTTGAAAGGTAAACTACAGGGAATTGAGTGTACACTAGCCAATATATATTGCCCCAATAAGAAACCGGAGATCTTTTTGAAGGGTCTGCTGAAAAAATTGATAGATTTTAAAAAAGGGCGTTTGATAATTGCAGGAGATTTAAATCTTTGTATGGACCCACAAAAGGATGCAACCTCCCTTGTGCAGAGAGAGGGGGGTAGGTCTCTGAGAGCCTTGAAGAAGGTGATCCACGAGTACCAACTGGTGGACACCTGGAGAATGATGCATATGAAAGACAGAGACTATACCTTCTTCTCTAATGCACATGAGATTTACTCGAGACTGGATTACATTCTAATAGACCATCAACTCATTGAAATGCTGGTTAAAATAGAAATAGAGACAAGAACTTTCTCGGATCATGCCCCTGTCATAATGAAAATAGGATGGGGAAAAAGGTGGACGGGAGGTTTAGGATGGAGGTTAAATGAGGCTCTTCTCTTGGATGAAGATATTGTGCAGAAGATCAGGGAAGAGATTAAGGTATATTTCAAGGAGAATGAGACAGAGGAAGTAACGACAGCTACAGTATGGGAAAGTCATAAGGTATATATAAGAGGAATCTTGATTGCGATGGGAGCAAGGAAGAAAAAAGAAAGAAGAGAGAGGGTTAGTGGACTCTTAAAGGAAATCCTGGATTTGGAGCAGATACATAAGAAGAAAATAACAATAGAAATAAGACAGAAGTTAATAGATAAAAAAGACGAATTAGAGAGACTGATGGAAGAGGAGAGGAGAAGAGTATATAACAAAGTATTAAGTGAAAGATATAGATGGGGAGATAGACCAGGAAAATACTTAATGAGAGCCCTGAATAAAAAGAAAAACAGGAATTATATAGAAAAGATAAAAAACCCAAAGGGGGAGTTGGTCCACTCAACTAAAGAAATCATTAAAGTATTCACAGAGTATTATAGAAAGTTGTATAACATCAGTCACCAAGGTTCACCAAAAGAAATTAGAGAAGGTATTAATGAAAAAAGGAAGATATATTTAAAAAATGCTGGATTGCCAAAGCTAAGTGAAACACAATTGAACTCCTTGGATGCGGAAATTTCCCAGGAAGAAATAGAAGTAGCATTAAGAAGTATAGGGGGAGGGAAAAGCCCAGGCCCGGATGGTTATACAGTTAGGTACTATAAAAAATTTTGTGAAGTACTGTTACCAAAGTTAAAGAAGTACATGAATGACTTGGGAGGGGGGATGGAGGGGAGGAGGGAATCCCTTCAGGCCCATGTAGTCCTCATTCATAAGGAGGGAAAAGATCCTTCTCAGTGCTCTAGTTACAGACCAATATCATTATTAAACACTGATACCAAGTTGTACGCAAAGGTTTTAGCAAACAGGCTGAAAGACCTAATGCCTGAATGGATCCATGGAGACCAGGTGGGCTTTGTCCCGGGGAGAGAGGGTAGAGACAATGGGTTGAGAACTTTGATGCTTATCCAGAAAAGTAGAAGAGGAAAAGCCCCGGTGGTGCTCTTGTCAATAGATGCCGAAAAGGCGTTTGATAGAGTAGACTGGGGCTTTTTGATGGACAACTTGGAAGTGTTGGGGATCGGAGAGAGAATGCGTGAGTGGATAGGTAAATTATATAGGGAGCCCACCGCAATCATCACGGTAAATGGGGAGAGGTCGGAATCCATTGGGATGTCCAATGGAACAAGACAAGGCTGTCCATTATCCCCCTTGCTGTATGTTTTGACATTGGAACCCCTGTTATCAATAATAAGGAATAGTGGAGCGGTAAAGGGAATCCAGATAGAAGATATAGAACATAAAGTAGCGGCCTTTGCGGACGACCTATTGTTTTATGTAGGCAACCCACGAATAACACTACCAAGTATAATGAAGACCCTGAAGGAATATGCTGAACTATCAAATCTAAAAATTAACCCAACAAAAACAGAGATTCTGAACATCAATATACCAAAGAGTGAAAAAGAAAAGCTACAAAAAGAATTCCCCTTTATATGGAGAGAAAAAGATATAAAATACCTAGGAATAAAACTTGCTACCTCATATAAACAACTGTATAGATTAAACTATATATCCCTGATAAATGAGATTAAGGACGAACTAAAAAGATTAGAAGGAGGAAATCCATCATGGTTAGGACGTATAAATCTAGTTAAAATGGTAATTATACCTAAAATACTCTATAGATTTCAAATGATCCCAATCAAACTCCCAGAGGCGTTTTTTAAGATAATGAGAAGAATGTTAACAAGATATATATGGAGGAATAAAAAACCAAGAATATCATATGAAACACTGAGTAGGACTAAAGAGAAAGGGGGGATGGGACTACCTGATGTCAAGAGATATTACAAAGCAGTAATTTTAGCAAGAATATATGATTGGACTTTTAACCAGAAGGGGAAAAGTTGGGTAAAAATAGAAAATGAACTGAGTGGAATTAGTTTGAGTAAGATGATATGGGTTCCAGCACATTATAGAAGAATTAAAGAAAGCACAAGCACTTTCACTTTAAATGTTTTAAGGACATGGGATAATTTGCACAGACACATGAGGTGGGAATTCAACTCTATATTAATGCCTCTTGCAAACACGGAGTTTTTCCCTCCAGGAAAAGATGAGATATCAGGGAGATGGTTTAGAAAGGAAGATATCCAATTGAGAGACGTATTGGTAGAGGGGGAATTGAGAACATTTAAAGAATTAAAAGAGAGGGGAGGAGATATGTTTACTGAAATAGATGAGTGGAAATATCATCAATTAAAATGTTTTATTGGAACTCTCCCAAAGCCCTTGAGATTAAAAAAGGAGTGGAATATGTTTGAAAGGCTATTAGAAACACGTAGAGATGGGAAACATGGTGTTACAAAAATCTATAGAATACTCACAGAATTAGACACAGACACAAAGTTAATTTTTATAACAAATTGGGAAAGAGATATGGAGGTGGTGATAGATGAAGACCAACAGAATAAGATATTTAGATTAGTTCACGAGAGTGTTAGTATGAGAGACGTTGAGATTAACTATAAATGTTTGACACGATGGCATATTACACCGAGCACTGAGCACAGGATGAGGGGGGAGAATTCAAAAATGTGTTGGAGAGGATGTGGGGAGGAGGGCACGGTGTTTCACATATGGTGGCAATGTCCAAAAATTCAGGTTTTCTGGAAGACAATAGTTAAATTAATAGAAACAATAACTGGAAATGACATAGGATTAGACCCAACCATGTGTCTCCTACATAATGTTGAGACAACAGTAAATAAGTACAAAGAATCAGGTGTATGGTACTACTTAAGTGCTGCAAAAGGGTTGATTCCCAAGTTTTGGTGGAAGACAGAAGTGCCGACGGAGGAGGATTGGGTCAATAGGGTAAACCAGATTAGCAGAATGGAAAAATCTTATTATATTCAGGAAGACAGGTTGAAATTATACTATCCGCGATGGGAAAAATGGGAAAAATCAGGATTGAAAGAGAAATATAGAAAACTCTAAACTAGGAAGTTATCTGTAGTTATTGGGCCTAGAGAGATTGGAGAGCTTGCAGTGTTGAGGGAGGGGGGAAGGGGGGAAAAGGTCGGTTGGGAGGGAAGGGAAAGAAAAGAGGTAAATAGAAGGGACAAAGTAGAAGTATATTGATTTTATATGTATTGTGTCTTTTCTTATGGAATGGTTGTAATAATATGAAAATTTAATAAATATTTAAATTTTAAAAAAGGGGTTACTTGTCTAATTACATGCTTCAAATTACACAGTTCTAAGGGGAGGGGAGACAGACACAGAAAAGGTATGAGGATCCACTCCACGGAGATGACAACGTTGTTAAGGGTGGGGTGATAGAACCCAGAATGAATATAAGAGGAGGAGGTAACACAGCTGTCAAAAAAGAGCAATAGAACCAAGAATGAGTATGAGGAGATGACACAGTTATCAGGGGAAGAAAGATGGAACCCAAAATGGACATGAGGAGTGGAGGAGATGATACGGATGTCAGGGGAAGGGCGATGAAACCCAGGGTGGCTATGAGCAATGGAAAAGATTGCCAGGGGATGGGTGATGGAGCCCAGAATAGATATGAGGATTGGAGGAGATGACAAAGTTGTCAGGTGAAGGGTGATGGAACCCAGAATAGGCATGAGAAGTGGAAGTGATAACACAGATGTCAGATGAAGGGTGGTGGAGGTGAAGGGTGATGGAGCCCTGAATGGATATGAGGAGTGGAGAAAATGGCAAAGTTGTCAGGGGAAGGGTGATGGAGATGAAGGGTGATGGAATCCAGAATGGACATGAGAAGTGGAGATGACACAGATGGAGGTGAAGGGTGAAGGAGGTGAAGGGCGATGGAAGTGAAGGACGATGGAACACAGAATAGATATGAGGAATGGAAGAGATAACACAGATGTCAGGTGAAGGGTTATTGGAGGTGAAGGGTGATGCAAGTGAAGAGTGATGGAGGTGAAGGGTGATGGAACACAGAATGCATATGAGGAATGGAGGAGATCACACAGAGGTCAGGTGAAGGGCGATGGAGTTGAAGGTGATGGAACACAGAATGGATATGAAGAATGGAGAAGATGACAGATGTCAGGTGAAGGGCGATGAAGGTGAAGGGTGATGGAACACAGAATGGATATGTGGAATGGAGGGGATGACACAGAGGTAAGGTGAAGGGCAATGGAGTTGAAGGGTGATGGAACACAGAATGGATATGAGGAATGAAGGAAATGACACAGATATCAGGTAAAGGGTGATGGAACACAGAATGGATATTAGGAATGGAGGAGATGACACAGAGGTCAGGTGAAGGGCAATGCTGGTGAAGGGCGATAGAAGTGAAGGGTTATGGAGGTGAGGGTGATAGAACACAGAACACAGAATGGATATTGCAGGTAGGTAGGTGGTCTTTTTCCTTTTCCTTAGGGGTCCCCTCAGGTACCAATGGTCACACCTGGACACAGCTACGAGATCTCGGAAAGTGAATGCACTCAAATCACCTATGTTGCGATTGCAAACACTTCAGCTTTATTGGCATAACATCAGGGTTTTTATACTGTAGCATTTGGGCAAACACACCCTCAGACCATCCAATCAAATACATGTACATTATTTTTACCTTAACTCAAAATTATTTGTATGAGGTTTGCATTTACACTTTTCTGCCTTATCCAGGGGCGGACTGACCATTTGGAAACTCGGGCACTGCCCAAGGGCCCGGGGTCAGTAGGGGGCCCCATGAGATGTCCCTGGTACCTTTTTCATAGGCTTTTTTGAGTTTGAGCAAGGACACAGGGGCCCCATGATCCCCTATTGCCAGGGAGCCCCATGAGTTTTCAGTCCGCCCCTGGCCTTATCTGTCACACCATATCTGGTCTAACGCCCAGACCATGGCTATAATCTGGCCCAATGCCCAAGCTGTGGTTACAACTTTTCAGAAATGAGAGTAAAGCTTATCTCCTTTTTTGTAAAGTTTGCAAAAACACTTATTTCTACATGAAGCTGGCATAGACAGTTTTGTTAGTGTGTACAAAGGTCATATATATGTGTATGTTAAACAAGCATCTTGTATTAGTGTATACAAAATGGATTTGGTTATATTCCATTTATCCTTTCAGATATGAGGAATGGAGGAGATGACACAGAGGCAGGCCCGGGCTGGGATAAAAAAAATAGGCCCGGGCATTTTGAACTGAGGTCGCAAGAGCGACCTTTGCAACCCTGGTAGTTCTGCCACTAGTGTTTTTATTTAATTTTTGACAATTTTATATTTTATTATTTTTCTACATTTTTTTGTAGGAAGAAAGGAAGGAGGGAAAGAGAGAAAGGAAAGAAAGGAGAGAGGGAAAGAAGGAAGCAGGGAAAGAAGGGAAGGGGAATAAAGAAGAAGAGAAAGAAAGATGGAAGGAGGGAAACAGGAGACTGAGAGAGAGAAAGAAAGACATATAGAAGGACAGAAAGAAAGAAAGGAAGGGGGAAAAGAAAGAAAGGAAGGAGGGAGGGAAAGAAAGAGAAAGGATAGAAACAGGAGACAGAGAGAAAGACAGAGAAAGAAACAGAGACATATAGAAAGAAGGAAGGAGGGAAAGAAGGAAGGAAACGGAAAGAAAGAAGGAAGGAGGGAAACAGGAGACCGAGAGAGAGAGAGAGAGAGAGAGAGAGAGAGAGGCATAAAAGAAAGAAAGAAAGAAAGAAAGAAAGAAAAAGGAAGGAAGGAGGAAAACAGGAGACAGAGGGAGAGAGAGAATAAAAGGAGGAAAACAGGAGAAAGAAAGAGAAAGAAAGAAAGAAAGAAAGAAAGAAAGAAAGGAGAGAAACAGGAGAGAGAAAAAGAAGAAAGAAAGAAAGAAAGAAAGAAAGAAAGAAAGAAAAATAAAAAAGTGAGAGAAACAAGAGACAGAGAGAGAGAGAAAGTAAGAAAGAGAAGTATAAAAAAAAGAAAGGAGAGAAACAGGAGACAGAGAAAGAAAGAGAGAAGTAAAGAAAGAAAGGAGAGAAAAAAAAGAAGGGGGAGAGAAGGCACAAGGCTGGCTGGGAGTGTGGGCGGGGCAGACACAGGAGCAGAGGGCGGGAGGAGAAGGGGCAGCTTTCTCTCTCCTCTCCTGTCTGTGGTGGGCAGGGACTGTTAGCACTGGGGACAGCATATGCTCACAGATCTCCGGGAGTTGAGGGGGGGGGGGCGCGGGGAGGCATACAGGAGTGCAGGGCATGCAGGAGATGGATAGGAGAGGAACCGAGAAATGCACGGTCCTCTATGTGCAGCCCTGACACCTCTCCTGTCCAGACGGCCCCGGCCCTCTGGACAAATGCCCAGTGTGCCCTATGGCCAGTCTGGGCCTGCACAAAGGTCAGGTGAAGGGTGATGTTGGTGAAGGGCAATGGAGGTGAAGAGTGATGGAGATGAGGGTGATAGAACACAGAATGGATATGAAGAATGGAGGAGATGACACAAATGTCAGGTGAAGGGCGGTGTTGATGAAGGGAAATAAAAATCAATGTCTGTGTATTTAGTGAGAAGAGTGATCTCTGATTGCTTTTCATTTAATATTTGTGCACCTGGAAGTGGGTGGGAGGTAGGATGTATATGATGTAAGGTGTGTGCTAATGAGGTCAGCTCCTTCCTGTGTCATGATCTTAAATCTCTGCAGGAAATAAGGCAGAAGTAACGGGAAGCTTTTTTTATACAGCCATCTGGACACTGACATAAAGGTGGGTAGAAAATATGGAAAGCTTTTGAATTTCTGAAAAAGAAGTAGACTAACAGTATATTGGTATACAAGGGTGCTGGAATTTAGGGAAAAAAAAGGTGAACTTATCCTTTTGCCCTCATGCACACAGGATGGTTTTGGTGTTTTTTCCTACAGCCAGTAAACCCCCCAGCATTTTATCCTATGTGTCCATGCACACAGAGTGTAATCAGCATTTTTTGGCTAAAAAAAACCCAGGACTAGTGGGTTTCTAGAGGAGTTTATTAGCTGGAAAAATGCTCTAATGCTGAAAAACGCGGTTAAAAGCTGCAAATCGACGTTTTTGGACTTTTTAAAAATATAAATTTTTTGGGGTAAAAAAAATGTTAAAAAATGATAAAAACTGCAAACGTGGCTAAACGCTAATGCAGAATTGCTGAAAAACTCAGGTTTTTAATTTGACTTCACACAGCTAACGTTACCAGCCTTAAAAAAAACGCCCGTGTGCACGGAGCCTGAAATGAACAGGATGAGGCTGCCAGACCCCGCCCACTGCTCTCCGATCCTCTAGTTAGAGAGAGAAAACGTTGACTTGCGGAGTAAATACAGAATGGGTTGGAGAATGCCTGCCACCTAGTGGCGATAGCGTGTCTACACAGGAGGCGGTATCTGTCAAATGATATTCAAATACTGTGGTCTGGGGCTTTCCTACGTGTCAGGTTACAGAGACTCTAGTCGGTCTGGATTGGCTGCCGATCCTTGTTGTCGTGGTTACTGAGGCCTAGTGCTGTCTGAGCCTGTAGAGGGAATGGAGCTGGAGGATCCAAGCAAGGCGATTATTTCCGCCGATCGGGGGGCTGCGGTCCGGGGTGAGGAGCTCTGTCCGTCCGCTGTGCCGGAGCTGCTGAGAGCTCTATGGGAGGAACCCGAGAAACAGAAGAGGAGTTTCGGGGGCCGGGTGAAGTCTCACCGACAACATCGCTTCAGGATCTGTCCTCTGGGGAGGGAGAGCTATGGTGAGCGAGGCCGGGGGGGTCCAGCTGTCATCAGTGTATGGGGAGGGGGCCCAGTAGACGGATACATGAACAGTGTATGGTGCACATGGCGACTATGAAAGTGACACCCCACCTACCACTGATAGGGGGGTGGGGGACCCCCAGAGAGTCCGATCTCTTCTTTGCCCATTTTCACAATCTGCACACTTTGTATATTTTACATGACGTTTAGCTTCACATATGTGTGCGTTTGCACATGCATGTCACGGTACAGCAACCTATTAATTTACTGCGCTGTACCCCTAAGGAACGCCGGGAAAATCTACAACCCTTTACCGAGAACACGCCACAATGGACCGTCTGATGCTGTGGCACATGCAGTCTCATGAAAACATACGAAGGCGCCATTAAGAATTAACAGCAACCTTGCTCATCTGCTAAAGCGCAGCGTGTATCTGTGGCGGTCAGTAAGTGATTCTGCAGATGATCCCGGCCCACACATGTGAGCTTAGCCTAAAGTGTTCACCTTTACAGAAAAAATGTCAATCTAACCTAGCACTGGACACCCTCCTGGTCCCCACTGTACTTACCTCCAGGGCTGCTGAGCTGTCAACCATTCTTCTCCTTGCAGCAGCTTTCAGGATGGACCAGAGTAATTCATTGTGATGTCGCTGACCAATCAGAATCGATCTGGTCTGTCCTGGAAGCTGCTGCTGCAAGGTGAAGAGTGGGCATTTCAAATCCCAGGAACGTTGACAGCTCACCAGCCTCAAAGGCAAGTACAGCGAGGACCCGAAAGGTATCCAGTGTTGGCTTTACATTTTTTCTGTAAAAAAAAGTGTTCCTTGTGCTGCTGGCTGGTCTGTCTCTAATTGGCCAGTATGCATGGAGCCATAGGTTACTAGGTGGAAACCCCTCCATTCTGTCAGTTGCCTCTATGATCAGAGCTGCTGAGTAGATCTCAGGCTTTTGTCATGTGAATTTAATTTTTTTGACAGGACCCATTCAAACTTCATAATGTATCTTACAAATATTTGTGGGTTGAAAACAAATCGGTCTTAGAAAGTCGCTCTCCCCACCCCCCCCCTTCACATTAGATCAGGGGTGTCAAACTGCTGGCCCTCCAGCTGTTGCGAAACCCCATCATGCCTCTGCCTTTGGGAGTCATGCTTGTAACTGTCAATCTTGCAATGCCTCATGGGACTTGTAGTTTGGCAACAGCTGGAGGGCCGCGCATTAGATCATTCCTCCCCCTCCCCTTTTCACATCAGAGCTCCCCCCTTTCACATCAAAGTCCTCATGCCCTACTTTACAATCTTCGCCACAATGGCAGAAAGGCACAGAGTGGGAGGTGGAGCAGGTCTGGACAGAGGCGGAGAGGTGAAACAGGTCCTCTTCTGAATGCCCAGGCAGTCTTAGATTTGCGTCCTGCATTTCCATGATGCAGTTTGTTTGTCTACCAGCAACAAATCATTGAATGATGCTGTGTATCCTGGCCACTCCATGTCATTGGTTATTATGGTGCTGGCCACTGGCCCTCTATGTAAATGCACAATGCAGATGCAGGAAAAGTTGTAGGCCAGGTAAACTCTTGTAATGGGAAGTTGTTTGGAGACCCCTGGTATGGCTTGGTCTACCCCCATTTGTCATAATGGTAGGCAGAGCAAACTCTTCCGCTATATCCTAAGGCCCCATACAAGCTATGCAGGGAATCCATTTTTACTATTTTTGCAAAGCCATGCCTGCCATGTGCCACCAGTTGGGTGACCATTATGCAGATCACTGATACATGCTTTGATTGCAGCCTTTTAACACACTAGTTACAGTACATTAACCTCCCTAGCGGTATGATTATTTTAGATTTTTTCTGCTGAAAGCGGTACCATTATTTTGCATGGAAATATGTAGTTTTTTTATTGTAGGCTGTAATATTTAGGAATAATTCGCTGAAATCTGTCCGAACAAGAGTCTATTAAACATCCCGGGTATGATAAAATTTGAAACACAAAATCATAAATTATAATTTAATAAATAATCATAAAAAATAATAATATAATAATACATTTAATTCAATAATATAATCAAACCAAAAACACTGAAATTTGAAATATAGCGCCAAGTTCGCACATCGCTGAGCAAAGTCGCAAAATTGTTTTCAGTGTCTGATGACGAATTTCTCCACGAATCATCACTCAATTCTGCAAGTGGTTCTGATTTACTATCGTTGTTCTCTAGCTGATCTAAACCCGCTTTTGACCTAAAGGAACACTTTTTGGACGCCATGGACTTTTCTAAGTTTCCAGGCAGAAAGAACAGTCAAAATGCAGACAGGACAGGACAGAGCACTAGGGACAAAATGTATGTGAAATGGGTTGAAACAGCAATGTTTTACTATGTAAAATCGTTTTGAAAAAAATTACACTTTTTAAAAATTTTTAAATTTCCCGCCGGCGCCCGTACGTCCCGACGTCACAGGGACCGGAACACAGGAGCCGGATGCCGGCATCAGCCGGAGGAGATGGCCGGAGACGCTGCAGGGGACACATCGCAGGAGCGAAGGACAAGGTAAGCTCTGCAGGGACTCCCTATGCAGCGCCGCATGGTAAGCCCGAGTGTAGCTCGGGGTTACCGCTTTTGGTACAGACATTTTACCCCGAGCTACACTCGAGAATACCGTTAGGGAGGTTAAGTGAAAGGATGTCGAGTTGTACGAAGTCATTGGGTCAAATATACAGTAGCTGCAAGAGTAATTTTTCATCCATTACAGCCAGCCTGCAAATGGGATATGACAAGTGCAGCCCCTCTGAACGGAAACTAATGCACATTTTCAAACGGGGGAAAGAGAATATTGTTTATATACATTAATAATTCTGTTCAAAATGTTTCCTCACTAACAGCTCTAAAGAAGTTAAGAGAAGCAGCAAATGGGAATGACATAGATACAGGTAATTTTATTACTGATTGTGCTTATTTCCAGGTGGTTTTAATAATGTGTTAATAAATGTTATTACTGTCCTTTAGAGCCCCTTAAACAACCAATGGGAAGATGGACTTCATATTAAGAATACATTTGGAGGGAGATTTTAAAAGGAAAATAATTTAAAAAATGAGCCAATTTTTAGGCTTAGCAGGCATCTTACTTTAAGGGATAAGTTCACCTTTAGTAACATGTTATATGTTACACCCGTGTTAAGGGTGTAACATGTTACTAATGCAGCAGCACAACTTACCCCACTCTCCCATCCCCCCCATTCCCAATTTTGACAGAGGGCAGTGGATCCTCTCCCCGCACCCCTGTCACGTTTTAAAAACAGTACTGCTGTGCAGGATCCTCCTGCACCTCCACATCATTCATTCATACAGATCTGCAAATGAATGAACTACCGATGGCTTGTTCTCAATGAACTGTGAGGGTGCTGATGAGCGCTTCCGTAGTTCCTCGACACTTCTTACACTTTAGTAACTGTCTGTGCAATGCTGTGCAAGCTCCTATGAAAAAATAAATACACATTTTTTTACATTACAAAAAAATAAATAAAGTGAATTTAGCCTTTAAGTGATAGGTTGGGGAAGTGTAGCAACAGCCATGCTACATCACATCCTGGTGATGTAGTCATCTTTCATTGAACTGAACACCCTGGACAGTATTGTGGCAGGGTCATGCAATGGGCAGTCTTTAGGACTGCGAATCGGCAAACATTGCAGTATTTATTGCTGGGACTGCTGCTCATAATCAGTGCTTTGTGGAGTGGATGGACAGGTACTTGTGAAACCCAGCTGATGGTATTGTCTTCAGTTGGGTAAAAGAAGAGTGTGAATTAGAGACTGGTCTGATAATGCTTTCCATTAGAGATTTGGTCTCCAGGGTACTCTGTTTGCAGGGGAATATTCTTAATTTTTTTGTAAGAATGTAAAATGATAGAAAATGAAGTATTGGAATAAACACCACACACCATTACAAGTATCTGTACATGTCTCAGTTATGGCTTTATGGTTTCCTTTGTGCCAGGTGTTAAGTGGGTCGAGAGTACTTCCTCATTTTCTAAATGGTTATGTTTTTAATCACAGAGAATTTCTTCTAATAGATATTACTATTAAAGTACATTGGGGCAGCACGTTTACGTGGACCTGAACTCAAAAATGGAAGAAGTGCTGTCTAAAAAAAAAATGGAATATATTTAAATGGCAATTGTGCTTCAGTAGTACCCTAAAAATCTACTTTTTGGGGGTTGTTCACACCAGGTACACTGTGACTGCCATTTGTGGCCTTGGAATATATGGTACTGGCCAGTTATACTATACATTGTTGGTGCTTATATCCCAACTCACAGAACAATAGTAAACATACATTTTTGAAAACGAATATATGGTGATAACCCTTTTGCTGGTTATAGCTGGCAGCGCTGACCGAGAAGAGAAAATCGATAGATCAACTTCTGTACAACCTCCCTGCCCACACATGGTATGGCCAACTTTTGCCTGGGCTGTCAAGAACTGGGCATCCTGCTTCCATGGACTTGCAGTACTGCTTTATATAATTACATTAGTGCTGTTCAGAACAGCAGGAAGGATCACCCTCTGCTGGAGAGGAGAAGACGACCTGAGTAGGGCATTGGGGACTCTTGCTGCACTCTGCTCAACTTGGAGTTGGGTTTAAAATATATTATCTACTGAGCTGTAGAATTCAGTTAAAAATGTTTTTGTTTTTTCAGTCCGGCATTTGCTAGATGAGGGAGCAGATCCATGTGCGGCTGATGACAAAGGCCGCACAGCGCTACACTTTGCTTCTTGCAATGGAAATGACCAAATTGGTAAGATAACAGAGTGGATGGCTGAGATTTTTCTTTGACAATACAAAAAGTCTTGTATCATATTTTGGTTAATTTCAGTTTTAACAGGAGCATCTAAAAGGGCAAATCACCTATATTAGACGCTGCTGTTTATATGAAACTACACACTAATTTCAAGAAAATAACTTCATTGGCAAAGGAGTTTCAACTGAGTCAGTGATTGGCTATTGTAATGAGATGCTTATGAAATGCTTGCTTTATGACTGGTTCTCTTTAAAACCTATACTGTTTTTTTGATTAATGGTGCGCTGATATGAAAATTCTGGAACAAAACTAAAATCGAAAATTCAGGATGCACTTGGCTGAAAACAGAAATCGAAGTAGACCGTTTTGGGTTTTTTTTTGTTATATTATTTATATAAATCCAGTAACGTAAAATAACCTTTATTGAAAGTAACACACAAGAATTGGACAGAAAATAAAATGAAATATAGATTAAATTAAAAAACTTTAAACATGCTGCACAATAATTTTGTAAAAAATAACCAGCATTATCTGCCCAATCTCCCTTTTTTTTTTTTATCGGAAAAAACGCTGATAACCCTTGTTTTTGCCGATAATTTTTGGTGGACAATATATCGGTGCGTCACAAATTAAAATTTTTTCATTTTGCTGTGTTCTAGAACATTCTTGTTAGTTTTATTTACTTCTGGAGTGGGATTACCAGCGATTAATCACTTGCCCCCCCCCCCCCCCCACCAGGGGATTTACCCCTCTTCCTGACCAGGCCATTTTTTTGCAATACAGCGCTGCATTTCTTTTACTGACAATTACACGTTTATGCAACACTGTACATAAATGTACACCTCCTGTATTTTTTTTTTTTGCACTATAAACAAAAAAAGACTGCCAACTTAAAAAAAAACTATTTTTGACTTTTTGCTATAAAACATGTTCAGAAAATTTTTTTAAAAAATCTAATTTTGTCATAAATTTAGGCCAAAATGTATTCTGCTACATTTCTTTGCAAAAAAAAAAAAATCCCAATACATGTCAATTGGTTTACATGAAAGTTATGCTTCTACAAGTGTATATATACTGGAATTTTTATTTATTTTATACTAGTAATGGTGGCTATTGGCAACTTATAGCGGGACTGCGGTGGGCATTCTGAAACTGGGAGGGAACTGACTTAACTTCCACTGATATCCCAATGACACTAATACAGTGATCAGTGCTAATAAAAAGCAATGACACTACTAACACTGGGCAGGAAGGGGTTAACATCTGGGGCAATCAAAGGGTCAACTGTGTGCTGTTTTACTGTATAAGCTGTGTGTATTTTACTAGGGAAACCTGCTGTGTATTTTTCTACTGTGCAGAGAAATACACAGCAGCTTGGAATCTCCGGCCAGGCCCCGGTGATCGACATCTGTAGCCGCCAATGGCGGTGCTTGCGCCCCCCCCACCTGGATATGAAAAATCACGTGTATATATACATGGTTTTGCGCAGCCCTGCCGCCCTGTAGCAGTACTTCTGCTGGAAACATACTTTTTTTTTTATATTTATACATACACACACACATTATTGTGCAAAACATTTTAGGCAGGTGTTTAAAAATACTGCATATTAAGAATGCTTTCAGAAATAGAAGTGTGAATAATCCATTTTTATTAGTTAACAAAATGTAAAGTAAATTAACAGAAGAGAATGTGAACAAACTGCCTGCTATTGCCAAATATTCCAAATTTTGACTACTCAGTCCAGAAACCTACTGCCATTTTCTGCACCCCAGTTCCTAAGCTTTCTTGCATAGGACCTGGAAACGAGGCTAAGCGATTGAACTATGCAGGAAAACATAGGCACTGGGGTGCAGAAAAATGGCAGCAGGTGTTCTGGACTGTTGAGTCAAAATCTGAAATATTTGGCTGTAGCAGGTGGCAGTTTGTTTGCCGAAGGGCTGGAGAGTGGTAAAATAATGAGTGTCTGCAGGCAACAGTGAAGCACGTGGAGGTTCCTTGCAAGTTTGGGGCTGCATATCTTCAAATGGAGTTGGAGATTTGATCAGGATCAATGGTGTCCTCAATACTAGGAAATACAGGCAGACACATATCCATCATGCTATACCATCAGGGAGGCGTGTGATTGGCCCCAAATTTATTTTGCAGCAGGACAATGACCCCAAAAATACAGCCAATGTCATTAAGTTCTACCTTCAGCGTACAGAAAAACAAGGAGCCCCGTAAGTGATGGTTTAGCCCCCCACAGAGTACATTCACAGAGGATATGTGGTTAGTTCTCTCAGATGTTTGAAACAACCTACTTGCGGAGTTCCTTCAAAAACTGTGTGGAAGTGTACCTAGAAGAACTGAAGAATTGATGCTGCTTTCAAGGCAAAGAGAAGTCACACAAATTTTGATTTGGATTTCTCTTGTTATGTACTTTCCAGTTTAATTGCTAAAAAATTCTATTTCTGAAAGCATTCTTAATTTACAGCATTTTCTTCACACCTGCCTGAGACTTTTGCACGGTACTGTATATGATTTTTAATTGGTTTTAGCTATGCTGTGTGAATGGGAACACGTAACAAATATATAGTGGGTTTTTCCAAACTTTTACCGGAGCAATGAAGGTGTAACTGACAAAGATAGATGTTTCTACATAGTATTATTGACATTTTGTTACCCTCCCTAATAATTCCTTCCCAGTCCCAGCTTCTCTTCAATAGGTTCTGTATGCCCAGGGGGCTGAAAGGATTGGCCGATCACATGATCACTATGAATGTCACAGTGGTTACATGATTGAGAGGCAGTCTTGCCAGCTCCTGATCATTAGTAGGGCCCCTTCATTTTAGCACCATTCTTAGAACCCCCTCCCCCCCATTAGGTAAGAGTCCTTTTATATTAGCACCCCCCTTAGAGACCACCCATTAAGATCAAAATCCCCTTTTACCAGCGACCCCCTTTAGAGATCAACAGTTGGTCATCTCTGTCACCTGAACACAAACCCCAGCCACTTAAAACTGGCTTCTAACTTTTTTTAGCTGGTTCCTAGATTCAAAGCTCATTTGTGAAGTCATGGCATAGTGAGTGCAGGTCACGTTGACATTTTTTTTGCTCAAACTGGGTCATCTGATCTAATGACATCTCTGCCTTAAAATAAGGAGAATAAAAGTGTTTGATTTGTAGGTAGCAGAAAATGTATGTGTTAGGTAAACTATAAGATTCCTGTAAAATCTAATGGAGGCTGGTCAGGTTCGTAGATACCCAAGTTTGAAAAGATGCCTTTTTTATAATATGTATTGTTTACTCTTGCATGTGGTCATGATTCAAATCATAAACCATGTAATGAATGAATGTCTTCAATATATATGTATTTTTGTTTTTGTTTTTTTTTTTGTTTGCTCCATTTTTCAGTGCATATGCTTCTGGACCATGGTGCTGATCCAAACCAGAGAGATGGGCTAGGGAATACTCCTTTACATTTAGGTATGACACGTCTTATAGTTCTCTGATATTTCTCTGTATTTCATAGCTAGCAATTATACTATAATTTTCCATTCTTCCCCCCAGCTGCATGTACAAGCCATGTTCCGGTGATTACAACCCTTTTACGTGGAGGTGAGATCTTTTTGTATGCTTACTGTCTAAAATCTCCCTTACAGGGTATAAAATATGTTGCATTTAAATCTGGAATATGCATTCTTCTGCTATATCTCAAGGTGCCAGAGTGGATGCCTTGGATCGTGCAGGCCGAACCCCACTTCACTTAGCCAAGTCAAAGCTGAACATCCTGCAGGATGGAAAATCACAGACCTTGGAATCTTTGCGACTAGAGGTTAAACAGGTGAGATAGTTTAGGTAACCGTCTTCCTCAGCTATACAAGCATCCTTTATTAGCAAAAGGTCCAGAATTCTTTAGGGTTGCTTCATTCCAGATGCTTTTTACATTGCATCAAAAACGCATGCATGATGTTTTTCATGTTTTCCAATGGCTGTAGTTCACACCAGTGCAGTTAACAAAAGTAGAACCTGCTGCATTTTTTCATCTTGAACACTTCTGGAACTTAGCAGAATGCATGTAAATGTATTGGAATGCATGTAAACACACCAGAACGCACTTTGTCCTGCATTAAAATAAAGATTTTTGAAGTGTCAAATTAAAAAAGGAAAAAATGCACTGAGACCCCGTTCACACTTAAGTGTTTGCGTTCCCAGCGATTCTGCCACAGCGATTCTGCCTGTGATACCAAAACACTCTGCACAAATGACAAACCACACTATGCCTGTTCTGGTGTCATTCATTTTCAAAGTCAACAAAATTAGGTGCGGTTTTATGTGTTATAAATTGCATCGTGCAAAGCTTGTTGCCCAAAAGAAGCTCCTGCTCCTTTTTGAGCGACAAACTTCATGCTATGCGGTTTGCCGTGATTGCAGCACGATTTATTGCATAACAGTTGCGGCAGAACAGCGCCATGTTTTGTTGCCATTGAAAATGAATGGCACTAGAACAGGTGTGGTGCAATTTGTCATTTGTGCAGAACGTTTTGGGATCTCAGGCAGAATCTCGGCGATTCTGCCTGAGATCACAAATGCTCAAGTGTGAATGGGGCCTGAAAGTTATTGAAAATTCATCAAACACGCATGTAAAAGTGTATGCAAAAACTCATCCAGAACACAAATTGCGGTGTGAACCAATCCTAAAGCTGAAGTTTAGAAATTTTTCTTTTGAGGATACAGCACCAAATGTATTACCTGTAAATGATGTGTATCCCATGTCCTGTAAGCTGCTGCTTATTGTAAAAATCCTTTTTTCGCTGGATACTGCCCAGAGAGGTGATCTTCCGGGGCTGCAGAGGTTAACCGCAGAAGCTTCAAGTGGCCATTCGCCTGTCCCTTTCTGCCCTTCCGCCTTTCACAGAACTCATACTATCATTGTCCTGCAATGGAATTCTCTCTGTGAATGTGCAGGGGAGATCCTATCATTCATCTGCCCCTCCTGCTTTTACAAAATGCATTGGTTGTGAGTTCTGTGAATGGCAAAGATTGCCGTTCTGGCAACTATCCAGCTGAATAAAGAAAATGTTTTTAACCTGCAGTACATGGCATGCATAGCATTTCAGATATCTAATGTGGTGTTGTAAACCCAAAACTTCAGCTTTTAATAGAATAAACTTTTAAATTCTTTTGAAACACACAATTGGACATTGTACTGTGGAGAGCCACATTTGCCCATACTTCCTTTCTGCTTTCTCCTTTGCAAAGCGCCACGCTGGTTGTATTTTACTTTTCCTCCCCAACAATATAAGCATATAACTTAGCTTACTGATTGAAGACAATGCAATTAGTATTTGGTGGGTACCTTTAGTATTGTTAATTAGAGTAAGAACTGCTTCACTGCTCATGCAAGTCAATGGGTATACAATATTATCTTGATGCTTAGATACAGTTCATAAAGATCATAAGAAACACCTCTGTAGGATCTCTGTGACAAATGTATACATCTGTACATTTATTAAAAAAAAAAAGTAGAAATCTTATATTTGTGTAAATAATATTGCAATTTACTCCAAAATTACTGTCCTTTCTTTTTCCAGGAAAGGCAAAGTACTAGTGTCGCTTAAAGGATAAGTGCACCTTTTTGACAAGCAATAATAAATGCACTTTTTTTTGCAGGTAAAAAAATGTGCATTTTATTGTTTTTTGTTATATGAGCCTGTAAATCATTGCACCGGCGATGCTGTCAGGACATTTAGTTTTCTCGATCACAGAATACGGTGAATGAATGACGTGGCCAGGCAGCGGAGCCTTTCATGCCCGCATTTTTAAAAAAATTTTGACAGCTAACGGGAGGAGAAGATCCCCCGCTAGCTGTGAAAGCGAGGAGGAGTGGGGGCCGATCTTTTCATAACATGTTACATCCTGACTATGGGTGTAACAAGATGAACTTACCCTTTTACTGCCCTTCCACAGCAGCATATACTCCCTTTTTCTTCTTTGACCTGTCACACTTTCAAGCTGTCGGTATAGAGGAAAGACAGCCCTGTCTGAACTCCAGACTGACTTGTTAAAACTTACACAGGGTTAAGGGGTCACTTCCCGCCCAAATATGACAGCACTGGGTCTACCAGGCACCAGTGCTGTCATGTAGGATTGAGCCAGTCATGTGATCCTTCATACCTGGAAATATGGTGGAGAGCAGAGAAGATGCCTCTTTTTCAGAATATTACATGTTATTGGACTGCAGAAACATGTAACGTTTGTTCTTTGAATTTTTAGATCATCCAAATGTTGCGAGAGTATCTAGAGAAGCTGGGTCAGCAGGAGCAAACCGAACAGTTGGATCAGATTTGTTACAGGCTGCAGAGGACAAGCACTAAGGAACAGGTGATTGATTGGGATTGCTGTCTTTTTATGCATACTAAACTATGGGCTTCATTTATTAACCAGTTGCCCGCCGCCCTATAGCAGAATTACTGCTACAGTGCTGCGCAAAATCACGTGATTTTGCATTTCTGGGTAGGGAGCGGTCATTGGCGGCTACTGATGTCGATCACCAGGTCCCGGCCGGAGATTCCCCACTGGCACCTGGCGATCGCCGAGAGACCTGTGTGTGAACAACACAGGTCTCTCTCCTGCCAGCAATAACATGCACAGCAGAGAAATACACAGCAGCATGTTTCCCTAGTAAAACACACACAGCACATACAGTAAAACAGCACACAGTTAACCCTTTGATCGCCCAGATGTTAACCCCTTCCTGCCCAGTGTCATTAGTACAGTGTCATTGCTTTTATTAGCACTGATCAGTATTAGTGTATTAGTGTCATTGGAATGTCAGTGGCAGTTAGTCAGTTCCCACCCAGTGTCAGAATGCCTGCCGCAGTCCCGCATTAAGTCGCTGATCGCCGCCATTACTAGTATAATAAAAATGTAAATTCTAGTATATACCGCCATTTGCAGACGCTCTAACTTTACACGTATTGGGATTTTTTTTTTTTAGCAAAGACATGTAGCCGAATACATTTTGGCCTAAATTTATGACAAAATCTATTTTTTTTTTTTTTTTTTTTTTTTTTTTATAAACCTTTTTTTCTGGATATGTTTTATAGCAAAAAGTAAAAAATATTGTTTTTTTCAAAATTGTCGTTTTTTTTTTTTTTTGTTCATTGCGCAAAAAATAAAAATCGCACAGGTGATCAAATACCACTGAAAGGAAGCTCTATTTGTGGGGGAAAAAAGTACATAAATTTCATTTGTGTACAGCATTGCATGACCGTGCAATTTTCAGTTATAATAATTCAGTGCTGTATTGCAAAAAATGACCTGGTCAGGAAGGGGGGTAAATCCTCCTGGAGGGCAAGTGGTTAAATAAAAAGGAAAAGTTTGTGTTTCCAGTATCAACTAGTTAGATTCTTCAGCTGTATTTTTTTAAGCTCAAACTTTCTCCCCACCTATCTCCTCACACAGCAACCCCCTCATCACCCCTCTCCCTCGGCCTCACCACTGTTCAGACCTCCACCCCACCTAACATCCCTCACACTGAAGCCCCCTCAACACTCCACTCCTTCAACCTTACTACCACTGTGGAGGTCACCAAGGTCTTTTCTGAAGCCCGCCCCACCACCTGCTCCCTCGACCCTGTCCCCTCATAACTCCTACGACCTCCCTCCTCCTCCATCCTACGCTCCCTCACCCACATCTTTAATCTCTCCCTCTCTTCTGGCGCATTCCCCTCCCCTCCTGAAGCACGCGCACATCACTCCCATACTTAAAAAGCCCTCCCTGGACCCTACTGACCCGAACAACCTTAGACCCATCTCCCTGCTGCCATTCACATCCAAACTCCTTGAGCGCTTAGTCTACAATCGTCTAAGCTCCCACCTCAACGACAACAACCTCCTTGATCCCCTACAGTCCGGCTTCCGTCCCCTACACTCCACTGAAACTGCCTTACTCAATCTCTCCAACAACCTGCTCACCGCAAAAGCTAATGGCCGCTATTTAGTGCTCCTACTCCTCAACCTCTCCGCGACCTTCGACACAGTCGACCACCCCCTCCTCCTCAAACAACTACACTCCCTTGGCCTCAGAGACTCTGCTCTCTCCTGGCTCTCGTCCTACCTATCACAACGCTCCTTCAGCGTTACCTATAACGCTACCACCTCCCCCTCACTCCCCCTTTCTGTTGGGGTCCCTCAAGGCTCTGTCCTCGGGCCCCTTCTCTTCTCCATCTACACCTCCTCCCTTGGCCAACTGATACTCTCATGGCTTCAACTGCCACCTCTATGCCGACGACACGCAAATCTTTCTCTTGACCCCTCACCCCCTCAGTCTCTGCCCGAATCACAAGCCTACTGAACGACATATCAGATTGGATGTCGCTCCACTTCCTTAAACTGAACCTCTCCAAAACTGAGCTCCTAGTTTTCCCCCCAGCCTGCGCACCCCCCCCCCCCACACTTCTTCATCATGTCCAACAATGCCACCATCAGGCCCACCCCACAAGCCAGAGTACTCGGTGTCATTTTTGACTCCAATCTATCCTTCCAGCCCCAAGTCCAATCACTAACAAACTCATGCAGACTCTACCTCCGCAACATCGCCAAAATACGCCCGTTCCTAACCCCAGAAACTACTAAGCAACTCATCCACTCCCTCATCGTGCTTGGCTTGGTCAGATTGGAAAAGCAAAGAAGGGGAACTGTCATCCACATAAAGACAAATGCACATATGAACAAAAACAATAAATAGAATAACATACACTTTAATGCAAATGATTAAAAAACTCCAGGTTTTCAGGCACATATGATTTTCTAGAACTTTTTTTTCCAGAGATCATTGTCTTTCCAGATTTTTTTTCCTAATATTTGCTAACCACTTGGATATCAGTACTACTTAGACCAAAAAGAAGAGATTAGACCTCCAAAAACCTGTGCTGAAAATGTAACTTAGTGGAAAATAAAAAATGTATCACAGAGTACTTGATTAGAACTTCAAAAAATATTCTTGCAACCATAACAAGAATACTTAGTTTGAAGATAGGCTTTCCCAGAAATCTCATGTTTCTTATTAAAACACACAAGTGAATACAGTAGTCAGACCCACTTAGAATTTTTTTTTCAGATCACCATTAGTGTACCGGCATGACTTCTTTTTGTTCTCTTTAGAACATTAACAGGTAAGAATCTGTAATCATATTTATATTCATTTTAAATAATTTGTTAAACTATTGATTAATCCTGTTGTTTTGTTTGGGACTATTAAATGAGGAAACTGTAATCTTTGAATCCTATAGATGTAAAAAAGCTGTATGTTTTACAGGTGGATGAGGTGACAGAGCTTCTGGCCAGCTTCACATCTCTTAGCCTCCAAATACAGAACATGGAAAACAGGTAGCCACACTCCTGACTGCTGCTGTACTATATCAGGAACTCCTGGAATTTTCCAGTCACCTGTTTACTGCCATACAATCTTGGACTGTTGGCTACCTTGAGTATCATCTAAGTATAGCCATAATTTTAAAGAAGTCTGCAGGTCCCTTACGGTAAACCTTAAATCTGAACCAGAACACCACATTTACCCCCACCTACATGTATTTGAAGTTTGAACATTTAGCCTGGTTTCACATCTATGCCTTGCAGTAATGTATGGTAAAATGCAGAATTTACAGTGGCACCCAAATGCACAGAAGAGTATCCTATAATGCAACCTCACTGCAGCACACTTCAACATCTATTTTGTGTTTGGTGTGCTGCATTAATGCAACACATGTTTATATGCATGTGGTAATGTCTCCCATAAACCCCAGAGGTCTGAAGGGGCCCTTAGTAATGTGGAAGTAGGTTATTTTGTCTGCAATACCTCCCATGATGCAATACAGCTACCTAATGTTTTTGCTGCTGGTCTGGGGGTAGTCACATTATTAGCCATGTGTTGGGTGACCAGCGTATCTGTATATAATAGTCCAGCACTGTTGTGAGCTTCTCATGTTTACAGGCATACAGGCTGTTATAGAGGTAAAAGGTATTCTTAACAAAACAAGAGCAATCCAGCTGGTGAGACAGCTCATTTGCATTTGCCCTACCTTTACTAACAACAAAATGCCTGGACTTCAGATTTTGGGTTTAGTTATTCGAACTTCTCTGCTGAAGAGTACACCAAAAAACAATAAATGCATTTACTACAAACGTATGGTATGATGACAATCTACACCTCAACGTTTCAACTGAAGAAGCTACAGATTGTTCGTTGTATTGTCTTCAGTCACCAGGGCCTTGTTCTTCTTGTCCTTGGCTGGTGTATTGCCTTGAGTTGTTGCATGTTTACTCATGATCTCTGTGTTCACTTGGTTGCTGTTAAGTGTTCTTAATGTTGGTTCCTGAGATCTGTGAGACTTAGTAGGGTTATGCAAAATGCAGTAACCTACAGTGACCAGTAAGATTTCACCCATTTTCACCTTTTAAAGGATAAGTTTGTTACATGTTACACCCATATTCAGGGTGCAACATGTTATGATCAGACCGGCCCCCACTCCCCTGCATTGACAGCTAGCGGGGGATCTTCTCCCCCTTGCTAGCTGTCAAATGTTTAAAAAAAGCATCCGTGTGGGGCTTCCCCACCAGGCCACGTCACTCATTCACTGTGTTCTGTGAATGAGAAGTTACAAGTCCCAACAGCCTTAGTGTTTGCCGGCCTATAGTTTTCAATGAACTACCATGGTGCTGTGGAGTGTTGTAGTAGTTCATTGAGTCTTCCTGTCAGTATATTTGCTTGCCCGTACATCCCATACGGGCAAGCAGATAAAATTACAGATCTGCAGGAGACCTGCATGGCACCAGCAATCTGCTGATTGCTGGTGCAATGGTTCATAGGCTTTTGCAACAAAAAATAATAAATGCACATTTTTTTTACCTGCAAAAAAATGTGCATTTATTATTTTTTGTATAAAGGTGAACCTATCCTTTAAGTACTTTAAATGGAAAGCTAATTGGTTTCTGTTGGTTCCTGCACTTTGTACTACCTTACATGTCTTCATTGTGTCACTTGTATTATATGTACGTAGAGGTATTTGCAGAAGTGCAGTCCAGATTAAAAACTTGTTCAGTGTAATTTTGTATGTATTGTACATTTAATGCAAATCCAGTGCAAAACTGCTGTGAAAAGCATGGTTATTGTAAGGTACTAAAAAGCTACTCAATTTCTGTTTTACTTTAATTCAATCTTATTTTCCCTGTCAAAATATAGTGTCTCTATATGATCGCTATTAAAAATAAAATAAATTAAACACAAAGGATGTGTCACAGGTACTAGCACATTCATTAAGATATATGCACAATTTTTACATCATCTTCTTTATGATTACATTTCAAATAACTCTCACTCAGAGTGAATTTTATGTAAAAAAAGAAGAAAAAAATTCCCTTGCATGCAAATAATCTATACTGTTTTGTGATGTGTATAATGATGGACTATGTCTGACAAGAAAATGTTTAGTCCTTACAAGAGGTGCTGGTGGTTCCATCAACTATTGCAATCATAAAACTTTTGACTATACTGGTACAGATAGATAAGGCAAAGACAGCTGGATATAAGGAAATGCAAAATGGGCATAATATATTCAGAAAACATTACAAAGTGTTTAGGATCCCACCATTAGGTTCCACAAGAGACATACAAATCTGTTACTTGTTTAACTCCACTATTCATCAACAAAAATGTTCGTTTTAGTTGGGCTGACCTATGATTTTTTTGTACTGGAATTGCACTAAATATGGTTTATGAGATAATCGTGTACAGATAATCACGTAGAGTTCTTTTATACTTTTGTGAGTAGTTTCTTGTTGTCTGCAATTGTGTATCAATCTTAATCTCTCCATTTCCTATTTGGAAAATACAATACTGTATTATTTGTTGTGCTGTGACAACATTGTGACTCTTCTTCAGGAAATGTAAATGCGCTCTCATTGTATAACTGAAACTTGGTTATTAAACATGACATTAATTTTAAAGTTCTGCTTTGCGTTTGCTACATTACCATGCCTGAAGCTACCTTTTTGTTCTTTCCAAAGACAAAACAATTGTAAGGCGTCAGTGAGCCCTGGACTTATATGTATGACTTTGGTGTAGTTTCTAGCAAGTTAAAGTGGTTCTAAAGCTAAAACATTGTTTTTACCTTAATGCATTCCCTGCATTAAGGTAATAAACATTTTGCCACTTGCCTAGGTATCGTTCAAGCTGTTTAAGTGTATCCCTTTGACACATCTTCATTCTACAAAAGAGATTCTCTTCTTTCTTCCATACATTGAAGGGAACAGTTGATATCTTCATGGTTATAGTGTCATGTTCAGGAGTAGGATACTAGGCAAACACTTAAGCACAGCTTAGGGGAGGCCCCTGACGGTGGTCAAACTCATCATCATCTAGAGCCAGCTGACTTGTTAGTGTAAGGACCTAAACTCTCTGCTAGGACTTTCTTATTTTTTCTTTTCCAGGGAGCTTTTTTTTTTTTTCTCTTTAGTCTTTGAGATTTTCAATCAATAGCTGAGCTGGTTGATTGGCTGTATACAATAGATCCCTATAGTCTCTGCCAATCATTCCTCAACTCAGTCTGTGAGCACATGCAAAACATGTTAGCTAAGCCTGGGTTGACTGAAACAGCCCTGGATCTAAGGGCAGCCTCTGAGTGTTCCCCATGGAGAATACATCTAGTATGACCGAGTGACTTGTTCTGTCACAGGGTCTCCCCAGGCAGCAGACCGCACCCATTTTTTACTTCAGTCTTTGAGACTTTCAGTCAGTAGCTGAGCTGAGTGACTGGCTGGGTACAATAGATCCTTGTAGTCTCCACTCTTCTTCTCTAGTTTAGTCTTTGAGCGTATGCAGATCATATTAGCTAAGACTGGGTTGACTGAAATAGGCTTAACCTGGATTTAAGAGCAGCCTGTGAGCATTCCTCATGGGGGCACATATGACCGAATGACTTGTTGCTCTGTCAAAGGATCCCCCCAGTCAGCAGACAGCACCCCTACTTTGTCCTGTCATGGAGATGGTACTGTCCTCTTAGAATGTGGTAAGTATGCACCCTCCTCTCCCCCCTCCAATCCCCAGATGGCTTGTCAGTGGTATGACAATTAAATACGGTGTTCCCTTTCCTTATTCACAAACTTCCCCAAAATGCATATAAACACTTTAAACCTAAAAAAGTGTGATAATCTTATGAAGTATGCTTAGTATCCCAAGTATATAAATATAAATTAAACCCCCCTAGTGCAAAATAATGACAATCAAACACAGTGTACCCTTCCCTTATTAACAAACTTCCCCAAAACGCATATAGACTTAAACCCCAAAAAGTGTGATAATCTTATGAAGTATGCTTAGTATCCCAAGTATAAATACAAATATAATAAGTGCTCTGAACAAAAGCAAAAACCACACAAGTCCCAAAATAATAAAATAGTCCTTCAAAATCTCAAAATCAACTTCCAGGTGAAGACAGCCTCCAAAGTGATTTCTGAAACCAAAAAATTATAAAACACAAGCTTAGTAATCCTCCAGGCAGGGTACTGATATATAATAATAAGTTCCTCCAGAGGGATCTTCACAGCTGCAGTATTATACTCCTCTCCACATCAGTCTCCAAACAATGCCCACCATAAATGAAACCACAATAGCATAATTCCATAAAAACTTAAACAGAATATACTTTATTCATGTGCTTACATATATCTTCATCTTTAAAATTGCCATCAAACAAGAAATCAGCCCAGCCAGACCTCCGGAAATCCTCAGCAGATCCTCTCCTGTGTCTCAGATAGAGATTTCCAGGATCCAAAAAATTTTGACCAGCTGGACAGGCAGACCAGGCAGCTGGACAGGCAGACCCTTTTTCTCCTCTGAGATGACCCACTGACCCCCTGGGAGTTCTTGGTGGCAACATGGAGTCACCCCCCCCCTTTCCCTCTCTGGGCGGTATGTATGTACCTTAGAATGTTTGAAGCACATGGTGGCCTTTTGATTATGGTACCTAACATTTTGTACAGGGCCCTGACAACCTGCTCATGGTTCAGCATGATATGGCCAGTGCTTTGTAAACAAAAAATTTAATATTTAAACCTCTGGGCTGGATGTGTGCCCAAAATAAATTAAATAAATAATGTTATCCCCTTCCTTAAACAATTCTCTAAGACTAATGATAATGCAAATCACTGCAACCACCTTGTATAAAAAAGTAAAAATATCTGATGTGACAAAAACACTTTTCACAGTTGCTCTGTGAACACTAACCCAAAAGCGTGAGCATATCAAATATGAACAATCAAAAAAAACGTCCTTTTAGCATAAGTCCATCATATCAAGTGGGTGCCACATTAAGTGCTCCATTCTTCTTGCTACTTTACATCCCAAACCAACACCACCAAGTGCTATCATAACTGGATATTCTGATGTCAGAACCAGAACCGGAAGTGATGCGGGAGTCTGGCAGTGGTGAGAGTTTACATGCCCACACCTGATGTCAATCCGCAGTGATATGATAAGCGATTTTAGTTCATTTATTTTGTGAGTGAATTTTAATTAAATAACATTTTGAACATTGGTTACTGTACCATTGGTGATGAGTTTAATCTTTCCCTGGCAATGATACCTGGTGGAGAGAAGTAAGGAGGTTTATGAAGTTTTACACAGCGATATGCTTAAGTGGAATCTCAACAAGCGGTACATGCCAACCATGACAGTGTAAGGCATGTGGGTCTGGTGAGTGCATACCCAGAAGGAAATGTCTCATGAGCACTTGGTGGTGTTGGTTTGGGATGTAAAGTGTCAAGAAGATTGGCGCACTTAATGTGGCACCCATTTGATATGATGGACTTATGTTAATAAGGACGGCTTTTTTGATTGTTCATACTTGATATGCACATGCTTTTAGGTTAGTGTTCACAGTGCCACTGTGAAAGGGGTGTTTTTTTGCACATCAGTGTTTTGTAAATGATCAGCTTAATTTTTTTTTTTTTTTTATAACTTTTAAAGTTGTACAAAGTGAAATGCACATAATACATACAGGAATCCTCTATGGTACAGAATTGCAGGTGACAGATTCAATGCACTCAGGTATTCTAAGTGGTAGTAAGATCATATACAGACTATAGACTAGCTTTAACATAGACAATTAATTCTTACAACTCTTCTATGAGGAATCAGAGGCAGGGCTGTGGATAAGGTACCACCTGTCGTCCTGTATAGGGCCCAGACCAGCAGGGAGGCCCAGGCAGCTGGTTGAATCGAACGTGGACAGGGAGGGTGATCGGTATGGCGGGGGCAATTACTGGATCCGATCCCCTCTATGCCGGCTTCTTCTCTCCCTCGCACTGGCTTTCAGCTTCTGCAGAGGGAGCCATACAGGGGATCGGTTTCAATAATTGCCAGCACTGCATCCATCACCCTCCCTGTGCACCATACATTTCCCCCTGCTGCCCATGCCCCCTTGTATGCACCCATCTCTGCAATGCTACTGGCTTCCTTCTCTCATTTCCACCAGCAGCTGCAGTCATGAAATAGGATCCTTCAGGATGGAGACTGGGGGAAAGGTCCGTTAAATATGTCACATTTACCAGCCCCTCCGTTCCTGAATGAACACAAATGATTGGTACCAATCAATGTGTTCATTCATAACTGAAGCATAGTAAACTGGGCTTTGTTTTTCGAGTGGGCCCTGTCAGGTTGGCTGTATCGGGCCCCGTTGTTTCTAACAGCGGCCTTGATCAGAGGCATAGATGGTTGGACACTTAAAGTGGCTGTAAACCCTTACCTATGCCCTGGGAGGTGACTAGCCTCAGGTGATACACATACAGTTGTGTTCAAAATAATAGCAGTGTGTTGAAAAAAGTGAATAAAGCTCAAAATCCTTCTAATAGCTTTTATTTCCATACACACAAATGCATTGGGAACACTACACATTCTATTCCAAATCAAAGCATGAAGAAAAATATATCAAATTTCTGTTGTTCCTCTAAAAAATTGAAGAAAAGTGAATATTAGACTGTTCAAACAAATAGCAGTGTTTGTAATCTTCTTTACAAACTCAAACATTCACTATATAAACTGAAAAATGTTTGAAGATTTTGCTTTCCTTTTGAATCACTTAATTAATATTTAGTTGTATAAGCACTGTTTCTGAGAACTGCTGTACATCTGTGTTGCATGGAGTCAACCAACTTCTGGCACCTGTGAACAGGTATTCCAGCCCAGGATGATTGGACTATATTCCACAGTTCTTCTCCATTTCTTGGTTTTGCCTCAGAAACTGCATTTTTGATGTCACTCCACAAGTTTTCTATTGGATTAAGATCCGGGGATTGGGCTGGCCACTCCATAACGTCAATCTTGTTGGTCTGGAACCAAGATGTTGCACGTTTACTGGTGTGTTTGGGGTCGTTGTCTTGTTGGAACACCCATTTCAAGGGCATTTCCTCTTCAGCATAAGGCAGCATGACCTCTTCATGTATTCTCTTTAGGCCAGTCAATGTGCTCTTTGGCAAATTGTAACCTCTTCAGCACATGTCTTTTTTTTCAACAGTGGGACTTTGCGGGGGCTTCTTGCAGATAGCTTGACTTCACATAGGCGTCTTCTAATTGTAACAGTATTCACAGGTAACTTTAGACCTTCTTTGATCTTCCTGGAGCTGATTGTTGGCTGAGTCCTTGCCATTTTGGCTATTCTTCTATCCATTCGAATGGTAGTTTTTTGCCTCTTTCCACGTCTTTCAGGTTTTTGTTGCCATTTTAAAGCATTTGCGATCATTTTAGCTGAGCAGCCTATCATTTTCTGCACCTCTTTATATGTTTTCCCTTCTCCAATCAACTTTTTAATCAAGGTATGCTGTTCTTCTGAACAATGTCTGGAACGACCTATTTTCCTCAGAATTTCAGAGAGAAATGCACTGTAACCAGCATGTACAACATTTGCTGCCTTCCTTCTTTAAATAAGGGCAATAATTACCACCTGTTTTTCAAAGAATGAATGACCTCACTAATAGAACTCCACACTGCTATTATTTTGAACATGCCCCTTTCAATTAGTGATTCAATTACACAGAATCAGCAGCATGCATGTCATGATTGTTGGGTCTGTTGGATTTATATTACTCTACTACACCTGCTAGTAAATTATTTACCATGTAGAAATATAATTTCTACCAAAAACAGTGATTGATCAGGTTAGTGATGTCTGACTGCTATTATTTTGAACACAACTGTAGATGAAACAAATTCTCCTACATACGTTGTAGCTGTTTATTTGCAGCCATTTGTCCTGTACTTCCTTGTATAGCTATATTAAAAAGATTTTTCACAGGCTCACAAACTAGGGCGTGTGGAGCTGCAGTTACATATTGTACAAGAGTTCTGAGAGCTGACTGGAGGGATAAGACCCCCCCCCCCCTTCACACAGCACAGGGCTGAGGCTGTCAATCACAGATTGTTCCCTCCCCTGTCACCTGTTGGTGTTAGGAAAGCTTGTCAGAAGGGGCTCATGCTGATAACAGAGGAACTATACAGCAAAGAGAAATTACACTTAATGCTTGGGAGAGAGACAAACATTATAGAAAGATGTGCTTTGCTCAGATTTAATGTCTGAGGTTTACAGACACTTCAAGGGTTGCCCCTGATAAAGAGGTAAGTGAATATGGTAAGTGCACACATACCACTTGTACAAATTCGGCAACGCCCAATCTGACTGAACTACCACACATGTGCAGGAGTGACATAATACCCCTCCAGCCAATGACAGCAGCCAGCGTTCGAGACCCGGAAGTCGCCACCTGAAGATGTCAGTGGCCGGACTGGAAGCTTGAGAATGCTGCATTGCTGGAGCTGAGGTGATTACTGTTTCGTTTTAACTCAAAGATATAGAGGTAAGTAACATCCAAAGAATAACTGGATATGAGAGACTGCATTCTGGGTTATCACCAATATATAAATCCACGGTGAATAAATACTACGTGGCTGTAGGAGGGGATAAATATGACAAGATATCTGCCTTATGAATTACCAAAATTTGCTTTAGCATACAACTCCATATATTGGAACAAGGACAGAAGAGATGTCATTTCTGAGCTTGTTAAGGTAGGTTTCATGAAGGCAGCAAACCGTAGGAACAAAGTTCTTGAAGCTCTGTTTCCACCTTCTCCCTGTATATGCGGCATGTGGATTTTCAGCTCTAGTTCTTTTATCTGAAGTGGTTGGTATCACTGAGGATATCCATGTACATGGAAGCACCATTTCTGATTCCAAAGCAAACTTAGTATACCTAATGAGAGGAGTGTGACACCCAATTCAGTCCTATATGTAAATAACTGGCTTTACAGTACAATTATGAATTAGTGAATAGAGTGTGAAAAATGTAAGCATGGTAATGGTTATGAAAGACCTGTGCCTGCCTTGGATAGAATACAGAAACAAGATTTGGAGTGGGCATAGCCAGGTTACACTTAACTGTGGATTTGGCTGAAAGTGGAGGATTAAAAAAAAAAAAAACACAGAACCACTGTCCTTGTACCCACAAAATACTCCTAATTACTGTACCACAACTGACAATCTTACAGACACAAATCTCAGAACAAGGGTTTTTGGTTTTTGAATTAAGTACTGTAATATTGGACAAAATCATTTCAATGTAGTTTGGACATGAATGGAATGGCTTCTCTGCACAGCCAGTCAGCCTCAAGGAGGGCTAGATGAATGCATGAGGTTGTTAGCATTTGACTAGCAGACCCCACAGCTGGTTAGTATGCTTCCTGAAGGGGAAAAGATTGAATGGACATCCTGAATGGCAGGAGCCCTTCAGGGAATTACTGCCCATATCTACCTAGAATGACAACATACCTCCTGGGCTGGGAGAACATGTGGACAGCTAGAGTTTTAATCTGCTTGGGGTGTGCAGGGAGCGGTAGAACCTCTGGTGTAAGAGCAGCTCGTGTCTTTTGAGGGCAGCACATCCACCTTTGGTCCCCACCTGTCACTCAGATCCCACCTGTGGCTCCTTGTAGCTGTAGCATGCGCAGCGGCCACAGCCCGGGCAACAGCTTCGACAGGCTGGCCAAACCAGGTTGAGAGTAGCCGTTGGGTCATCAACGTTCGATGAGATAGGGACTTGTCTATCCCAAGCATCTGAAGACAGATTCTGGCGGATTGAGCAGATGAAACCTACTAGAATAGGACAACGTTCATGAAGGTGGTTTCTGCAAGTGATGTGGTATGCTAAGAGCACGGCAAGACACAAAAGATGCCCTGGTCAACCACTGCACCCACCCCATCTCCAACTGTCTCGGTTCTTGTCCTGCCATTGGAGCAAGATGGAACCTGGGAAGAGAGAGTGAGAGACTGACTATGCGCACCTCTCCCTTACTTTAATCCAATTCACGTGCAAATCTTGACATCCCCCATAATCTGCTCAAAGAAGCTCCAATCTGAGCCTGGGACAGGAATGAACTTTTGTTGTCTTTTGGTTACAAATATCTTCCACAAAGGATCAAGCACTTGATTGCAGACACATCAGCCTCAGCCTCAGCATCATACTCGTATGTCATCTGATTGAAGGGTTTATACTGGGATAATGCCTGTAGCTACAGGCATCATCCAGTTAATCTTTTTTTTCCAGCATGCAATGGGCTTTATTGTAGAAGGAATCCTAGTGACTAATTAGCCACTGGATCACTTTTACAGACAGTGGAAGGTGGTCAACCCTCCCGCCTCATTCCTGGGCTCTCCTGCCCCACCAGAGAGCCTTGGACTGAAGCCAGCGCTTCCGCTGGCTGACTATAGAGATAATCGAGGACCAGAACATCCCTGATCATCTTTTTGGTATAAGAAACTGGAAGTAATGAGTATTTGAAGAGCAGAGAAGAGATCTGGGGTCTAATAGACCTCAGATCTCTTCATAAAGAGGACCTGTCACTACTCCAACTATCACAAGGAATGTTGTTAATCCTTTGTGATAGCCCTAAAAGTGGTAAAAAATGTAAATAAAAAATAAGATTTAAAAAAAATGTAAAGCTCCCCTTTTCCTGTGCTTGCACGCATATGTAGGTCATGCATATGGTGTTTGCACCAAACATGTAAATGTTAAAGCAGAAGAAATAATTCTAGCACCAGACCTCCTGTGTAACTCTAAACTGGTAACCTGCAAAGGCTTTTAAGGTATCACCTATATATATTGTTAAGTACCATAGTTTGTTGCTATTCCATGAGCATGTGCAATTTTTAAGTGTGACATGATAGGTGTCAGGGCTCCCAGGTGTGACCAGAGGTGTGTGACTGATGCAGGGAAACACAGACTTCAGATATGTGATAAACAATACAATTTATTAACACTAACCATACAAACATAAACGCAGTGCAATACTAAACATAATACAGTGCAAACAAACCCAACCAATCACCCACAGATAACAGTACATACAAGCAAGCGTCGTCAGGCAGGCCGGGTCAATATCAATTGGGCAGGTAGGTACAGGGGGAGCAAGCAGAGAATGGTCGGGGTCACAGGCCAGGTTCAGCAGGTAGCAAGCAGCGTAGTACAGAGGGTCAGGCAGAGGGATGGTCAGGGTCACAAGCCAGGGATCAAAACAGGTAACAAGCAGCGTAGTACAGAGGGTCAGGCAGAGGGACAGAAACAGGATGCAGGACAGATACAGGGCCCAGGACAAACACAACACCAAGGCAGAGTCTGTGGGTCTGGCCATCCCTTAAATACCCCAGCATCATCAGTTCCAGGTGTTAGCTGGCTGAAAGGTTGAGTCTCTGATTGCTGGGAGCACCCGCTGGCCAGCCCTGGTACTGCAGATCAAAAGGCAGGTGAGTCCCACCATTGCTGGCCAGTCCATTCCTGACAGTACCCCCCCCCCAAGGAGCGGCCTCAGGACGCTCCAAACAGTCCTAGCTGGGCAAAATGTTCCACCGCCCGGGTCTGGTAACTGGCGGGATATCAAAGACCGGCACACCGGGCAGGACTCCGGGCAGCGGCACACCGGGCTGGACTCCGGGCAGAGGCACACCGGGCTGGACTCCGGGCAGAGGCACACCGGGCTGGACTCCGGGCAGAGGCACACCGGGCTGGACTCCGGGCAGAGGCACACCGGGCTGGACTCCGGGCAGAGGCACACCGGGCTGGACTCCGGGCAGAGGCACATCGGGCTGGACTCCGGGCAGAGGCACATCGGGCAGAGGCACATCGGGCAGAGGCACATCGGGCAGGACTCCGGGCAGAGGCACATCGGGCAGGACTCCGGGCAGAGGCACATCGGGCAGAGGCACATCGGGCAGGACTCCGGGCAGAGGCACATCGGGCAGGACTCCGGGCAGAGGCACATCGGGCAGGACTCCGGGCAGAGGCACACCGGGCAGAGGCACATCGGGCAGGACTCCGGGCAGAGGCACATCGGATTACCAGGCGAAGCAGCAGGCAGCGGGCCACCGGGCGGAGCAGCAGGCACCGGGCCCCCGGGCGGAGCAGCAGGCACCGGGCCCCCGGGCGGAGCAGCAGGCACCGGGCCCCCGGGCGGAGCAGCAGGCACCGGGACCCCGGGCGGGGCGACATGCATCGGGCCCCCGGGCGGAGCAGCAGGCACCGGGCCCCCGGGCGGGGCGACCGGCGTCGGGCCCCCGGGCGGGGCGACCGGCGTCGGGCCCCCGGGCGGGGCGGCAGGCGTCGGGCCCCCAGGTGGGGCGACAGGCATCGTGCCCCCAGGCGGGGCGACAGGCATCGTGCCCCCAGGCGGAGCGACAGGTCTCGGGCCCTCAGGCGGAGCGGCGGGCGCCGGACCCCCAGATGGAGCGACAGGTCTCGGGCCCTCAGGCGGAGCGGCGGGCGCCGGACCCCCAGGCGGAGCGACAGGTCTCGGGCCCTCAGGCGGAGCGGCGGGCGCCAGACCCCCAGGAGGACCGACAGGTCTCCGGCCCTCAGGCGGAGCGGCGGGCGCCGGACCCCCAGATGGAGCGACAGGTCTCGGGCCCTCAGGCGGAGCGGCGGGCGCCGGACCCCCAGGTGGAGCGACAGGTCTCGGGCCCTCAGGCGGAGCGGCGGGCGCCAGACCCCCAGGCGGAGCGACAGGTCTCGGGCCCTCAGGCGGAGCGGCGGGCGCCGGACCCCCAGGCGGAGCGACAGGTCTCGGGCCCTCAGGCGGAGCGGCGGGCGCCGGACCCCCAGGAGGAGCGACAGGTCTCGGGCCCTCAAGCGGAGCGGCGGGCGCCGGACCCCCAGGCGGAGCGACAGGTCTTGGACCCTCAGGCGGAGTGGCGGGCGCCGGACCCCCAGGCGGAGCGACAGGTCTCGGGCCCTTAGGCGGAACGACAGGTCTCAGGCCCCCAGGCGGGGCGGCGGGCACCGAGTCACCAGGCACAACCGTGGGCTCCGAGTCAACTGGGATGACCGCTGGCACTGGGTCAGACATTGGATCGTCTGGCTGGACAGCGGGCATCGGGTCACCAGGCATCAGGTCATTTGGCTCGACAGCGGGCACCGCGTCATCTGGCAAGGCAGTGGGCTCCGAGTCAACTGGTATGACCGTGGGCACTGGGTCAGACATTGGATCGTCTGACTGGACAGCGGGCACTGGGTCACCAGGCATCAGGTCATTTGGCTCGACAGCGGGCACCGCGTCATCTGGCAAGGCAGTGGGCTCCGAGTCAACTGGTATAACCGCGGGCACTGGGTCAGACATTGGATCGTCTGACTGGACAGCGGGCATCGGGTCACCAGGCATCAGGTCATTTGGCTCGACAGCGGGCACCGCGTCATCTGGCAAGGCAGTGGGCTCCGAGTCAACTGGTATGACCGCGGGCACTGGGTCAGACATTGGATCGTCTGACTGGACAGCGGGCATCGGGTCACCAGGCATCAGGTCATTTGGCTCGACAGCGGGCACCGCGTCATCTGGCAAGGCAGTGGGCTCCGAGTCAACAGGCACGACAGTGAGCACCGGGTCATCAGGTACCGGATTGTCTGGCTCGACAGCGGGCATCGGGTCACCAGGTATGACAGCGGGCACTGGGTCACCAGGCATCAGGTCATTTGGCTCGACAGCGGGCACCGGATCAGGTACCGGATCATCTGGATCAACAGCGGGCATCGAGTCAACTGGCCTAATAGGATCGTCAGGCTGGATCAGTTCATCATGCTGGGTAGAGGCATCAGGCTGAATGCCGGCGTCCGGCTAAGTAGAGGCTTCAGGCCGAGTAGAGGCTTCAGGCCGAGTAGAGGCTTCAGGCCGAGTAGAGGCATCAGGCCGAGTAGAGGCATCAGGCCGAGTAGAGGCTTCAGGCCGAGTAGAGGCTTCAGGCCGAGTAGAGGCATCAGGCCGAGTAGAGGCTTCAGGCCGAGTAGAGGCTTCAGGCCGAGTAGAGGCTTCAGGCCGAGTAGAGGCTTCAGGCCGAGTAGAGGCATCAGGCCGAGTAGAGGCATCAGGCTGAAGAGAGGCATCAGGCTGCATACAGGCATCAGGCTGAAGAGAGGCATCAGGCTGCGTACCGGCATCAGGCTGAAGAGAGGCATCAGGCTGAGTAGAGGCATCATGCTGGGTAGAGGCATCAGGCTGAGTAGAGGCTTCAGGCTGAGTAGAGGCTTCAGGCTGAACCACGGAAGGCAGGCTCACCGGTTTGGATACTGGCAGGATGGTATTGGTTGGAAAGAATTTTCGCTTTTTTCTGGTTTTAACTACTGGAGCACTGCAAGTAAACGCAGGTCTGCAAACGAATGGAGCAGCTGGAGACAGAGAAGAACTGGAGGATGGAACAGGAGAGGGAGCAGTTGCTACAGAGGGCTCTTTTACAGGGTTAAAGGCAGGATAGGTGCAGCGAGTGGGAACAGGGTACTGACATGCGGTAGATAGCAGGGCAGGAGGAGCTGTTGGGAATGCAGGAATAGAGTTTTTAGGAAATAGATTAGAAGCAGGACTGGGTCTTTGTAAGCTGACTGAGGCTGGGTGCAACAAATCTGTCCATGTCTGCAGTATGGGTTGAACAAAGCTGAGCTTACACAAAGCCTGTCTGGTCAATGACTGTACTGCGTTTATACAATCTCTTAGTGTCTGTGGTGAACATGTGGAATAATGCTCCAGAAAGTAACCCACATCATCCTCTAATAACCACACCAGGGACTCTACCTGGTCTGCACTAAATGGTGGCAAAAATTCATCCCTGCATTCGGGGGTACCAGATGAAACCAACTCAGCACAAACCTCAATCAATGGCTGCACCTCAGAGAACCCTGTGCCCTGATCTACTAGAACATGAGCGAGCCGTATACATTCTAGCAGTTCATCCCGGGTATACTCCTTCAGAGTTTGATAAGCATACTCCCTGTCATCAAACACTAGCAGATATAAATATTCAACCTCATCAAGATCCATCCTTCCCATCAACAAGCCAAGATGGCTTCCCTGTGCAGCCACTTCTGGTCAGGATTGGCCTTGGTGTAATGTCAGGGCTCCCAGGTGTGACCAGAGGTGTGTGACTGATGCAGGGAAACGCAGACTTCAGATATGTGATAAACAATACAATTTATTAACACTAACCATACAAACATAAACGCAGTGCAATACTAAACATAATACAGCGCAAACAAACCCAACCAATCACCCACAGATAACAGTACATACAAGCAAGCGTCGTCAGGCAGGCCGGGTCAATATCAATTGGGCAGGTAGGTACAGGGGGAGCAAGCAGAGAATGGTCGGGGTCACAGGCCAGGTTCAGCAGGTAGCAAGCAGCGTAGTACAGAGGGTCAGGCAGAGGGATGGTCAGGGTCACAAGCCAGGGATCAAAACAGGTAACAAGCAGCGTAGTACAGAGGGTCAGGCAGAGGGACAGAAACAGGATGCAGGACAGATACAGGGCCCAGGACAAACACAACACCAAGGCAGAGTCTGTGGGTCTGGCCATCCCTTAAATACCCCAGCATCATCAGTTCCAGGTGTTAGCTGGCTGAAAGGTTGAGTCTCTGATTGCTGGGAGCACCCGCTGGCCAGCCCTGGTACTGCAGATCAAAAGGCAGGTGAGTCCCACCATTGCTGGCCAGTCCATTCCTGACAATAGGTATCTACAGTTGCAAGAAAAAGTATGTGAACCCCTTGGGATTATGTGGAGTTTTGCATGAATTGGGCATAAAATGTGCTCTGAACGTCATCTAAGTCACAACAATAGAAGAACACAGTCTGCTGAACATAATACTACACAAACATTAGATGCTGCCATGGTTTAATTGCACATAACATGTAAACATTCACAGTGCAGGGAGGAACAATTATGTGAGGCCCTAGCTCAATGACTTCTCCCAGAGCTAATTGGAGCCAGGAGTGAGCCAACCTTGACTCCAATCAGTGTGATGATATTGGATGTGTTGCTGACAGCTGTCCTGCCCTTAAAAAACACACACTTGTTTTGGGTTTACTGGTTTCAAGAAGCACTGTCTGATGTGAACCATGCCTTGCAGAAAAGAGCTCTCAGAAGACCTACGATTTTTATAATTTTTATAATTTTTCCGAAAAATTATGACAAAAAAAATACAACTTCAAAAAACTCACCATGCCTGTTATGAAAGTCTGTCTACTTTGCAAAAAGAGGTCATTTGGGGAATATCTGTACTGTTCTGACATTCTTGGACCTCAAGAAATTAGATTGGCTGTCAGTACTTCAGCATTGATCAATATTCAGATATATCCCCTAGTTTGTAAAGTCTATAACTTTCCTACAAACTAAAAAATACATCCTAATTTGGGTTATTTTCACCAAAGACATGTAGCAGAATACATTTTGGCCTAAATTTATGAAGAACAATTGTTTATTTGCAAATGTTTATAACAGAAACAAAGAAAAATTTGTTTTTTTTCAAGATTTTTGGTCTTTTTTAGTTAATTTAGCAAAAAATAAAAACCCCAGTGGTGATTAAATACCACCAAAAGAAAGCTCTAGTTGTGTGAAGAAAATGATAAAATTTTAGTTTGGGTACAATGTTGTATGACCGCGCAATTGTCATTCAAAATGTGAGAGTGCTGAAACCTGAAAAATGGCCTGCGCAGGAAGGGGGTAAAAGTGCCATGTATTGAGGTGGTTAAAGGTCTTACTGTTATGCACTGACTCTTTGCATAACTTAGGGTAATTAGTCAAAGAGTCGTTTTGTCTGTTTGTGGTGATTGATTCTCACCTCCTTTTTGCGTTTTTATGATCAAAGAATCAATCATATATATTATGCCTTTGGCCGATGTCTGTGGCAGGTCTGGCTTTGACCAATCTCCCCCCCCCCATTCATGTGTTCCTTATCAGCTCCTAATTGGGGCAGGGAAGGATTCCTCAATTGATCATCTCCCTATAAATTAAGATGAGCTCATGGGGGAAGTTATGGATAGGGGGCACAGTCACAGGGTATTTTTCCTGCAGGAGTGCTCAGCAGCAGTTGAACACAGCAATTTACCTAAAGCAGCAAGAAGCCACAACAAAGAACTCCATGGGCTGCAAGCAAAACACCTTGGAAAGCATCTCTGACAAGTCTGATTCCCACTCCATCTACCTTTAATATGCCCCTCTACTTCTCCTCATATTAATATCCTCTGTTTTAAAAATCTCATTTGTTTACCCCTCTTCTCCAGCCCAAAGTTTATACATATCACCCTCACTTCTACCATCTCCCTACTACTGCTCTCATCACCTCCTGCTAATACGTAGGTGTTACTAAACCCACGACAGTAAAATCAGTCTATATATGCAGTAAAACATGCTTGTTAATCCTCTTCATTGTGTAAAAAGGCTGTCTGATCCTTTCTGCTCTGCCCCTCCTCTTGTTGAAATGTCCACCTGATACAGACCGAATCCGTAGTCACATGCACATGCTCAGTTTGATGTGTATTGCTAGAGAGGCGTTTTTAATTTTCTTAGGAGGGTGCATGTGATCAGCACAGGGCCAATCGGCACTGTCCAGACAGAGGACAGTGGTTCTGCATCCTCCTAGAGCAGAAAGAAAACTCCTCCTACAAGCTTTAACCAGTGCTCTGCTGAAGTCACAAGACTGCTCTAACTGCTGATGAGAAAAGGTATTTAGCAGTTTCTATTTACTAAAATAATTGCATTTCCATGTTGTGTGTACTGTGAGAGATCAGATATAGTGAATGCAGGGTCCTTGGTTTAGCAACACTTTAACCACCTGTTGACCCAAACAGAAGGACAGGGAAGCATGTGCACTCATATACATCCCACTTACTTTCCTTACCCTCCTTCTTCTAGTAACCTCTGGGGATATCTCCCTGAACCCTGGTCCTCCAGTGTCTCACCTCCACACCAGGCCCCTCCTTCCTCCAGCAATAGCTGCAATGCACTCAGTTTAATCTTGACTCCCTTTCTCCCAAAAACTACCCCTCTTTTTCCATGTGCACTCAGGAATGCCTGCTCTGTCTGTAACAAGCTCACCTCTCTTCAGGCCCAGACTGGGACACAAAATAGGCCCGGGCACTTTGGACTGAGCAGCCCAAAGCTGGCAGAACGCCAGGGCCCGGTCACAAGAGCGATCTTTGTGACCCTGGTAGTTCCGCCACTAGTGTCAGTAGGTTTTTATTTAATTTTTTACAATTTTATATTGTAGAATTTCTTTACATTTTTTTTGTAGGAGAGAAAGGAAGGATGGAGAGAAAGAAATAATGAAGAAAGGAAGGGGAAAGAGCGAAAGGGAGAGAGAGAAAAAAGAAAGGAAAGAATGAAGAGAATAAGGAAGGAGGGAGAGGAAGGAGAGAGAGAAAGAAAGGGAGATGTATGCAGGGAAAGAAGGAGGGAAAGAAAGAGGGAAAGAAGGAAGGTGGTAAACAGGAAACATAGGGAGAGAGAAAGAAAAAGAGACATATAGAAGGAGGAAAATAAAAAAAGAGAAGAAAAGAAAGAGGAGAGAAACAGGAGAGAGAAAGGAGAGAAACAGGAGACAGAGAGAGAGAGAGAGAGAGAGAAAAATAAAGGAGAGAAACAGGAGACAGAGCGAGAGAGAGAGAAAGAAAGGAGAGAAACAGGAGATAGAGAGAGATATAGAAAAAAGGAGAGAAACAGGAGACAGAGGGAGAGAAAGAAAGGAGAGAAACAGGAGACAGAGAGAGAGAGAAAAAGAGAGAGATAAAGAGAGAGCACGGAGAGAAACAGGGGACAGAGAGAGATAAACAGGAGAGAAAGAGAGAAACAGGAGAGAGAGGAGAGAAAGAGAGAGGGGGGAAACGGGACAGAGAGAGAGAGATAGAAACAGGAGACAGAGAGAGAGGAAGAAAGAAAGAGGAACAGGAGACAGAGAGGAAGAAAGAGGAGAGAGAAAGAAAGGAGAGAAACAGGAGACAGAGAAAGAGAGGAAGAAAGAAAGAGAGAGAAAGAGGAACAGGAGACAGAGAGAGAGGGGAAGATAGAAAGGAGAGAGAAATGAGGAGTGAAAGAAAGGAGAGAAACAGGAGATAGAGAGAGAATGAAAGCAGAGAAACAGGAGACAGAGAGAGAGGAAGAAAGAAAGAGAGAGAAAGAGGAACAGGAGACAGAGAGAGAGGAAGAATGAAAGAGAGAGAAAAAGAAAGGAGAGAGAAAGAAGGAGTGAAAGAAAGGAGAGAAACACGAAATAGAGAGAGAAAGAAAAGAGAGAAACAGGAGACAGAGAGAGAGAGAAAAGGAGAAAGAAATGAGAGAAACGGGAGACAGAGACAGAGAGAAAGAAAAAGAGATGTATAGAAGGAAGGAAAGAGAGAGAGAGAGAGAGAGAAAAAGAAAGCGGAGAGAAACAGGAGACAGAGAGAGAGAGAAAACGAAAGAAAGGAGGGAAACTGGAGACAGAGAGAGAGAGAGAAAGAGAGAAATAATGAGCGAACGAAAGTAGAGAAACAGGAGACAGAGAAAGAGAAACTGGAGAAAGACAGAGAGAAAGGAGAGAAACAGGAGACAGAGAGAGAAAGACAGAAAGGAGAGAAACAGGAGACAGAGAGAAAGAAAGGAGAGAAACGGGACAGAGAGAGAGAGAGAAAGGAGAGAAACGGGACAGAGAGAGAGAGAAAGGAGAGAAACAGGAGACAGAGAAGAAAGAAAGAGAGAAAGGAGAGAAACAGGAGATGGAAAGAGAGAGAGAAAGGGGGGAAACAAGAGACAGAGAGAGAGAGAGAGAGAGAGAAAGAAGGCGAGAAAAAGAGGAACATGAGACAGAGAGAGAGGAAGAGAAAGAAAGAAATGAGAGAAACAGGAGATGGAGAGAGAGAAAGAAAGGAGAGAAACAGGAGACAGAGAGAGAGAAAAAGAAAGGAGAGAAACTGGAGAGAGAGAGAAAAGAGAGACAGGGCAGAGGGAGAGAGGAAGAAAGAAAGAGAAAAAGAAAATGCGAGAAAGGAGAGAAACAGGAGACCGAGAAAGAGAAAGGAGAAAACCAGGAGACAGAGAGAGAGAGGAAGAAAGAAAGGGAGAGAGAAAGAAATAAAGAATTTGTGGGGGCATCTCCACTGCAATTATCTATCTCATTTAGCATACCCTAAACAAAACCACCCTCAACACTTTCCTCTTTTGACCTTGCATTTGGCCTTGCTACTACCAAAGAGGTCACTAGAGTTTTCTCAGAAGCCCGTCTTACCACCAGTCCCATGGATCCTGTTCCTTCTCAACTACTACGGTCACCCTTTTATCCTATGCTCCCTCACTCACATCTTTAATCTCTCCCTCTCTACTGGCACCTTCCCCTCCCCTCTAAAGCATGCACAGATCACTCCCATATTTACAAAGCCCTCACTGGACCCCACCAACCTGAACAACTTAAGACCCATCTCCCTGCTCCCATTTACCTCTAAACTCTTAGAAAGCTTAGTCTACAATGGTCTGAGCTCCTACCTCACTGACAACAACCTTCTTGACCACTTAGTCTGGCTTTCGCTTGCAGCACTCCACTGAAACTACCCTACTAAAACTCACTAAAACCTCTCTGCGGCTTTTGATACTGTTGACCATCCCCACTTCAACTCCACTCTCTTGGCCTTCGAGACTCTGCTCTCCCTTGGTTCTCCTCTTATCAGGGGCGGACTGACAACTCATGGGGCCCCCCGGGCAATAGGGGATCATGGGGCCCCTGTGTCCTTGCCCAAACTCAAAAAAGCCAAAAGCTTATGAAAAAGGTACCAGGGGCATCTCATGGGGCCCCCTACTGACCCCAGGTCCTCGGGCAGTGCCCGAGTTTCCAAATGGTCAGTCCGCCCCTGCCTCCTATCACAGTGCTCCTTCAACTCTATACCTATAACTCTGTCTCCTTCTCTCAACTTCCTTTTGCTGTAGGGGTCCCCCCAGGTTCTGTCCTTGGACCCCTTCTCTTCTCCATCTACACCTCCTCCCTTGGTCACTTGATAAACTCCCATGAGTTCATGTACCATCTCTATGCTGATAACACACAAATATATCTCTCTACTCCTCACAAATCTACCTCCTTTACTCCTCACCACTCAGTCTCCTCTCACATTACTAACTGATGGATATGAATTGTTACCAGAGGTGGACTGACCATTTAAAAACTCGGGCACTGCCCAAGGGCCCGGGGTCAGTAGGGGGCCCCATGAGATGCCCCTGGTACCTTTTTCACAGGCTTTTTTGAGTTTGGGCAAGGACACAGGGGTCCCATGATCCCCTATTGCCCGGGGACCCCATGAGTTGTCAGTCCGCCCCTGATTGTCACACCACTTCCTCAAATTCAATCTTTCTAAAACTGAGCTCTTAATATTCCCTCCAGTCCGTGGCCCCTCTCCTGACTTCTCCATCAAGATTAATAATACAACCATCAGTCCCTCCTCTCATGCCAGGGTACTAGGCGTAATCCTGGACTCTGATCTGTTCTTTTAGCCCCAAATCCAATCACTGTCCAAATCTTGTAGACTTCACCTCTGTAACATCTCCAAAGTACGTCCCTTTTTATC
Organism: Staurois parvus; assembly: GCF_062004578.1. Classification (NCBI taxonomy): domain Eukaryota; kingdom Metazoa; phylum Chordata; class Amphibia; order Anura; family Ranidae; genus Staurois; species Staurois parvus. Next base: position 3,048,896 of record NW_028317945.1, read on the forward strand.
CACTGAAACCACTAAGCAACTTCTTCACTCCCTTGTTATCTCTCGCCTTGAGTATTGTAACTCCTTCCTCATTGGCCTACTTAATTGAAGGCTATTCTTTGCTCAGTCTATCATAAATTCTGCTGCCAGACTTATCCACCTTACCATCTGTTCTATGTCTGCCATCCCTCTCTGCCAATCCCTTCATTGGCTTCCCATTGCCCAACGAATACAATTCAAAACATTAACAATAACATATAAATCCATTTATAACTCTGCCTCCAAATATCACGCAAACAGTCCTCTCTACTCCTCCCAAAACCTCCTGCTCTCTAGCTCCCTTGTCTCCTCCTCTCATGCTCGTCTTCAGGACTTCCCCATCCTCTGGAACTCTCTACCCCTGTCTGTCCAACTATCACCTACACTGCCCACTTTTAGGTGATCCCTGAAAACCTATCTCTTCCGGGGAGCCTATCGTGCCTTCAGCTAAAAACCAAATCTTCTATTTCACCCATCAGTTCATCCCCCACAGTTATTACCTTTTGTACCACCAGCCCCTCCCTATTAGATTGTAAGCTCCCAGGAGAAGGGCCCTCCCTACCCTCTTTTATTGAACTGTTTCATTGCTGTATTGGCTCCCTTTATATTGCAAATTGCTGAGCAAACGGTTGGCGCTATATAAATCCTTAATAATAATAATGCCTGCAACTGCAGGCATCAACCCAGTACCATTTTTTAGAGACGGCGGTTGGCTTTCTTGTATAAGCAATCAGAGCGGTCTACTAGCCACTGCATTGCTTGTACAAGCAGCTGGCAGGAATGTTTCCCCCCTTCCTGTGGCTCCCTTGGGATCTCCCTTACCATGGGGAGTCCTGCACAACCAGCTCATCTGCCTCTCCTTTATAGAAAACCAGAAGTGATGGTCTGACATCATAGTGATCGTCCCACACGTGAGGTATCTCTACAAAAGTCAAATCATGGGCAATAATTTTTAGCATTAGGCCTGCTCTGTAAATCTAACGTGGTAACCTGTAAAGGCTTTTAAAGCATCGCCTAATAGTAAAATTTACGTTGTTTGTTGCCGTTGCATGGGCAGGTGCAATTTTAAAGTGTGACATGTTTGGTATCAATTTACTTGGCAGAACAACTTTTATATTTTACCAAAATTGGTTTATGTATTGTTTTTTTTTTTTTGCAATAAAATAAAAAAAAGTGTATTTATTCCCAAAATTGTGTTTAAAAAAAAAAACAAAAAAAGTTTAATACAAAATGTTAAAACCACCAATTTATTCTCTAGGGTCTGTTTTTTTAAAAAAATATAATGTTTTGTAGCAAAAATACTGATTTTAAAAAAACAAAAAGTGCCAGAAATCACTTGACGCTGCAGTGGTTACAAAATAAATGTTTGGGGGTCTTCAGTGATTTTCTGCCAAAATAAATGCTGATTTTTACTAGTAGAGGAATGTCAGAATTGTCCGGGAGCTGACGTGGTTAAACATGCAATACACCACCGGCGTGACCAGACTTCACTGGGAAAATACAATTCTCTGTCTCTCCAATAGCTCACTGTTTCCAGCCTATACCATAGTCGCCCCTAAGTCTGTATGACCAGCAGCTCCTATCCGAGCAAGCGCACTCTTCACTACATGTGCTTCCCAGGGACATTACTAATGCACAGCTGCCTTTAGACCATGTGACCGACCTCTACCAATGAGCTCGCCTGTGAGAACCACTTGCAGGAGCCCTGAGTCTGCAAGGACATCGATGATTGGGGTAGCCCTCTTCCGGAAATGAGGTAATATTGAATCGCCGGAAGAGGCTCTCTCTTTCCTGCCCTGTGTGTGGTGTATTGCCGGGGTTCGGCCTGTGTTCTTCTGCAGCTGGTGACCATGTCTTACGGGAACGAGGAATACGAAGTGAGTCTGCTTATTCAGTGGCAGTGAGAGGACAGAATATCATTATGGTTGGAATGGCGAGGGAGTGAGATGGAGCTTTACTCTGTAATGTAAAATCCAGTTTCCAGGGACAGTCCTAGTTCCTGGAGATAATGCTGCACTATAGAAATATACAATCTTCTGCACCATGCTATATTACTATGCAGACTAGCGGGGAATACAACATGTACAGTGCAGCAGATCGGGTATACAGATTATAGTGGTCCAGACTATGTCTTGTATAGTCAGGGTCACTTCTGGGTTAGGACAAGAAGGGGAGGGGAGTGGATGTGTCCGCTCTCCTCCCTCCAGCCGCAGACGGTGAGCCGGTCCTGGGATGCAGATGGGCAAGCAGAGCTCGGAAGACAGTGGACTGGGGGAGCTTCACATGGTGGGGCGGAGAGGCTTGCACTGTGTGGAAGCATTCGGGCGGCAGCACTGCCATCCGAATGCTTCCACCTGACAGGTGAGCCTGCTTCTTTCCCGCAGCAGGGCTGAAGGTAAAAAATAACTACTTGCCCGGTGCCCGGAACTACATGTCGGGCGATAGGAATTCAACATTCCTGTATAGCACAGTATACAAAATGCATGAACTCAGACTATGCCATGTTCAGTGCTGTGCACAAAATAGAGGAATCCAGACTGACTTATACAGAATGTGGGGGATTAAAGGAGAAGTAGGGCAAAAGCTGTGTTTGCTGTACTTCTATGGATCACTGGAATGTACTTTGCTCTGTTCTGCACTCCTGTGACCCGTTTTCAGCTGACAGTGGCTTTAGCCCACTGACATCACAGAGCCGTGGAGAGATCCCGACTTTAAGTTGGGATCCACCCAGATTCCTGACTGGCAGCTGGTCTAATCCATTCACTCCCGCCCCCTCCACAGCCCAGTTCTCCAGTGAGCGCTGGAGCAGCAGAGCAGTGATCCAGTTTCTAAGTTTCTGGCTCATTGCTCACAGAAGACCGAAAACTGAGTGATCAGCGGTCTTTGATTGCTCAGTTCTCAGTCTTAGAAGCAGCATTGGATCAATGCTGCATCCACCTAGGTGAGTATAAATTTTTGTATATATGAAACCCATACTTCTCTTTTTAAGAACATACTATGCACACCACAGTATACATAATGCAGTGAGCAAGATTGTCATGTGCAGTATAGTACACAGAATGTGTGAATTGAGGCTGTCAAGTGCAGTATAGTTTACAGCAGGGGTATCTATACTTTCTAAACAAAAGGGCCAGTTTACTGTCCTTCAGACTTTTTTGGGGGGGGCTTGACTGTGACCATTGGAAGTAGAAAATGTCCAGGCATAAGCGGGAGTAAACAATGCTCCATCTCTGGTGTCAGTGAGAGAAATTGTGCCCCATTGTTGGTGTTATTTGGTAGAAAGAATTATGCCCTATCTTTGGTGTCATTGGGAGGAACTGTGACTTTGGGGGGAATTATGCCCCATCATTGGTGTCAGTGGGGGGAAATTATGCCCTGTTATTCGTGTCGGAGGATAAAATATTGCCTCAACGGCCGGATAAAATCAAGCAGAGGGCTGCAGTTTGGAGATCACTGGTATACAGTATAGTACACAGAATGCAGAGGTCCAGACTGTCATGTACAGTATGGCACACAGAATGTAGTTGTCCAGCCTATGTCATAAACAATATAGTACACAGATTGCAGGGGTATTGGACTGTCATATACTGTACAGTATAGTACACAGAATGCAGGGGTCCAGACTGTCAAGTACAGTATAGTACACAGAATGCAGGGGTCCAGACTGTCAAGTACAGTATAGTACACAGAATACAGGGGTCCAGACTGTCAAGTACAGTATAGTACACAGAATGCAGGGGTCCAGACTGTCGTGTACAGTATAGTACACAGAATGCAGGGGTCCAGACTGTCATGTACAGTATAGTACACAGAATGCAGGGGTCCAGACTGTCATGTACAGTATAGTACACAGAATGCAGGGGTCCAGACTGTCATGTACAGTATAGTACACAGAATGCAGGGGTCCAGACTGTCATGTACAGTATAGTACACAGAATACAGGGGTCCAGACTGTCATGTACAGTATAGTACACAGAATGCAGGAGTCCAGACTCATGTACAGTTTAGTACACAGAATGCAGGAGTCCAGACTCATGTACAGTTTAGTACACAGAATGCAGGAGTCCAGACTCATGTACAGTATAGTACACAGAATGCAGAGGGCCGGACTATGTCATGTACAGTATAGTACACAGAATGCAGGGGGGCCGGACTATGTCATATATGGTATACTACAAAGAATGCAGGGGTACAAACTGTGTACGTGACGTAACATGCATATTTCTACATAAAAATACAGAACAGCGTTTATTGTGGCACCATATAGTATAGTATGCGGTTTAAAGAATAAAGTGCAGTGTTCTAGAATAGATTATTTGCTGCAAAGTATACATAACACAGAATAGTTTATGCAGTGTATTAGGAGTTTGTAACATACAGCACAGGGTGTCGTGGTCTGAAATTAGTTTTTATTATTTAGCTAAGGGGAAAAATTACAACCCTCTTAAGTCACATGTTATTGTAATATTTATGTTTATTTGAACATTTTATTTGTTTACTTTTTTTTTTTTTAGACTCCCTATGATCCTTACAACTATCAAGCAGATTATGATATGCACACAGGTATGAAAATATATGTATTTTACTTTTTAGTTGCTGTAATGTTAATTTGTAGATTTGCAGCACAGTCCGCTGGAGTGGTCGGTGGTAAAGTGCATGAAAACAATTACTTGTTTGGAATACAGCTTTCAGGTGGTCCAGTTGGGAATCCATGTGTTCAGTTCCTAATACTGTATCTATAGCAGTTAATGATCGTCTCTACATATGTACTGTACTTTTTAGATTGTTTAAAATGGATTTTGTAGATCTATATTTTGTTGTCGTAATGTAGCAGTAATAACTATGCCATATTGTTATTACATGTGTAAACCTGTACACACATTTTAACTTTTACTTGCAGTATTTTGTTATTGAGCAAGTTTTCAGATAGAATACCAGACAAAAAATGTAAGTCAGATTTTAATGTCTGTATTCCTGTCAAGGGATACCCTTTGTTCACTGGAATTGGAAGTGGGTAGAACCTATTCTATGAGGACACAGAAATAATAAAAACATGGGATGTAACGAATTTCTACTCTGTCCAAAACATTGTTTTTAGTTTCCTGAAAAAATAGGTTTGCAAGCAAGCAATGATTGTGCATCAAAGCTGAACTAAACCCTCCTGTCATTTTCACCCAAGGAAGCTGCCATCTTTGCCTCTGTTTGATCGTTAACTGCCAAGATGCTGCACATGTGATCAGTTATGATACCAGCCATTTGATGATTTGATCAGTTTAGTTGAGAGCACAAGTCAATGTGACAGTTACATTCTCAGAATGTGCCGGAAATGTAACTGTTTTTTGAAAATGTTAAATTGATGAGTTTAGTTCCACTTTAAGCTGTCTGTTTTACTACCTAATCAACTTTCATTGAAAATAGGAACAAACAGTGGCTGGCGATCTTTCTTTATTACGTTGCTAAAATTAAGCACTTGCAGTGACTCACAATTGTGTTTTTGGAGTCTGCCACTGATGGATGCTTTGTAAATGCACCGGTCAAGTATCTGGAGGCATTCAAATACTTTTGTATTTTATGAAGGGTTATAACTAGCTAGAACCCACAGTAGGGCAGCAAACAAAGTAAGGCATTAGTATTGTCCACATTTTATAACAGTTGAGTATCAGAACTCCTAAAATCAGCTTTTACTGAGTAAACAATTCTATCACACAGAGGCAAAGGGTAGAGGCTGTGATTTACTGAACAAGATTTCTAGTCATCTAGCAAAAGCTAAAATAGCCCTGGAAACTTGTCACCAGCTGGGCACAAAGATCAATGGCATATGCACTTCACTGTTGATAGTAAAGTACTCACTCCTACAAAAGTCTGAAAGTTCCATACATTGCATTCCTAAAGTGGCATTAAAGCTGAACTCCAGGATAAGCAAGTACTGTCCAAATACAAGGGGCATGTGTGTTCATACTTGAATCTTGCTGTGCTTTGTGTGAAGTGGGGAAAATAATTATTTGATCCCCTGCAGATTTTGTAAGTTTGCTCCCTTACAAAGAAATGAAGAGTCTATAATTTTTATCATCAGTGTATTTTAAATGATAAAGACAGAATATCAAGCAAAAATCCAGAAAAAACACACGCTATAAATGTTATAAATTAATTTTCAGTTCAGCGAGTAAAATTAAGTATTTGATCCCCTACCAACCAACAATAATTCTGGCTCCCACACACTGGCTATGTGGTACACAGATTAGTCCTGTCAATTTCAAGAAGGTGCTTTTGACAACAGCTCGTTATGTGTATAAAAAAAAAACATGTCCACAGAATCTTTCTTCCATTCAAATACCCATTCCATCATGGGCAAGACCAAAGAGCTGTCAAAGCTCTCCAAATTCCTTTTTTTTTTTTTCTTTTCTTTTTTGCTATTTTGATCATACTTTCTGTTAGAGGGTGGTTACATCCCATTCTATGTAAGAACCTAAGCACCCTCTCTTGCTGACTCCCGAGATGGACTAGGGGCCATGGGTTTTGTAGCTTGCACAGAGCAGTGTTCATGACTGCAACTAACATCCACTGCCCATTCCGAAGAAACAGAAGTGAAGGGAAAGGTAGAAATTCAGGAGCTCACAGAGGACATTAAAAGGAGGGAGAAACACATTAAGAAACCATTTCGTGAAAAATTGATAACAGGGCCCTTAAATAGTGGCTGTGTATGGATGATGAGGATAATGCTTACTGCCACTGTAATCTTTAATGCAACCATTAGAGAAACCCTAATCCGTGCCTTGTCTGAGATCCTGAAAATGCAGCAAGATTTTTAGATAAAATAACTTCCCCGGTTAACATGTTATGCTGTGTCTATAATTATATGATTGAGTTTACCTTCTCAGACTCAAGGCAAAAAGATATTTTTATTTTAAGATATGCTAAAATAGAATGTGTAGTAGTATATGATTGAGGGATGGTGTAAGCACACTTGGAAGTCCACAAGTCCTTGGTGAGGTTTAGAGCATTGAAGGAACTCTAGAGAGATAAAGGGGATTACAGGGAGGGTGAGAAAAAGCCGCAAGAGTGGTATTGACTGCAAGAACATGCGGATTGATGGTCCAGGATATCTATACTACCCTTGGGAATAGTATGAATATTACTAATTTGAGGAGCACCAGAGGTTTTCAGTGTGCAACAAAGGGTGAAGGAGGAGATGTACTTTGAGCATTAGTTAATGAACTTTGCTGTCTTCAGAACGTTCAGGCTGTGGAATTGCACATATGTAACTTTCCTGCTTGTGGTGGTAATATCAGAGGAATGATCTACTGAAATGACTTGTTTGTGTTTTTCGTTTTTTTTTGTCAGCTAAAAAAAAAGCTTTGACTTTCGAAGGCTTTTCACCTAGACAGATTGGGGGAAGTCAATTGGAGCATGCAGCTGTAGCCATCGATTCTTGTAAAATAAATTATCCAGATTGATAGAAAATTTGAAGAGTTTGCCAAAATTTTTAAGCACCTTGGATCTGTTCAAATCTGGATGTTGATTTTTTTTTTCCCTTTCCCTTCCTGTGTTTTAGGTGATCCTAAACAGGATCTAGCATATGAGCGCCAGTATGAGCAGCAGACATATCAGGTCATCCCTGAGGTGATCAAAAACTTCATCCAATATTTCCACAAGACTGTGTCTGATTTAATTGACCAAAAGGTGTATGAACTACAAGCCAGCCGAGTATCCAGCGATGTAATTGACCAGAAGGTTTATGAGATTCAAGACATATATGAAAACAGGTATGACCTCTGATTCTTAAAACACCTAATCTACCCAGTCGAAAAAAAAAACAAATAGGGCAGATCTGCTTTTCTGTTCCTCAAAGTGCAGCTCTTTGAGTCAGCCAGCTCATTGAAACACTGTTCTCCTAATGTGGTTGATATCTTATCTCAACAGCTGTTATATTGCTATGAAGAGTGAACCTAATGGCTAATCTACCCATCTGCAACAGTGAATGTTAACCACTTTTCAGTCTCCCAGAGAAAACACTGAGGCTTCAGTTTGTAAAGAATAGTTTTCCTCAGTATAGGATGGGTTTGAATGAAAAATACCTTTCTATTTATAAAGCATAGCAATGTCATGTACATGACATTGCTGTTTCTTAGTGCTTTATCTAGTTCATGAAAATAACCCTTTAATCCACCCTTTAGCTTCATAACCCATATACAAATACTGTAGTTGCTGACTTCTAAGAATCGGGTACTCACCAATCCCTGGAGGCCAGCACCATCTTCCTGCCATCCCCAGTGCTGCCAATTGAGATATGGGAGACAGCTGTGACTTCCTGAGGTATCACAGCCAACTCCCCACTGCACATGTGCGAGATCACGTGGCACTGTCAGACTGGTTTAGTAGCCCATTGGGACCCGTGACATGTTGCGGAGGGTGTGGGCATGTGCCGTGCCTAAGTGTGTGTCATTGTTGCCAAGGCAAGCCGTGAGAAAGTAGGAGCTATTCTCTGTTGAAAAAAAGTTCCTGCTTTTACTTTGCAGTGAAGGTCTGCTTTAACCACTTCCCGTCCGACCCATGTACATAAATGGCTGGACAGGAGCAGTGCAGGAGCGGGTTGCCGCTCATAAAAGGCGCCCGCATTTACAGGCTGTGCGCGCTCCCTGGGAGCGTGCGGCACTGCAATCCTCTGTACACAGCGGAACCCCGATCACTGTACAGGACTTCTGTGTGAGGTCCCGATCATGTGATCGCTGATTGGCCAGTTAGCGATCACATGAATAGTAGTAAGCATGATGTCACTTGGTGACATCATTGCTTACTACTTTTGAAATCTGTGAATGATCACAGAGGTCACATGGTACAAAGCTATTCACAACAGTCTTGTACCATGTGACAAGCTGTGACCAATCACAGCTCTCACAGTATTTCTCAATGGTTGCAAGAATGCAGTCAGAGAGGAGAAATTATTGCTTTTACAGCCTTTATGGGTGTAAAAGCAATGTGTGTTTAAAAAAAAACAAAAAAAAACAAATCTTCATCACCCCCCAAAAGTAGTACAGTGGCACTAGGGTGAAAGTATGTTTAATAAAAACAACAAAAAAAAAAATAATAAAATAAAAATGTAAAACAAATTTTTAAAAAATTGTTATTTTTGCTTATAAACTAATTAGGGTTATTTGTTTTACTAAATTGATAGCCGAATACATTTTGGCCAAGATTTATGAAGAAAGATTATAAATTTTATAAGAAAAACACTTTTTTTTTCAAAAATTTTGGACTTTCATTTATATAGCAAAATAAAAAAAAAATCCCAGTGGTGAATAAATACCACCAAAATAAAGTTTTATCTGTCTCCAAAAAAAATTCATATGGGTACAGTGTTGCATGACCACGCAGTTGTCATTCAGAGTGTGACAGCACTGAAAGCTGAAAATTGGCCTGGACAGGAAGGTGGTAAAAGTGTCTGGACTTGAAGTGGTTAAAGAAATTGTAAACCTACTTTTTTTTTTTTGTTAACAAATAAGGCATACACATTTGCTCTATGCAATGGTTTGGCGCAGAGCAGCCCATATCATGGGGGCAGCACATTGGCTAAGTAGTTAGTACCTCCACCTAGCAGCACTAGGGTCGTCGGTTCGAATCCCAACCGTGGCACTACCTGCCTGGAGTTTGCATGTTCTCCCTGTGCCTGCGTGGGTTTCCTCCCACACTCCAAAGACATGCTGGTAGGTTAATTGGCTTCTGTTTAAATTGGCCCTAGTATGTATGAATGTGAGTTAGGGACCTTAGATTGTATGCTCCTTGAGGTCAGGAACTGATGTGAATGTGTAATAAATATGTAAAGCGCTGTACGTAAATTGATGGCCCTATGTAAGTACCTGAAATAAGTTTAAAAAAAAATATCTTCCTCTTCTCTGGTTCCCTATCGTCCCTCCTGGCTTCTCTCCCCTGCCATGTTCCCTCGTAGCAAGTGGCTTGTGTGGGCTTGATCCTTGCTCTGTATGTCCATTGACACACAACGCAGCTTGGCCCCGTCCGCCTCTCTCTGCTCACTGGCTGTGATTGACAGATTGGGCTCGGGTACATATTTAGGGGGAGCTGGGGGGGGGGAGCTGCATGCAGCAGGTTTTTTACATTAATGTAGAGAATGCATTAGGGTAAAAGAAAACCTTTTGCCTTTAGAACCACTTTAAGGTAACCCTTTCAGGATCCGAGGTCTTTGATGCCTAAATGCCCAGAATTGGCATGCCTGGGTAAAGTTTGCAATAACTAATTTGCATACCTAATTTTTTTAAGGGCATATAAGCCTTTTATTTGTTACACTACTTCAACAAAAAATATTTTTTTTATGCTGTGAAAACCGTGCAAAAGTGAAACCATTTATTTTAACAAAAATGTATTGTAGCTTACCAGTCTTTAGATATGGTGGCTGATATTGTTATTATTATTCAGGATTTATATAGTGTCATCACATGATCAGGAACCCCTTTAGTTTTGCTAGTGACAGCTGAGATTGAGAGGCAACACCCAAGCAAAATGTAGGGTGCTGCTGGCCTTCATAAGGAAACTTTTATGAACGTATTCCCAGCATGGAAATTTAAACTAGGGGAATTTATTTACAGATTGGGAAGTGGTTAACGAAGTTAAACTTTGCAGGCTGGTTTGCACCAGGAATCACACAGGAATGAGCTGTGCAGTTCACATGCAGTTCTGTGGGGTGTGATTGCAGCCCATTCATTTTGAATAGGCTGAAATGGCACTGCACTACCATGCACTACTTTTGCAAACTCTTTACTTCTGTACCATGCAATCCATTGCAGGCAAACATGCTGCTTTTGTGATTTGACAGATGTGGTATTTCATGTTAGTATTTGGAACGCCCATGTGTTATGTTTCTTTGTGTGCACGTTCGACGTGTACTTCAACTAATTTGCACTCCTTTTGTAATACAGTTGGACAAAGTTAACAGAACGTTTCTTTAAGAATTCTCCCTGGCCTGAAGCAGAAGCCATTGCTCCCCAAGTTGGAAATGGTAAGCGTGAGAAACTGTTTTATCTGTCTTTATATTGGAGATAATTTTAAACATGCAGGCTGACTGCCAATCAATGCCACAACAGTTGTGCTTAAAGGTGAACTCTAGACTAATTATAAGATGTCTAGAGAGGCATTAATATTAGTACATGCACTTTGCTGTACAGATTTGTGTAGTACTTCAGCACTATTTATTTATTACAGGTACTTGTATAGCGCCATCATTTTATGCAGTGCTTTACATATATTGTACATTCACATCAGTCCCTGACCCTCAAGGGGCGTACAATCTAAGGCCCCTAACGTACATTCATACAAACACATAATAGGGCCAATTTAGGCAACCTATCAGCATGTCTTTGGAGTGTTGGAGGAAACCCACGCAGGCACAGGGAGAACATGCAAACTCCAGGCAGGTGGTGCCATGGTTGGGGTTAGAATCAACGACCCTAGTACTGCCAGGTGGAAGTGCTAACCATTTAACCACTGTGCTGCCCACTAAACAACTTCTGTACTGTGCCACCCTAGTTGTCTGCGAGCAGCCTGTAGTGGATATACCTGCTACCTCCCACCCACAGCGCTGCTCTTTGCAAAGGCCTATTGCAGAATAGTGATGTCACCACCCTTTTACAATGAAATATCTGGGTTTGCAAAGGCATTTGGTGAACACAAAATATTATATCCTGTTATGGCCATTGAGGAATTTATTTACATAAAAGTATTTGTATCTTAAGTTCAACTTTACTTCAAATCCATCAGTCTTCACAGACTGGAAACTGTCATCACCCTCTGCTAAGTTACTTGGATATATTTGTTTAAGAATTTCTTAGTTATTTTATTGTTCCTGTATTTAGCTTTTTCTACTTTCTTTCAGATGCAGTGTTCCTAATATTATATAAAGAACTATACTACAGGCACATATATGCCAAAGTCAGTGTAAGTATTCCTTGGGATTGGTGTAAGGGGTATAGGGAGAAAGGTAGCATTTGTCATTGTTTGATCTGCTGTGCTATTATCTGCACACCATTTCATACAGGACACGCCATAAAAATGCTTGCCTAGATGTCTTTGGTTTGCAGTTAACTGACTGCGTTTTGTGTCTGTAGGGAGGACCCACGCTAGAGCAAAGATTTGAATCCTATTACAACTACTGCAACCTTTTTAACTACATTCTTAGTAAGTGTTTCAAAAACCTGGGTGAAACAAATTGTATGAATATGTTAAATGGAAGAACAGTGTAAATTTTCATCTTAATTTTGTAGATGCGGACGGTCCAGCTCCTTTAGAGTTGCCTAACCAATGGCTGTGGGACATTATTGATGAGTTTATATACCAGGTAAAAAATTACAAGCGCTTCTGTATCTAATTTTTCATGTGATTTTATTCTCACTTAGTCTGTTTGTTTTGATATGGAAATATTGGGTTTAAGAATTTAGCTTGAGCTGCCTTTCCAATACTTTAGTTCCAGTCATTCAGCCAGTATCGATGCAAGACTGCCAAGAAGTCAGAGGAAGAGATTGAATTCCTACGCTCTAACCCTAAAATCTGGAATGTGCACAGTGTTCTGAATGTCCTGCATTCTCTAGTGGACAAATCAAACATCAATCGTCAGTTGGAGGTGTATACCAGTGGAGGTAAGGGAATGATCCAGTGCTCCTATCCAATGTAGATTTTGAGCAGAGTACTTGCAGAAGAAAGGATTTTCGTCCTGTTGGCACTAGGGGATAAAGGGGTGCTTAGTTGGTGGAAAGGGGGGTAATATTTCTGTAGAGTCAGTGTGTGCCTTTTTTGCAGTTTTCAGAGAGAAAAAAAATATGTAGACTGCCCCTAATAGCTTAATGGAGGGCAATGTACTGAGTCTTGTTCTCTTGCATTTGAGCACAGTTTTTAATGTGTTCAGCAACTTGACCACACAGAATGGAGCTGCATGTCCATCACTGTGCTAATGGCTTCCAGCTGTATAACCTTCACTAGAATGCACGCTTTTACTTGTCACAAGAAACATTTAATTCATTAGTGGTTAGCTCAAATCGGTTCAATGCAGACTCATGAAGATAAGCCTACTAATGTGTACGCAAATGAATCCAGATTAAGCTAACCTGGATATTTATCCGCTCATTTATAGCCGCAACACATGTGCATCTGAGGTTCCCCATACCAAAATAAATATATTAAAGCAGAATTGAGTGTTATGGAGCTGTGGGAGTTCTTGCTATAATGTTCAAGTATTCAGAACGTACTTGCATGTTATGGCACAGTACCTGATAGGTCCAGGCTCAAGTCGCCACTCCATCACTCACCACCACCGCTGTCGTCCTCGCAGCTTCTTCTGGGTCTCACAACAATCCCCTACACTTGCGTGCAGGACTTACATGGCCACGACCACATATTATTTTCTCTGCTTGCAAAACATGAATGGGGATATACTGTGCACATAGAGAATTTAAAAATATCCAAAACTTTTTTGCTCATCGCTTCTGCAAAAAAAAATCTTCTAGCAATTTGTTTTTTTTTTTTATTGCATGTACTGCTCTGCTTATAAATAGCATAAACAGAAAATGCTTTGCATCTACTTAAACTATTTTTGTACTTTTAGTACACTAGACTGGCTTGGACAAATCTTAGAAAACAGATTTAAAGTGTCAAACTTTCCAGAACATATTTTTCATGAACTATTTCTAATGATTTTTGGCTCCATGACATCATGTTTGCTTTTTGCTGTTCCTGAATTCTTTACATTTTGTCCAACCCACTGACTTTATCTTACTATACTTGCTAAGCCCAGAATGTGTTTTTTTTTTTTTTTGCCCCACAGGGGACCCCGAAAGCGTGGCCGGAGAATATGGCAGACACTCTCTTTACAAGATGCTTGGGTACTTTAGCTTGGTTGGATTACTGCGTCTACACTCACTGCTGGGAGACTATTATCAGGCCATCAAGGTGTTGGAAAATATAGAACTGAACAAGAAGGTATGATCCCCTTTTGAAGGAATTTTTTTCAAATCTCTCCGGGGAGCAATGAGCTTGGAAGTGCTAAGGTTCTCATTCCGGGTTCAAATCTGTCAAATCCCAGCTAGTGGTGTCAGGTTAGTGGCAAATGAGGAACTCTTTTCTCTATCTGCTTGACTTGAGGCATTAAGATGGCATTAGATGTTTGATGCCTCCATAAAGACAACCTACATGAATTACAAATGTGTTTTTTTTTTTTTTTGGTTAAACCCTTTTGGGGGTTCCAAGTCAAACTGCATTCAGCAACTCTGCTTTGTGGGCACTAATTACAGTGTTGACTTTATTCACTTTAACCAGTCTGCTGTGGCTGTCATGTGACTTGAAATAGGTTAATGAGGACTCTCCGTATAGCTGACATGCCTATCTGCTTATGTAAAAGGCATAAAAGGTGTGACAGTCTTCTTCCAAGAAGCTATTGGTAAAGACGAAACATGTTGGGCTGTGGATGGACATAAACAGAGTGAGTTTACTGAATCAATGTACATACAGCAGTCATGTGATTTATGTCATATGTAACATGCTGAGTTTCAAGAATTTGGTGAGCCTCAATTTATGTGGAATAAAATATAGAGTTTTGGATTTTATTACACTATTATTATTATTATACAGTATTTATAAAGCGCCAATAGTTCGCTCAGCGCTGTAAATTACAGAGGGGAACAGAACATGTGACAGAACAATACCAATACAATGCAAAACATGAGGGGATCGAGGGCCCTGCTCTTTCGAGCTTACAATCTAGGAGACTATTGAAAGTGTTTTTTTCCTTGCATGCCATGAGCCTATTATCACACTGAAAAGGCACATACAGATCGAAGTTTAGGTTTCCTTTTGATTCCCTATTTTCTATTTGCATTCTGATATGTAATTTATTTTCGGTTGTCTATTTTGCTCTTTCATTTTGTCCTTTCAGAGTATGTACTCCCGTGTACCAGAATGCCAGGTCACCACATATTACTATGTTGGTTTTGCTTATCTCATGATGAGAAGATATCAGGATGCAATACGTGTCTTTGCTAACATCCTGCTTTACATTCAAAGGACCAAAAGTATGTTCCAGAGGACAACATACAAGTATGAGATGGTGAGAAGAAGCCTCTGCGGTTCAGATTCTTTCAAAACCTTTTTTCTGTTAGTCTTTCTAACCTGCCTTCTTGCCTCTTTACAGATTAATAAGCAGAATGAGCAGATGCATGCCTTGCTGGCAATTGCCTTAACCATGTATCCTATGCGCATTGATGAGAGTATTCACACACAGCTGAGAGAGAAATATGGTGACAAAATGCTGCGCATGCAGAAAGGGTAAGAATTCATGCTGGGTTTTGTTTGTCCAAAACCAATTATTATAACGTCTAAGAAAACTAGTAAACATTCAAGCTCATGCATATAGCTTTAAAGTGTGCTTTTCCTTATAAACTCATTATCAGACAGTGTTGCTGATTGCCTTGGCTCACTTTTTTTCTTTAAACAAAAATGGGTGAAAACAAGATTTCTATTTTCGTGCAACTAGGCTTCTATTCATATGTTCTCTTTTGACTCGTGATCTTTACTCGGGTTCATCAACGCAGAGTGGTAAATTTTGGACAATTTGTGTCACTTGGGCATGAATGTGCTTACGTTTTTGCTTTTTTCCATTATTTACTGCTGGGAGGGAGAGAGAGAGAGACAAAACTTCAAATCCTAAGCTACTAGCCAGGACTTATGAGTCACTTGTCACCAGTTGCCCCACCCAACATCTACCCTGCCCCACCCCTAAACACACCCTTGTTAATTATCTCATGAGATGGCACTGTTAAATGTTTTATGCAGCATAAAGGGAGGGAGGGAAGAAAGAAAGAAAACAAGGAAGGGAGGGAAGGAAGGCAGGTCGGACGCACATGGATGGTTCCCGGCTCATATGCTAAGTCAGAAGCATCACAGAGCTGCTGGCTTCAGCCTCTCTCCTCTCCTATTGGTGCAGATGATGGGGGAGGGGCTGGGCATTGAGGAACACACAGGGGGGACACTGGAAAAAAACTGAAGGATTGAGGAATATTGGCGCAGTAGTGGAGGCAGTTACAAGGACCAATCCCCTGTATGGCTTTTAATGAAATAAAAGAAATACAAAATAACCATCAATCACCCTCGGTCTGGAGCTCCATGCAAATTTCACCTCCTGTGGTAAGGATGATCATGAGAAAAGTGAAGGATCAGCCTAGAACTACACAGGAGGAGCTTGTGAATGATCTCAAGGCAGTCGGGACCACAGTTGCCAAACAAACTATTGGTAACACAATACCTGCCATGAATTGACATCCTGCAGCACTCGCAAGGTTCCCTTTCTCAATAAGGCACATGTACAGGCCCGTCTGAAGTTTGCCAATGAACATCTAAATGATTCAGAGAAGGATTGGGAGTAAGTACTGCGGTCAGATGAGACCAAAAATTAAGCTGTTTGGCATTAACTCGACTTGCCGTGTTTTGGAAAAATGCTGACTATGACCCTAAGAACACCATCCCTACAGTCAAGCACAGAGGTGGAAACAATATGCTTTGGAGCTGTTTCTCTGCTAAAGGTACAGGCTGACTTTGCCGTATTGAGGGGCCAATGGACGGGGCCATGCATTGTAAAATCTTGGATGCGACTCTTCTTCCCTCAGCCAGAACACTGAAGATCAGTCGTGGATGACTCTTCCAGCATGACAGTGACCTAAAACACTGCTATGGCAACAAAGGAGTGGCTCAAGAAGAAGCACATTAAGGTCATGGAGTGGCCTAGCCAGTCTCCAGACTTTGATCCTTAATTTATGGAGGAAGCTGAAACTTCGAGTTGCTAAGCAACAGCCAAGAAACCGTAAGGATTTAGAGAAGATCTGTAAAGAACAGTGGACCAAAATCCCTCCTGAGATGTGCGCAAACCTGCTAACCAACTACAAGAAACCTCTTACCTCTGTGCTTGCCAACAAGGGTTCCGCCACCAAGTACTAAGTCATGTTTTGCTTGGGGATCAAAAACGTATTTTACTCACTGAACTGCAACTCAATTTATAACATTTGTATCCTGTGTTTTTTTTATGGATTTTTGGTTGATATTCTGTCTCTATCATTTAAAATACACCTATGATAAAAATAATAGACCGTTCATTTCTGTATAAGTGGGCAAACTTACAAAATCTGCAGGGGATTAAATTTTTATATATACACACATACAGAGTGTTCAGCATAAATGAGTACACCCCTTTTCAAAAAAGTAAGATTTTATATAATATATCAATGAACACAAGAACAATTTCCAAAGTTTTGACAAAACTGAGATTTGTAGAACATTTGTTTAGCTCGTTACATGAAAGTAAGGTTAATAAAATTACTTTGATTGAAAAATCTTTAGTTTTACACAAATTAGTTGATGCAAAAATGAATACACCCCACAACAAAAACTAAATCTAGTATTTTGTATGACCTCCATGGTAAGGACAGCACCAAGTCTTCTAGGCATGGAATGAACAAGTTGGCAACATATTGCAACATTTATCTTTTTAGAGCCTGGATGCTGGATGGAGAGCGATGCTCAACTTCTCTGCAGATTTCCATATTCCATAGGTGTTCGTTTGGGTTCAGATCAGGAGATCTACTTGGCCACTGAATCACTTTTACCCTGTTCTTCAGAAATGCAGCAGTGGCCTTAGATGTATGTTTTGGATCATTGGCATGTTGGAAAGTGCACGACAACTAAGGGCACGGAGTGATGGTAGCATTTTCTTTCAATATAGAGCAGTACATCTGTGAATTCATGATCCCATCAAGTGAATGCGGCTCCCCGACACCAGACGCACTCATGCAGCCCCACAGAAGGACACCGCCACCACCATGTTTCACTGTAGGCACCATGCATTTTTCTTGGTACTCCTTACCTTTGCGACGCCATACAGTTTTTGAAGCCATGAGTACCAAAAACATTTATCTTAGTCTCATCACTCCAGAGTACAGAGTCCCAGTAGTAGTCGTCTTTTTCAGCATGGGCCCTGGCAAATTATAGGCGGGCTTTTTTGTGTGTGGGTTTTAGGAGAGACGTTCTTCGTGGACAACACCATGCATGCCATTCCTCTGCAGTGTACGCCATATTGTGTTGTGGGAAACAATCACCCCAGTTTGGCTTTCTACTGCTTTAGCTAACTATAGTAAACTTGCATGGCGATTTTCTTCATTCCTCAGCAGAAGACACTCCTGTCGAGGCGTTACCTTCTGTGAATAGCCTGGACGTCTCTGAGATGGTTGCAGTTCCATCTTTGTTACATTTTTGTATCACTTTTGCTACAGTATTCTGACTGATAAGTAAAGCTTTGCTGATCTTCTTGTAGCCTTCACCTTTCTTGCGTAAAGAAATTATTTTCTTTCTCAGGCCTTGTGACATTTCTCTTCCATGTGCTGCCAGCATGAAATGGGAAGGGGTTTTCTTTAAGTAACGCCCTTTTATAATCAATTGTCAGCTGGATACCGATTTAATGAATAATTAGACTTACCTGTAGTTGAATTCTTGTTAATTAGGATTTTGTTGTCTAAAATGTAGCTTTGTTCCTAAGATTGTGTGTGCAAATTAACAAATCTTGTTTGCAATCAATGGCCTGCAGGGGTTTGCAATCAATGGCCTGCATTTGTGATAGTATTTTTCTATAGTGTCCCATAGAAAATTTTGAGTCTGAAAGGAAAGTGTGTGTGTGTATGTATATGTGTGTGTGTGTGTGTGTGTGTGTATATATGTGTGTGTGTGTGTATGTATGTGTGTGTGTGTGTGTGTGTGTGTGTGTGTATGTATGTATGTGTATATATATATATATATATATATATATATATATATATATATATATATATATATATACAGTCATGGCCGAAATTGTTGGCACCCTTGATATTTTTCCTGAAAATCAAGTATTTCACACAAAAAAGGTATTGCATTAACACATGTTTTGCTATACACATGTTTATTCCCTTTGTATGTATTGGAACAAATATAAAACAGAGGCAGAAAAGCAAATATGACATAATGTCACACAAAACCCCAAAAATGGGCTGGACAAAAGTATTGGCACCCTTAACTTAATATTTGGTTGCACACCCTTTGGAAAACATAACTGAAATCAGTCGCTTCCTATAACCATCAATAAGCTTCTGACACCTCTCACCCGGAATTTTGGACCACTCTTCCTTTGCAAACAGCTCCAGGTCTCTCTTATTGGAAGGACACCTTTTCCCAACAGCAATTTTAAGATCTCTCCACAGGTGTTCAATGGGATTTAGATCTGGGCTCATTGCTGGCCACTTCAGAACTCTCCAGCGCTTCTTTGCCATCCATTTCTGAGTGCTTTTTGACGTATGTTTGGGGTCATTGTCCTGCTGGAAGACCCAGGATCTTGGACGCAAACCCAGCTTTCTGACACTGGGCCCTACAGTGCGACCCAAAATCCTTTGGTAATCCTCAGATTTCATGATGCCTTGCACACAGTCAAGGCACCCAGTGCCAGAGGCAGCAAAACAACCCCAAAACATCATTGAACCTCCACCATATTTTACCGTAGGTACTGTGTTTTGTTCTTTGTAGGCCTCATTCCGTTTTCGGTAAACAGTAGAATGATGTGCTTTACCGAAAAGCTCTATCTTGGTCTCATCTGTCCACAAGACGTTTTCCCAGAAGGCTTTTGGCTTACTCAAGTACATTTTGGCAAACTGTAGTCTTGCTTTTTTATGTCTCTGTGTCAGCAGTGGGGTCCTCCTGGGTCTCCTGCCATAGCGTTTCATTTCATTTAAATGTCGACGGATAGTTCGCGCTGACACTGATGCTCCCTGAGCCTGCAGGACAGCTTGAATGTCTTTGGAACATGTTTGGGGCTGCTTATCCACCATCCGGACTATTCTGCGTTGCAATCTTTCATCAATTTTCCTCATCCGTCCACGACCAGGGAGATTAGCTACAGTGCCATGGGTTGCAAACTTCTTGATAATGTTGCGCACTGTGGACAAAGGCAAATCTAGTTCTCTGGAGATGGACTTGTAACCTTGAGATTGTTGATATTTTGCCACAATTTTGGTTCTCAGGTCCTCAGACAGTTCTCGTCTCCTCTTTCTGTTGTCCATGCTTAGTGTGGCACAGACAGACACACAATGCAAAGGTTAAGTGAACGTCTCTCCTTTTTATCTGCTTTCAGGTGTGATTTCTATATTGCCCACACCTGTTACTTGCCCCAGGTGAGTTTACAGGAGCATCACATGCTTGTAACATTCTTATTTATCCGCAGTTGTGAAAGGGTGCCAATACTTTTGTCCAGCCCATTTTTGGAGGTTTGTGTGACATTATGTCGAATTTGCTTTCTTTCCTCCCTTTTTTTGTTTTGTCCCAATACACACAAAGGGAATAAACATGTGTATAGCAAAACATGTGTTAATGCAATACGTTTCGTGAGAAATACATGATTTTCAGGAAAAATATCAAGGGTGCCAACAATTTCGGCCATGACTGTATATATATATATATATATATATATATATATATATAGTCAAGTATTTGCTTTTTAGTTGGAACTAGAAGAGTGTGTGAGTGTGTCACTTTCTTGAATGGGTATTAGAGCTAATGCACACGAGCACATTTGAACATCACTAGAATTCAGCATATTACTGGGGACAAGTTCTCTTTTATTGAGATATCCAGGGTCTAAAAGAGCCTGCATGTCTCCCCTGTGCTCCCCAGGATGTGATACAGTGCACAATATTTCAATGGGGACCCGGAAGTGACGATACAACCTCACTTCTGGGTCCCCTGTAGCCGACAGCGGTGTCCCGGGCTCGCAGATGGGCGAGTGGAGACCTCACGGCAAAGGAGAGGCTGGCACCGCCCAAATGCTTCCAACCGACAGGTGAGCCCTGCTGCTTGCCTGCAGCAGGGCTAAAGGTTGAAAAGCACTACCTGCCCAGCGCTCGGAACTACATGTTCCGGGCATCAGGCAATATGAATTGAACATCCCTGAGAGTGTAGTTGGGAACACAGAATAGCAATGGGGGGTGGAACAGAAATGGAGCCACACTGGTTAGAGAGAGGGAGATTAGAAAAGAACCATAAGCCTGTGAAGCCGAATGTGTGCAGAAAGCCTCCAGTACTGTTAAACAGAAACAGCAGGTGCTTTTCTGTAAAGGAGGTAGGAGTGTAATACTAATTAGGAAAGCAGGGAGGTAGCTTGGAGTATGCCCACTGAGTGCAGAGCTGTATGTGTACTAAAACCCTGAAGTGTTGCTAACAGAAATGATTTTTGATTGTGTTGTGTGGTTTCTTTTTTTTTTGTTTTTTAAACAGAGATGCACAGATTTATGAAGAGCTGTTTAATTTTGCATGTCCCAAGTTCCTGTCACCAGTAGTCCCCAACTATGATAATGTTCACCCAAATTATCACAAAGAACCCTATCTACAACAACTAAAAGTCTTTTTGGATGAAGTTCAGCAGCAAGCTCAGCTGTCCACTATCCGTAGGTGAGTCACATTTGCAGACTTTGCAGGGGTATGTTATTTCTGTGTCCTGTTACTTCATATCCCTCTCTTGCCCTCAGCTTCCTGAAGCTTTACACCACCATGCCTGTAGCCAAGCTTGCTGGGTTCTTGGATCTTCCAGAGCAGGAGTTTCGGATTCAGCTACTTGTTTTTAAACACAAGATGAAGAATCTCGTTTGGACTAGTGGCATCTCTGCATTGGAAGGAGAATTTCAGTCTGCCTCAGAAGTTGACTTCTATATAGATAAGGTGACTACAGTACAGGATAACTTAAAAACTGAAAGTGAAAATCTGATAAAGATAGAATAGTATGTCTTACTTGGAATATATATTTATAGCAGTAGTGGTCAACTTTCTTGATTTGGGAGGTGATGGGGCAATTATCTCCTTTTTCCCCTGCCCAGTCCTCTACAGACATTCTACTTGGTCGTCTAGTGGCTTTTCTCTAGGTCCAGCGCTGAACATCTATTGTAAGTGAAGGTTGTAATTGACACCGCTCCTGCATTATCAAACAGCCCGGGCTCATAGTAAATACTGCATAGACTGTCACATGTCATTATGTGAGCATTGTTCTATGCAGCACTGAGGGATGCCAGTTCTGTTTTGTTATATTAAGGGCTGGGAGAAAAAAGAATTATAAGGTACTGTATGTATGCTGGAAATGTTTTAAAAATGGGAATCGAGAGGGGGGTCTGAAAGCTGCAGTTGTGCTTTAAGCTTAAATTGTGATAAATGGAGTAATGGCATCCTGATACTTGAACCTATTTCTTCCATGTTAAAAAAAAAAAAAAAAAAAACAACAAAAAACAAACTTTGAGATCAATACAATGACAGGATAATACAACTTTTAGATTAAAGCCAATCGTGTATAACATAATGCCAATGGATAGCACAGAAAAAGGAAATTAAAGAGGTATCAAGGGGATTTCATCACTAAAACGAAAAAAAAATTCGAAGAAATATAACATTTTCTGCTTGCGGAAAAGCCATGTGTGAGGAAAAACATTATACATATAGCAATGTCCCTGGGACTGGAAGTGAGGAAAGTACCGCAGGGAAATAACCCACAGATAAAAGGTTAGCAAATCACCTACGGCCCACAGAGTGGAACGCTCCTTAATTAAAATCCATTACATAAGATAGATTCTAAAAACACTCAGGTGAGCTGCCTTAAACACACGTGGCAGACTGCGCTAACCATGTATCCCAAACCTTGTTATATTTAGAAGGACACCCTCTGTGTAACCTACTTTGAATTGTAGGTGGGGTTGCCTGCATTTAGTTCCGCACAATCACTGTGTGTGCACTAAAGAGTTTTGTGTAGAAATATGGTAGAAACTTATCGATCTCAAGGAGGAGACAAAGCAGGTATTGTTTTTAGGTAAGGGAGAGAGGAGAGCCCATTTGGTCATGGAGAAACTGAACTATTTGGGTCCAAAAAGTCTGTACAAATGGGCACGGCCACCTAAGATAGTAAAAAGTACCCATGCTTGCTGATCATAGGGGGCAAAATGGGCTGTGGGATGGTTTAAGGTGAAAGACACGAACTAGAGTCAGGTAAGTCTTGTACAAAATATACATCTATGTTAAGCCATGAGCCCATTTCTTTAACCTTAAGTGGTTGTAAAGGCTTAAGGTTTTTTTACCTTCGTCATTCTATGTATAGCATCCTCCCCACTCTCCTAAGCCCCCTTCTCGATCCAGCGATTGTGCACTGGAGTCAAGGCTATCCCAGGACTCACTCTCCTCATTGGCTGAGATAGCATTGGCTCCTGTTGCTGACAGTCACAGCCAGTGAGCCAATGAGAAGAGAGCCAAGCCACGGCTCCATGTGAGAATGGACACACAGAGCAGCTGTTGGGAAGTGTGCATGCTCACATGCCCCCATAGCAAACTGCATGCTGTTGGGGACATGCGACAGGAGGGAGGGGCCAGTAGTGCTGGCGAAGGACCAGAGAAGAGGGGAATCTGGGCTGCTTTGTGCAAAACCCCTGCACACAGCAGGTAAGTATAGACATAATTTACAAAAAAAATATGTTAAGGCTTAGCAATCACTTTAGCTGCTTGTAAGCATTACATGATTATTTTATGTGTTTTCCTTCTGTGCATGTGCTTAAAATTGTAATTCTGGGCAGTTGCCATATCTTGCCTTTCTGAATGCTAGGGTGATGTAGTCGACTACTCTAGCAATTAGTAATAAAAATAATAGTACAGGAGCTTGATAATCAGACAGCTCATTATTTTTGCTTTATTTTGCGTTCATTATTTATTCCTTTGCACATGGATTATCGGTGGGCCGGACAGATTGTTGGGAGCTGAAGCCAAGGCTGGGATGAGATGGTACCAGCTTTAGCAGAAATCTTAGTAAATAAAGAAGGTTTTTGAGAAGACAGATGTGAAAATAGCATAATTTGACTACTAGTGTGTTCTAAGTTTAGAACATTTTACTTTTTTCTGTTTTGCATAGGTTTTGGACTTCCACAGTTCCACTTTTTAAATGAATTTATTCTGAGAATACCTTTTTAAATATTTTACATTTTAATTGTTTAGCCACCACTGTTATTATACAGCATATCTTACTATTCCTTGTGAAAAGCATTGTGCTCACACCCCTGTCTGTAGAAAAACATGGAGGAGAAAGCATGCTACTTTTTTTACATTAGCGGAACTAAATTGCACCTGAGCACCATGAACAGAAAATGCTATTTAATTCACTTAATATTTAAAGCAAACTCACCCACCCATCCATGTCTCCATAACTTATTTTGCTGCAAAATCTCTTTGAAAAACACCCCCTAGCATTTTGGCTGCAGCCATCTTGAGTAAGGGAAGATGATTCATGTTGCATTTACTTCCTGGAATTCATCTGAACTGTAAAGCTTGCAGGCAGAAAAAAAAACATTTTTAAAACACATGAATATCATAAACTTTTCCAGTACAGTGTGGGTGGGCAGGAAGTGGTTAATAGATTAACCACTTCCTGCCTACCCACAATTACTGCGGCCTGGCAGGAGGTACAGGCTTTGGCTGTACTAACACAAGGGCAGCATGCCCCCCCCCCCCCTTTACATGATCACTGCGCAGCATGACACCCATCTCTTGGTGAGATTAGATAATGTAAGGGCAGGGGAGATATCTAGAGCCTGATAGACCCCAGATTTCTCAAAAAAAGAATATATGACAATGCCCATTGAAGTTATAGGGGCTATTTGCATTCCCTGTGGTAGCATTAAAAGTGATAAAAAGGAAAAAAAAATTAAAGGGACAGTGTAAAAATAATTTCAAAAATCAAGCGTTGACCCTGTGCTGGTATGTTGCACCATACATGTGAGGTATCGCCGTGAACGTCAGATAGAGGGAAGTAATTCTAGCACTACACCTCCTGTGTAAATCTAAATTGGTGACCTGTAAAGGCTTTTAAAGCATCGCCTATCGATAATAAAAATGTATGTACTTTGTTGCCATTGCAGGGGCATGCGCAATTTTAAAGCATGTCATGTTTGGTATCCCTTTACTCAGCGTAACATCTTCTTTTATATTTTATCAAACAATGGGCAATATAGTGTTTTGTTTTTTTTTGCATTAAAATTCTAAAAAATATAATTTTCCGAAAAGATTTGCTTTTAAAAAATTGATGCGCAAATACTGTGTGACGTAAAAAATTTCAACACCCACTGTTTTATTCTCTAAGGCCTCTGCTTTAAAAAAAAAATATGTTTGGGGGTTCAAAGTAATTTTCTAGCAAAAAAAAAGTTTTTTTCATGTGAAAAAAAGTGTCAAAAGGCTTGGTCTTCAAGAGTGGGTAATGTGTGGCATAAGCTTCTAATGTTGGCCCTGAACTGCCAGGATAATAGAAGCAACCCCTCCAAATGACCCCTTTTTGGAAAGTAGACACTCCATGGTATCTGCTAAGAGGCATGGTGAGTGTTTTGCAGATCTAATTTGTTGCCACGTTTTTGGAATATGAAGAAAGAGAAAACAAAAATGTGTTTTTTCTTTTTCAAAACCCTGTGACAAAAATATCTGTAAAATACTCACCATGCATCTTATCAAATTCCTTGTGGTGTCTACTTTCCAAAAAAGGGTCATTTGGGGGGGAGGGGGAGGGGTGTTGTACTATCCTGGCATTTTAGAGCCTTTGAAACCGTGATAGGTAATGGGGAAGTGATATGAGGAAAAATGACCTTTGAAAGCCTGGATGTGGTCATTGGATTTTGGAGGCTTGTATGTAGCTAGGCTGCCAAAAAGTCTCTCATGTGGTGTCCCCATACTTTGGGAGAAGTAGGAGAATGTGTTATTCCACATATACCCATGGCGTGCATGAGCAATATATCATTAAAGTGACAACTTTGTGTAAAAAATAAATAGTCATATTCAATATATTTGGCAAAAAATAAAATGTTTCATGGACTCAAAATGCCTCTCTGCAAAATCCTTGGGGTGCCTACTTTCCAAAAAGGGATAGTTTGAGGGGGGGGGGGGAATTGTACTGCCCTGGCATCTTAGCACCTCAAGAAATGTGATAGGCAGTCAGAAAGTAAAAGCTACGTAAATTCATATATATATATATTTGTAGCCGCTATAACTTTCACACAAACCAATTAATATACACGTATTGAGATTTATTTTTTTTACCAAAGACATGTAGCAGAATACATTTTAGCCTAAATTTATGAAACTTTGAGTTTATTGGATATATTTTATAACCAAAAGTGAAAAACATTTTTTTCAAAATGTTCGGTTTTTTTTTTGGTTATAGCGCAAAAAATGAAACCGCAGAGGTGATAAAATACCACCAAAAGAAAGCTCTATTTTTGTGAAAAAAAGGACATAAATTTTGTTTGGGTACAGCATTGCACTGTGCAATTACCAGTGCTGAACAGCTGAAATAGCGCAGTGCTGAACAGCAAAAAATGGCCTGGTTAAGGGGGGGGGGCGGGGGGTAAATCCTCTGAAGGGCAAGTGGTTAACTAATGATAGAATAATTAGTCCATGTTTATTAAGAGAGTTTTTAGTTCTCCTTTAATGCGCATTTAGGGGGCAATGCTGGGATCCTTTCTAAGATGTGCCAGGGTATACGCTGCATTGCACATGCACTGCAGGCAGTGTACACTATTTTAAAAATTGCTGCGAGAGACGGGAAAAGTTTTTTTTTTTTTTTTTTTTGCTAGCAGAAGAGACCTAAAATAAAGTTCTGATATTCTAACAGCTTAAATTGCAAATGAGAAATCACACTTTAGAGGTTTTACTGGTTAACGCTTCTTTTTTTTTTTTTTTTTTTTTTTCCCCCCCCTCCAGGATATGATTCACATTGCTGACACCAAAGTGGCTCGGCGCTATGGAGACTTCTTTATTAGACAGATACACAAGTTTGAAGAGGTAATCTTTCTTTGCATGTCTATAAATCTTTTTACAGAATAATTAAAAAGGTAAACATTAAACCAGAAGGAGGGCCGTTCAAAAAATCTGTAGGAAAGAAAATGTCTGTTGTGCATTCCTGATCATATTCTAGCTCCTTCATTTCCAAATTTGAAAACTTAAAGCGATACTAAAGGTTCATTTTTTTTTTTTTATTGTTATAAAATAACAAACATGTCTATACTTACCTGCTCTGTGTAGTGGTTTTGCACAGAACAGCCTGGATTCTCCTCTTCGAGTCCCCTGCAGGCGCTCCTGGTTCCTTCTTTCTGTCGGATGCCCCCATAGCAAACAGCTTGCTATGGGGGCACCTGCTACTGTGTCCATTTACACACGGAGCTGCTGCTTGACCCCACCCCCTCTCTCCTCATTGGCTGACTGGCTGTGATTGACAGCAGCAGGAGCCAATCGCAGCCAATAAGGGAGGCTGTCATGCACATTGCTAGATCTTAATGAGGCTCAGGTAAGTATTGAGGGGACTGAGGGCACTGCTGTACACTGAAGGTTTTTTACCTTCATGCATAGAATGCACCAAGGTAAAAAAAAAACCTTGAGAAGTTACAAAAACTTTAAAGAAGACGTTGTGGACACATTCTTCAGTTCTGCAGATGGCTGCAGCAAATTTGTTGTATCCTGCCTACATTGGGATCAACTAATCCAAATGCACTTCAGTACATACAGACCATAGCCACCTATCATATTTAGATTAAGTGTACGCTTGCACATGTTCACCTTGAGCCCAATGATATGTAGATTCTGGCATATTTTACCCTTCCAGGGGCTGTATTGCGGCGCCCAGAGACATTTATGGCTGTACTCGGGTATACCCTGGTGCATGTGTAAATACTCGTTTTAGAGTGCAGGCGTACTCTGTTCTTGTAATACATGTATACGCCCAACTACAGCTGCGCACAGCTAGCTATGTCTGTGGGCAGCTTTACATGTGTAATATTTACTACTCGGCTAATCTGGTAATATTTAATGTGTTTGGATTGTATAGCATGAATTTTCAAGAAATTAGCTGTATGTAAAGAAATCTTTTTTGTTTTTTTAATTTAGTTTTTTTTTTTTATATATAGTTAAACAAGACCTTAAAGAAGATGAGCCAGAAGCCCTGAAAAATCCACACAGACAATATATTTATAAGGATTGGAGGTCAAATGCAACTTCCAAGTACACAGTCAAAATTTGGAAGGACTCTATTGTTTTAATAAAATGCTCCAAATATTTAAAGACTTAAGTTTGTCAATAACTATGCCAATTTTACAGGTGCCCAAAAAGAGGTGGTGTCATACTCATTAAGAGACCACACTAATATCAGATTATGGAATTCTAAACATGGGATAATGTGATTAAAGTGTTACTAAATTCAGGGCCTGGCCTCCACTATATCTGGTCTCCCACAGCACACAGAACATGGAAATGCAGTTATTTTAGTAAACATAAACTGCTAAATACCTTTTCTTCTCAGCAGTTAGAGCAGTCTTGTGGCTTCTGTGTCCAGCCCAGCACTACCTAAAGCTTGTAGGAGGAGTTTACATTCTGCTTTTGGGGATGAAAATCCCCTGACCTCTGTCTGGACAGTGCTGATTGGCCCTGTGCTGACCACATGCACTCTCCCAAGAAAAAAAAAAAAACCTCTCTAGCATGTACACCAAACCTGCATGCATATGATTCAGTCTGGAGATAAGTGGCGGTCGCTTGAAAAAGGGGAGGAAAAGAGAATAAAGGATCAAACAGTCTTTTTACACAATGCAGAGGATTAACCCCTTAGGTTCCATAGTGAGTATAACAAGCATGCTTTACTGCATATACAGACTGATTTTACTGTTGTGGGTTTAGTAACACTTTAATATCAGAAAATATAAACATTATTTTTTACTTGATGCAGTATGTCAGTACACCAGCACAAAGACAAAGAAAAAAATAGCATTCTGACTTCCAGCAGGGTGCTATACAGGTCCAAGGGAGTAGATCCCAGATGTAAGGGGGACCAAGTTCTTTAAGGTGTTTTCTGACAAAGCCTGTCGTGATGGGTGAAGGTTGGACTCCTGTTATGATTCAGAGTTCTGCAGTGGGCATGGCAATTGTTTACATTTGTAGTATTCCTTTGAAAATCTGACTGGTCATTACCTCTTGGACACTGGGGGCAGTGTGCTGTTTGGTCTGGCTGGGCCATGCACTGTGTGTCTCTGAAGGCGTATTGGGTTGCAGTTTTATCCTCCAGCCTTTAGACCACTCTATAGCGTACACATTTACAGTGGAGGCAGGAAGTAGAGGGGTGGCCATTTTGGCTTATGGTTGAAGTCAGGTGGGTTGAAGGATCAGTGAGGCTTCTGAGAAATAGCAGGGAGCAATCTATGACTGGATGATTGTGTGAGTACTTTGAGTTGGAACTGCATGACCAGACAGGACACGAGTATACACTGCATTAGTGTGCATAATCCGGGGGGGGGGGGCCTGTACAACTGTTTTCTGATACATCCCTGCACGGGTATCTGTGCACTTCTAAGATTTGTTGCTCCAGAATAGCTTGCGTTTGATCTGTAGGAGCTTACATTTAGACTGCACTGAAGCAACATAGAGGCTACATTCAGGCTGCGTTTGTTGCATATGTGCTTGGCAAGCCCTGTAAAACTAGTATAGCGCCCAGTGCAGTTAATTTTGACACTGTTCTTTGATCAAACAATATGCTTCTACAAAGTGGGGCAGGTGCACCATTGTATTACATTATTGCATGCATACCTGCATAAATATTTGAACTGTATATTTACATAAACTGCATATGTAGATGCATACTTTAATGCATAAACTGCATACGTATACTTGCATAAACTGTATATGTGCATGCATATTTAAATGCATAATCTGCATACGTGCATAAACTGCATGCATGCATACATACATACATAAATGTATCTGTACATGTATACGTAAAATGCAATTGTGTCAGGTGTATCTGGGCCACTGCGTTGTCTAGCATTGCAGCTGTTCCTGGTGGCAGAGCTGGAATGGACTGTGGCCACATCATCCTCAACGTACCTGATCTCCTCGGAACTTGGAGGAGGGTCAGCCTTGGTCAGTACTTGTAGGGGAGACTGCCTAGGAATACCAGGTGCTGTAAGTTTTTCCCCTCTAGCCTCCTAAAGCTGCTGTGTTTTTGACAAGTATTTCAGGCAGAGGATGCTAGGGCAGTCTCTGAGGTGACCTGCTCCGGCTTTAGTGGCAGAAACCTAATAGGTTAAGTACATCTCTTGGGACCTTCTGGGTTCATCACAGTTATTAGGCTTTTGCCTTGCATTTTCGCTTGGAGCAGAAATTATGGGCTCGTTATTGTAAGACACTTGACAGGTTCGTGGGCCCAAAGCCAAACTGGGGCGTAAGGGCTATCTTACATCTCAAGTTACTAGATCTAAGTCTAAACATCCTGTTATGAATGGGATTAGTCTAATCAGTGGTGGTGCTGCAAAAGATAGATTTCCGGTGTCCATAGTCCTCAATGACACATATCTTCCTGTGCCAATCTTTTCAGGCTCATCAAGAGTTTCTGCTTTTTACAGTAAAGAATCGCCATTCCTTTTTTTGGGCACTGTCCTTTGGGCTGGCCACAGCCCCCCGAGTGTTCACAAAGCTCCTAGCCCTGGTGCTGGGCTTGCTGTGAACGCAGGGGTGTGTCAATCTCAAAATACCTTACTGTTCCTTTGCTTAGGGAAGAGTTTGCTCCAAGTTAAAAATATAGGAAGCAAATGGTATCCTTTGATGCGTCTCTGCACAAAGAGTAGGTATCTGCGTTGAAGCGGGTCGTATGTGCAGGTCCACCCCAGAGGAACATTCTGTCTGTCTGTCTGTCTGGATCATGAAGATCCAATCATTGGATTGCTGGAGGGCTTTGTCCCAGTGGTATTGCTGAGTCCAAATTGGTGGTTGTTCGGAATCTGGAGAAGGGGTCATTTTCTTTCCAGGGATATGGAACATAGTAACCATTGATGCCAGTCTATCTGGTTGGGGGCTGCTTTAGAAATGGCTACAGTTCAGGCTACTTGGTCTCCTATCAATATCTTGGAGCTTCAGGCAGTACGCCTTGCTCTGAATTATTGGACAAACCAGTTGCACTGTCTGCAGTATATGTTCCAGGTATAGAAAGCAGGGTTTTCACCCAGTCATCAGCTGCTAATACAGGGAGAGTGGTCCCTGTATCCGGAGACATTCTCGGCAGTATGCCAGCTTTGGGGAACTCTGGATGTGGATCTACTGGCTTCCAGATTCTACAGCAAGTTAGACAGGTTGTGTCCAGGTCAAGAGTCCCACTGGCAATACGGGAGATGCCCTGGTAACACCTTTTAGGACCAGTTCTCCCTAATCTGTGCCTTCTCCCCGACTTCTCAACTCTTGCCACATCTTTGAGCAGATTCTGGGAGGAGGTAACTGATAATAGCGATAGCTTGACCTAGCCCAGGAAGGGCTTGGCACACCAACATAGTGTATCTGGCAGTGGACAATCTGCTCAGACCTATTGTCTTGGGTCCAGTAATTGTATCCTGCTTTACGATCGCTAGGACTGAAGGCTTGGCTATTGAAACCCAGGTCTGGAAGGGGGGGGTCTTGGTTCCTGTTATCTGTGCACTGTTGAGTGCCAGGAAGATGTCTTCAGGGAGCTTTCATTATGGGACCTGGAAATCTTGTACAGTCATGGCCGAAATTGTTGGCACCCTTGATATTTCTCCAGGAAATCATGTATTTCTCACGAAACGTATTGCATTAACACATGTTTTGCTATACACATGTTTATTCCCTTTGTGTGTATTGGGACAAAACAAAAAAAGGGAGGAAAGAAAGCAAATTCGACATAATGTCACACAAACCTCCAAAAATGGGCTGGACAAAAGTATTGGCACCCTTTCACAACTGCGGATAAATAAGAATGTTACAAGCATGTGATGCTCCTGTAAACTCACCTGGGGCAAGTAACAGGTGTGGGCAATATAGAAATCACACCTGAAAGCAGATAAAAAGGAGAGACGTTCACTTAACCTTTGCATTGTGTGTCTGTCTGTGCCACACTAAGCATGGACAACAGAAAGAGGAGACGAGAACTGTCTGAGGACCTGAGAACCAAAATTGTGGCAAAATATCAACAATCTCAAGGTTACAAGTCCATCTCCAGAGAACTAGATTTGCCTTTGTCCACAGTGCGCAACATTATCAAGAAGTTTGCAACCCATGGCACTGTAGCTAATCTCCCTGGTCGTGGACGGATGAGGAAAATTGATGAAAGATTGCAACGCAGAATAGTCCGGATGGTGGATAAGCAGCCCCAAACATGTTCCAAAGACATTCAAGCTGTCCTGCAGGCTCAGGGAGCATCAGTGTCAGCGCGAACTATCCGTCGACATTTAAATGAAATGAAACGCTATGGCAGGAGACCCAGGAGGACCCCACTGCTGACACAGAGACATAAAAAAGCAAGACTACAGTTTGCCAAAATGTACTTGAGTAAGCCAAAAGCCTTCTGGGAAAACGTCTTGTGGACAGATGAGACCAAGATAGAGCTTTTCGGTAAAGCACATCATTCTACTGTTTACCGAAAACGGAATGAGGCCTACAAAGAACAAAACACAGTACCTACGGTAAAATATGGTGGAGGTTCAATGATGTTTTGGGGTTGTTTTGCTGCCTCTGGCACTGGGTGCCTTGACTGTGTGCAAGGCATCATGAAATCTGAGGATTACCAAAGGATTTTGGGTCGCACTGTAGGGCCCAGTGTCAGAAAGCTGGGTTTGCGTCCAAGATCCTGGGTCTTCCAGCAGGACAATGACCCCAAACATACGTCAAAAAGCACTCAGAAATGGATGGCAAAGAAGCGCTGGAGAGTTCTGAAGTGGCCAGCAATGAGCCCAGATCTAAATCCCATTGAACACCTGTGGAGAGATCTTAAAATTGCTGTTGGGAAAAGGTGTCCTTCCAATAAGAGAGACCTGGAGCTGTTTGCAAAGGAAGAGTGGTCCAAAATTCCGGGTGAGAGGTGTCAGAAGCTTATTGATGGTTATAGGAAGCGACTGATTTCAGTTATGTTTTCCAAAGGGTGTGCAACCAAATATTAAGTTAAGGGTGCCAATACTTTTGTCCAGCCCATTTTTGGGGTTTTGTGTGACATTATGTCATATTTGCTTTTCTGCCTCTGTTTTATATTTGTTCCAATACATACAAAGGGAATAAACATGTGTATAGCAAAACATGTGTTAATGCAATACCTTTTTTGTGTGAAATACTTGATTTTCAGGAAAAATATCAAGGGTGCCAACAATTTCGGCCATGACTGTATGCCTGGTGTGAAGCCAGGAAGTTGCACCCACGGAAATAAATGATTGGGAGATTTTTTTTTGTATTTTCTTCAATCAGGAAGGGAAATTAAATTGGCCATTTTTTCCCAGAGATTGTTTCTCACTCCTTGATTAGTACTGCATGCAGGGTGAAACGCAGACAGTCCCGTCTGTCAGGCCACCCTTGTGTCTTTTTGGGCTTGAACATGGTCTTGGCTTTTCTTGCAGAAGCCACCTATTGAACCAGTTGGAGAGACACCGTTAGTCCTTTGACTCGGAAGGTTGCTTCTTTGGCTACTATCACTTCGTCAAGAAAAGTGTCAGAGCTGTCGGCTCTTTCATGTAAGGAGCCATTCCTGGTCTTTCGTCATGATAAGGTGATGTTGTGTTCCCATACATCTTTCTTGCCTAGAGTGGTTTCTAGTATTCATTTGAATCAGGACAGTGTCTTGCCTTTCTTTCTTTGTCTTAGTCCACAGTCCGCAGGGGAAAGATCGCTGCATACTCTGAATGTAGTTCGGGTTGTCAGGATTTACTTGAGTTTGGCAGCACAGGCCAAGGAATCCTGTGTTGTTGTTTTTTTTTCTGTTTTTGTTTTTTTTCTAGAAGGCCCTAGAAAGGGCAGGCAGCATCCAGGTCAGCTATTTCTCATTGGATCCACCAGTTAATCACTCAAGCCTATGATTTGAAAGGGCAACTATGATTTGAAAGGGCAAGGTCCCACCCTTTCAGGTGAGAGCACACTCTACCAGGAGTGTGGGGGCATCTTGTGCTATCTGCCATCAGGCGTTCAGGTTTGCAAGGCCACTACATGGTCTTCGGTTCATACATTCACAGGGTTTTACTAGGTGGATGTCAGAGCCGCGGAGGATTCTGTCATTAGCCCCAGTATTACGGATGGCTGAGTAGGTCCTTTTGGGATTTATGGCAGTGGTTATTATGGTGTCGCCCACCCCTCAGATTTTTATTGCTTTAGGACATCCCACATAGTCATTATCATAGCCCACTGTTATGATCCGCCAGGTGGTGCCTCTGGCTGCCCACTTGACAGACCTACCCAAAGCGTGGAGTCTAAGTCCCGGTCTGTGCTTTCACCAGGGCCCCTGATGGTGGGGATGGACTTGTAACAGACCAGGACCAGGTCACGACCTCTGAGCAGGCCCACCAGTGGCAGAGGGAACCTCCGGGGATGTATAGGTACCGGGAGAGCCAGATGTGAGGAGGCCGGCAGGACCTAGCAGGATGGATCACGAGCAGTGGTCCCGTGGGGTAAGCGAGGTACAGAATCGGCAGGCGGAGAGTAGTCAGGTCACGCAGGGTCAGCAGGATAAGTCAGTCCGCAGATAGGTCAAACAAGCCGGGGGTCAGGAGAGGAGAAGGCAGAGTAGTCAGGGCAATCTGGGTCAAACACAGGAGAAGGCAGTGTAGTCAGGACAATCCGGGTCAAACACAGGAGAAGGCAGCGTAGTCAGGGTCAATATCACAGGTTCAGGAATTCAGGATCACAGATAGACCTTGCGGCAATCTGTGACAGTGCAGGGCATCTTTAAATATCGTGCCCTGCACTGTCATTGGCCGCCCAGGACGCGCCCCTGGCTGTCATTGGCCACCCAGGGCGCACCCGCGGCTCCCACTGCGCATGCGCGAATTCCTGTCAGCCGCGGCCCGCCGGGACCTGGTGCTTGTATCCCGGCACAGACTGCCGCTAGTGCGCGTGCGCCGGGGAAGGCGCCGCGGCGGTCCCTGACACCCACTCTGTGTCCCATAATGTATGATAAAGAAAATTGGATTTTACTTACCTGAAAATCCATTTCTTGAAGTGCATCACAGGACACAGAGAGGTCTCCCCTTTTTCTGCAATTTCATTCGATACACACACCTTCACATATACACAGACATTCGATAAAATTGAGCTGCTACAAGCAAAACACAAAATTCCTGTAGAAGCAGCAGTTTATAAGCCAGTGTGTATGGACCCGACTTGGACCTTTTCCAATACACACAGAGATTGTTTAATTTGAGTACTGGAACAACTCGAGAGGAAACTCTATTCTTCCTAAGCTTTTTGCTGGGAATAATCCTATGGAAGAGGATTTTAAGAAGAAATAGTCTATTCTGGTAATGGATTCTGCCATTTCAGTTCTCAACCTTACATTTCCTATTGGGAAAGTTCCCTCTTTCAAGGATTCTGTTGATGGGTGTTACGAAAACCTCTTAAAGACCTTATTTGCTTTTGCAGGTTCAGCACTACAGCCAGCTATCACTGCTGTGTCTATTTGCCAAACCGTTACTAAATGGACAAGAGAAATGAACAGTGATCTTTGATGACCCTACTCTCTTAGAACAATTACAGCTGATGCCCTCAGCCTTATTGTGTTCAAGTTCTAGAGAATGTTATTCACCAAGAAGAATGCCTCTTATCTCTATGCATATGTGTGTTTAACGCGGTGCCAGACCCCTGCCTTTCTCACCGACTGGTGACAAAGGACCAGTCAATCTCACACCACGCTGTCACTTGTGTAACAATGCCCCTCTCTGCTGCACCCTGCACAAAGATTTTCCTGCTCGCAGGACCACAATCTATGTGCCAGCAGCCTGAGAGCGATTTGTCACTGGGTTAGGTTAATTATCCAATTAACCCTTCCAACTCCAAACTTCCACCAGATAGATTCTTTAGTTTGCATTAAAAGCATTAGAGATCATTTAAACACTTTTCAAAATGGGGTTTATTAATGAAAAGATCAAGTAGTGCAATTAAAATATTTAAAGGGATATTGCAAAGAAATAGAGCAATAAATGCAACAGAGAGATAAAAGAAAGGAGTTAAGAAGGCAGAATACTTGCAAAGTCTTTTCAGCAGAGTCCAATTGTCCAAGCAAAAAATGTTGCCATGGCTCTTAAGTCCATGAAGATGTTCCTTAGTTGATGTTAAACGAGAGCTCAATACTAGATCCGGTCAGTCCCTTTTCTATGATATCAAAGTGGTGTCGCCTGCTCAGAGGCCACCAAATTTATGACCAGATCCCAACTTGTGGTGGTTTATGTAAAAATGTATTCTAAATATGTAGGGCGGTGTCCTCTTCCTTTAAACATAATATCGCAGTGCCTCCAGCCGTTAAAATACGGCAAATATTTAATGAACCAATAATGTGGACACCTTAATAATTTGATCACCACTTAATAATATACCTTGAGTCCTTTTAGCCAGTATGATTTCGTACCATATACACAAATTGCCTTTTTGATAAATAAATTTATGTACAAAATTTATATATATATTATAAACGCAAAATTCTGGTGATAAATTTATACTTGTACATACAATCAAAAATATGATAGGCTAATTTCTATATGATCAAACAATAGATGCTTACAGATAACGGTAAATATAGGAAAAACCAAATTTAGGTATAAGTTGTAACCTTATAGTGCTTCAGAAATTATTTCTCATATGCTGTGGCCATAGGAATATAAGAAAGTATTCTCTGATAAATTGCACTACAACAAAACTACAAATCAGTTAATATGCAATATTTAATTTCAATACCAAATCAAATAATTTTTAGTGATAATTATGTATATAATCTTAATAAATTCCTAAACACACAATACAAATGCTATAAGTCTTTGGTAAATTGGAAATATCAAATAAAATACAATATCCTAGCAGTCTCACCACTCCCAGAACCTTGAGTTTGAGGCCTCCCCAGTGGGATGCAGTTGGGCCTTCAAATGGTCCTCAAGACAAAATGGCAGCTGGACTCCTTCAGCACAATGGCCGCAGCTATCAAGTGAGGGATAGTGCAGTAGGTGTTAGCAATAAGGATAGATAATATATCTTTTGGAAGTTTTAGCAGTCTTGATTGTAGTGTTTAGAGTGTAACTATTATAAAAGTAAAGTATATCAGGAGTAGTTCAGTATAGTCATAGACGTGTTGATAGATGTCTAGATCAGAAGTGTCATAGAAGAAGTGTAGAAGTGTTTGAAGTTTAGAAGATTTGAAGATTTTTTTTTTTTTTTTTTTAAGTGTTTTTCTCTGAGGTGTATGGCATTTATACCATACAATCCTTTGTTTCAAGGGAACCTCCCAACAGGCTTGATGATTGGCCGGTTGAGAAGTGTGCGTACATAGAGATATTTCTCACCTGTCCACTATGGACAGCCAGGTATCACAAAAAAAAAATTGGTGTCTTAATGATGACTCATACTCTGATGGAAACCAAAATGTCTTTAGGTATCAAATCTATATGTCCTATTCAAGTATAGTTGATTTCATTACTAACTCTTGGATAAGGACCATTGAAAGATATACATACATTCGGTTTCTCATTTTCCTGATGTTTAAACTGTATTGGAATAGTTGATTTCTTTTGGAAATGTACAATTTACCCCAATTCACAAATCATTTTATTTTCATTATTTCAAACTTAGTTGAGTGGGATGCAATACCTAACCTTCTCAAAGATATTTTCCCTTGATACAAAGTGTTGGTAATCTGCCTTTTGATAATGTCTCTGTTGGTATGTATCAAACTTTATTTTCAATGACCCAGCTCTCACCGCAAGGTTCACATGACTGGGAAAAACCTTTATTTACCTGCCCTATTGTGTAGGAATTAGGATAAATAGACTGGACTGGAGTTAAACTCAGTATTCAATGGCATATTGTCACATTTCAAGAAGTTTGTTTGTTCATCACACTTTCCAAGGTTTTGTGTGAGCTCTCAGACAATCAGGTTTGGTTACCCTATTGTCACTTCCAGACCTTGTATATGTTCACCTGCAGAAGTCCAAATAGTGGTGTTTGACTACCTATAATTAAGTTCCCTGCAATTGAAGTATCTCCTAGCTTCCAATAGACAATGGTACTTGTTTAGATGACATACAACTGCAAGGTCTTAGAATAACCAGAATCAGATCCCACCCTTGTCATTTTCTGGTACTCTGATCACCTGTAGAAATTGAAATAGTGATATTGTGTCTTGAACAAGTCAATTCCACTCATTGTGTGAGAGAACCTCTTGAAATATTCTTTGAAATTCACTCCAGAATGTTAACCCCTAACAGTCAGCCAGGATTCCCAATTTTGGGATATTATAATTTTTCATAAACAGTCCCCCAAAAGTCACTACAAACTATAGTTTCATACTCCTATTAACGACTTCCAATATGTGCAGGTGTCTATCAAGTGGCTTATTATTATTCAGAATTATATTTTGAACCCAGGGATACCAAACACAGTGTACCTTTGTCACCCAGGAGGGAAGAGACTGCTTTCTCCCCTTTCTTATGTGCTAACATAGTCATGTATGACCTTGATTTGTTCAGTATGATCTTCCCTATTCAAATATATACCTAATATTAATGTGCCCTGTTCCTGTTGAATTCTACGAATTGTATGTGAAATGGTTACATGTGAAATTCATGTTTTATGGCACGCTCTGCATTCCTAGAGCCTTAAAGGCCTTATAGGTCATGTGTGACTGCTTGACTGAGTTAATATTGTTTTATGATAGGGCAGAGGAAAGTGTTTTCCATGGTTCCTGGAAACAGACATGCTAACCAAGACTAGTTGGCTGTTTAGAGCCCTGGACATGTCTGCTCACTGGGTCTATTTGTGTTTTAATTAAGATAGGAAGTTCTTTTGAAGTTTGTTAAAAGTTACAGGTATAAATTCCACTTTTCAGGAGGGAGGAGGGGAAGAAGATCATTGCTTATGAAAAACAAAAATGGCTGTCGCGTACAGGTTCCATGTCCCTATTGTGCACAATAGTTACAATATGCACATGATTTTGTGGTTAAAAGTATGGTCTGCTGAACCTGCTTGTAAAAAAGAATCCCTATGCATGCCTTTTGATGCTGAACTCCTATGCGGGGCATCCTTATATCATCTCATCAAAGAAGTCACTGGGGGAACGGTACTCCTACTCCACAAGAAAACGTCTTACTCCTAAGACTACTACTCAGCAAAAGGGGTCTTTTAGCTTTCTGCAAGAATAAACAATCAGTTTTTAATTTAATCACTTACTGAGTATGTGGTTTCTTTCTTTTAATATAAGCTAATGCCATGATTCAAGTTTCCTGTTTTAGCATGGTTCCTCTCTATTGCAGCATCCTATGGAGTCACTTTTGAATTGTCCCCCCCCCCCCCCCCTACACTGCATGTGTATCAAAACAAAAACCACCTCATACCCTTAGATGTCAAGGCAGTTCCCTCTTCCTACCCCCACCCCTTTCTCCAAGCTGACTGGCTCCACACTGCACTGTCCTCTGTTTACTATTTCCTGTGGAGAAAGGATGTTCAGAGAGAGCAGGAGCCAGCAGCATTGTTAAAATTCTTACCCCAACACTTGCTGTTTAAAATGGTTTTCTAGGGAATGTTAATTTTACTGTGCTTATTATGTTAGGCTAAAGATTGCTGAGGGTATTATACTACATTATACTGAAGGTATTATACTACATTAATGCTTCATTTAGTCAAAATCCTTGAACTCCTAAGTCCACCAAGCCTGACCAAAACCCTCCTCACAATGAAGGGGCTCCCCCACCTCCTTCAAGTGGGGGGGGGGGAGTCTGATAGTGTTTGCGCCATTTTGGGTCCAATTCAACAGGGTACAAAATAGTTTCTATCTTTACCTCTCCTCTCTGTTTCCCTTCCAACCTGCCAGCTTGAGATGAAGAGAGCAGATTTAACAATCGCATTGCACCATGTTTTTAAGGTTTATTTCCTCACCTATTCACAGTCCCAAAACCCTAAAGGGGCATCTGCCCCATACTGGACCTAAAGCAGAGTTCCACCGAAAGGTGCAAGCTCTGCTTAACTGCCTCCTACCTCCCTCTGTTGCCACATTTGGCACTCTTTGGAGGGGAGTGGGTATCTGGCTTTGACAGGGACCCTATCTCCTATTTCTGGCACAGTTCGCCGTGTCGATTTGACCCGGATGTTCGGCTCCCTATCCTTTCCCCTGCAGCCCTATAGGACATTTCACAGGTCCCAGAGGACTGCAGCCAATTCACAAAGTGCAGAGCATGCACAGTAGGAAACCATCTAAGCCGCAAGGCTTCACTGCCGGTTTCTCCTAGTGAAGATGGCACCCGTCAGCTGATTGAAGAGTCGGCTCGGAGTGAGGACACTGCTGGTTCCCTGGACAGGTAAGTACTCTAATATTAAAAGTCAGCAGCTACAGCATTTGTAGATGCTGGCTTTTGATTTTAGGTGTGGTTTCAGAGTTCCTCTTTAAAATCTCTAAATAGATTTTTTTTTTTTTTTTTTTTTTTTTGTGTACCAAAATTCAAGATGGAATCAACGAGATCTGTTGCATTTCTCAAAACAAAAAGAAAAAGGAATTTCTGGCATCAGTTAGGCATACAAGATGCCTATTTACAAATTCTCATCTTCCCCTCACATCAGAGCTTTCTGTGTTTTGCTGTGGGAGATGAACACTTTAAATTTGTAGCACTATCATTTGGGCTCATCTCTGCACCACAAGTGTTCACAAAAGTACTTGCCCCACTTTTGGCTTTTCTGAAGTTATCTGGATGACTTCTTGCCGAAGGACTTCTCAGACCCAACTTTGTCAGTCAATTTCTAAAGGGCAATTCGGCTCCTTCAAACTTTACTGGATAATCAACTTTTCCAAAGTCTACGCTCCAGCTTCCTTAAACTTTTGGGAGTACCTGAGTCTAATCTTGGAAAAGCCCTATCCAGAATTTTCCATCCTCATAAGAAAGTTGTTTCCCCCTAAGGACCCACAAAAATCTTCAGGTCAAAACTGCACCCCATCAGTCCACTTATGCACGAGGGTTCTGGCCTTGATGGTAGCCTCCTTGAAGGCAGTTACTTTTGCACAGTTTTACTCCAGACCTTCTCAATCCAACATGCCCATAATGTAGAAAAAGTGAATCCAATTATTGGATTGCCCAATGCTTCTGTACAGCCAGACAAAGCTCTCCCTGACATGGTGGATCTCCAACTGTCCAGGGAACATGGTCTCTACAGGAGTCGAAGCTTCCCATCAACATTCTAAAACGAAAGAGCCATGAAATAATATCTTCAGCACTTGGCTTGCCTCTTGCAAAGTCATCAATCATGGTGAATTCACCATAGCAGTGGCCTACGTAAACCATCAAGGGGCCCCAGTAGTCAAGCTGACCAAAAAGAAGTCTGATACACTCATTGGGTGAAAGCTTACAATTCAGTTCTCTGAGCCTTCCAAATCCCTGGACTAATCCATTAGCAGGCCGACTTTCTAAACCACATAGACCTGGGGGAGTGATATATGTAACCAGTTTTTCTAAATCTCTGTCAAAGGTAGAGAAATACAGATCGGGAATTCATTCTGACCTCCAGGGTTAATGACAAGCTGAAAAAAAAATTGTGGCCAAGAATAGAGATCCTCTAACCTTCAAAATAGATGCTCTGATGATTCTTTGGACTCAACTGCTCACTGGTTTATGCCTTCCCTCCAATGAAGATCCTTCCTTGACTACTGTGCAGATTTAAGAGTAAAAGCTGCTGGCGATTCTCATTGTACCAAATTGGCCTAGAAGAACCTGGTATACAGACATACTCAGACTTCTAGTGGATGAGCTTGACCTCTTCCAAACAAACCAGACGTACTGGGCCAAGGTCCCATATTCCATCCTGCTTCTCAGTTGCTGGATTTAATGGCATGGCTTTTGAAACCCAGGTTCTAAAGGATAAGGGATATTTCTGACTCATTTTTTCCCATCTGATGCACAAGAAAATCCAACTCCTGCAATATTTGCCATCACACATGGAAGACTTACTTTGCCTGGTGCAAGGACAGTAAGCGAAGCCCCAGCGAATACTCTTTCACTCGTATTTTGCACAAACGTGCATCCTATATATAGTAAATAAAGTAACTAGCCAGGAACATTGTTCCATTGCAAACCAAAACAGCCAGAGCTACAATGAGGAACATTTGTTAGGCAAATAAACAAATTTTGTTGGACAGCCTGTCAGTTACCATAGTATATAATAAAGTCTATGGGGTTCATTTTCTAAAACCGGAGAGTGCAAAATCTGGTTCACCTATGGACAGAAAACAAAAAGCTTCCAGATTTTTTTAAAGCCTAATTGAACAAGCTGAAATTAGAAGCTGATTGGCTACCATGCAGAGCTGCATCAGATTTTGCACTTTTCAGATTTAGTAAATAATTGCCCATGCGTATCTGCAACCCTTACGTCTGTAATCCTGGGCAGCTGACTGAGACTGATTGGATAGGTCTGCAACAGATTTATCCATGGAGATGAGACAGATTTTCATTCAAAATAGATGAACACTAAAAGAGCAACTGAATTAAGGAAGCTGTGTCCAAAAGATTAGTCGGCAGTACTGCCTGTGGTCCCCAGAAGCTGATCTTTATCTTAATACTGACTTACCATATCTAGGTCTGCACTGTCACTGTGTGGAGGTTGCCATCTTAGCAGAGACTGGGCTTTGCTTCCTAACTTCAGAGCATCCAGCAAGGGGTACAGTAAGCAGTACTGTCAAGGATACCAACAGCAGGTATCCAGCTAGGATGACCAGTTAAGTGGGCTGTACCTTAAGAAATCAGGGACCAGGCTGAGAAAAGTTAAATGAAGGAAAGTTAAATGAGTAAAGTTAAATGAAGGTACAGGAATAAGGATCGGGCTCAGACAGGGACACGGCTTGGAGGAAGAACACTGAAGCACTAAACTTCAGTCAAGGGTGGAATTATATACCTATCAGCAGCCCACATCAGGTGTAGCCTAATTACTTGGACAGCCCAGCTGCTGGGAGACACCCATTGTGGCCACCAGAACTGTGCCTTTCGAATCTGGGAACAACAGCACCACTGGCAGGTGACCCAATGACACAGTTCCAGACAAGTACAGGTGAAACTCAAAAAATTAGAATATTGTGCAAAAGTTCATTAATTTCAGTAATGCAACTTAAAAGGTGAAACTAGTATATGAGATAGACTCATTACGTGCAAAGCAAGATAGTTCAAGCCATGATTTGTCATAATTGTGATGATTATGGCTTACAGCTCATGTAAACCCCAAATCCACAATCTCAGAAAATTAGAATATTGTGAAAAGGTGCGATATTCTAGGCTCAAAGTGTCCCACTCTAATCAGCTAATTAAGCCATAACACATGCAAAGGGTTCCTGAGCCTTTAAAATGGTCTCTCAGTCTGGTTCAGTAGGAACCGCAATCATGAGAAAGATTGCTGACCTGACAGTTGTGCAGAAAACCATCATTGACACCCTCCATAAGGAGGGAAAGCCTCAAAAGGTAATTGCAAAAGAAGTTGGATGTTCCCAAAGTGCTGTATCAAAGCACATTAATAGAAAGTTATGTGGAAGGGAAAAATGTGGAAGAAAAAGGTGCACAAGCAGCAGGGATGACCACAGCCTGTAGAGGATGGTCAGGAAAAAGCCATTCAAAAGTGTTGGGGACTTTCACAAGGAGTGGACTGAGGCTGGAGTCAGTGCATCAAGAGCCACCACACACAGACGGATACTGGACATGGGCTTCAAATGTCGTATTCCTCTTGTCAAGCCACTCCTGAACAACAAACAACGTCAGAAGCGTCTTACCTGGGCTAAAGAAAAACAGTTGCTCTCTGAGGAGAGCAACTTTTGCATCTCATTTGGAAACCAAGGACCCAGAGTATGGAGGAAGAATGGAGAGGCACACACTGCAAGATGCTTGAAGTCCAGTGTGAAGTTTCCACAGCCTTTGTTGATTTGGAGAGCCATGTCATCTGCTGGTGTTGGTCCACTGTGCTTCATTAAGTCCAGGGTCAACGCAGCCGTCTACCAGGAGATTTTGAAGCACTTCATGCTTCCTTCCACAGATGAGCTTTATGGGGATGCTGACTTCATTTTC
Organism: Staurois parvus; assembly: GCF_062004578.1. Lineage (NCBI taxonomy): Eukaryota > Metazoa > Chordata > Amphibia > Anura > Ranidae > Staurois > Staurois parvus. Next base: position 3,093,061 of record NW_028317945.1, read on the forward strand.
CAGCAGGACTTGGCACCTGCCCACACTGCCAAAAGCCCCAAAACCTGGTTCAATGACAGTGGGATTACTATGCTTGATTGGCCAGCAAACTCGCCTGACCTGAACCCCATAGAGAATCTAAGGGGCATTGCCAAGAGAAAGATGAGAGACATGAGACCGAACAATGCAGAAGAGCTGAAGGCATCCTGGTCTTCCAAAACACCTCAGCAGTGCCACAGGCTGATAGCTTCCATGCCACGTCGCATTGAGGCAGTAATGCTGCAAAAGGGGCTCAAACCAAGTACTGAGTACATATGCATGCTTATACTTTTCAGAGGTCCGATATTGTTCTATGTACAATCCTTGTTTTATTGATTGCATGTAATATTCTAATTTTCTGAGATTGTGGATTTGGGGTTTTCATGAGCTGTAAGCCATAATCATCACAATTATGACAAATCACGGCTTGAACTATCTCGCTTTGCATGTAATGAGTCTATCTCATATATTAATTTCACCTTTTAAGTTGCATTACTGAAATAAATGAACTTTTGCACGATATTCTAATTTTTCGAGTTTCACCTGTACAGTGCCTTGAAAAAGTATTCATACCTCCTTGATATTTTCCACATTTTGTCACGTTACAACCAAAAACGTCAGTGTGTTTTATTGGAATTTTATGTGGTAGACCAATATAAAGTTGCACATAATTGTGCCGTGGAAGGAAAATGATAAATGGTTTTCAACATTTTTTACAAATAAATATCTGAAAAGTGTGGCATGCATTTGTATTCAGCCCCCCTGAATCAATACTTTGTAGAACCACCTTTCCCTGCAATTACAGCTGCAAGTCTTTTTGGCTATGTCTCTATCAGGTTTGCACATCTAGCGAGTGACATTTTTGCCCATTCTTCTTTGCAAAATCGCTCAAGCTCTGTCAGATTGGATGGAGAGCGTCTGTGAACAGCAATTTTCAAGTTTTGCCACAGATTCTCAATTGGATTTAGGTCTGGACTTTGACTGGGCCATTCTAACACGTTATTGGTTATAACATGACAAAATGTGGAAAATTTCAAGGGGTATGAATACTTTTTCAAGGCACTGTAGAATGGTGATATTGCCAAATCTTATGAGACTAGCGGTCACTGGCACGGTACCTCAGCTCTCACACTGCAGATATATACTATGTGGTTGTAGGCACAGGAATGCCTACCTGTATATCTGGAAGTGCATTGCTAGACTAGGATTAATACCAGACAAAAAGGCACAATCAGCATTTTAGATGTTCCCTATAACAGCGAATCTTCACTTTTTGAGTTCAGGTTTCATGTCAAGAAGTGGTCAGGGTCAGCTTTTGTGCTGTTCCATTGCTACTTTAGTGTAGCAAAGGAGGAAATTTAGGAATGATGTTATCTCATCATAAATGACGCAGTTGGCCAGCTTAAGCATGTATTGCAATATGTGTGAACAAAATATCTCTATTTATTGCATAGTCTGCTTGAAAGGGTATATACCAGTGTGCAGAGGGTCTTCAGAATTTCTAGTGTTAATATGTGGTTACACCCCTTTAGCACCTGATGGATAAATGCATGCACTAGCTGTTGGGATTTGAGCACAGGGATCTCTTGTTTGTTGTATTGTTGGGTCAGTAGCCAGACCTGAACCTTGTAGCTCTCCCCATTGTGTCTTTTCCACTATGCTAGCATTGTGTCCACAGTAGCATTTGCGTAGGCAGAGCAGAGTAGGACTGGCCATAGAGGGATTACTTTGACGCAGTTGGCCAGCTTAAGCATGTATTGCAATATGTGTGAACAAAATATCCCTATTTATTGCATAGTCTGCTTGAAAGGGTATATACCAGTGTGCAGAGGGTCTTCAGAATTTCTACTCATCATAAATGTGTCTCAAAAATATCTCACTGCTCCTGAGTAGCTTTGCCTTACAACATAAATGATAAATGTCCCACAGTCTGTCTCTGTCTCTGGTTTTGCCGCTCCCTCCATCCTTTGGCTGCTGTTTCCTTACCTTCTCCTCTTCTGCCGCTGCACATTCTGCTGATCCCTCTCTTGTCCTCCAATGGTATGAGATTAGCAGCTGAGGTCTCAGGCTGTGAGGAGAAGAATGTGGGCCTAGCACCAATGCAGCAGGAGCAGGCTGTGATTACTGCAATGGTTGCAGAATTTGCTCTGATGTCAGCCTAACTGCCACCTCCCACCTCAACATCTCACTGATCCATATTGGATGTATCCTTCAGGTACAAATAAGACCGTTTCCAGGGGCGCTATTCTTTCCTCATTCAAATCTAAAACAAAAAAAACAAAAATGTTTGCCTGGATATACACTTTAAAGTCCAACTCCATTGAAAAAATACATTGCCCTGACCTAGTTAAATTCTAAAAAGGCAGCTTTCACTGTAATACTCACCCTGACACTGCCTCGTCTCCCACAGAAAGACTACTTCTCTAGCAGATATTTCTTCTTTCTGGGTTCATTGAAGCTGGAGTTATTCAACCCACTTCCTGTGAGCTAAGGCGTTCACATACCCTCTAGGGCAGTGTTTCTCAACCTTTTTACCTTGGAGGAACCCTTGGCAAAAAGTTTGAGATCTCAGGGAATCCCCTCAAAAATGTTCAGATCTACAGCTCACAGGACATTGGATCTGATCAGTGAGCTGTAGATATAACAACAATTAACAAAAAATGCAGAGCAGTGCAGGGAAGCTGTTATGCTCAGAGGGTGGCATCGAGTGGAGTGCAGAGAGTGGGAACACGTGTCTTGATCAGGAGGTGACATCTTGTGTATGGCAACAGTGACTGGAGGGGGGAAGCACAGAGTGGGAGCACATGGAATAATGTAGCAGGGGGTGACATCCAGTGTATGGCAGTGCTGAATTAAGACTGCAAGGGCACATGGCTGAATGAGACTGAATGTAGCAGGAGGTGAGATCATAATAGCTTTATGTACAGTTATGGCATAACATAGAGCTAATATGATCTCACCTTTTGCTACATTCAGTCTCATTCAACTGTGCGCTGCCCCGCCCTGCAGTGTACATCACTGCTGCCAAACACTGGATGTCACCTCCTGATTTAGCCATGTGTTCCTTCTCTCTGCTCAACCTCCAGTCTGTTTTGACTGCTGCCCTACACCCACAGTGGTCCGTCTCTCTGCACCCCATTCCCTGCACTCTGCTGGCACTGCTACACAGAGTCATAAAGAGATCTCACCTAGTGTTCCAGTCACGGGCTTGCTATTTGTGCTCCAGGTGCCTCCCTCTGAGTTCACAGGAGCTGAAACTAAGGAGGAAGGAATGGGTATCAATGCGCTCTGACAGTACTGACTGTCAGCGCGCATTAAGAACAATACCGCAAACAACATTGGGCGGTATATATCCGCCACAATGTTGATTTACGGTGGAACCCCTGGGGACCTCTCGCAGATCCCTAGGGTTCCACGGAACTCCGGTTGGCAGCACTCACCTTATTATGCAAGTATGATTCTGTGCAGCGGTAAGGATCTGCCAACTGGCTTTTGTTCACTTGAAGCAAATCAGGTGGTCAACTGCAGGTCAAATGCGCCTGTTAGTGAATTCTGCACAATCTAAGCATCTAAAACTTATGCCATTGACACATGGATTCAGAATCAGGAGATTGCGGGTGCAATACCTGGATCCTGCAGACACTCAGTAAGCTGTCTGCCCGTTCCTCGTACAGGTAGGCAGTTATTGAATGGCAGGAAGAATCAATGGACTATGAGAGCTCTCACCAGCACCTTCACAGTTCATTGAGAAATGCTAACTGTCAGCCACAATGGCTGACAGTACTTGTAGGCATTCATTTACAGGAATCTGAGCCCCATACAGCTGCACTGTTTTTAAATTTTGAAAGTGAATGCAGGGAAAAGATCCCCTGTCTGCTGTCACAGAGAAGAGGGGATAGTGGAGAGAGGAGGCAGGAACTGGAACATGTTACATGTTCCACCTTAAATTTTGGTCGAATATGTAACATGTTCCAGAGGCAAGCCTTTAAACAGGGCACAGACACTATTCCAATCCCTGCATTCTGAACATTGCACACTTCCAACTCCTGCATTGTGATCATTGTACATTACATACTCCTAATCCCTGCATCAGACTTGGGGTGACAGAAAAAGGTATATGAAAGCTGAATATCAAGTTTTTCACTGAAGCTGAAAATGTAGGATACGTTTATATTTTTACTGTGCCATTGTTTTATTATGTTTTCTTCAAATCCTCCTTACTTTTTAAGGCTATCCTATCTCCTAACAATCAAATCACACTGCACCCTGGCGATCTTTGATCTTTTTCATGTTGTTCAGATACTGTAGATCTTCAGCGTCCCCAGGGTTTAAATAATGAAAACATAAAACTTGTGGGTAAGACTGCAGCTGTTGCTGTAACTGAAGCTATGAGATAACCACCCACTTCCCACACTGCACCTGTTGTGTGCATAATGTGTATGTATTGTTCATTGTAGATGTAGCTACTGTACTGCATCCAAGTCTTGCTCTTTATTTGTAAATGTAAATCCTAGCACCTAGATTCTCTTTATTTAGATGATCTGCAAGCAGTCATACTATATGAAGGAAGATATTGCTGAAAAGCATTTTAAATGACGTTATGGGAATTTTTCTTCCTAAAAGAACAGGAAGCCAGTCAATTCTGCATTGAACATACAGTTTATAGGGAAAAAACAACTTGGTGCTAGCTGGACCAGGCAGGGGTGGGACTGCTGTCATAACTCATTTGAACATTTTGCAGGATAATGATTGTAGATGCTGATTTTGCTATAAATTGACAACTGGTGAGTAGTCTCTCTTTTGACCTTATATTTTATTACAGGTTATGGCATCAGGGAACCCAGGAGAGCTCATTTATGAGCTTTTTTTCCCAGTTATGAGGAAAATAAATGGTATAGGAACAGCAGTGTATATATGACATACTATTTACAAATAATTTTTCTCATACAATGAACATGATAACAAAAGTCCTATCTTTGAAAATAAAAAATGGCACCATTTTGTACAGAAGACAGTCTGAAGTGTTACATGGTGTACGTTTTGAACATTTTCTGTTAGTGATTTTATATTTTGGTTGCCTTCAAATTGAAACAAAAACATTTTTTTTAAAAATAAAGAATGGTTGTTCAGATTTTTTTTCAGTTCATTATTTACACTATATTGCCAAAAGTATTGGAACACCTCTCCAAATCATTGAATTCAGGTGTTCCAATCACAGCCACAGGTGTGTAACATCAAGCATCTAGGCATGCAGAATGCTTCTACAACATTTGTGAAAGAATGGGTTGCTTTCAGGAGCTCAGTGAATTCAAGCATGGAGCCGTGATAGGCTGCCACCTGTGCAATCAGTCCATCCGTGAAATTTCCATGCTACTAAATATTCCACGGTCAATTGTCAGTGGTATTACAACAAAGTGGAAGCAACTAGGAACAGCAGCAACTCCGCCACGAAGTGGTAGGCCACGTAACTAACTGTCTGCAGAGTCAATAGCTAAAGACCTCCAAACTTCATGTAGCCTTCAGATTAGCACAACAGTGCGTAGAGAGCTTCATGGAATGGGTTTCCATGGCCAAGCAGCTGCATCCAAGCCTTACATCACCTAGTGCAATGCAGATTGTCAGATGCAGTGGTGTGAAGCAAGCTGCCACTGGACTCTAGAGCAGTGGAGACATGTTCTCTGGAGTGACGAATCACGCTTTTTTGGCAATCTGATGGATGTGTCTGGGTTTGGCGGTTGCCAGAAGAATGGCACTTGCCTGACTGCATTGTGCCAAGTGTAAAGTTTTATGGAAGGGGGATTGTGGTGTAGGGATGTTTTTCAGGGGTTGGCCTTGGCCCCTTAGTTCCAGTGAAGGAAACTCTTAAGGCATCAGCATGCTGTAAATCTCTTTTTGAAAATTTCAACAAGGAATTCTATCTTTGTGGACTGAGCTTACTACGATAATGTAATTCCCAAAAATACTGGGGAGTTCATCAGAATTGGCTTTCCTAGAATAGCCACATTCTATGCCCTCCCTAAGGTGCATAAAAACTCTTAATCCTCACGGGAGAGGCATTGACTGAAAACCTAAGTCATATGGTGGATAACTATCTTAGACCGTTTGTCACCAGGTTACTCTCCTATGTCCGTGACACTATTCATCTGGTGCAGATTTTGGAGGGGACCCATGTGGATAGTAACACGTTGTTGGTCGACATAGAGACTCTCTACAGCTCGATACCACACTCAAAGGGTCTCTCTGCAATACATTACATACTCTCTCAAAGAGGAAAACAGGACTTTGCTATGAACAAAGTAATTCTTCTTTTGCTTGATTTTATTGCTAGGCACCATGCCTTCACTTTTAACGGCTCCCACATCTTCCAGGTGCAGGACGTGGTTATGGGGATATGTTGTGCCCCTTATTATGCCAATCTGTACCTGGGGCAGTGGGCGCGTCAGCTACGATCAGATGACAGGTTTCGATGTATGCAAACCACAGTATAGCATGCCACCGCTACATCGATGATATTTTAATTCTATGGAATGGATTGGTGGACCTGTTAAACCAATGCATGATGTCTATGAATGACAATTATTTCAATTTATATTTCATTAATTTCATACAGCACATCTGATGTTACTTTTTTTGATGTATGCGGTCCTGATGATATACTACTCAGTCAACTCTTTCGGAAACCAACTGCAGGGAATTCTTTTTTGTACGCTATTTGCTTCCATCCAAAACCCCTCTTAGCTTCTATACCATACAGTCAATATTTGCGAGTTAAACATAATTGCTTGGACGATGCTTCATCTCAAAAGGAGGCTAATCTTTTAAGAAAACGCCTTCTTGAAAATGGTTATACCAACACCTTCCTAAAAAAAAGCCTATAGATACGCATGTACAATGTCATTCTCCTCATTCTCATGCCCGATTTGTTATTCTCCAAAAAGAAAGTCAAACAGGACAACACTACTAGAATTATTACTAAATGTTTTGTCCAACATAATCAAATTAGACACATTCTGAAAAGATCCTTTAGAGTCACATAGTTACATAGTTAGTCTGGCTGAAAAAAAGACAAAAGTCCATCCAGCTCAACAATATAAAAAAAAAGTTATCCTATATCCACACTTGATCCAGAGGAATGAAACAAAAAACAGCAAAGCATGACTGAATTTGCTCCTGCAGGGGAAAAAAATCCTTCCTGATCCCTTGAGAGGCAATTGGATATTCCCTGGATCAACTTTACCTATAAATGTTAGTAACCAGTTATGTTCTGTGTATCCAAGAAAGAATCCAGGCATTTTTTTTTAAAGCAATATACTGAGCTGGCCAGAACCAACTCTTGAGGGAGTCTCTTCCACATTTTCACAGCTCTCACTGTGAAGAAACCTTTCTGTGTTTGGAGATTACATTTATTTTCCTCCAGACGTAAAGTGTGTCCCCTTGTCCTCTGTGATGACATTGGGGTGAATAGCTCTACACCGAGTTCACTATATGAACCACTGATGTATTTATACATGTTGGTCATATCTCCCCGTAATCTCCTCTTCTCATATAGAATAAATTTAGTTCCTCTAATCTTTCCTCATAGTTGAGTTCCTTCGTGCCTCTTATCAGTTTAGTTGCCCTTCTCTGTATTTTCTCCAGTTCCCCAGTGTCCTTTTTGTGAATTGGTGCCCAAAACTGAACTGCATATTCCAGATAAGGTGTTGCTAATGATTTGTACAGGGGGGGAAAATGATATCTCTCTCTCTCTCTCTGGAGTCTATACCTCTTTTAATACAAGATAGGATTTTGTAAGATTTTGCTCGCTTTAGAAACCGCAGCTTAGCATTGCATGCCATTATTAAGCTTGTGATCTACCAGAACCCCCAGATCCTTCTCCACCATTGATTCCCCCCAATTGTACGCCCCCTTGTGTCGATTGTGTGCAATAGAGACATGGATGCTGTACGTTACAGCCATCTTGTTAGAACCAGCAAACACAAATGCTCCTGTGCATGGGGATGGATTCGATGCAGGCTACAACCACATTAAGAATGTCCTGGAACATGTACACCTTGCTGCCCTCAATAGACCGGGGAAATCCAAATATACTGAATGAGGAAAGAACAGAGGGCACACAGGCCTAGTGCTTTTCCATAAAAAATGTTTAATAAGAAATAAAGTAGGTGTTGTACTCACAAACAACAATAAAGTCAAGGCACGTCATAAAAGAACAGCTGGGTCAACACCGCACTGAGTAACAGTCCCCAATATGGAGTGTAGACATCCAAAAGCCTAATGCGTTTCGAGGACTTGCCTCTTCCTCAGAGCCACTTATTTTTGGATCTTTTACTTTTAATATATTTGAAAAAATTTTGGTGTTGGTCCTGCTATCTTTTGCAAGCTGTCGTTCATTTTCAATTTTTGCGGCCTTTATTTCCTTTTTGCATACTCTGTTATATTCTTTGTAATATTTAAATGATGATAGTGTTCCTACATTTTTATATTTAATAAAAGCTCTTTTCTTATTATCTATAGCTTTTTTAATTTTGGTCGTAAGTCACATAGGTTTGATTTTTTGCCTTTTAAATTTGTTGCCCATGGGAATATATTTTGCAGTGTGTTCACATACAGTCTTTTTGAAGAACTCCCATTTCTGTGTTGTGTTCATTGATGCCAATATTCCCTCCCAGTCTAATTCTTAGAGAGCATCTCTCAGCCTTGGAAAATTAGCTCTCTTAACCGCATGCTGCCCAGCCACTGTACATATACGGCGGCAGGGCGGCACTCACAGGCAAAACCATGTTTTAAGATGTGTGTTTTGTAAACAAATAGGGGGCGTGCCACCGCCCTATTTGTCCCGCGGTTCTCTGCCACAGATGTCAGTCGCCGGGTCACAGCCGCTCCTTAGCGGCTATATCCTGGCGATCGGCGGCAAACAGTGACAGAGAGCACAGCTGCAGTAGCTGTGCTGTCTGTCACTTCCCTGACAGCTCGAGGATGAGCTGATCGAGAAAGAATAGTTTTTCTTTCTCGATCAGCCTTGTCCCGCCCAGCACACACCCCCGCCCCCTAGTAAAACACTCCCCTCACTCCTATAACCCTTCCCTGCTAAATAAAGTTAACCCCTTCCTCCCCATTGCCATTAGTACAGTGTCAGTTTTTTTTTTTTTTTTGCACTGATCACTGTATTAGTGTTTTTGGGGATGTCAGTGACCCCAAGTCAGTACCCCCCAATGTCAAAATGTCCGCCGCAGTCCCGCCATAAGTCGCTGGTCGCCGCCATAAGTCGCTGGTCGCCGCCATAATTCGCTGATCGCCGCCATTATCAGTATAAAAAAAACCCTATCTCCCAGTATCTTTCCCGCCATTTGTAAACACTATATCTTTCACGTAAACCAATTAATTTACACGTATTGGGTTTTTTTTAGCAAAGACATGTCGCAGAATACATTTTGGCAGAAATTTATGACTAAATTTGATTTTTGCATTTTTTTTTTACTGGTCATGTTTTATAGCAAAAAGTCCAAAATATTGTTTTTTTTTCCTCAAAATTGTCAGCCTTTTTTTTTTATAGCGCAAAAAATAAAAACTGCACAGGCGATCAAATACCACCGAAAGAAAGCTCAATTTGTGGGGAAAAAAAGGATGTAAATTTCATTTATGTACCATATTGCATGACCGCGCAATTGTCCATTAAACTAGCGCAGCGCTGTATAACAGAAAAATGGCATAAATTGCAGTATTTATACCATAGTTTGTAGACGCTATAACTTCCACAAAAAGCAATCAATATACATTTATTGGGATTTTTTTTACCAAAAACATGTAGCAGAATACATTTTGGCCTAAATTTATAACCAACTTTGAGTTTACTATATATTTTTTATAGCTGAAAATAAAAAATATTGTTTTTCTTCAAAATTTTTGGCCTTTTTTTGTTTATAGCGTGAAAAATAAAAAGCGCACAGATGATCAAATACCACTGAAAGAAAGCTCTATTTGTGTGAAAAAAGGACGTAAATTTCGTTTGGGTGCAGCATTGCATGACCGCACAATTATCAGTTGAATTAGTGCAGCGCCAAGTAGCAAAAAGAGGCCTGGTCATTAAGGGGGGTAAATCCTCAGGCGCTCAAGTGGTTAAAATTGAGCAGTTTTATTTTTTCCATATGTGCTTGCTGTTTACAGCTAACAATAAATGAAATCATGTTATGGCCACTGCTACCCAAATGTTCTTTTATATGGACATTCATAATAAACACTGCATGGTTTGAGATTACCAGGTCCAGCAGAGCATCATTCCTAGTTGAGGCCTCTATGAACTGTACTAAAAAATTGTCCTGTAGTAGGTTTAAAAACGTTTTCCCTTTAACTGTTCCTGCAGTACCATTACTCCAGTCAATTTCTGGAAAATTAAAATCCCCCATTATTATCACTGTCCCAGCCCTTGCTGCCTTTTCCATCTGTACAAGGAGCCACCTCCTCATTAACACTGGGAGGTGTCACGATCGCGGCGTCAGACCCCAGACCTTCTCACCAAACTCGTGACCAAAGAACTAGCCGATCTAAAACCGCGATGTCACGTGCGTAACAATGCCACACCCAGCTGCACCCTGCACAACGATTTTCCAGCTAATAGGACCACAATCGATGTACCGGCAGCCTGAGCGATTGTTACTGGGTCAGGTTAATTATACAATTCACCCTTCACACTGCCACCACCTCCTTTTTTGTACAGAGAAAGAGGAAACTTGGCAATCTCAGCAATAACACTATAATGGTTGAGGTAATCGTCTGCATAACACGGTTATACAGAGGGTTAAACAAACACAGTAGCGTTCTCTTTAGAGGCAGGAATTTGTAAATTGCAATAAAGCGCTATAGAAACAGTTCTACACTTTCAGAAGGAAAGATTTATTACTAAAAGGTCAAACGGGTGCAATAAAAATATTTACATATAATATAAACATACAGAGACCAACAGCACAGCAAAGAGATATCAGAGAGAGGTGAAAGGGTTAAGGTACTTGCCAAAGTCCTGGATTAGCAGATCCAAGTTTCAGAGCAAAAGGGCACGGGTCTCCCCAGGTGGTATTGATGTTAAAATGGGAGACATCTTCAACTTAACTCTCTTAGGCCTGACAGCCCAATTTGTAGTTCCCCTGCAGGGGGTGTCTCTGACGTCAAGGACCAATACCCCATGTAGGGCGTGGAGGTCTGGGTGTCGACCTAAACTAGAGCCAAAATCTTGTATAGTTCACATTTGGGCTCATAACTTTTCCTATGCACAAGTGACATTCCACCCACGGGTAGATTATTATGCAGACACGTCTGAGGATTGATTAGAGATGAAATATGTAATTCAATACTGAGCGGTTCACGAGATCTATTTTTCTGCTTTCCTATGTATTCGAGACAAGGCAAGTGACCCATCAAATTGTTTGTCTTTTCTTAGTCAATCTGACGATATGTCTGGTTTTTATGTAAGTCTCTCATATTCCAAGATATGAGACATAGGGGAAAAATGGATTTGAAAAGTGTTTATCTGATTCTGTCCCATACGCTGAGTTAGGTTTATTAGGTTGGAATCTCTTTCAACTCCTGGGAAAGCTTGCCTTATCTCTTACAAGATGTTACAATTTGCAGGTTCTATGGACTGGGAGGCCCCGGCTCCCTTGGGGGGCTTTATAGCTCCTATGACCCTTCTGTGACACACATACACACTGGCCAAATGTCGCTGGGACTCTCAGAAAGGGAGAGAGGAAGAATGAGGGAGAAATATATTTGTCAGGATAGTTAATCCCTTTGCCAAGATGGAGGTTGAAGCCAAAATGGTTGAACCGCGTCCATCTCTGGGAATACGCTGTTACAGGAGGCCTATAACAAACTCCAATGATTACCTTTGTAGTACGCACCCCCATGTGCAGTTCCACCCATAATACTTCTGCCTCATCACACTCTCCATCAACTAGGTCCTCTTTCACACTCACTCTGAGATCACTTCTCACATAGAGACAGACACCATCACCTTTCCTATTTACCCTGTCTCTCCGAAAGAGAACATAGCCAGGAATATTAATGGCCCAGTCATGTGAACAATGAAGCCAAGATTCAGCAATACCAATTAAATCATAGTTCTGTTCATGCACCAAAGCTTCCAACTTACCTATTTTGCTAGGCAGACTTCTGGCATTGGTGAACAAACACTTTAATTCATTGACACCTTGTTTACACGTATTATGCTTATTTTTTTTATTTTCCTACAAATGGTACCAATTCCACTGGTTGGTTGTAACATGGGAACCTTCTTATCATCTGCCATAGCCCTCCCCCCATCTTTCCCCATTCCACCCACCAATAAGTACTGACCCCTGTCTGATCTGTCTACCCCGTTATAATCGAATTCTCCCTCCCCCTTGATCCTAGTTGAAGTACTCCTCAATGACAGCAGACCTCCTTCCATTTAGGTGCAAACCATCTATAGCATATAGGCTGCACCCCAACGAAAAGTCAGCCCAGTGCTCTAGAAACCCAAATCCTTCCCTCTTACACCCGGTCTTTAGCCATTCTTTAATCTCCCCCTGTCTTTCCTGAGTTGCTCGTGGCATGGGTAATATTTCAGAGAATATCACCTTGCAGGTCCTTCTCTTCAACATGCAGCCTAGTTCTTTAAATAGATTCTCAAGGAGCCTCCAACTTCCATGTATTCTGTCATTGGTTCCAACATGGACCAAGACAGCTGGGTCATGCCCAGCCCCTCCCAGTAATTTATCAACCCGGTCCACCACATGCCGAACACTGGCACCAGGGAGATCACACACCATTTGGTTGAGGCAATCCTGGCAACAAATAATTCTATCAGTCCTTCTGATTATAGAATCCCTTACTACCACAGGCTGTCTAGGCCTTCCTGCACTACCCTCACCACCACTCCCAGATGGTCTGCTCTCCCTGCTGTTAGGGATAGCGGTGACATCAAAGGGCTGCCACCCCTGAGCTTGCCACCCCAACATCTTCACCCCACTTGGCAAATCTGTTTGGGTGCACAAACCCAGGGCCAGCCTTCCTTTTCTGTGAGCCCCTACCATTCCCTCTCGTTACAGTAACCCATCTTTCTACCTGATAATCCTGATTAGCCCCTCCGCCCTCCACATCAATCCCATTAGCTACCTGCTCAGGGAGAAGAAGACCCCTGTCAAGGTTGCCAGTTCTGCCCAGTGTTGAAACTTTCTCCTTCAGATCTCTAACGCGAGTTTCCAGAAGGGCAACCTGCTCACATCTGTCACAGAGGTATCAATTCTGGAGCTATTGCTCCATTGCCGCATACATGCGGCACACTGCGCACTGCACAAAACCTTCCACCCTGCTAGCACGCATTATCCCAGTTACAATATTAATAGGAAATATCAGACGTCACTTACAGATTAGTAGACTTCTGTTATAATTTCCTGTTTCACAAGATATTGGTATTTATTTACCATGGATCAATCAGTGGGAACTTTTTTATCTGACAAACCTGCGATCACATACAGAAGGGTCCCTTCCATAGGAAACAAACTTGTCCACAGTGAATTCCTAGGAGATCCCTATAAAAGATTGGAAACTTTTCAGTGTGGCCCATACTATGAATTTATGGACCTAAGGCCTTATATCAAACTCACCAACGGATTACTAAATGTAAAACCCCAGAGGTAGTGTATCTTCTCACTTGTGAATGTGGGTGCTTTTACATTGGAAAAACCAAATTGGAGTTTTGGAGACATATGTACCGATATCTAGCCTCTATATGTGAAGAAGACCATGATTTTTTCATTAGGCCGTCATGCAGCCCTTGTTCATGGGTCCTCCACTCCGAGGGTGCATTTTTTTAGCACTGGACCAGATCTACTTTGATTCCAGGGGAGGGGACTTCCATAAATCCCTCCTCCAAAAGGAACTAAGGTGGATATTCACACTCAACGCTACAGCACCCCCTGACCTCAATAAGGCTGTAATGATTGTGACTAATAGGGACATAGAAGCTGTAGGAGACAGCTATCTTGTTAAGGTCTCACACATTTTGTTTTCATGTGCAGTGATCGTACTCCCTCCCTCCTCCTGCAAACTATGGAATTTGTACTTTTAACAAACTTCAGAAAGCCTCTTATCTCCATCAGGGACAACAGAACACAGCAAAGAGACCTGGTCAGAGCTGTAAAACATTAATTGAGGTCTGCAGGATGTCTGTTTCCAGCAATCATGAAAAAGACTTCCCTCTGACCTATCGTAAAACAATAATAACTCAATTAAATCTGTTGCACATGACATGTAAGACAATTAAAGCTATAGGAATGCAGAGCATGCCATAAAATGTCTATTTCACAGCTTAACAATTCCACACACAATTTGTAAAATCCAACAGGAACAGTACACATTAATGTTACGATCTCCAGAAATAAACAAGAAAATGCAGAGCAGAAGGGGTTAGGGATTGGAAGGAGGGGGGGATGGGTGGTATATAGATTGGGGTGGGGGGGGGGTGGGGGGGGAAGGGATGAAACGATAAAAGTTTTGATAATATGTTAAGGTTTTAATGACTATGTTTGTATAACTTGTTTATCTGAAAAATTTATAAATATTTAAAAAAAAAAAAAAAAGTACACATTAATGTTAGGTATATATTTGAATATGGAATATCATACTGAACAATTCAAGGTCATACATGACTATGTAAGCATATATACGAAAGAGGAGAAAGCAGTCTCCTCCCTCCTGGGTGACAAATCCGTCCAAGGTACGCTGTGTTTGGTACCCCTGGTTACGAAATATAATTCTGAATAATAATCTGCCAGTTTCTAGAATACCACCTGCACATATTGGAAGTTATTAATATTAGTATTAAACTATATTTGGGACTTGTTCATAAACTTGGTGACCTCCCAGCACCCATCTTTTAAATCGAATGATTGGTCAGTTGGTCTCAGTCCACACCCCTTTGATGTCACAGAAAATGCAATGACAGGACCTAATAAGGAAGCTCTCGTTTTAACATAAACCAAGGATCTCCCAAGACAGCCACTGCAACATTTTTGCTTGGACAATTAGACTCTGCTAAAACCAGGACTTTGCAAGTATTCTCAATTTTCATCTTCTTTTATTTCTCTGTTGCATTATTGTTCTCTTTATGTCTTTGTAACATCCTTTTCTGTAAATATTTTATATTTCAATATTTTTATTGAAAAACTGTAGAAAGTATTATACAGAAAAATAGGAAACAGCCCACCTACATGGTGAGTTGTGGCGAACAAACAGATTCATAGAGTATGTAGGCACATAAGAGTACATCAACCAATGATGTTGTAAACAAGAGGACACAGCCCCAGTAGGGTAGCACATATTCCATCCGTCAGTAAACATGGGCAGTTTCAAATAGCCATCTGACAAAATGAAGAGACTGAAAAAATTGAACAGAAGAGTGAAAAAAGAGAATAAAGAATATAATGGGAAGAAAAAAAACAAAAGAGAAGAAAGAAAGAAGGAGGAAGGAAAGAAAAGAGAAGAGGGCCAGCCATAGGTCCATTAGATAATAGAGATATGCTTAACCCATGGTTCCCATGTAACCTCAAATTTAGAAGTATTATTATTAACGATACCCGTAAGTTTATAATTTATCATAATCCAATTAAGTTTCTGTTTGACCAAGTCTAGCGGAATTGATGACTGTCTCCAACATCTAGCTATAGTAATTCGTGCTGCCAACAAAAGATAAAGGATTAATTTAACTGATTTCTTGGGAATATCAGTGGGCAACAGATGAAATAAGGCTACTTCCAGTGATCAACGAATATTAATTCCCATTACTGAATAAATGAAGTTAAATATTCGGATCCAAAACCTATGAACCACCGGACATTTCCACCATATGTGGAGCATAGTGCCTTCTTGTCGGCAGTGTCAAAAGCAATTAGGTGACACAGATGAGTACATTTTAGCAAGACATGTAGGAACTAGGTACCAGCAAAGAAGTGTTTTATAATTGGATTCGATAAGAGTAGTATTAATCAAAATTTTAGATAGAGCATTGGCCATAGTCTGCCAAGTGTCCATAGCTAGAGAGCTGTTCAAATCCCTTTCCCACTGAGTCATATAGGATAGCTTAGTAAGTGGATCGACAAGGGAAACATAAATAGTGGATAATTGATCTTTCATCATCCCAGTAGCCCCACAGGAGATCTCTAGAGGGGTGAGTGTACAGGGTTCTACAAGTAATTTGAGTTTACTGGTGATAAAAGATATAATTTGATGGCAACGGAACAGTTCACTGGAGGACCACTGGCAATTTGTCAAAAAGTATTGGAGAGAACGAGGACGAAGTCCATCTAAATAGTCCCCAATACGCAAAAAACTTATTGATCCCCCACTGCAACACAGATGATGATAGGCCAGGAGTAAACCCAGGATTTCAAAAGACTGGAGCTAAAGGGGTGTGTGGAGAATAGAGAGGTTTGAGTGCCTGCCATCTATCCCAGACCGTTAAAGAATAGGATAACATAGGACAAAGGATAGGAGGTCGGAACCGACTAGGAAACCACATGAGAGCACCAACAGCATAGGGACAGCAAGATAAGGCCTCAATGCCAACCCACTGGGGAACATAACCCTTAGAGGTAGTACAAGAGAGCTGTGCTATCTGAACTGCCTGAAAATAAGTCAGAAGATTAGGAAGTCCCAAACCGCCATGCTTTTTTAGGGAAAATTAAGTTGACTTGTTAACCCGAGGACGTTTTCCTTTTCATATAAATCTAGAGACTGCTGCTTGTAAAATTAAGAGTTCCCGTTTCGGTACTATGATCGGCAAAGTCCGAAAGTAATATAATAGTCTCGGAAAAAAGGTCATCTTAACAGAATTAATTCTACCAAACCAGGATAAAGGAAGATCCTCCCAATCATGTAAGTCAGTCTTAAGTCGTTTAAAGAGAGGGGGGTAATTGGTCTTATATAG
This sequence comes from Staurois parvus, assembly GCF_062004578.1. Lineage (NCBI taxonomy): Eukaryota > Metazoa > Chordata > Amphibia > Anura > Ranidae > Staurois > Staurois parvus. Next base: position 3,110,036 of record NW_028317945.1, read on the forward strand.
CGACGAAATAGAGTTCGTGAGATATATCCCCAAATAAGGGAGAGAGCGAGAGGCCCATTGAAAATCAAAGTTGTCCCGCAGATATTGAACCTCCAAATCAGGAAGAGAAATATTTAAAGCAATTGTTTTAGAGGAATTAAGAGTAAGACCAGAGGCTGTACAAAAATGATGAAATAAGTGGAGGAGACTAGGTAAAGATGTTCGAGGGGTAGATATATACATAAGGACATCGTCAGCAAATAAGGCACATTTATGATCTCGTTGGCCACAGTAGATGCCAGGAATAGTAGGATCAGAGCAGATAGCAATGGCAAGTGGTTCCAATGCCAAAGCATAAAGTAGAGGGGAAAGGGTGCAGCCTTGTCTAGTACCTCGCTCAATAGACAGAGGAGCTGATTTGTATCCACGAATGGAAACCTGAGCTGAAGGATTAGAATAAAGAGCCCCTTTAAAGTCATAAAAGAGGGGCCAAACCCAAACTTACCCAACATCTGAAATAGATAGTCCCAAGATAAACTGTTAAACGCTTTATGGAGTTCTGTAAATATTTTAATTGCACCATTTGACCTTTTCATTAATAAACCCTATTTTGAAAAGTGTTAAAACTATCTCTAAGGCTTTTAATGCAAACTAAAGAATCCCTGTCTCTTGAAGAGTGCTACTGTGTATAATAATCCTCTGAATTTACCTGTCTGTGGTGACAGTGTGTGTTACAGACATTTATTGTTCACATTTGTTCTTGCTAACATTGTGAGAGAGGTTGATAGGACCAAAGCTATCTGGTGGCAGTTTGAAGTTTTAAGGGTTAATTGCTAATTAATCTAACCCAGTGGAAATCCATCTCAGGTTGCTAGCTCTTAGACTGTGGTCCTGCAAGCTGGAAAATCTTTGTGCAGAGTGGCATTGTTATGCTAATGACAGCACAGTGTGAGGTTGGCTGGTGCTTGGTTATGAGTTGGTTTGGAAGGGCAGGGCTCGGGCATCATGTTCGTTACAGAGACCTTTAATTTCAAACCCCTCTTAAAAGGGTTCAGTTCAGGAGGTTGTGAATTGGACCTTTGAAGGGATTATATTAGTTTACAGTCTGCTCCTATATGTATACATCAGATAGCGGACTATGTATAGTTAGAGCTCTATGTTATGTAAATCATGAGGAGTATTTATGTATCATCTATCTCTGTAGCACTCTTTTGATTGATATGTTAGGAATACTATATTTTTCAGCCATATGCTTTGGCAAAGGTTTCTGATTTCATTGTAACATCTTTCATCCTATTTTCCCTATATACTGTATGTATACAGTATGCTCTAGTTCTAGGAATTAATTACTTATTTCCACATTTGTATTAAGGATTATTTAGATGTATGATTTTCATTATTTTCCAGCCTATTTGTTTTTTTGAGCCATGAGTCCCTGGACCCACCACCGGGGAGCGCCATGTCGGTATGCCCATGGATCTGACGCTCACTGCCCAGCACACCCAGGTCCTTCCTGTCTCATCTTGAGATGGTTTGGAGGGGACCACCTTTTTATCAGTCACTGGTGATGGGGGGTCTTGATCACTCCCTTTGTGACGTCTTCCTGTGTTCAACCTGCAAAATCACGCAGCTTCGCGGTGTGGCGTTGCGTGACATCATCACGCACTTCGGGGCGTGATGACTGATACATGCATGTTGGCAGTGTGGCGACGTGTGATATCATCACGCACATTGGGTGCTGCCATGCTGGAGGATCCCACGATGCACACTGCACCTGCTGCTTAGGAGTAATTCTTCCACCCAGGGGCTCAATTGACCATTTTGAGAGGAGTTCCTCTCAGCTTACACTTATGCAGAATATACCACCTCACCTTCAGGTATTTGACCACACAGTATGAGACCTGCCAACACAAATGGCAAATCTTTTTACACCTAGTGGGTAAGACACCCTGGGTACCCATCGAACATGGCCTTACTGCTTGTAAATCCATTGCTACCTTCACTTGGTGGTAACGTGGCAAAGCTTAGAAACAAGGGAGTGCATTCTGGCTGTCAATAGCTAAAACCTGTCGTATCTGTTTTTTTATGGCACCATACTGCATTTATAGTGGATCAGAAGTGGCAGAACCCCAGAAACTACCCTAACATGACTAGTTAGAAAAACAGAGGTATACCTTGGACTTTAAACCCCAAATATTTAGAATGCACATGGCACAACATTTTAAAAAATTAAAATACAAATTCTTTAAAGAAAGAAAGCGTCAATTCAGTGATGAGTTTCATAAACACAGTAAAAACTGCATAAATGTTCCGAATAGATGGGCATTTTATAAATGGGATTTGCAGACCAGTACAATCCAACATTAGGCTTTTTATTGAGGCTCATATAAAATGTAGAAGTCAAAAATAACTTCAGCTCTGACAGAGTCATGGGTTCCCAAGACTGCCCATAGTCATTCAGACTGTCAGAAACTGTTGAGCATAGATATTCTCTGGTGACCGATTTCCTCATTGTATCAGTTACAGATAACTGATAAAAATTCATAATTCGGTATATCAGAGCAGAGAGCGATGACTTACAGTCCCACTCTCTACTCAGAGACTGTGAGAACTCAGTGTTCAGCAATCATGTGATTCCTGAGTTCTCACCCTTCTCCACCTAGGTAAATATGGCTGGGGAAAAAAAAAAAATTAAATCCCATACTTCTCTTTTAAGCACATGCTTTCATATGCTTCCACAGCGCTGTATATCCTGTGTGCCATAATGCAGTTAATTGGCAACAATTACATACATATTTTTAAAGAACTTTTTTACATTTTGCAAATAAGTAATGTTTCTTCATTAATTTAGACCAAAATGTATTCTACATTTCTTTGGTAAAAATAAATCAAATCACTGTTTAGTCTGTAGGAAAGTTATAGAGTCTACAAACTATAGTATGTATACCTGAAAATTGACCAATCCTGATGTACTGGTGGCCAATCTCGTTTCTTGAGGCCCAGAAATGCCAGGACAGTACAAATGCCCCCCAAATTACCCCTTTTTGGAAAGTAGACAGTCCATGTTATTTAGTAATTGGCATAGCGAGTTTCTTTAAGTTGTAATTTTTGTCATAATTTTTTGCAAAATGAAGAAATAACAAAAAAGTAGTTTTTCGCACACTTTTTTTAACATACCGTCACCAGTGCAGTACAGCGTCATCATATGACTGGTCTGGTGGTGTCACTGACTAGTGACAGTATGTAAAAAAAGAAAAAAAATTTTTTTTCCTTACATTTCTTTTTTTTTGCATACTATGACCAGAGAAATATTGTTACCGTAGCAACATTGTGCTACTCTGGGGAGGCGATCAGAATTTTTTTTAACACATTATGAATTTCACTGTTATAATCAGTAATTTTTACAGAATGAAATCGTTCAGTGTGTTTTGTTGTCATTAGCTGCGATTGGCTGTGTCTGCTAATCACATGGTACAGATGGGCTGTTATTTGCCCTGTCTGTGCCATGTGATCACTGTGACCAATCACAGCGAGCAACACAATATTACACAATGGATGGAATGAATTAAAGCCATCCATTGTGTAATATTGTCATGTGATCTCCTGTGATTGGTCACAGTTATCACATGGTACATACAGGGCCAATCACAGCCAATCACATGGGGCTGTGTGACGGAAGCGTAGGCAGGACAGAACACGCAAAGAAGATGGGGAACACACAAAGCTTTATTGAACTATGAAAGATACTCAATCAGGACAGTTCAAGGCACTCTGCGACATGCGGCTTGTAGGGACACCCACAGTAAGGTGGCTCACAGGGACTCAACGGGACCTTGGCTGTGGAGTCTGGCCTCGACACAGCATTCTAGGGAGGACATCAGGCTCACTGGGACTCAATGGGACTTTAGCTGTGGAGTCTGGCCTCAGCACAGCTCCCACCCAGCTTTCTAGGGACATCGGGCTCACGGGGACACAACGGGACTTGGGCTGTGGAGTCTGGCCTCAACACAGCGTGCTAGGGACAACAACAGGCTCATGGGGACTCAATGGGACTTTAGCTGTGGAGTCTGGCCTCAGCACAACTCCCACCCAGCTTTCTAGGGACATCGGGCTCACGGGGACTCAACGAGACTTGGGCTGTGGAGTCCGGCCTCAACACAGCGTGCTAGGGACGACAACAGGCTCACGGGGACTCAATGGGACTTTAGCTGTGGAGTCTGGACTCAGCACAGCTCCCACCCAGCTTTCTAGGGACATCGGGCTCACGGGGACTCAACGGGACTTGGGCTGTGGAGTCTGGCCTCAACACAGTGTGCTAGGGACGACATCAGGCTCACAGGGACTCAACGGGACTTGGGCTGTGAAATCTGGCCTCAGCACAGCGTGCTAAGGATGACATCAGGCTCACAGGGACTCAACGGGACTTGGGCTGTGGAGTCTGGCCTCAACACAGCGTGCTAGGGACGACATCAGGCTCACGGGGACTCAGCAGGTAGTGATGGCTCAAGCACTCAGGGGCATCACAGGTAGCTATACTCTGGGCACGCCATGGAGCAGTTCAAGTAAGGGTAGTCTGGGCGTGCTATAGGGGCAGTTCATGACACGGGTGGTCTGTGCGCATAACAGGGACAGTTCATGCCACGGGTGGTCTGTGCGCACAATAGGGACAGTTCATGCCACGGGTGGTCTGTGTGCACAATAGGGACAGTTCATGACAGGGGTGGCTGTGCGCACAATAGGGACAGTTCATGGCTTCTAGGGACACTTACGATAGGCGTCTTGCAGGTGCTCAGCAGCAGGCGGCTTCCAGAGGGGGGTAGACAACTTGCGGACACTCAGCAGCAGGCGGCTTCCAGGGACAAAGCGGTCAGCAGGCAGGACGGCTTCCCAGGGGCCCAGCAATCAGCAGACAGGGCGGCTTCCCAGGGGCCCAGCGATCAGCAGACAGGACGGCTTCCCAGGGACCCTCAGCAATGGACGGCAGCCTTCACAGCGGCCAGCTTTTCAGGGGACAGCAGCGGTTAGCAGGCAGGGGCCCTCCCAGCAGCCCGATTCTCCAGGGGCCCATTGATCAGCAGGCAGGGGCCCTCACAGCGGCTGGGAACAGCAGCAGGAGTCATGGTTGGGGGGTCTGACCTTTGAGGGGGGGCTCATGCAGAGCTGCGGAGGCTCCCACCCTGGGGCATTCAGCAGAGGGCAGCGGGTACTCCCAACCCTGGGGTATTGCAGAGGGCTACAGTCCTGACCTTTTGGGTGTCTGCAGAGTGCGCAGCGGGGATGGCTGCGGAGGTCCCCCCACCCGGGCCTCCCAGCGGCTTCCAGGGAGGTAGGCGACTCCAGCAGCGTGCACAGGAACAAAGAGAGCGGCTTCTTCCCGCGCCAGCCTTTTTAAAGCCGTGCGGGATGCTGCTGAGTTGCCCCAGCAACGGCTGGCCCAGCACCACATTGCCAGGGCAAGGATGCATGCCCCCCCGGGGGGGGGGGTTGGGGAGCGTGGCCTTTGTCTCCGGCTGCTTTGCCAGAGGAGAGGTGCTAAACGCACCACAGGGGGCGTTTCCTCCCGTCCTGCACAGCCCTTTCATGTAAGCTGGCAGGAGGGAGGAATCTGCAGGGGGTGAGGGAGGGGTGGAGGGATATGGCAGAGGGACAGCAGGCAAAGGGGGGTGGGAAAGGCACGGGCACTCCGTGACAGGCTGATACAGTGATTTGTCATTGGCTGTGATCAGTGGACCCAGCGGGTGACAGATTGCGCTGCAGTGTGACCCACGCAAGGCGCATGTCATATGACATCCACTCAGAACAAGACAGCTCCTGCCTGGCCATAATGTGTCTATAGGTGGGGCGTGAACTAGTTAAACATATAAAAAACATGTCATACTTACCTGCTGTGTGCAATGGTTTTGCACAGAGCAACCCCGATCCTCCTGTTCTTGGGTCCCCCGCCGGCGCTCCTGACCTCTCCCCCCTACTGAGGGCCCTCAGAGCAAGCTGCTTGCTCTGGAGGCACTTGTGCATGTTCATTCCAAAGCCCCACTCTATGTGTCTATATGACTGTAAGCTCCATCCCCCGCTCACTTCTCACTCACTGTGATTGACAGCAGTGGGAGCCAATGGCTCCTGCTGCTCTTTCTCAGCCATTGAAGAGAGAGAGACCTGGGAGAGCTGACACTTCAGTGCACAGCACTGGTTCGGGCTGAGGCTCAGGTAAGTATTGGGTGGTCTATGGGGGGAGCAGCACACAAACGGTTTTTTAATTTTCTGTAAAATTCAATGCAAAATGGCAACCTGGAGGCGTTCTCTAAACAGATGGTGTCTGATACACCTTTAAAAATGTAATTTCCTGCTTGTGTGATTGGCTCAATGATGTTCCCAAAAATCTGCACTAAGATACAAGTCAGATTTTAGGCATCCTCTGCAATAAAAACATCATTTTTGGTGAGATACTCCCAAAGGATTAATTGCTTCTAAAAAAGATGCTGACACAGCAAGTTTCTTTGTTAGAGTAGGCAAGTACATCAGCTGACTGACAATGAAAAAGTCACTCCCGTTCAGAATTAGTATCCAAAGTCAAAGTGGAACAAACAGCTATTTCTTCAGAGCAGAAACAGGACTAAAACGTTTATTAAAAATCCTTGCAATGTACAGTGTACTGACCACCCAGAGGGGATTGTTTATTTTTCTCAACAAAACTGGAAGACTTTTTAAGGTCAAGTTCACACTGGTGCGCTGAGTCTTGGCTGCTGTTCCATTGATGAGGTTGTACATTTTTGTTGTATTTTCTAAAAGCACACCAAAGATGTGGCATGCAAGACTTTTGATGCTCTTTTAGAAAATGCATAAAAAACACATAACCTAAACACACCTAACGCAGCAAAAACACACAACCTAAACTGCACATACACCCACCGCAAACGCAATGCACCACTGTGAATGAAAATCAAATTTAATTTGAAACACAATGCTGCATATCCATCTACAACATTTATTCATAATCATCCTATGATTAAACTTATAATACTATATAAACTGAATATATACAAACGATGTGCTTAGAAACAAATGTCCCAGCAATTATTTATTTATTTCAGGTACTTATATAGCGCCGTCAATTTACGCAGCGCTTTACACATATATATATTTTGTACATTCACATCAGTTCACATAGTCCTTCAAAAGATCATCTTGTGACACATCTGTGAATATTCCATCCATAGATTCAAATCTTCTCCCAAAATTTGTGCACCATCACCAATACACCCGATGTGCTTTCATCCGGAGCTTTTGACCTCACATATACAATGTTTGGTCAGATATCACTTGTGTCCTTTTAAATGGACTAAGTAGAGGTGTATCCTGAAGTATCTTTCTCCTTCTGACTCAATGGTAGACAATCTTGTCCTTCACACTCCACCGTTCAGCATAAATATCAAAATATGCAAAATATAGTGCTTTATCACTAAAAACACCTTTATTTAAAAAATACAAATGAGCCACTCACATGCTTTTGGTGCTCAGTCACACTAGATATATTAGCCTGTTAGAACTCCCAATACAATACTGTCAGCGTGTTACTGAACCCTCTCTGTCTGGTACTGTGAGCGCCATGACGTCATCAAGCCCCTCCCCTACGTGTTATGCCACAGGGTCATGTGGCTTCCTCAGAGGGATATGATGTATAGGTAGACATAGGTTTAGAATCACTTGCACTTTATATTTTTAACACAATTGTATTATGGACTGCTTGCAACGGTTAATTGATTTTATTGATTAACCAAAATTGAGCTTGTTTTTTTTTTATATAGACAGATAAACAATCTAATAAATGGATGGTCAGATGGACAGGTAGAAGGGTGGACAGGCTAACTGATGAACAAACACTAGCTTTAACCCTAACATTAAAAAAAATAAAATTTGTATATATTTTTTTTAAATAGAGAGTTTGACAGATAGATGAACAGACAGATGACGACCATTAACCCTAACATTATGAATGTGACATCCTTGTTAGTATGCTTTTTTAATGGAACATTAAATGGAGCAACATAGATACCCACTATCACACACATACTGTTTTTATACACCAAATATTTTTTCACTTTCTTTTACTTCAAATGTCTCACAGAGGAGACACTAGTTGCTTCTTCTCTGCACAGACATATTGCAGCATTATCTCATTCAGAGGTACATCTGTAAACATGAGTGATGTGATTGGTTCCTACAGCGTTCATATTACATAGCTAGTCAGGATGAAAAAAGACACTAGTCCAACTATTGCAACTAATAGAAAAAAAACAAACAGAAAACTTCCATATAACACAATCCTATACCCACAGTTGATCCAGAGGAAGGCAAAAAAATTGCAGTAAAGCATGATTCAATTATCTGCAGCAGGGAAAAAACATCCCTCCTCCTCAGGTGGCAATCGGATATTTCTGGATCAACTACCCCTGGTGTTGTTTCCTATAAGGCCTCATTCAAACAAGGAATACAATACTGTATGCCCATGAAGGGCTGTGTTTACCTGCATGGGGAAGCACAGGTGTTCTGTGCATCCCTGTGCAAGCAATCCCATTGATGTCTATTGGGACACAGTGGCTGCACAGACACAGCTGTTGTGTCCCAATGTGACATCCATGCGAGTGTGGATGTTTCACCCCAAATACACACTTTTTGCGATCAGGAACGCACACTCACATGGATTTCATATTGGACTATGCCTGTGCAGCCAATGTGTCCCAATAGATATCAATGGTTGCGCTACCCTCTTGAGGGCCACTGTGTTTCTGGGTCCCTCTAAGCTCTGCACAGCCAGGCAACATGCATTTTCCATATTTGCATCCACAGTCAGTGAAAAGTCCATGAGCTTGGTTTTGGTTATTTTATTAGAGGAAATAACCTGGATAGGGTAATAGGGATTATGGGATGCCCAACCTAACTGAATAAATGCAATGGGACAGTTTCCTTCCTATTTACAGAAGCAGATCCTGGACTGTTTGTCTCTTTGAATGCTGCCAGTCTTTAGGGATCAGTAGCAAAAGCCCCTTATGGGCTAGGGACTCTCAGCCATTCTGAAAGTTAGCTTAGACTGTTGCAAACTACATGCAGAGGTGATAAATATAAATAAACAGCGCAAACATAGACCTCTACATCAAATCAATATATAAAGTGCATAATATATAATAAAAATTATATTAGTAGTGAAAGTCCAACATGATAATAGACAACAAAAGTTCGTGAATCACAAAAAGTTTGTGCAAAAAGATCAAAAATTCTTCTAATGCAAAGAAACTTCCACCTTCCACCCGTGCAAACCAACATCAAATACACTCACCAGATTTAGGTGAATGAAACACCTTTTAGGAATTTTTATGGGATTCTAAACCCTCTTTCGTATCCACTCTATAGGAATCCTCACCATCAGTATAGGCTCCACCATACAACCGGGGAGAGAAAATCTCAAATAGTGTGATATTGCAAATTACCGTTTTTAAATAAAATCAAGGATTAAGGCCACTCACATTTAAATCACTTTAAAAAGGCATATTTATTAGAACAAGCTTCTTCCAGATGGACAATGAATGTCAGACAACCTCCTCAGGAATCTCACATCACAGCTCCAGGATACAGCAGAAGCTCCACAGAGAACAAACATGCACAGATCCCAAAAGATGGCCGCTGGAACGCACCGCTCAGCGTGCGCTCCACTCTATCTGTCTATTATCATGATGGACTTTCACTACTAATATAATTTTTATTATATATTATGCACTTTATATATTGATTTGATGTAGAGGTCTATGTTTGTGCTGTTTATTTATATTTATCACATTTTGTGTTCATCACATTGCACAGCAGCAGGATAGATCCTGTAGTAGTTTTTTTCATTGGCGCAGGAAGAATTTTTAGTTACATGCAGAGGTGTCTCCTTTCCCCTGTAGAACTGCTCCCAGCTACATAGCCTACAGACACTACCAGCCCTCCTGGCTGCTCTATAGATCTCCCAGAACAAGGATAAAGGATTAAGCACAGCGCTATCCTTTGAAAGCTTGCTACGCGTGGCAGTCTTTCTTGTGAATCCCTGGGTGTGCTAATGTACTTACTCTGTCCTCCTTGCTCCCACTGCTCCCAGGCCTTAATCCTGTTAATACCGTGATGCTGAATGGATCTTTCTGAGCCAGCCTGGAGGCCAGCCCCCCCTAGATCTAGGGGACCCCTCCCAGACCACAAACAGCCTCCTCAGCATTCCATCTTCCACCCGACTCCCCTGCCAGCCGGATTCTCCCATATTTATGGGTTGGCCTCACCACTCTATCAGGGTCTCCAAAATTGGGATTGGTTGGACTCCCATAAACATGCAGATTTTGGTCTCCACCTCTTCTGCCCACTGGCTTCTGGAAGCTTCCATGGTTCTCCAGAACCAGGAGGAGGTGATAGAGTCCCAACCTGTTAAGTCATCCAGCCTTACCTGCAGTAACACAACTTAATTGCAGACTCACACAGTTACCAAGATTCATACACAAATTTACCTACACTAACCCTGCTAGCACATTAGAGGGTGCTACAGGTTTTGCCTGCATGGGGTTGCACACCTGTGCATCACCTTACAGGTAAACACGGCCCTCCACAGGTTTATGGTATTGTACACCCTGTGTGACCAAGGCCTAAAATTATTCATATCCAGTTATAATTTGTGCATTTATGAATGCATCCAGCTGCTTTAAAACAATTTACTGAGCTGGCCACAACTAGTTCTATTCCACATTTTCACAGCTCTCATTGTGAAAAAGCCTTTCTGTATATGGAGGTTAGATCTCTTTTCCTCCAGATATAAAAAGTGCCCTATTGCTCCCTATATTGAGCTATTACCTATTTTCATGTGACTAGAACCTGGTTGATTGATCCCAGGTGCTTGCTTATGAATCCAGCAGTACATTGACATTGGTCTCAGACTTCCATGGTCACCCAGCGACACAGTGGGGGGCAATATCGAGTGCCATTTTAAAGGAGTATTGGAACACATTATTGCTATCTCAGTGCAGTTTTAAAACAGAGCTGGGTACTGAAGTGGTTATACATACATTCATACCTTCCAACTTTCTGAGATGGGAATGAGGGACACCTATAAGCAAAAGTATGTATTCATAGGACACACCCCCTGCCACATGTCCTTACAAAAAGAATTAATTTGCAAAAAATTATTGGCTAAACCCACAAGTGCTTTTTTTACCACAACTATCCCTTTATATTGGCTTTTGAAATGTACAAATGCAACAATATAGAAATTGGATGAGAGTTTTAACACTGTAAAACACTTTTTAAATAGATAAATAGTGCATTTTAATACAAAAAAGGTCAAAAATATTGTTTTTTCCTCAAAATTGTCGGTCTTTTTTCATTTGTAGCACAAAAAATAAAAACTGCACAGGCGATCAAATACCACCAAAAGAAAGCTCCATTTGTGGGAAAAAAGGGACAGAAATTTCATTTGGGTGCAGCATTGCATGACCGCGCAATTGTCAGTTAAAGTAACACAGCGCCGTATCGCAAAGAATGGTCTGGTCAGGAAGGGGGGTAAATCCTCTGGAGGGCAAGTGGTTAAACATATTTTAGCTTCTCTAAGAATATAGGTTCTAGCCTATATCCTTGCTGTTTGTTCTAGGTTTGATGTGGTTATCCTGTCCTTTTTACTACATCTTGCTTATTCTCCCATGTTTACACTCCAGGAACAGGACTTAACAGGAAAATAATGTTTGTTACTGGTAACTTGTGTTCCAGGGTGGCACAGGTTCTAACGTGTATTTTATATGGAAGCTGGAATTAATCGTTTTGCTTGCTTCTGGTTTATTCTACAAACTGAGTCAGTAGTGATGATGTCTCTGGTTGGCAGACCCATCTCATGTATCTCACTTTCTATTGTGTCTACTTTTTCAATGGAACACAGAAAAGGCAGGTTTCACCCCTCTAGCCAAAATGGAAAAAAAAATTAATGAAACCTATAATATAGCTTTATTTCTTTTTATAGATAGCTATTATACATTTAAAATAATTAAATATATAATTTAAACAGTTGTAGCATAGTGTAAGCATAGATGCCAGACAGTCATGCATTTTGGCACTCTGTATCAGCCTTATTTGAGTTACTGAACATGTACACTAACTCAGAAAAGCATTAAATGCAAGTAGCAAGGCTTCACTCCTCTGTTTGCGTTGGTGACCATTGTCACACAGGCAAAAGGTGATGGAAAAAAACAAAATGTCACAGTTGTCACCTCACAAGTGTAAAACAAAAGGAACCTGCACTTGGTTTATCCAACACTGAACAGCAGCACACTAAATATCCGAATACAGGATTAAACAAAATAGTAGGCAGAAATAGATCCCTTTATGTGAGTAACCAATAATGCAAAAGCAACTTAATATCAAAATCAGCAAAGTTTATGAACAAAATGAAAGCAATCAACAATGAATCATTGTGTAAAACAAAACAATGTACATATAAAGGAAATAGGTGCATATCCCCTTTAAATGTGACTCAAAATGTGAAAAAAATTAATCAGTGAAATCCAAAGATATATATTCCTACAGAAATATCCAGTCACATTGCACACAAGTGTCAGCTTCAAGGTACCACACCAAAATAGTGCCCAAGCTCCTTACCAGATACTTTTGATCACTAAATTATAAGAGATCTGCACCGCATCTGAATACCCAGCAATATGATCGCAATCAGCAAATCTCCTCCAGTGCCTTTAGCAGTATACTTATCCGCAACATAGAAGGGAAGAAAGGACAAACTACAAAGTGTAATACTATATATAACAATCTGTTTAATAAAAAGAATAACACTCACAATGACTGTAGAAAGACTGGGCATAGAGAAACACCGCCGCTACCTATGGCAGACGTGATGACGTCACTGGCCAGGCCCCGTTTAATGTGTTTCATCACAGAACGCAAGTTGTCAGGGGAAGAGACTTTTGACAACATCCATATAACTGGATACTAACATTTATACGTAAAGTTGATCCAGGGAAAATTCGATTGCCTATCGGGGGATCAGGAAGGATTTTTTTCCCCTGCAGGAGCAAATTGTGTTATGCTTTGCTGGGTTTTTTTTGTCTTTCTCTGGATCAACTGTGGGTATAGGATTATAACTTTTTTTTTTTTAATGGTTGAACTGGATGGACTGTTATCTTTTTTCAGCCAGGCTAAATATGATAACTAGGCTAACTATGAAGTTGGTCTTGATATTAAGCTGCTTTTGCACTATTGACCACTCACTTAAAGGGATAGTGCACCTATTTCTGCTTGCTTTGTCACCTCACAAGACCTGAGGTGAAATTGTCCAGTGGGGACACCTGTTGACAGCTGTCTAAAGTTGGATTTTCCTTTACTTTGTGCATCCACTTTCACTGCGCATATTTTTTATAATACTCCCCTAAGTTTACATATTTTTATGTTTTTCATTTCACTTAAATGCATTTCTGTGCACTAATAATGGAGAATATAACATACAATTCCCATTCATGTCTTTTTTATTTGCTTCACATCTATGCGTTATGGTAACAGATTGTAAAATGTCAGCTACTATAACACAATTCCATGCTGCATATTTATAAGGCAGTGAATGTGGCATTCACCAGCATTGGGCACCCAGGACACGTGCCCCACATCTCCTGATGGATGCCTCCGGTCTGCAACTGTCAAGAGCCAATTAGAGAGGTTTTCTGCCTTGTAATCACTGTGATGACCAATCGCAATGATCTTAAATGAAAACACAGCTTGTGTTTACATTTTAGGGCCCTCCCCTTATTACTCTGCCATAGATTTTCTTCTTCATCTACCTGTGTTTCTCAGCCGATCCTATGATTTCGGCCTGGTTCACACTATAGAAACGCAGTCCAGATGCGTTCTGGATGTGTTTCCACATGCTTGGTTTTGACGCATTACGGTGCTTTTTTATACATTCCAGTTCATTTTTTTCCCTCTCTTTTTCTTCAATTTAAATAAGAACATGTGCATTCTTGAAATTCTTCAATCTGCATCTGCAATAAATATTAACACATATCTACCATGATGCTTTCTTTGTTTATTACAGGTAATTATATAGCGTCATCAATTTACACAGCGCTTTACATATATATTGTACATTCACATCAGTCCCTAACCCTCGAGGAGCGTACAATCAAAACATGTTTCACAGTGATAAACCTTTCATCCAATGGTAAAAAAAATCACTTGTGGGTTTATCTAATCTTTTTTTGTATAATTCTCCTTTAAGGGGGCATGTCGGGGGGTGTCCTGTGCCCATATACATTTGCTAATAGGTGCCCCTCTTTCCCATCTCAAAACGTTAGGAGGTATGTGCAGCAAATATGGTGCAGGTCTAGTTTTTCATGTGTTAGGGTGTGTCCAAAATGAATATGCTGCCTTAATGTAGTATGCCTAATGCACAAAACCATGTGCGCTGCAAAGCATGTTTCCAAAGTGTCTGTTGGGCTCAGGTCACTGCTGCTCATTCCAGTGAGGATTGCACACACTTGTTGCTGCTCTCTGCAAGGTGGAAGCGACATCTGATCTGTGGTTATCCCCTTAGCAGCTATGAACATTTTCACTTCTCACAGACTTTTTTCTTTCTATATGTGCCAACCTTTAGCTTAGTGGAGGTGTACTTTCACTCACAACCTTATAGTAAGTACAAAACCAATTATATTAATAGGATCAGCTCAAAAAACATTACAAAAAGGATGGGTGCTCTGAATAGAAAACTAATAAATGCCTCAGGGAAAATGTAGGACTAGAGATGAGTAAATAAGAAGTAGTTACACGTAAATAGGAATCAGGCATATTCTTATTTTGGTGAATCATAATTCTTTATTTAGGGTTTTGTTCACTTTTGGGGTGGGGGGAGTAAAAACATGTAGTTCAGGCATGTTTTTACCATCCCCAACTGCTCCCCCTTAAACTGAAAAGGCAATGGATGGGGGTGTACATCCCCAAAAATAAAACAAATCTCCATTGTCATGCTCAGCTGGCAGTACTATCCAAACATTGTGGCCCATTTAACTGAACAGGGGCACCCCACAATCATGTGCAATGCACACGGTTGTGGCGCACTGGTGTGGGGTTTAAAGAGTTGAAATAGTCAATTGCCCTTTGCAGAGCAATCTAAGGCCCTTTTCATGTGGGCTTTCCTTTTCTTCATCAGTTCAGTCATGTTTTTTTCCAAGAAAAAAACGGACCAGTTCACATCAGCTTTTCATCAGTTAAGTCAGTTTTTCATTAGTTTACTTCAGTTCACATCAGTTTTTCGTCCATTTACATCTGTTTTTCATCTGTTTACATCCGTTCCGTTTTTTTTAACGTAAGAAAAATAGGGTTTTCTTCCGATCAAAGAAACGGATGTTAACAGATGCGGACATTAATGGATGTAAACAGATGATCATCCGTTTACATCCGCTAGTTCACAGAAATACATGGGTGTCCATTTTTCATCCATAAACGGACAGATGATAGGTGCTGCCCAGGACTGGAGGGTCAGGGTTAACTCTGTTTCCCCTGGTCGGCTTTTTGGGTCTTACTCATTGGTCCTGTGGTGATATATAAGGACAGTGGTCTGGATCCACTGCTGTCACCATTAAGGTTCCTTATTATGCTATTTCCTTTTCTATATAATACCCATTTAAATGCTATGTTGGTTAATTATTGTATCATGTTGGTGTTGTCTCTTTTCTATCCCCAGGGTTGGATTCATTGTGGGAGCTCTCTTCAATATCACCACCCGGTGCACCCAGGCCACAGTTGTAGGTATTTAAACCCATAGTTTGCAGCCTTTTCTGCCTAAATGCAGCACATGCTCATGTTATCGTGAACTGGGATGTTCCAGTTCCTTGTTTGCGCTGTAGCATGGCATTGATATGCATATGCATTTCGGTGGCAAAAAGTTTGGGCATTCCCTCTGGGCGCTCTCCCCCGGCCCCCTCTTGCCCTGTGGATTGGCGGAATAAGGTTGACATTGTTTTTATTCTTGTCTATGTCAGCGGCTATATATCTTTTTATAATGCACATTGAGGTCAGTAATGACTCTGATGCAAATATGATGTAGATTTATAACATATTAATGTAATGTATTTTTTGAATTGTAGCATATTTTGAATGCATAGAAAGCTCCCTTGAGGAAGCAGACTTTGAAATGCGTTGGGTGCTGTATCTCCGGACCATCTATGCAGTTTGATTTATTTTGTTTCATTATGCAGTAATGTATACAGTATGTGCAAACATTGTAGCAGCAATATTTTGATTTTCATGGTTTAACCCTAATTTTAATCCTTTGTACTAATAAAAAACATTGTATAATTTTTATATATAAATGTTGTTGTTTATGTAGCCTTTAAAGTCCCATTCATTAGAGAGTATTCTTTGTCTTTCGTATACATATAGGGGATGATGGCTATCCATTAGCACCATATCCCATCTCAACAAGCCTGAGATAGGGTTTAGGGACACAGGGAAGAAGTGTTTCTGTTTCACTTGAGAAAAGGAGGCCACACCATCTGAAACACGTCATGTCTATGGCAACTTTCCACTCCCCTAGGTGCACGCTGTCCCCATAGAGAGGGTGCCGATGCTTTTCCCTTTTGGCCCAACTGCTGGATGTCTCATGCTGCAGTTGCGTGTGCAGTTCATAGCTCATGCCAGTATCATCCCTGGGTTCTAACACTTGTTACAGAGTTGCTACTATGGTGGTCTGGCCGGCTCCCCCTCTCAAATTTCGCAGTATCTGTCCTAAGCCTGGCTGACAGCTGAACTGATCTTCCATCTAGGATTTGTGGTAAACACTGATCAGTGTTTGAAATAATCGGCTTGGTCCTGTTTCCCTCCATCCACACCACTCGGGAGTTCACCAGTAATACAGGCTGCAGAAAGTGCCTTCAGGATTGGAGATGGAATATTTAATAAACAGTAATATGACAGTTTGGAGTATGTGAATGGTTGTTTTAATATTTTTTAGTCAATAAAGATAATTTACACTAGGGTTGTGCTTCCCTTATCCCTTTTGTTTTGTATAGAATGTTTGGAGACCTTGCCTGGACACTCAAGGAAACAGCTGCATAGACCCGTGACATTTTAAGATCTGCAGAGCTGATATTTTAGGAGTCCTGTGTACATGGATCATCTGAGCACGAAAGTGGGGTTAACCTATGAATCTTAATAAAAATATGAACCCCTGTTTTTAAACATGCTACTTGCCTGGCTGTCTGCTAATCTAATGGCTTCATTACATCTTGAGCTACTGAGCCAGAAAAAGCATTAAGACTTTGCACCAACTTCACCTGCTTTAAACTTGTTATGAGTCAGGGATGCAAAAAGCACCAAAGTCATTAGAGGAGCATGAAAGATGAGCATGAAAGATGAGCAACTAGCTTTTTTAAAACATTTAAAAAAAGCTCAAATTATTTCCAACTAGGCTTCACATTGCTTAGTTGGCAGTTTTAAAGGTGATAAAGATATGGTACAATCAAGTTGTAGCATGTATAGTCAGCTTTACAAGTAACAACACATACTTAAATAAGCAAATTACGTTACTGTCCACTACATATATATTGCAAGATATGTGGGAAGAACAGTTGCTAAGTGGTTAGCACTTCTGTCAAGCAGCACTAGGGTCATTGGTTCGAATCCTAACTGTGGTACCACCTGCCTGGAGTCTGCATATTCTCCCTGTGTCTGTGTGGGTTTCCTCTGGGTGCTCTGGTTTCCTCCCACCCTCCAAAGACATGGTGCTAGGTTAACTGGCTCCTTTCTAAATTGGCCCTAGTATGTGTATGTATAAATGTGAGTCAGGGGCCTTAAATTTTAAGCTCCTCGAGGGTTAGGGACTGATGTGAATGTACAATATATATGCAAAGCATTGTGTAAATTGATGGCGCTATATAAGTACCTGTAATAAACAAAGAAAGCATCAGGGTAGATATGTGTTGATATTTATTGCAGATGCAGATTTAAAAATTTTAATGCATCATTGCTTGCCACATACCAAGCACAAATGCCTCTCTGTTTGCGGAATAAGGTAGGAGTTTGGAATCCTAGAAATTCCAAAAATGCCCCACTCTGCTTATTATCTGTGACTTTGATCATCGACATGTCTCTGCAATTTGTATTTGCAACCAGCAGATAAAATATGATTAAATATTAAACAACTGCATACTCCCATTTTTATGTGGTTTATTGTGATTTAAGCATATCCAGATTCTGTTACTTGTCACTGAAAGGATTTTTTGGAGTACAATAAAATGAAATATTTCATACCAAACAGATCCTGATGCCCACAAGCAGTTATTTCCAATTACATCAGCTTGCCCAAAATAAATATGTGCTGCAGTTATTTTGCTTAAGGCAGTTGTTGAATCAGACATTCTTCCCTCCATCTAGGGCATATCTACACAAGTAATTTAGTGCCTCACTTTGGCTTCACCAAAAACTGGCTCTTACCCCTCTCAACTGATTGCGTTTTTTTTAAACATTGCCACAGTTAATCTAGTTTTGATTGCTGTAGGTTACATTTTAGCAGCAGAAAATATGTGCAATTTTCATGCTTGACAACAGTAAACGCATAGACATTTAGAATTAAACAGTTGGTTTAATTATCTACTACTCTGCTAGCAGGACGATGATGGTTGTCTGTATATTCTGTTTTATTCTGTCAATAAAAATGAAGTGAAAGAATAAAACATTTGGAAGACCTTGAAGTGTCTGAGAAGAAAGATGCAGCATGTGAAGCATGGTGCCTGCAGGACACACGTTTGCATGAACAAAAGTGGGTTTTTCTTCACGGCTTTGACCTGTAGTGTTGAACCTGTCCCCCATGCTTTGCTATGTCTTAGACATAATGGAATACAATGCGGAGAAAGTAGGAGTAACCAACTTGTTTCAGCTGTACATAAATGCTCTTGACCAGCTTTTTGATGGTAGACCATGTCCATGGCCATGCAGTGTGTATTGGCACAACCGCTTGTAGTCTCCACAAGGGACACATGAGACAGGGAGACAAGGCAGGAGCACAATTGAGAGAACATAGCCCTTCATATCTGGAAGATTAAAACATTTCAGATTTAAATAGTTTGAAAACAACTTTTAAAATCACAATAATATGATAATGTTTTTATTAGATTTTAGTGACTAGGGTTGCATCCACCTAATTTCAAATTCCCTATTGACCCCAATGCTTTTAGCTAAAATGGTGACATTTTGCTGAAATCTCCCAACTTTCGCTGAAATTTTCGGGAAGTGGAAACTCAATTTCGCTGATCTTCAATATAAAAAGATAAAAATGAGGGTCATCTCACAACTAGGTAACAAGCATTTTCAAATCTTGCACACTGTGCTTAAAGGATAAGTTCACCTTTTAGACAAAAATAATAAATGCACATTATTTTGCAGGTAAAAAAATGTGGATTTATTATTTTTGTCTGCAGGAACCTGGAAAGCCTTGTACCACCGATCAGTAAATCGCTGATGCCATGCAGGTCTCCTGCAGATCTGTCAGAACATCAGCTTGCTGTACGGGATTGTACGATATTCTGACAGGAAGTTTCAGTGAACTACCATAGCACTGCACAGCACCGTGGTAGTTCATTGAAAACAAGCCCACAGCCGCTAAGGCTGTCGGGACTTACAGTTCACTCATTCTTGGAAGTCCGTGAATGAATGATGTGTCCGTGTGGGTGGAGCCCCGCACAGCTGTGCTGTTTTAAAATTTGACAGATAGTACGGGGAGGAGTCTCCCCGTACTATCTGTCAGGGGGATTGGAAGCGTCGGGCGAACATGTTACAGCATTTTTTTTCTGCCTGTAGAAGCAGCTAATGTTATCCTATGTGTCCATGCACATTAGGACATTTAGAGGTAGAGAAAAAAACCTTCTGGTTTGCCTTTTTTAAAGGAGTTTTCTGGCAGAAAAAAGCTAAATGCAACTAAACGTGTGTAAAAAAAATGGTGTATATGAGAATTTTTTTCAAAGTGATTCCAAATCACATCAATATAGATGAGGATCTGACTTGGAGGCGACTTCCATTAAAGTTTATGGGCACAAGTCGAATAGAAGTTGCCTTGAAGTATTACAGGAACCTTTTCAAAAGTTGGAGCAACTTCAGTAGTGCTAATTAAGACAGCTCTCATTGATTAACATGGGATTTCACATGTCATGCGACTTGGGGGCTCACAAGTCGGATCCCACGTCGCGGTAGTGTGAACCGAGCCTAACTGTCTGAGATGGCAAGAGGAAAAAACGTATCATAAAATATATGTGCAAAGAACAAATCCATGCTACACCCCAGGTTAAACAGTCTATAAAGAATTTGTGTACAAAATAGAGTGATATGATCGGTCTTTAATAGAAGAGCTTTAGAGTTTTTACACTTACATCTCCAGGGACCAATGTCTTCCACCCCTGCTGCACACTGTGGTTCAATCCTTCGACTCCTATGTCACCACAGGACACTATAATAATGCAGGGAGCTAAGAATGGAACCAAACAGTGTGGCAGTGGAAACAAGTATCTGACACTTTAGGACAGGGATGTCAAACTGGTGGCCCTCCAGCTGTTGCAAAACTACAAGTCCCATCATGCCTTTGCCTCTGGGAGTCATGCTTGTAACTGTCAATCTTGCAATGCCTCATGGGTTTTGTAGTTTGGCAACAGCTGGAGGGCCACCAGTTTGACATCTGTGCTCTAGGAGGTGTATACTGTTGGAGAGTCTGAAAAACTACATGGCTTGAATGGAGTAGAAATAGGAGGCATGGGCTTCCAGTGAGATGTATGTAAGTTTTAAAGCTATTCTATTGCTGAGCACCATAACCACCTGACCTCTGGAAGATTTAACCCCCTCCATGACCAGGCAATTTTTTGCTTTTTGGCTTTGTGTTACTTTATATTTCA
The DNA here is from genome assembly GCF_062004578.1 of Staurois parvus. Taxonomy (NCBI): domain Eukaryota; kingdom Metazoa; phylum Chordata; class Amphibia; order Anura; family Ranidae; genus Staurois; species Staurois parvus. The sequence continues at coordinate 3,130,951 of NW_028317945.1, forward strand.
ATTTTTTTATTGAAAGATAGGCATACAGTGGCATAAAGAGGGATGGTAACAAATTCCACCTACATGGTGAAACGAAACTAAAATTAATTTAGTTGATTTTTTGGGAACGTCAGCGGGTAGTAAATGAAATAATGCTACTTCCGGTGATCTACAAATGTTAATTCCTGTTACTGAACAGATAAAATTAAACATGTGGATCCAGAACCTACTCACTATCGGACATTTCCACCAAACGTGGAACATAGTACCCTCTTGACCACAACGTCGGAAACAACTAGATGATACTGAGGGGTACATTTTAGCAAGGAGCGTAGGAACCAGATACCAGCGAAGTAGCGTTTTATAATTAGATTCGATAAGATCAGTATTAATCGAGATCTTTGATAAAGTATGGGCCGCATTCCACCAAGTATCCCGATCTAATGAGCTATTCAAATCCCACTCCCATTGGGTCATGTAGGATAATTTAGTGAGGGGGTCAACAATGGAAGCATAAATAATGGATAAACGACCTCTCATTATCCCAGTTGCCCCACAGGAGACCTCGAGGGGAGTAAGTGCGCAAGGTTCTGAGAGTAATCTATGTTTGCTAGTGATAAAAGAGCTAAGTTGGTAATAGCAAAATATTTCCCCGGGAGACATCTGATACTTTGTCAAAAAATGTTGAAGAGACAGAGGGCGAAACCCATCTAGATAGTCTCCGATACACAGCAAACCCTTATTCATCCACCATTGGAACACCGATGGAGATAAACTCAGGATTACAAAATACTGGAGCCAATGGGGTATGCAGGGAGAAGAAATGTTTGCGAGCTCGCCATCTATCCCACACCATTAACGAATAGGATAGAGTAGGACACAAAATAGGAGGACGCAATCGACTGGAAGCCACATGAGAGTACCAATAGCATACGGATGGCATGATAAAGCCTCAATCCCAACCCACTAGGGGACGTACCCCCTGGCCGTAGTGCAAGATAACTGTGCTATTTGAGCCGCCTGAAAGTAGGCCAAAAGATTGGGAAGTCCCAAACCGCCATGCCTCTTTAGGTAGAATAAGGTAGATTTGTTAATCCTAGGGCGTTTTCCCCTCCAAACAAATCTAGAGACGGCTGCTTGTAGTAGTAGCAGTTCCCGTTTGGGGACCATGATTGGTAACGTCCGGAAATAGTACAACAGTCGCGGTAAAAAGGTCATTTTAATAGAATTAATTCTACCAGACCAGGAAAGTGGAAGATCCTGCCAGTCTAGTAAGTCCGATTTGAGTTGTTTGAAAAGTGGGAGATAATTGGTCTTATATAACGTCAAGATAGATTTCGTGAGGTGAACCCCCAAATAGGGGAGAGAACTAGGGGCCCACTGGAAGTCAAAATTGTCCTGGAGGTGATGAACCTTCGAGTTGGGTAACAAGATATTTAAGGCAACCGTTTTAGAAGAGTTAAGCGTAAGACCAGAGGCCTCAGAGAAACGATGACACAGGTGGAGGAAACCAGGTAAAGATGTTCGAGGATTAGATATGTACATAAGAACATCATCAGCGAATAAGGCGCATTTATGATCCCATTGACCACAGCGGACGCCCGAGATGGTGGGATCAGAGCGGATAGCAATCGCAAGTGGTTCTATTGCCAAAGCAAACAGTAATGGAGAAAGAGGACATCCCTGTCTAGTTCTTCATTCTATCGAAAACTAGGCTGATTTATATCCACGAATGGAAACTTGAGCAGACGGATTGGAATATAGTGCCCGTAATAGCGTCGTAAAATAAGGGCCAAACCCAAACTTATCTAACATCCGAAACAAGTAGTCCCAAGAAAGACTGTCAAATGCTTTCTGAATATCTAGTGATAATAATAGGATTTCCCTGTGAGGATTTGTCCCAATTGGACTGCACAGCTGACAATAGGGCTAGAGTTCGACGAAATTGGTCCGACGTTTGTCGACCGCTTATGAATCCTGACTGGTCATCATGATTATATAGGGCCAAAAATTTATGGAAGCGTAGGGCCAGAATTTTAGTAAGAATCTTTAAATTGCAATTAATTAAGGAGATAGGTCGATAATTAGAAACCATAGAGGCGTCCTTAACCATTAGCCGCCCGGCCAATGGCCGTTTGGCGGCTTCAGATGTGCTCCTCCATTCCGGGTGCACGCCATTTGGCGTGCTCCCGCACATGCGCCGTTTGCGCTAGTGCAGAGCGGCGCAGCAGTGCGATCTGTCGGCGACCGTGCACCTCGGACACGGCCGATGACAGATCCGAGTACCGGCTCCCGTTGCTGGTACCATGTGACCTGCTGTGACCAATCACAGCAGGTCACATGACAGTTGTATACAGGGATGGCTTCATTCATGATGCCATCCATTGTATACTAGTGCCTAGCTGTGAATGGTCACAGCTAATCACATGCACATGTCATGTGATTAGCTGTGACCAAATCACAGCTAAGCACAAAAAAAAAAAAAAAAAAAAAGCGCTGAATGAATCGATTTCATTCAGGTAAATGCTTGCTTATAGCAAAGTAATTCTTCGCTATAAGCAAATTGTGTAAAAAAAAAAAAAAGAAAATACTGATCACTTCCCCAAAGTAGTACAATGTTACTATGGTAACATTGTACTATTTTGGTCATAGTAAAATATGAAAAAAATCTTAAAAAAAATAAAAAAAATGTAATAAAAAATTAAATATAATAAAAAATTAAAAAAATATATATATATATTTTTTTTTCATACTGTCACCAGTCAGTGTCCCTGTTCACCGCCATGCCAGTTATATGATGATGCTGTACTGCACTGGTGACAGTATTTAAAAAAAAAAAATAGTGAAAATAATTTTTTTCATTTTCTGAAAAATTATGACAAAAAAATACAACTTCAAAAAACTCGCCATGCCTCTTATGAAGTACGTCGGACTGTCTACTCTGCAAAAAGGGGTCATTTGGGGATATCTGTACTATTCTGACATTCTTGGACCTCAAGAAATTAGATTGGCCGTCAGTACTTCAGGATTGATCAATATTCAGATCTATACCATAGTTTGTGAACTCTATAACTTTCCTACAAACTAAATAATACATCCTAATTTGGGTTATTTTCACCAAAGACATGTAGCAGAATACATCTCGGCCTAAATTTATGAAGAACAATTATTTATTTGTAAACTTTTATAACAGAAACAAAGAAAAATGTGTTTTTTTTTCAAAATTTTTGGTCTTTTTTTGTTAATTTAGCAAAAAATAAAAACCCCAGCGGTGATTAAATACCACCAAAAGAAAGCTCTAGTTGTGTGAAGAAAATGATAAAATTTTAGTTTGGGTACAGTGTTGTATGACCGCGCAATTGTCATTCAAAGTGTGAGAGCGCTGAAACCTGAAAAATGGCCTGGGCAGGAAGGTGTAAAATTGCACGGTATTGAAACGGTTAAGAGGTTTGGGGATGACACTAGTGAATGCCTTATTTTCATCTGGGAGTACCAGCCCCCCGTCCCGCAAATAATTAAAATAAAGGGCCATATGGGGAATCAGGATATCAGGGAAAACTTTATAATAGTTATGGGGAAGACCATCCGGTCCTGGGGCCTTATGAGGGGCAAGAGATTTCATAGCACTCCCGATTTCTTCGCACGAGATAGGCCGTTCCATCAGTTCCCTATGGGCCTCCTGGAGGGGGGGAAGCGAAACAGAACTCAAAAAGGTGTCGAGAGACGAAGAGGCAGCCCCCTGTGGCGAGTTATAAAGTTTAGTGTAAAAAGAATGAAATTTGTGGAGGATCTTACTAGGGTCTTGAGATAGTGTTCCATTATCCAATCTGAGTTTGGGGAGAGCTGTCTGGGAATGTCTGGGAGTCAGCTTGCGTGCTAATAAAGTGCCAGGTCTGTCCCTCCAAGTAAAAAATTTATGGTTAGACCAACGAAGCTGTTTGTCAACAGTGGTAGTAAGACATAAATTATGTTCCAGTCGGGCCTGGTCAAGTTTAAGTAGCAAGTCTGGACTGGGATTTTGCTTATGTTGAGTGTTGACTTATAAGGAGTTTATGTATAATCTTCATCAGCAACTGTAAATAGATATTTTTATAACTATATGTTAACCAAGTTACAAAGCTGGAAATATCAGAGCTTGGTTTGATAGCGGTGTGTTGTACATAGACATTGATACAAGTGATCAAGTTGTAGAGATAGCTTTGTATTGTATTGGAGGAATGTTTGGTGTGTAAACATGTGCATGCCACAAGGAATGTTCTATTATATGAGAGGGGGCAACCACTAAATTAACTACCTTATCTCAGACTTTATGGGGCCCACATAACGATCTAGACCAGGCCATTTAAATCTCTTTGTTGGTATGAGGGCCACTTCAAAGTACCCTCTCTTTAGATATGCAATGGTGATGGATATCTGGGGAATGTAGTTTTACCAGGCTATGACCTAAGGTTCCCTCCAAACTCTCAATAATGGAGGGAATTTTGATGAGAAAGCCTGAATCCAGACGCCTCGGTGCCATGACCTGGCATATGTAATTTTATCACTAAAAGGGGAGGCTCTGGGATGGGGCTGAGTTATGTAAGCGATATGGGATGGGGAAACTGTCCAATCCTGGATGAGATGCGTCAGATATGGAAGATGGATTGGATAGTTCTACCAATCAGGATGGCCCCATGCAAGTCTATGGGAGATAGGTGCATATCAGGGTAGGTTTTGGGAGAAGACAAGAGAGAAGATCCACCTATCCTGGGGGCCCCCATGCTACACTATTGGTAAATATCAGGACATTTCTCTGGCACTTATACAGTCATGGCCGAAATTGTTGGCACCCTTGATATTTCTCCAGGAAATCATGTATTTCTCACGAAACGTATTGCATTAACACATGTTTTGCTATACACATGTTTATTCCCTTTGTGTGTATTGGGACAAAACAAAAAAAGGGAGGAAAGAAAGCAAATTCGACATAATGTCACACAAACCTCCAAAAATGGGCTGGACAAAAGTATTGGCACCCTTTCACAACTGCGGATAAATAAGAATGTTACAAGCATGTGATGCTCCTGTAAACTCACCTGGGGCAAGTAACAGGTGTGGGCAATATAGAAATCACACCTGAAAGCAGATAAAAAGGAGAGACGTTCACTTAACCTTTGCATTGTGTGTCTGTCTGTGCCACACTAAGCATGGACAACAGAAAGAGGAGACGAGAACTGTCTGAGGACCTGAGAACCAAAATTGTGGCAAAATATCAACAATCTCAAGGTTACAAGTCCATCTCCAGAGAACTAGATTTGCCTTTGTCCACAGTGCGCAACATTATCAAGAAGTTTGCAACCCATGGCACTGTAGCTAATCTCCCTGGTCGTGGACGGATGAGGAAAATTGATGAAAGATTGCAACGCAGAATAGTCCGGATGGTGGATAAGCAGCCCCAAACATGTTCCAAAGACATTCAAGCTGTCCTGCAGGCTCAGGGAGCATCAGTGTCAGCGCGAACTATCCGTCGACATTTAAATGAAATGAAACGCTATGGCAGGAGACCCAGGAGGACCCCACTGCTGACACAGAGACATAAAAAAGCAAGACTACAGTTTGCCAAAATGTACTTGAGTAAGCCAAAAGCCTTCTGGGAAAACGTCTTGTGGACAGATGAGACCAAGATAGAGCTTTTCGGTAAAGCACATCATTCTACTGTTTACCGAAAACGGAATGAGGCCTACAAAGAACAAAACACAGTACCTACGGTAAAATATGGTGGAGGTTCAATGATGTTTTGGGGTTGTTTTGCTGCCTCTGGCACTGGGTGCCTTGACTGTGTGCAAGGCATCATGAAATCTGAGGATTACCAAAGGATTTTGGGTCGCACTGTAGGGCCCAGTGTCAGAAAGCTGGGTTTGCGTCCAAGATCCTGGGTCTTCCAGCAGGACAATGACCCCAAACATACGTCAAAAAGCACTCAGAAATGGATGGCAAAGAAGCGCTGGAGAGTTCTGAAGTGGCCAGCAATGAGCCCAGATCTAAATCCCATTGAACACCTGTGGAGAGATCTTAAAATTGCTGTTGGGAAAAGGTGTCCTTCCAATAAGAGAGACCTGGAGCTGTTTGCAAAGGAAGAGTGGTCCAAAATTCCGGGTGAGAGGTGTCAGAAGCTTATTGATGGTTATAGGAAGCGACTGATTTCAGTTATGTTTTCCAAAGGGTGTGCAACCAAATATTAAGTTAAGGGTGCCAATACTTTTGTCCAGCCCATTTTTGGGGTTTTGTGTGACATTATGTCATATTTGCTTTTCTGCCTCTGTTTTATATTTGTTCCAATACATACAAAGGGAATAAACATGTGTATAGCAAAACATGTGTTAATGCAATACCTTTTTTGTGTGAAATACTTGATTTTCAGGAAAAATATCAAGGGTGCCAACAATTTCGGCCATGACTGTATGTATACATGATTGTCGTATGTGTTGTCTGTCTTGCTGTTTGTGGGTTTAGGATTGGGTGAATCATATACATTTTGTTTCTCTTTTTCTTATTGTTAAATAGATAGATCGTGGTATGTTAGTTTAGACCTCCCTACTATTCACCAATAAATTTTGGTTGTTGTGTTAAACCTTTCACTCTTGGTCAAAGAACTCTCATTAAGGTTAACCAAATCATATCAGAGAAATATTATATTTCATATTCCATAGATTTGGTCAACATTGAGCAACCAAGTCACTGTATGATTGGGTTTTGGTGGTAAGTAGGTCATTTCGGGCTTTTTTAATTCGAAAGGAGAGTTAAATAATACACCCCCTGACCGAGGCCCTATGGGCTGCCCAATTAATCGCCGGGTTCATGTCCTCTGCTTTATTAAGTTCAAAGTATGCTTGTAAATGTGAGATTTCCCGACAATGAGAGGGGTTACCCAAAATAAAATCATTAAGACGCCAGTGAAAAGCCGGCTTACCAAGTGTCCAGGATGACAAAGTTATGGAAATTGGGTCATGGTCAGACCAAGGCGTGAAGAGAATTTTAGCAGTGAGGAGTCTGGGGAGTGAATTTGTATGAAGAAATATATGGTCAATGTGAGAATAACAATTATGAGCAATTGGAGTAATGGGAGTAGTCTCGAGAAGTAGGGTTAGCTTCCCTCCACGCATCAATAAAGTCATAATGATAAAATAGTTGGGCCAACTTACGGCTCCGTCTAGAAGGGGGCTGAAGCGTGGCAGTTTGGGAACGATCCAGAATCTGGTCCAACACCAAATTGGAGTCACCAGCCAGAATAACATCACCCTCGAATTCCTTGGCCATAGAGCTTAATAAGGATTGAAAAAAATTTCACCTGATTGGTATTTGGAGTGTAGTAGATTAGAAAGGAGTTTGCTTCCTCCCAAGTGGCCTTTCACCAGAAGATATCGCCCCTCCCTCCTGTCCCGGATTATTTTAGATTCGGTAAAGGACAAACGGCAAGAAAAGCAAAGGCCGTTTTTTCTCTGTAGCATTAGCAAAAAAACAGACGGGGTAATTTTTATGAACATATCGTGGAGAGAAGGAGGGGGGAAAATGCGTCTCCTGCAGGGCAACTATGTCAGCCCCAAATGAGTGGTATGAATTAAAGGCCTTTATGCGTTTGGAGGGGCAATTGAGCCCCTGAACATTGTGGGATAGTAGACAAGTAGCTCCTCTATCAGACCGTAGGGAAGACATAACCAATAGTTAAGGAGCTATATAGGTGTGGAACACAAAAATCCTCATGTCGAGTAACCCAGTAGTAGTACTCAAAATAATATAGCATAGACGAATCAAACTGTGTAACCAGAAAGCACAGAGCAATAGCCCTGTAGTGGAATGGATCTACCCAGAGAAATGAACTCAGGGAAGAGTCTTCCAGTCAAAGAGAGCGCATAGACACTCTTCGGCACCGACAAGAACAGTAACCCATCAGCAATATAGCGAAAATTTAGTGCAGATAACAATAACAATAAACAGATATAGTGTAACCTCTAGATCCCCTCCTCCCCCCTGCCAATCCTCCCACGACAACAGAGCAGCAGCGGCCAACGTTCCCAAGGAGCCACAGAGAGGCCATCACCTATCGTAAATCACAGAAGAAAGTCCACAAAAGGGTACGGAAGTTCAAGAAATCTTCCCAGGTGAGTTACGTAACTCCTTCTTCCTAGAATTTGGAGTAGACCACAGTGGAGAGAGCGGCGGAGGTCGAGAGGCTGATCCCGCAGGGGAATGGGATGTAGGACTACGGGAGATAACGCCCAGTTGAAGAAATAAGTCCTCGCCATCCTGGAATGTAGTGGGAAAGTAGTGGCTTGAGAGAACACCGTTTCTGGATGGTGGTTGGAGAGACATCAGCAAAAATTTGTATGTTATGTCCCGCAAACTCCAGGTCCGGAGTTTCCCTGCCATACTTCATAACCGCTTCCTTGACCTGGAAAAAATGAGGCTTGACGATGACATCCGAGAGGCCCCCCTTGTCTGGGGAGCATCAATGCTCTATGGATACGATCTATCTCAGTGTGACAATCATCAATATCAGGTAAAAAAGACCGCATGAGGGTTTGTGCGCAGCTAGTGAGCTCTTTTATTGACTCTGGGAGTCCTCGAATGCGGAAATTGTATCGCCTAGCCCGATTCTCCAAATTATCAATTTTTGAATAAGCTTCCTCCAAGCGATCTTGCAGGTCGATAATCATCTTGGAATTTTGGGACACGCAATGGACTGTCACATCAACTTTAGACTTGACACTGTCTAGGCATTGGCCCAAATTCTGAAAATCCTGTTTAAGGTCAACCGCCAATTTTGAGGTAGCTCTATCCAGTTCACGTTGCAGCAAATCTGCGAACCGAGCTATCAAGGTTGCATCATCTGAGTATTGTGGTGGGTCTGGAGGAACTGTTGGCGAGGGAGCTGTCATCTACGAGCTCTGGGCCACTATTCTGGCTAGAAAAAATAGCAGCGATTTCGCTGCTCAGTGGCGAGGAGGCAGGGGAGTCATGGCCCAAGGAATAGGCTGAAGCCTGAGATTCTGGCAGTATAGGGCTGGAAGGCGACTGGGGGGGGGCCGCGGGGATTCACTCACCCTAGGAGGCGAAGCTGCCATAGTCCTCTCTAGTCCAGTGGAGGAGGTGCCTGATTTTTCCCTCTGGGGGAGAGGTGCTGCTGAGCGTGGAGCAGAGGAGGTGATAGGAGCCGCGGGCGCCGAGCCGGGCGCCATCTTGGATCTCCCTGTTCCCGCAGGGAGCATCATATGGGAGCCTCCAAGGCTCTTCCCCACCGCCTTCCCCGGCATGATTCAAGGGCCCGAGGTCTGAGCAAGGTCTGGGGAGGGGGTCCCAGGAGCTGGGAAAGCACAGTGCCCCTATATGGGCTGTTATCGGCGCCAGAGGTGTGCGGAGCTATCGTTGGGACATCTGATCCTGGTGGCTGCGCATGCGCACTCCCCTTTGTGTTACTTTAACTGACAATTGCACCACTGTACACAAATCAAATTTATGTCATTTTTCACACAAATAGAGCTTTATTTTGGTGGTATTTGATCACCACTGGGTTTTTTATTTTTTGCTCTATAAATGAAAAAAGACTGAAAATGTGAAATATAAAACATATGCAATAAAAAAAATTCAGATTTCTTCATAAATTTAGACCAATACATATTCTGCTATTGGTAAAAGAAAATCCCAATATGCGTATATTGATTTTTTTGCATGGAAGTCATAGCATCTACAAACTATGGTGTATATATACTGGAATTTTTATTTATTTTTCTGTTTATACTAGTAATGGCGGTGATCAGCGACTGTGGGACTGTGATAGTATGGCAGGCAATCTGAAACTAATTGACACTTTGTGGAAACCAGTGACATTAATACAGTGATCAGTGTTAAAAATATACACTGTCACTGTAAAAATGACTCACCACCCCCCCATCCCTATCCCCTTTAGCTGCTGGGGCAGCAGCCAAAGGTGTACACATGCCTGTACTGACCCATCTGCACATCTCAGTGCCATGATCCTGCCTAAGCATCTGAACCAGCCATCCTGTATGTATGTCTGTGCTCCTGGAATGACAGGTACTCTTCTTTCACGATTGTTCTGCCTTCTGTGCTTCCAGGCTGTTAGCAGTATGTGACGTCTCAGACTGAATTTAACCGCATCACATGCCACATTTTTTCCCCATGCTTCTTACAGATTATTATTATTATACAGTATTTATATAGCGCCAAAGGGTATGCTCAGCGCTGTACAGTAGCAGGGGGACTTAACATGAGACAAGACAGTAACAATACACTACACGAGGGGTTCGAGGGCCCTGCTCTTTCAAGCTTACAATCTAGGAGGGAGGGGAAGGTGGCACAGGAGGAGATGGCTGTGGGGGATGGAGTGGTGGGTGGAATGGAGGAGGTTAATTGTTAGGTGAGGTCGGGTGTTAGGTGAGGTTGGGGTAGGCTTCCCTGAAGAGGAGGGTTTTCAGGGTGCGCCTGAAGGTGAGGAGGGTAGGTGACAGTCTGATGGATTGGGGTAGGGAGTTCCAGAGGATGGGGGAAGTCCTAGAGAAGTCCTGCAATCTGGCGTGGGAGGAGGAGACCAGGGAGCTAGAGAGCAGGAGGTCCTGTGAGGAGCGGAGGGCATGGGTAGGGTAGTATCTGGGTATCAGGCCAATTATGTAGTTCGGGGCGGCATTGTGAGTGGCCTTGTAGGTCAGGGTTAGCAGCTTGAACTTGATGCGTTGGGCAATCGGGAGCCAATGAAGGGATTGGCAGAGGGGGGAGGCAGATGTGGAGCGCTTGGTGAGGTGGATGAGTCTGGCCGCTGAGTTTAGGATCGACTGGAGTGGGGATAGCGTTCGTTTGGGTAGGCCAGTGAGAAGGGAGTTGCAATAGTCCAGGCGTGAGATGATGAGGGAGTGTACGAGTTGTTTGGTAGTGTCTGGGGTGAGGAATGTGCGTATCTTGGAGATGTTGTGGAGGTGGAGCCTGCAAGATCTAGATAGCAGTTGGATGTGGGGAAGGAAGGAGAGGTGGGAGTCCAGGGTGACATCCAGGACTTTGGTGTGTGGGGTGGGAGAGATGGTGGCATTGTTATTAGTGATGGAGAGGATGGGGGGGGCATGGGGAGGGGGGAAGACCAGGAGCTCGGTTTTGGATAGGTTACGTTTGAGGAAATGGAGCGACATCCAGTCTGATATGTCGTTTAGGAGGTGGGCGATGCGGGCAGAAAATGAGGGGGTGAGGTGGGGGGTGGAGAGGTAAATTTGGGTGTCGTCGGCATAGAGGTGGTAATTGAAGCCGTGGGAGTGAATAAGTTTGCCAAGGGAGGAGGTATAGATGGAGAAGAGGAGGGGCCCGAGGACAGAGCCTTGGGGGACCCTGACAGAGAGGGGGAGGGAGGGGGAGGTGGCAGTGTTGTAGGTGACGCTGAAGGAGCGTTGGAAAACGTAGGAGGCGAACCAGGAGAGAGCAGCGTCCTTGATGCCAAGGGAGTTCAGTTTGGCAAGGAGGAGAGAGTGGTCAACAGTGTCGAAGGCCGCGGAGAGGTCAAGGAGCAGGAGGATAGAATAGTGGCCATTGGCTTTGGCAGTTAGCAGGTCATTGGTGATTTTAAGTAGGGCGGTTTCGTGGAGTGCAGGGGGCGGAAGCCAGACTGTGGGGGTCAAGGAGGTTGTTATCAGTGAGGTGGGTGCTTAGGCGATTGTAGACCAGGCGCTCAAGGAGGTTGGAAGTGAAGGGCAACAAGGAGATGGGTCTAAGGTTGTTAAGGTTAGTGGGGTCAAGGGAGGGCTTTTTGAGTATGGGGGTGATGTGTGCGTGTTTTAGAGGGGAGGGGAAGGTGCCTGTGGAGAGGGAGAGATTGAAGATGTGGGTGATGTTTCGTGGAGTGCAGGGGGCGGAAGCCAGACTGTGGGGGTCAAGGAGGTTGTTATCAGTGAGGTGGGTGCTTAGGCGATTGTAGACCAGGCGCTCAAGGAGGTTGGAAGTGAAGGGCAACAAGGAGATGGGTCTAAGGTTGTTAAGGTTAGTGGGGTCAAGGGAGGGCTTTTTGAGTATGGGGGTGATGTGTGCGTGTTTTAGAGGGGAGGGGAAGGTGCCTGTGGAGAGGGAGAGATTGAAGATGTGGGTGAAGGAGCGGATGATGGAGGGGGGGGGGGGTGACTGGAGGAGCTGTGAGGGGATAGGGTCCAGGAGGCAGGTGGTGAGGCGGGCTTCAGTGAAGACCTTAGAGACCTCCTCAGAGGTAGTTGGGCTGAAGGAGCAGAGTGTTGGGGAGGTGATGGTGTGCGGGGCAATGGGTATAGTGGGGGGTAGTGCGGCTATGAGGTCGGGGGAGGGGAGGGTAGGTGGGTTGGAGGAGGGCGGGAGGCTGGGTGGAGAGGTGGATTGTGAGTTAACAATGTCCTTACAGATGGTGAGAGTTCCAGGTGTTTTCCCCGAGCATATTTTCAGTTTGTTACTGCCCATGTGTATGAGGTCTTAAAGTAGTATTAAACCCAAAAGCAAACGTTTATTATATTGCAGCTTACCAATTCTTAGATGTGATGGCTGTATTCAATCTCTTTTTTTAGGCTTTCTTTCCTTTCCTTTTACCTGGTGATCTGGCCAGTAAATCTGCTGTTTTTCAACAGGACAAGGTCTCTAGCAGGTGTTGAGACAAACCGTCTAACAGTGACAGGGGTGCTTACAATGATTAGCTTTTATTTATTCATATAAAACCTTTATTCCAAAAGAAACAAGCAGTAACTGCTTATAAAATGTGGGCTGGAGTTTGCCTTCAATTTGTTTAGTGTGTCTAAATCTGCTAGTACATCTAACACTCCCCTCCCCCCAGACTAACAATGCAGCTGTCCAAATGTGTCTCTGCTGCTCCTTTATCCAGAGTGGGGGCACTCTTTTAGGAAGGGGGTGACAGTGCTTGGTAGGCAAGTGATTAAGGGCAATTCTACTAGTGTAGGCCTGGTTTACACCTATGCAGTTTGCTTTTGATCCGTTTTCTGCAGTGCTTTTTGTGTTGTGTTTTGCATTTTTGCACACACTTTTTTGATGCGTTTTTCCTTCTTTTGTTGTTAACAGATGCATCAAAAACACACTACATGCAATTCTGATGCATGTTCATTGAAGACTATTGAACAAAATATCCATCATGTTGTGTTTAAAAAAGTCCCTGACCCTTTCCAAAAATGCAGCAGTTGAAAAATGCATAGGTGTGAATGTGTCCAAATAGGAAACCATGTTAAATTGACTGTAGTGCGTTTCTCGCAAAATGCCCTAAAAATCTTTAGACTAGGGGGCTCAACTTAGGCATTATACACATGGTTGGTGAGAGGCTGAAAATAAGCGGAATGAAAAATGCCAGGTATTTTTCAACAGGGAGATGCAGGTGCCACATACAAGTAAATGGTCGTACTCATGTAAACACTGATGTTTCTGAGCATTAGTGCTTACCTGTGTATGCATGGACAGTGTGTTTCCCACCCATGCATGGCCGAACACTGCCATCCACTTGTGTGGCAGGTTGTACATGACACATGTGGCTCTCTTGGAGTTTGAAAAATGCCCAAATTTTACACCCACAGTATTTTTAGTCTCTCATCGACCAAGTTGTTGGCATATGTAGGGTGTAGTGCCCTTTTAGTGATGCCCTTCCCCCTTGGTGACAATAGTGGGTGGTGTTGGTGCCCCTTTTTATTATCTGTGGTGGGTGGGGTTAGTTCAGGTATGGGAACAAAGCTAAGTAGGCTTATGACCTGTGAGAGAGAGGGTCCTCTTCACGCCTGAACTGGTGGCTGATTTTAAGCCTCTAGTAACATCAAAGCTGATTTTGAAATCATGCGACTTGCCGTGACCTGCCGATTTCAGCTGTGATTTGCAAGACATTTGACACAGATGTCTGCAAATCGCAACAAAAGTAGTGCATGCACTACTTTAGAAATCAGTGCGGCTCCAACCAAGTTGGAACTGCACCGATATGACCGATCCGACCAAGTCAGAACCGCAATGATATGACTGCTCTAATAGCGGACAATAGGGTTCGATTTGGCATACAATTTGCAAATCGCATGCCAAGTTGCACCCGATCTGGATTATTCTAAGGGATGAAAAAAAAAAAAAGAGGCTAGATATAAGAGACAGCAAAAGCAAGGGGGGAGGGGGGGGGATACTACACTCACACAGAGGCAGTCATGCTTGAGGTGATAAAACTGTTGGATAATGATTGAGGAATCCCATGTCCAAATTCAGGCTGTTATCTCTTGTATCAAATAGAATTATCATTCTTAGTTCAAAAGTTTTTCTTTCCTGAATGGATTTGAAATTTCCTTTAAGAACTAAAATATTGAGGTCTCCCATTGTGTGGCCTGGTTGTGCGAAATGGTGTCCCATCTTCTTTATGTTCCTTGATTGTATGTCTGCGCAAATTCATCCTTGTTTGCAACTTCTGTCCTGTTTCGCCAACATAAGATCCTTTGCTGCATTTTCTGCACTGGATAAGGTACACAACATTACTGGAGGTGCGGCTGTATGATCCGGAAATATTGAAGATCCCTTTTGAGTGTCTGACACTTTTTGATGGATTGATTTGGTTGCACAGTTTGCAGCGTTTTCTATTGCAGGGTGTGCTTCCATTATTTGTGACATCTTGATCAGAAGGAAGTTTCCTACTGATTAGTTTATTTCTGAGGTTGGGGGGTTGTCTGAAGGCCAGTATTGGGGGTTGTTGGAATATTTCTTTCAGAGTTCCATCCTCTGTTATGATGGGTTGTAAATCTTTGATCATTTTTCTTATCCCTTCTAGTGCTGGGTTGTATGTGGTTACTAGAGGTACACAGTTGTTTGTTTTTTTTCTCTTTGTACTGAAGTAGATTTTCCCTTCGGGTACTCAAGGTTGTGTTTATGCTGGTGTTGATAGTTTTGTCCTTGTAACCTTTCTTATGGAAGGCGTCTGCTAGTGTCCCTAGATGTCTATCTCTGTCTCTTGGGTCAGAACATATTCGGTGGTATCTAATGGCCTGACTGTATGATGGCACGTTTCGTGTGTTGGGGGTGGAAGCTGGAACTGTGGAGGTAGTTGCATCTGTCAGTAGGTTTCCTGTATATTGAGGTGTGAAGCGTATCATCCCTGATGTATACTGTGTCTAGGAAGTTGACGTGTGTGTTTGAGTATTCCATTTTTAGCTTGATTGATGGATGAAAAGTGTTGATCACTGAGTAAAATTGTTTTAGGTTTTCTTCACCTTCTGTCCATATGATGAAAATATCATCAATATAGCGATAGTATCTGTATGGTTTTCGTTCCATGCTGTTCAGGAATTTTTCCTCCAGGTCAGCCATAAATATATTGTCATATTGGGGTGCCATTGTACTTCCCATCGCAGTACCCATACATTGAAGATAGATGTCTTTATTGAAGGCAAAGTAGTTGTAAGTATGAATTCAATGAGCTGTGTAACATCCTCAGCAGTGTATTTGTGGTTTGGTGAGGATGATAAAGATCTGTGACATGCAGCTAATCCATTCTTGTGAGGGATATTACTATACAGGGATACTACATCCATAGTCACTAGACGTACCGTATTTTTCGCTCCATAAGACGCACCTGACCATAAGACGCACCTAGGTTTTAGAGGAGAAAAAATATTCTGAACCAATGGACTGCAGACACAGTACAGGGGATGACCAGAGACTGTGGAAACAGTACAGGGAATGACCAGAGACTGCGGACACAGTACAGGAGATGACCAGAGACTGCGGACACAGTACAGGAGATGACCAGAGACTGCGGACACAGTACAGGGGATGACCAGAGACTGCGGACACAGTACAGGGGATGACCAGAGACTGCGGACACAGTACAGGGGATGACCAGAGACTGCGGACACAGTACAGGGGATGACCAGAGACTGCGGACACAGTACAGGGGATGACCAGAGACTGCGGACACAGTACAGGGGATGACCAGAGACTGCGGACACAGTACAGGGGATGACCAGAGACTGCGGACACAGTACAGGGGATGACCAGAGACTGCGGACACAGTACAGGGGATGACCAGAGACTGCGAACACAGTACAGGAGATGACCAGAGACTGTGGACATAGTACAGATGACCATAGACTGCAGACAGTAAAGGAGATTACCAGACACTGCGGACCTTTGGGGAGGGAGGGGGAACGGGTACCCGAATTTGACAGGTACCCGCTCCCACTTCCGCGGAGTTGTCCTTCCTTCTTCCCGCGGTGACTTCTGTGACAGCCGGGTGCCCACTGCGCATGCGCGAGAAGCGCTGCGCTTTGTGAATGGTCCGGAGCCTCCTGGGACCTGTCATGTGTCCTAGAAGATGTCGGACCATTCACAAAGCGCAGCGCTTCTCGCTCATGCGCAGTGGGCACCCGGCTGTCACAGAAGCCGCTGTGGGAAGACTGCAGCGCTGGAGCGAGGAATAGGTAAGGTCCTGCAGGAGAGAAGAGCTGAGCGGCCAGCCCGATATTCTGACATGGTGGCGGCAGAAATACTGGACCGGCTGCTTTACATTCGCTCTATAAGACGCACTGACATTTTCCCCCCTTTTTGGGGGGAAAAAAGTGCGTCTTATGGAGCGAAAAATATGGAATATTAGATGGTAATTGCTGTATGTTGATCTTGTTCAGAAAGTCAGCTGTGTCTTTCAGGAAACTAGCAGTATTCTTGACTAACGGTTTTAAAAATTTTTCTACAAAGCCTGAGATTTGTTCGGTGAGTGTATTTATACCTGTTATGATGGGTCTGCCTGGATTTCCTGGCTTGTGGACTTTGGGCAGCATGCAGAAGTCCCCGATTTCTGGATGATCCGGAATTGCATTTATAAGTTCTGAATGTAGGTGGGCTGGAAGTGTTTTAATGAGACCTTTTAATTGCTTTGTAAAGTCCTGGGTCAGATCATAATACAGTTTTTTATAGTAGATGGCATTTTCCAGCTGCCTCTGACCTTCTTGTATGCATTTGTTTGTATCCATCACAACTGCTCCCCCTTTATCCGCTGGTTTAATGGTGATGGCCTCATTATTGCGCAAATCGTGTATAGCCCTTCACTCTAGTGGTGAAAGATTGTACAGAATTTTCTTTTGCTGAGTGGATATCAGGGATGTAGCTCGCAATCTGAAGCTATCAATATAGGTGTCCAATTTGGGGTTGCGTCCTTGTGGAGGTGTGAAGCAGCTGTTCTTTTTCTTTGTGTAGCACTCTATTGTCCTAGGATTCCTTTCATTATTGTGGAAATATTCTTTGAGCCTTAGTCTCCTGAAGAAATCCTCCATATCTGACAATAATTGTAAATGATCCAATTTGGTGGTTGGGCAGAATGTAAGGCCTTTGGGGAGGATGGTTATTTCTGGTTCAGAAAGTTTATGATTCCAAGTTCCTCACATTTTCAATCAGGTCAGCATTTATACAAGGGATCCCCCTTGGGATTCCGGATTAGATTCCAGGTCACTGATAGTAGGAGGTATAGATGTTGGGTTGCTTTTATGTTTCGGTTGTATCCAAAAGGTCTGCTCTTGGTGCAGCTTCTGAAGATTTTTTTGTTTCCCATTCATGGCAAGGTTTTGTGTTTGTCTTTGTAAAGTTTCCAATTCATTCTTGATTTGGTTAATGTTGGTAGGGTCCAATGATGTTAGGGTTTCAAACAAAGACTGCTTTTGTATCCGGATAGTTACCCTTTTTCCATCCAGTTTGTGAATGAGGTGATTCCTTAATCTCTTGCTGGTGCGAGAATTTAAAAAAAAAATATTTTCCTTTTTTACTATTTTTTTTAAACACTTTCATCACCACTATTACCATAGTAACACTGTACTACTCTGGGGGGTAATCAGGGATTTTTTTTTTACACTTGCTTTGAGCTATCATGAATGTGTGATTGGTTGGCTCCAGCTGGTCACATGGTAAATCTCCAGGAACAGAAGCAAAGCTTTTATGAATCAGATTGCTTCATAACAGATTTGTTGTCATTGTGATCATATGATCGCTATCAATCACATGATCACTGGAATCGGGAGATTACTGGGATTCTCATTCAGTGTCCGGTGGACACAGCGGGCATAGGGGAGGAGGGTTGTGCACCTGAGCGCCCCTATGTTTTTAAAGCACCAGCAGCGTATGGGTATGTCGCTGGTCCTGTAGCTACCGCCCGTCCGCAGTACATTGTGGGTGGGCAGTCCTACAATGGTTAATCTGCTGGAGGTCCCTCCCCTGTTACCATGTTTCTCTTGGTGTCAGGAAAACTTTTCCAAAGTGACTCATGTTTAAAGCAGAGGAACAAAGCATCACACAGAAATGACACTTAGTGCTCTTAAAGTGGTAGTAAACTGCATCACAGAAGAAAAACAATTGGCTCCTGGGTGGTTTTAATCATAATGTGCTAGTGTGCACCACACTAGCACACTATGACAGACCTACCTGAAACCAAAGCCCTCCAGCTTCGTGTTGTCATGAGTCATGGTGCAACACAATGGTGCATGTTTAGGAGACATTTCCTGCACCTATAGGTATGCCTTATTATAGACTTACCTATAGGTAAGAATCAAAGAAGTAGCTTTACTATCACTTGAATTGAGACAAGTAAACACTATAGAGGGATATGCTTTGTTCATATTTCATGTCTGAGGTTTACAAACACTTTAAGGCCTCTTGCACATGGTACTGATGTTTGAGCATCTGTTTTTTTTTTTCAACATAATTTGAAGCGCTTATTTTGAGCACATATGTGCGTGTGTCCGTGCATTTACACGCACTATATATTCTCAGGGAAAAATGTACACTGCTCAGAAAAATGAAAGGAACACTTTGAAAACACATCAGATCTTAATGTGGAAAATATGCTGGATATCTAGAAAGATACGGACTGGGTAATGTGTTAGGAACATAAGGATGCCCCATCGTTTGATGGAAATGAAAATTATCAACCTACAGAGGACTGAATTCAAAGACACCCCGAAAAATCAAAGTGAAAAAATTAATTGCAGCAACTCACAATGGTACTCAGTAGTTTGTATGGCCCCAACGTGCTTGTATGCATGACTGACAACATCGGGGCATGCTCCTAATGAGATAACAGATGGTGTCCTGGGGTATTTCCTCCCAGATCTGGACCAGGACATCACTGAGCTCCTGGACAGTCTGAGGTGCAACCTGGCAGCATTGGATGGACCGAAACATGATATCCCAGAGGTGTTTTATTGGATTTAGGTCAGGCAAGCATGGGGGTCATTCAGTAGTATCAATTCCTTCATCGTCCAGGAACTGCCTGCATACTCTTGCCACATGAGGCCGGGCATTTTCGTGCACCAGGAGGAACCCAGGACCCACTGCACCAGTGTAGGGTCTGACTATGGGTCCAAGGATTTCATCCCGATACCTAATGGCAGTCAGGGTGCCATTGTCTAGCCTGTAGAGGTCTGAGCGTCCCTCCATAGATATACCTCCCCAGACCATCACTGACCCACCAAACGATCATGCTAAACGATGTTACAGGCAGCATAACATTCTCCACGGCTTCTCCAGACCCTTTCACATCTGTCACGTGTGCTCAGGGTGAACCTGCTCTCATCTGTTAAAAGCACAGGATGCCAGTGGTGGACCTGCCAATTCTGGTGTTCAATGGCAAATGCCAATCGAGCTGTATGGTGCCGTGCAGTGAGCACAGGTCCCATTAGAAGACGCTGGGCCCTCATGAAGTGTGTTTCTGATTGTTTGGTCAGAGACATTCACACCAGTGGCCTACTGGAGGTAATTTTGTAGGGCTCTGGCAGTGCTCATCCTGTTTCTCCTTGCACAAAGGAGCAGATACCGGTCCTGCTGATGGGTTAAGGACCTTCTACGACCCTGTGCAGCTCTCCTAGAGTAACTGCCTGTCTCCTGGAATCTCCTCCATGCTCTTGAGACTGTGCTGGGAGACACAGCAAACCTTCTGGCAATGGCGTATTGATGTGCCATCCTGGAGGAGTTGGACTGCCTGTGCAACCTCTGTAGGGTCCAGATATCACCTCATGCTACCAGTAGTGACACTGACCCTAGCCAAATGCAAAACTAATGCAAAACAGTCAGCCAAGATGAATAGGGAAAAAAAGGTCAGTGTCCTCCACCTGTAAAACCATTCCTGTTTTGGGGGTTGTCTCATTGTTGCCCATCTAGTGCACCTGTTGTTGATCTCATTAACACCAAAGCAACTGAAACTGATTAACAACCTCCTCTGCTATTTAACTGACCAGATCAATATCCCAGGAGTTTCATTGACTTTATACTATACTCTGATTAAAAAGTGTTCCTTTGTTTTTTGAGCAGTGTATGAATATTTATGCTCATATGCCCAAACACAGCAGAAATTGCTGACCAAAAATGCAGATTTTCCTGTATTTACTAATACATGACACTTATTCACACGCCTGTATGCAAAGGCACGTTGTAAATAATGGGCTACATATTATCTTTGTGAAAAACAAAACGCTGTACTGAGCTGCTTCAAGCTGCAGCCTGCAAGAGGCCTTAGTTCTAGAAAAGTGCTTCAAACCCCTGAGGTGTGACTGCTCAGCCCCCTGGTAGGTCCCTCATTCTAGAAGGCGGTGCATGGCCACTTCTTGTCCTCCAGTCACTTTGTATGACACGTTCAGCTCTGTATAAGCCCTCCTGGTGATATGAAATAGAACAGAGCTCCTATTCATAGAGCCCCACACGTCACACCTCATGAGGGACATCATGGATGGATGGATGGAGGTGAGGAGAAGTCAGGCACAGGGGCCTTTCTGGGACACTCCGCGCTGTAGGCGCGCCCTCTAGCGCCCACTGCACAGGCGGAGAAGTGAAGGGGCGGGTCTAGCCCAGGACAGACACCGCCCGGAACGACGGAGGAAGAGCCGGAGAGAAATCAGAAGATTCCTGGGACGGGGACACGGGGGGCAGAGTCAAGGTCTCCGGCTGGTGGAGGACAAGTGGTCGCCGGTAGGCCTCTCCCATGACTGTAGTGATTCCGTAGTGTGCGCTGTATACAGCCCCCCCCTACCGGTGTTCTCAGCGCCCCAACCATGATGTCCGCCGCCAGGACTCTCCAGCAGTGGTGTGCCCAGCAATGTGATGGATACCCGGGAGTCCGGATCACCGACCTCACCTCCTCCTTTCGGGACGGCCTGGCCTTCTGTGCCCTCATACACCGCCAGAGACCCGACCTCATGTAAGTACCGCCCCTTCCTGGGCCCAGGAGCTGACCATCTAATGGGGGGAGCTCAGCTACAATCTGAGCCCTGACCTGTTCATGGAGGAAATACAAGCCATCACTGTATACATGACCCATCATCACCATCTGTGTGTCCTGGATGTGGGGGAACACTGTGAACAAGGTGCAGTGTTCAGGTCTATGTGGGGAGATCAGATTGTGGCCGCGTTCTGTGGTCAGGTGATGATGAGGTACATACACATCAGATGACAGTCGCACTCTGACCGATTTTCCCCCTGTCATACAGAGATCCAGTGTCTGTGGGACATCCATTCCTCAGGACACGGCGGCGGGTTAGGACAAATGCGCCCAATTACCGATAATGTCCTCAACGCCAGGACAGGCCGCGTACCCCGCACCCTCCACAGGACATGGGGGAGAATTACTAACGCTCCGTTCACACCAATGCATTTTTTTTTTTCTTGAGCTTTTTGCAGAAACGCACCACAGTCCATTTAACATGGTTCCCTATGGAACATGTTCACATCTGTTTTTTTTGAGCTGCTGCGTTTTTAGAAACGGTGAGGGACTTTTTTTTAAAAACAAAAAGCGTTTTTGCTACAATAGATTTCAATGGAGAATCCGCTGAAATACATGGCAGTGCGTTTTTGTTGCATTTTGCATTTTCTGCCCAGCAAAAAAAAAAAAAATCCACTTTTAAGAAAAAAAAAACCAAAACGCAAATTGCGGCAAAAACACAAAATGCACTGCAAAACAGACAAAAAGCAAACTGCATAGGTGTGAATGGAGCCTTATACTGGAGAGTGCAGAATCTGGTGCAGCTGTGCATGGTAGCCAATCAGCTTCTAACTTCAGCTCCTTCGATTAAGCTTTGACAATAAAACCTGGAAGCTGATTGGTTTCAGTGCAGAGCTGCATCACATTTTGCACTCATTCTCAAATGGGAATGTTGGAAAATTTTCATTCGATCAGCAAGTGCAGCCAATCAGCTGCAGAGCTGATCATTGTATCCTGACAGTGGAGGAGTCCCTGCTGTCAGAATACAGTAGTACAGTGGGGAGGATTCCTCCATCCACCTCAAATGTGGGGCATCTATTTGGGTTATTTTTTTTAAAAACAATCCATCTTTGGTCAACCTAACACTGAAAGTATAACTAAAGGCAAAATTTTTTTCTAGTTTTGTATAGAGTGGAGATGGACAAGAACACTTGTTTGGTTTTTATGTCTGTTGTGTCCCGATTAAGGAGATTCACCCTCTATATTTGTCCTGTTTAGCATTCTCATTGAAAGTAAAAGAAAATCCCACATTTTGGGTTGTCAACAGAAAAGCAATAGAGGGGAAAACATCCAATGTGTACACTAGTTCTGGTGACCTCCAGAAATGTCCTTAAAGCGGAGCTCCACCCAAAAGGGGAGGTTCTGCGTTAAAGACTGGTCCCCCGCTCCCCATTAAGGATTGGCACCTTTGGGGAGCGGGTACCCGAATTTGACAGGTACCCGCTCCCACTTCCACTCCGATCGCCTAGGCGATCGGAAGTGGAAGGTGTCCTCCCTTCCCGTAGTCTTTTGGGACATGTGACAGGTCCCAGAAGACTACAGAACCATTCAGGAAGCGCAGCTTTTCTCGCGCATGCGCAGTGGGTACCCGGCTGTGAAGCCACAAGCTGTCACAGCCGGGTGCCCACTCTGAAGATGCCGGTGCCCAGGGAGAGAAGACGTCCGGTAAAACAGGCTGCAGGGGACACACTGCGGGACCGAGGGACAGGTGAGTGTGTATTTTTGTAGCTGCTGGCTTATATTTTTTGACGGCGTGAGTGGAACTCCGCTTTAAAGCGAAGCTCCACCCAAAAGGGGAAGTTCCACTTTAAGGACTGGTCCCTCGATCCCCGTTAAGGATTGGCACAATAGGCGATCGCAAGGGGAATTTGTCCCCCAGCCCCCCTCCCTCCCCATAGTCTTCTGGGACACATGACAGGTCCCAGAAGATTACAGGACCATTCAGAAAGCGCAGCGCTACTTGCACATGTGCAGTGGGCACCCGGCTGTGAAACCGCAAGCTGTCACAGCCGGGTGCCCACACTGAAGATTCCGGCTCCGGGAACACAGGGCGGCCGGTGAAACGGGCTGTGGGGAGGACATCACAAGATCGAGGGACAGGTAAGTCTGTTTTAAAAGTCAGCAGCTACAGTTTTTGTATTTGCTGACTCTTATTTTTTTTTTATTTTCACTGAAACTCCGCTTTAGTTTGCAGTGATTTCTTCTCGCTTCCTTTTCGGCTGTGGGATAGGAAGTGAAGAAAAATCTCTGCAATGGGACAAAGATGGCAAAATAAAATCTGTCGGGTTATAAACCTCCCTTGCTCTATCCAAAATGGAAAAAAAAAAGTTTTACTTTAACTAAGAAAAATAATGTCCTTTTATCTAACATCACCCAAGCAGTATATTACAAATGTGTGATGTTCTCTGGCTGTCAGTGTTTCTGGAATGACTGTAATGAATTCTGTATGACAATACCATTGGCCGTGAACTCGGCAATCATTGCCTTTGGTTGGTCTTAGGCCCCTTTCACACGGGGCAGACTCAGCTTTGTTCAGTGAGGGAGCTGTTGACTGAGCAGAGTGGGTGGATGACAGGTCTGTGTCCGCTCCGCTTAGGCAGAGGAGACATGGACATAGCCCGCTCTGCTGTATGGGCAGTCGGATGTAAACGGACTGGCTGTCAGTTTACACCCAACTGCCCTCTGATTCGATAACCGAAAAGGGAACAAATCCCCCTTTATTTGTTTTTAGTGGACTGGATCGGATTGCAGGTAAGCGGGTGTAAATGGACACAAGTCCGTTTACATCTGCTGCTCCATAGATTGAGTCCGCCTGCAAAACGGACTGGAAGACCCGATCTGACTCTCCATTCTCCTCTATGGAGTGGTGGATGTTAATGGACTTGTCTGTTTATACCCACCCACCTCCAATCTGATCAGATCTGTTCCACTCCGTCTGGGCGGTTGGGATAGCAGTCTGGTGTGAATGGACAGCTGGTCCGTTTACATCTGACCACCCAAATTTCAGAGCGGGCTGTGTCCATGTCTCCTCTGCCTAAGTGGAGTGGGCACAGACCTGTCATCCGCCCTCTCTGCTCTGCTAAGTGGGGGCTCAGCGACCAGATCCCCTGGGCTGTTGGGAGGACATCACAGGATCGAGGGACAGGTAAGTCTGTTTTAAAAGTCAGCAGCTACAGTTTTTGTAGTTGCTGACTCCTATTTTTTTTTTATTTTCACTGAAACTCCGCTTTAATTTGGAGTGATTTCTTCTCACTTCCTTTTTGGCTGTGGGATAGGAAATGAAGGGAAATCTCCGCAATGGGACACAGATGGCAAAATTAAATCTTTCAGGGGTTATAAAGCTCCCTTGCTCTATTCATGCTCTATGAGCAAGTGGATTCCGCCCATGTGAAAGGGGCCTTATTGTATAGTTTTGTGTCTTCTATAAATGTATGAATCTGAATTTCAGTGGACTTCTAAAGTCATTCTTTACACTTTTCATATCTTTTTTTTTTTTTTTTTTTAACCCAAACAGAAGAGAAATATTACAGCAGTTGTGTGCTACATATCACCCAATACAGAGAAGAAAACTTCACTTTTCATATCTTTAATTGAAAAATGAATCCTGTTCTTCCCATATAATCCATGCTTTGCTCATACCATGGTAAAATATGCAAGAAAGGAGCAGCCAATCCATGTTAATGATCATTTTGTCAGAGCTCTACCTGTGAAATATGATGTCTTCATGGGTTGCATACATTATTTTGTTTCCAATGTTCTTGGAAACAAAAATGTTCTGTCTTCTGTTTCTGTGACTCATACTGATAATGTATTTAGTCATAGCTAAGTGCTACTACTCTGATTTTTTTAGTATAATTTGTAATACTTAGCCTTCGGAACACAGGTTCTTTCTGGCAGAGCTAGCAGGAGATCTTGCATAAAAGGTGCACCTAAAGTACTCGTGTTTAGTCCCATACAATTCTTCTAATGTCTTTATGCATGTATATGCATTCACACAGACGTTTATACAAGGACACTTATAAAATCTGCAGATCTGTGCGTCCCTGGACGCAGTTATTTCCTACTTTTTTTAGTATAACCACTGAAAGTGTACATTTTTTGCTTGTAGACACAGCTGTGTGTATGTCATCATTGATTTCTATAGTGCTGCATTTAAATGCATGCAAAACTAAACACTGTATACACCTAAATGCGGCATCTTAGATGCCCATGTTATGAGTCCTTAATGGAAGGGGGGGAAATTAGCAAAAAAATAAAAAATTTCAAATACAATTGCTATACAAGTCATATTGTAATTGAATGTTATTAAAAGTTAGCTTCTCTTTTCAATCTGCAGTGGTGCAACTTTCTGTGCAATGCACTATGGCTACCTGGAGGTGATGTGTACACAGATGGTGTTTAGAACACCTCCAGAAATGTCATTTTCTGCTTGTGTGATTGGCTCACTGATTTTAACAGACGTCCTTAGTAACGTACAAGTGAGATTTTGGGCATCCCCTGCACCAAAAATTTTATATTTGTGAGATACTCTCAAAGGGAAATTATGTCTAAAGGGATGCAGACCTTGCAATTTTTCTAAAATGAGCCCTACAAGTGCAGCAGCTGCTTGATAATTGTAAAATCACTCCCATACAGATTCACTCTGCACATGGACACAGACAAACAAATAGCTATATTTTCATAATAGCAAAATGTAGGACACTTTCATGAAGGTAAAAAACCTTCAGTGAGCTGTTCCCCCGTCATACTTACCTGAGCCCGATCTTTGTCCAGGGATGTGCATGAGAGCAGTGGGTCTCTCCCTCCTCATTGGCTGAGATACAGCAGCAGGAGCCATTGGCTACCTCTGGTGTCAATCACAGCCAGTGAGGAGGGAGCAAGATACAGAGGCGGCTCGGGAGTGAGCCAGCACTAGTGCCCCCAGAGCAAGCAGCTTGCTCTGAGGGGACTCAGTGGGGGGAGGAGCCAGGAATTCCAGTGTTGGACCTGAGAAGAGGAGGATCGGGGCTGCACTGTGCAAAACCATTGCACAGAGCAGGTCAGTATTACATGTTTGTTGTTTAAAAAAAAAAAATCGGAACCTTTAGTATCACTTTAAAATCCCTGCAATGTACATTGATCACCAAGAGGAATGTTTTTTCAATTAAAATGGGGTTATTCTTTAAAACCTAACAGCTGGCTCAAACAAAATATTTTCTTGACCAATACATGCGCCTGCTGTCAGTTGGTAGACATAAGTTTTAATGAATAAATACTGTTTGTAGAAATAAGTTTGTAGACATAAGTACTATTTGATTTAAGCAGATGTTTATTATAAAAAAAAACCGAGAACATAATGCTATATTATGGTATTTCTAACATGATGTATGGTATAGGATTTGTTCTTGATCTATAATATCCAGTATTCCAGACTACACATAGTTGCTGCCATCCACACCTGTCTGTTTCTTCATGGATGTTTGAATGAAAGAAAACTAAAATTGTTCATCGTAATGGATCCGTGTTCTGCTTCAGCCGAGGGGAAACAGTCCTCTCTTTCACCCTCCTCTTTCTGACACTCACATACCTCTTCCTATTTCTCTCTAGAGACTTTGGTGCCCTCTCAAAAGAAAATGTGTTCGAGAACAACCGGCTGGTAAGTTGTAAGCTGAATATGGAATGTGTTTTCTAATGGACAGTTTAACTGACAATTGCTGTTTTCTGTCACATTTATGAACTGTTTATTTGAGATGGTTTTTTTCTCTCGCAGATTTAAATTTTTATGTAAACCACGGCTTGACAAATTTGATTTGATCTAGGAGCCATCTAAAAAAGTTAGGAGCCATTTTTTTTTTCCTTTTTGACTAACGGCTTTATTTTCGGTGACTGAGATGGCAGATCTGGAATTTGCGCTAGGAGGGGACTGGAGCCGGGCATGTTGCTGGGTGGGACGGCTTGTTGGGGCTGAGGTTTTTGATGTGTGAGTGTGTGGCATTCTGTGCAGGCTGGACTCTGCTTGCTTCCAGCGCCTTACATGGGGACTGGCGGTGAGGAGGAGGGGTGGACCACGGTGTGCACTGATTAGCTGGTGTAGAGGGGAGTGTGAGGGAGCCTTTCTGCACTGGGGCAGTGGGCCTGCTGGGGGAGGGGGTGGATGGTGCACAGGGGGGCTGGTGTATGGAGAGGAAGAGAGAAACTTTGGCTCTGCTGCAAGTAAGCAGCGGAGCTGGAGTTTTTTTTTTGGATGTTTGAGCTGCATCGGCTGCCCGGAGCTGCATGTCTGGGGCGTCGTGCAATGGGAGTTGCTAGCGCCTGGTGCTGGCGGTGAATGGACTGGTGGAAGCCCAGGTATAGGGACATGGTTTTTGGTCACCATGGCAACCTGGGATTTGTCAAGCCCTGCTCCCCCCCCTATACCCTGGTTCCCCCCTCATTCATCCACCCCCCCCCCTTTTCTGTATGCACCCTGTTCCCCCCTCCTCTGTATACACACTTGACCTGTCCTGTACTCCCCCTCTATATACACCCCGGGTCTGGTCGTGTGTGTGTGTGTATGTATGTGTATATATAATAAAATATACACACACACCTTGAGACCTTGCCGTTGTTGTGGGAGACCAGGCAGATAAAGAAAGAGCACACCTGTCCCAGATCCACCTCTCCTCGGGGCACAGCAGGCGAACATACATCCCAGACAGCTCCGTCCTCCACCAAAACAGCTCCACCACGTCAAGCTCCTGCAGAGAGTACTGCCTGTCTGCCTGCTCCGTCAGGTGGAGGCCACATGGGAGGGGCACAGAGACCACTGGGTACCCACCTGCGTCTCCGCCGACCCCCCCCTTCGCCTCCCACACTGTGTACGCACCAGGTGAGCTCCGGGTGGAGGAAGGCCAGCTTGGCAGTGATGCGGCTTGGGCACGGTGGGCAGCAAAAGAGCCAACAGAGCTCTCCCAGAGAGAAGCCGTTCTTCCTCAGACCATGCACAGGCTTTGGGGGATGGGGTTATCAGCTGCCTGAAGAGAGAAGCCCAGCCACCACCGACTGTTACTCACACCGGGGCCTGACAGCCGGACATCGGACTCCAGCCCAGCCTACTGCCTGCTTCCAGGGAGACTATGGCGAACGGGGGAGAGAGAAGGATCGGTTGCCCTCCGGTTGCCCTCCATCCAGAGTTGCTTGCTGTGAGTGGGCTGACCATTGCCCAGGTGCCAGGATGCGATTTCTGGTCGTCATAACGAACTGGTGCCTGGGATATGTTGAGCCCTGGTGTAAACCATAGTATTTGTATGATGCCTTTTGATTGTTCAAGACATTTGGAATTTCTTCCTTTTTCAGTGCAGATGCACTTATTCAGTTTAATTTTCCAAGTACAATTTATCAGATTTTTCTTATATTTACAGTATATTTTCAGCTACTGTATGCATTTTAAAAGATTTTTACACTATTACTCTGAATTTGTTGTTTGATAGCTTTACATCAGTGGTGCTCCAACCTTTTGAAGAGCGAGGGCCACTTAAGTGATTTGATAACCAGTCATGGGCCCCAATGAAATCAAATGGTTCAGAATTTCTGAATGCAAGCAGGAGGGAGAGGAGGAGAAGCCGGCTTTCAGTGGTTGCAGAAAGAAAATGGAGAGGATCAGTTCCTGTATATGCTATCCCTGCCACACCTTCTGTCAACGTGTAAAACAGAATAGACAGAATATGACAGGGAGGCCGCATGGGCCCCCTGGAGCATGGGGCGGGATCACCATTGCAACTCTTGACACTACACCAGTAGTTGGAGAGGTGTGGTAAAAATACGTCTTAACTATGGGATTTTACTGCAAATGTAAACAAGCCCTTTTTGTCCTGAGCTACCTATAAGGCTGATTTCATACTGATGCACTGTGGTTTACTTGCATCTCCGGTGCCGCGCATTGCATCAGCTGTTTTCCTGCGGGTTAGCTGCACATTGCCATAGACTTCTATTATATCGTGCAGGTGTGGTGCACTTTCTGAAAGCACAACAAAACTCTTGCATTCAGTAGTGTTGCTGTGCTTTCAGAAAGCGCACCAAACCCACAGGATATAATAGAAGTTTGCTTACCTGGTTGGAGGCTGAGGGTCACAGGTTGAGCCAGCCTGCTTTACATGTTCATGTCTAGATATAGTATTACTGTCAGTTACACCGTTGGTTTTAAAGTGGAACTCAAGGATCTTTCCAATGTGTAATAATCATGTCGGACCTTTCAGCTGAACTGCACTGTTACTTGACAACCACTGTCAATCACTGTTTACACTTCCTGTATATGAGGCGCTCTGAAGGGCTGCATGTACAGTATCAGTTTTTGCAAGGAAACGGTTACAGAAACACACCCAGATCAGAATAAAAAAAAAAAAAAGCAAATATATGTAAGTTCTATTCTATTATTATTTGGTGAAAAAAACTGCTTTAATATTTCTTTAAACTGCTAGCATGTCTTTAACCCTGTGCATAGGTAGAATAATATGTAGCTATTAAACTGAGAACTTCTGGCAGGTTAACAAGGCAGAATAATCAGGTCACAAGACAGCTTATTAGGAACGTCGGGCAAGATTTTTTACACAGGCAGATTGTGGTTATTTGCTAGATTTTGAAAGACAGACTTGTGTGTAAGCCAAACAATTCTGCTTAATGACACAGCTCTAATTCTGTTGGATTCTTCCAACATAACTATTATTTAGAGCTCCATTTACAGCAAAGGTAGTCTTTATGGCCATACATGTCTGCTCCTTGTATTATGTTTGTCCTAATATTATATTAAGGCTCGGCTTCAAACAGTGCATAAAACAGGCATGTTTTCACATGGGTGTTTAATTCCACTAGTGATGCTTAGTAATTTTTATTCTAACATATTTACATTTATTTTTCATTTAACATAATTGGTATCACAAGGGGGCTAACATATGTGGTGGCATTGGGTTGACAGGTTCTTTGTATGGAGACATTAGACCCATATTATCTCCTCTGCCCTCTGATTGTGCTCAATCCGCTGTACACGTGGCTTTCTTGCTGGGATTTTGATTGCTCTGAATCGGTGGTGCTCAGAGCTGTGCACTTTTGGTTCACAGTGCTGCAAAGGAGATCAGAGATTGGATGTTCCCTGAACTCCTGCTCGCCATGGTAGCTGTTGTGATCCCAGGCTTACGGGAGGGTTCCAGAACCATTGGGGGGGCAGCCTCACAGATCATCTTTACACTAAAGCCAGGAGCCCACAGATAATGGTTAAAACAAGCTTATAGCACCTGCTGCAGCTGTAAGCTTGTTTTAACTTGTTCACTCTTTGTGAACTTAGGAGCAGACTATGCACAAAAGGTATTTACATATTCTGAACAAGGAGTAAAACCATTTGAAATAGGCTCTAACCCATCTATATAGGTATATACATTGTGGGAAAATTAATCTTCAAATTTCACAACAGAGACAGTGAGGTCTCAGCTCATGGACTTAAGCTCCTCATCTAGTTGTTTTAAATGTGAACACCCAGATGTCAGCTTATACCATGTGTTTTTGGTTTGCCCCAACATCAAGGAGTTTTGATTCTCATTGGTATGTTATACTACTTTTGCATCCATTTAACCATTTGCCTCTGTCTCCGAAAATGGCACTTTTGGACCTATAGTTTTTAAAGGCTGCAAGTAACGTCTTACCATTATCTTTTTTGTAGCAAATAAAGGCAATTTGAAAAAGTGGATATATTCCGACCCCCTTCTATTTCATTATTCAGTTAACTCAAACTAACTTTTATGTATTCTGCTTGGAGTGGGTGGAGGCCTCTTTAGATAAGGAAACCTAGGTTCATTTTGATTGGGGAATTATTAATCCAAACTGTAACAGTTGATAGCATAATGTTCTAGATATACCAAATGCTATGTGCCAGACTATCTACAAATAGTCCCCCAATTGACATCATATCTTCCGGCTAACCCATATATATATATATAGTATGCCTACCTCATTGATCTCCCCCCCCCCCCTCAAGTGTATGACAGCTGATCGGTTTTGCAACTGACTAATATAACAGTTACTGAACTTCATGCTATTAGCTGTACCCTACTTGGTGTTCTTGTGTGAATATTCACCTGTGTTATATTACTGGCCAAATGTTGCGATCATCATATGAGCACAACTAGAACAAAAGGATTTTTTACTGATGCTTGAAGTGCCCCTGTTCCAAAGCCAAGGACATTAAAATATTTACATATTCTTGACAAGCCGTAAACCTTTTAATCAAGCCTTCCCTGAGTGTTCCAGCTGCATTTAGGGCTCATGCACACTGGATACATTGGGGCTACGTTGGCTGCTGATTCCAGCACAGCCCCTAATGCACAGACAAGACAAAATACCTTGTTTCCATTCAGTTCACACTACAGCATTGCTATGGTGTGTGCTGAAAAAAGTACTCCATGCAGTACTATTTTTCATGGCAGCAGGTTCAAATAAATCTCTAGTGTTGCGCTAAAATGAAAACAAAAACAAAATAATACACAAATTGTGTACAAATATTACATAAAACCAATGGTGAATAAAGTGCTCAATTGTGAACCAATGCCAGAAATTATAGTGAAAATAAAGTTAACGTATGTGTAACAGTCCCTGTATATACAACAATTCCCTTGTTTTGTAATGAATAGCCGAAAGTCTTCATTCCAATATAACCACCAACGTGAATACTGCACCACCACGATGACAAATTGGAGGCTTACCAGATCCTTTGACTATAGGGGGTCAACAAATACCTGTTTTGAATACATCCATTCAGACTCATAACTCAAGCCAGACCACATGTATCATCTAAGGCTCCTCAAACCGTCCTGATCTCGTTGTGTTGATATATACTCATTTAAAAATAAAAAGGTGCCTCTCATAGTGCAGATAGTTTAAAAGACCGTTTATTGAACAAACGCACTTACAAGCATCATGAACTTTATAGGTATCATAAAATCCTCAAACAACAAGGAACGGTAAAAACGGCAATTCTTACGCGATGACGTCACAATGGAGGCTCCGCCCAGAGTGCACCACTGCATTGTAACACCGCTACCGTTAATAGAATTGTATTCAAATGTCACTCCTAGTTCTGTGAAAAAAGTAGACCATGCACTGGACCAGGATCAGAGTATCAGCACTGTGTCTCCTAGTACACAACAGTGGCCATGTGTTCAGCTCAGCTTGCTGGTGTGAATGAGCCCATACTGTGAAGTTATGCTTTCTCAAACTGGAGTAATGGTACTGCAGGAACAGTTAAAGGGCAAACATTTATAAACCTACTACAGGATAATTGTATGATACAGTTCATAGAGGCCCCAACTAGGAATGATGCTGTGTTGGACCTGGTAATCTCAAAGCATGCAGAGCTTATTATGAATGTTCATATAAAAGAACATCTAGGTAGCAGTGACCATAACATGATTTCATTTATTGTTGGCTGTAAAGAACAAGCACATATGGGAAAAATAATAATGCTTAATTTTAAGAGAGCTAATTCTCCAAGGCTGAGAGCTGCTCTCCAAGACTTAGACTGGGAGGGAATATTGGCATCAATGAACACAACACAGAAATGGTAATTCTTCAAAGACTGTATGTAAATACACTGCAAAATATATTCCCATGGGCAAAAAAGATTAAAAGGCTAAAAATCAAACCTATGTGGCTTACGGCCAAAGTTAAAAAAGCTATAGATAATAAGAAAAGAGCTTTTATTAAATATAAAAATGTAGGAACGCTATCATCTATTAAACATTACAAAGAATATAACAGAATACGTGAAAAGGAAATAAAGGCCGCAAAAAATGACAGATTGCAAATATAGCAGGCCAGACCCCCCAAAATTCTTCAAATATATTAATAGTAAAAAAGGTCCGGTCTGAGCATGTAGGCCCTTTACAAAATAATCTAGAGTGGGTGACTGGGGACAAAGAGAAGGCAAATTTATTAAATACCTTCTTCAGCTCTGTGTACACAAAAGAGCATGGGGGAGCACTTGTTCATAGTGTGCATGGTATTGACACAGCCACAGATGATCCACATTGGCTCACAATTGATATGATCCAGAAATATTTAGACAGTATAAAGGTAAATAAAGCACCTGGACTGGATGGCATACACCCGCGGGTCCTTAAAGAATTAAGCTCTGTCATTTCAAAGCCATTGTTTCTAATTTTTAGGGACTTTTTAATGACTGGCATAGTACCACTGGATTGGTGCAAGGCCAATGTGGTGCCAATATTTAAAAAGGGGTCAAAATCTTTACCAAGCAATTATAGACCTGCTAGTTTAACTTCTATAGTTGGGAAGATACTGGAGAGTTTAATAAAAGACCCCATAGATGAGTTCTTGCTGGAAAAAATATTTTAAGCAACAGACAGCATGGATTCATGAAAGACAGAAGCTGTCAACAAATCTGATTTCTTTTTCTGAGGAGGTGAGCAAAATCTAGGACAGAGGGGTGGCGATGGATGTGGTATACTTGGTTTTGCAGAATGTTTGACACAGTTCCCCACACATGGCTAATGTGTAAGGTAAAGTCTACAGGCTTGGAATAATCCATATGTAAATGGATAGAAAACTGGCTAAAATATTGTATTCAGAGAGTAGTGGTTAATGATTCATACTCTGAATGGTCTAGGGTTGTCAGTGGTGTACCCCAGGGTTCAGTGTTGGGACCCTTACTTTTTAATATAGTTATAAACGATATAGGATCTGGGATTAAAAATCCAATTTCAGTCTTTAGCAGATGACACCATGCTGTGCAGTGGAATAACGTTCTTACAGGATGTCTCCAATTTACAAGCCGACCTCAATGCACTGTTTAATTGGGCAACTATGTGGCAAATGAAGTTTAATGTTGATAAATGTAAGGTTATACACTTGGGGGCTAAGAATATGCATGTATCATACATCCTAGGGGGAGTACAACTGGGGGAATCAATGGTGGAGAAGGATCTGGGAGTTCTGGTAGATCACAAGCTTAATAATGGCATGCAATGCCAAGATGGGGTTTCTAAAGTGAGCAAAATCTTCTCTTGTATTAAAAGAGGTATAGACTCCAGAGAGAGAGAGATCATTTTACCCCTGTACAAATCATTAGACCTCATCTGGAATATGCAGTTCAGTTTTGGCCACCAATTCACAAAAAGAACATTGGGGAACTGGAGCAAGTACAGAGAAGGGCAACTAAACTGATACGAGGCATGGAGGAGCTCAGCTATGAGGAAAGATTAGAGGAACTGAATTTATTCTCTCTTGAGAAGAGGCTAGATTAAGGGGGGATACGATCAACATGTATAAATCCATCTGTGGTTTATATAGTGAACTTGGTGTAGAGCTATTCACCCTGAGGTCATCACAGAGGACAAGGGGGCACTCTTTACATCTGGAGGAAAAGAAATTTACTCTCCAAACATGGAAAGGCTTCTTCACAGTGAGAGATGTGGAATAGACTCCCTCAAGAGTTGGTTCCGGCCAGCTTAGTGGATTGCTTTAAAAAAGAATATAAGTGGATACTAACATTTATAGGTAAAGTTGATCCAGGGAATATCTGATTGCCTCTTGGGGGATCAGGAAGGAATTTTTTCCCCTGCAGGAGCAAATTGGATCATGCTTTGCTGGGTTTTCTGCCTTCCTCTGGATCAACTGTGGGTATAGGATTATAACTTTTTTTTTTTTGTGTTTTGTTTTATATGGTTGAACTGGATGGACTTTTTTGTCTTTTTTTCAGACAGACTGACTATGTAACAACAAACTCTATGAACTGTTTTCCAGCAGCAGGGTGGGAATGCCAGCCTCTGCAGGGCCCATAATCGGCTTCCTCTGATGTTACTAGGGATGTGGAGCAGACTGACTCCACCTTAGGCTTGGAGCAGAGAACTTTGATTGGCAGCTTCTGCTGTTTTTCACATGTCGTCTGCTACTGGGATGTGGCCAAGAATTGTGCAGGTAACCATAGGCAAGCCTACACACTGGTAGCTTTTAGTCAGCTGTATTTAATGCACCTGTGCTGTGATGTGGCCGGTGCTATGATCAAGTTTTTTGTTTACAAACACTCATCAGGTTGCACACAGGACCTGCTAGTGACATTCAACGAATGTGTACATTAACCCCTTCCTGCCGCCTCCCAGCTCTTTAACAGGATCTAAATGCCAGGAGGTGAAGGCGAGCATTCCGATCATGTGACCGCTGTGATTGCCAGTCACAGCGATCACATGATCGGAAATTGCTTGATCGCAAGTAGGCATCAGGGGCTCTCTGGTACCTGCTTGTTACTGTGCTGGGAGCTCGCTCTCAGCACAGTAAAGTGTTTACCTAGGGGCGCATATATGCAGCCACATAGTGTTAAAGCCCACCTGCTGAGAGACCACATATTTGTGTATGGCCAGCAGGAAATGGTTAAGGTCTCAATCACATGGGGCAATTGAATCCATGCCCTGTGCAGGGCTTAGTTTTACTAGCACAGGGAAGCACAAGCATTGAGTATCCCTGTGCTGGCACTCACTTTTATGTCTATTGGGACTCGGCAACTGTCAATTAACCGCTTTCGTTCCGCGCTTAAGTACTGCTACAGGGTGGCACGGGTGCGCAAAATCACGTGTATATATAAATGATTTTGTGTTTTCCGGTAGGGGGCGCGTGTGCGTCCTACCTGTGCCGCCATTTGTGGCCTCGGCTGTCAATCACCGGGTCCCGCACAGCAATGCAAAGCAGTGTGCTTACAGTGAAGCACACACACGGCAAACAGCACACAGCCCTTTGATTGCCCCACATATTAAGCCCTTCCTGCCCAGTGCCATTAGTACAGTGTCAGTGCTTTTTATTAGCACTGATCACTATATTTGTGTCATTAGGGATGTCGGTGATACCAAGTCACTTCACCCCAGTGTCAGAATGCCCACTGCAGTCCCACTATAAGTCGCTGATCACCGCCATTACTAGTAAAAATCAAAGAAAAAATAAAAATCCCAGTGTATATACTTCCATTTGTAAACGCTATAACTTTCACGTAAACCAATTAATTTACACATATTGGGATTCTTTTTAGCAAAGACATGTAGCAGAATACATTTTTGGCCTAAATTTATGATGAAATTTGAGTTTTTAAAATGTTTTTACTGGACATGTTTAATAGCAAAAAGTCAAAAATAATTTTTTGTTCTAAAAATTTTATCTTTTTTTAATTGCGCAAAAAATAACGCACAGGCGATCAAATACCACCAAAAGAAAGCTTTATTTGTGGGGGAAAAAAGGACGTACATTTCGTATTTCGTTTGGGTGCAATTGTCAGTTAAAGTAACGAAGCACATTAACGCAAAAAATGGCCTGTTTAGGAAGGGGGGTAAATCCTCTGGAGGACAAGTGGTTAAACAATTGACTTTAGTCAAGCATAGATGGCCACACACCAATCACAATTCAGCTGGTTCAGCAGCGGCTTACTGAATTTAGATCAGTGTGTGACAGCTTTTGCGTTCCCATACAATCCTGGTCCTGCTGCTGTCAATCAAATCCAGTGATGAGGGAGCGGCGTGTCTATCGATGCACACATTACAGCTCAGGATCGAGCCACCATGCATGCCCCCATAGCAAACCGCTTGATAAGGGGGCACTTGGAAGGCAGGAGGAACCAGGAGCACCGGCGGTAGACCTGAGAAGAGGAGGGTCGGGGCTGCTCCATGCAAAACCATTGCACAGAGCAGGTAAGTATAACATGTTTGTTTGTTATTTTTTATTTTTAAAAGACCATTACAATCACTTTAACATTCAAAATATTTCTATTGCTTGGTCTGTTTTAAGTCTAGATTTATTTTTCTGCATTGTCCATTCAAAAAGAGAAAAAAAAGAGGTTTAAAAATGTAAACACGTCTGCTTTAGCAGAAGCTAGGGAGAACAGGTTTTTGGATGTGGCTGCCATTCGGGTGTGTCTGTGATATGTTTCAGAGCCAGAGACGAAGAGATTTGGCAAAAGGTGACATCATGTATACAATGACACACTGTAATTGGGCTTTTAGATCAAAACAGACAACATAAGTTCTAATGCAACATATGTTATCTTGGATCAGTGTAGTGTTAAATCAATAGAAATATGTCATTCTATAACAACAATTTTAGCAAAATAAGCTTAATTTTATGTGATGGAGTTTTCCTGAAAGGCTAAGGAAATACTGTGAGGGTTATTTACTAAAACTGGAGAGTGCAAAATCTGCTGAAACTCTGCCTAGAAACAAATCAGCTTCTAGGTTTTATTGCGAAAGCTTAATTCAACAAGCTGACGTTAGAAGCTGATTGGCTACCATGTACAGCTGTAACAGATTCTGAGTGCTCCAGTTTTGCTAACTCTCCCCCTGTATGTCTACAAATCTGGTCAAACAGACAATAGCAATGCTCTCAGTTTCCAGGATTTCGTGTGATAATTGGTCCAGTTCTTAGGGATATAACAAGTAGGTGTCAGAGGTGCTCCTTATTGCAGCAAGAGATATTTCGTGTTGTTGGAAAATCCCCTTGTCAAGGCCTGATATTTCCTTCTCCTGCATAAAAAGGAAAGTATTAAGGGTGTGCTACTGTTACCACTGTGCGAAATTGTCTGGTTTCGGTGACTCACTCGAAGATGTACAGATATCTATCCTTACAATCCTTTCTAGGAGATATTTGCCTGTCTGTTGCCATAAAGCTTATAGATGAAATGCAGTAATTTTGTAGTAACAAAATTGTGTTTTCTGTTATCAGTTCAGAGAGAGTATACTTTGAACTGAATGCCATCTGAAATGAGAAAATCTGTCTGTGAATTGAGTTGATTTTGGGGTATTTAATGGTATCAGGTTCAGTGTTCTCCTTGGAAGATGTTTTAAGCCATAGTGAAATTAGCTGGGTGGTTAATAGATGGCAATGGGAAATAGCATGTCCTTTCAAAACACCAACACATTAAAAATCTTTACAGTTCATTACTTTAGCAAAAAAACCTAAATTTTAACTCTAAATGTATTATACTTCTGGCATGTGGCAGGGTACCCAATCTGTGTAAGTTACTGTAACTGCTGCACTAAATATACCACAAAAGTGTAATAAAACAAAATAAATAAAATGTCCAATTAAAGTCTTTATATAAAGTCGTCACTGGCCTCGCCTCTCAGTAATTAAAGTAGAATTTCTGCTAAAATGCCCCCCCCACAATTTAGTTGTATGTACAATATAGCAAACGTTATGCATTGTTGGAATTGCTGAACGTCTGATTAGAAATAACCATCTAATCTAGACAGTCAGCAATCTTCCTCTCCTTCCACTACAACAATTTGGCTGCTCACAGGCACTTCCTTGTAACTTTTTTATTGGTGTCTGTGCTGCAAGCAGCACAGCACAGCCCATTCTGCCTAACTTCACTTGACCCCCCGCCTATGCTCTGCCCTTATCACACCTGATCCCTCCCCATCCATGTCACTCACTTGTCCATCCTCATTTATGAGAGAATTCTCACTGGAATGTGATGCAACATCTTCCATCTCGGCTACAGAAGAGCAGGTACATCACTTCTGAAAGGGACACTCCTGGACCCAAGCCAACAAGCCTACCAACTGCACATACATTATAAATGGAGGGGCATCCTGGTCACTTGACAGCAAGGGAATATAAACAAAAAAAAAAAAAAGGTACAAGCATGGTCATCTCACTGTTTTTTTGTTTTTTTTTACATTTTAGGACTTACTTTGATTTCCTTAATGATTGCAGGGGAACGTTTTAATGCAAGCCTTTCCTTCCATTTTAATGCGCGAGGACCAGTAAAGAGAAAACCATAGACTCCACATAATGTGAAAACTTCACTTATGAGCAAGGAAAAGTAAACAACGCTTCATAAAATGCCTGGTTGTTACCTGTACAAAACTCTATACTACTAGTTCACTTATGGTAAACGTAATAACGTCACAACAGACCCCCCCCCTTCCGCATGTTTCGTCACAGAGAATGTCTTCTGGGGCATGGATGCCATGTTGGGTCACCACGTATTATATAGTCTCTGGATGCCTAGGAAATTGGATTTACCAAGCCTCATTCTCAAGTAAACCAAGCTTCGCTTTGACTCCATGGCCATCTTAAAGGCCTATTCTCAACTGAACCAAACTTTGCTTTGACTCCACAGCCATCTTTGAAGTCCAGTTAGCTACAGAGCCAACAAAGCCTCTTCCAGAGGCCCCTAACTGGTTCAAAAGATTACAACAAAGCCCAAAACTCCGAAGTACAAAGTAATCTATGTTAACACTTTTATTGACAATAAAAAAATTTAAAAACTAAATTAATTAAAAACTTATTAAGTCTTTGTACAAAGACTAAGAAAGGGGGAAAACAAAGAATTAACCTTTTTAGTTCTCACCTCCTTTTTTTGAAAATATTTTCTTTCATACAACTCTTAAAGGGCATTTTGTGTCTCCGCCACCTCCCCACAAAAGAATTAAAAGTCAGCAGCAACATATACTGTAGCTGCTGACTTTTAATATCGGTTTACTTACCTTTCCATGCATCCAGCGGTGTCATCATCCCAAGTCGATTCTTCTATCTGCTGTCGGGTGCTGGCGCCACCATCTTGACTAAGGGAAACCAGCAGTGAAGCCTTGTGACTTCACCTACGGTTTCCTACTGCGCATGCGCAAAGCTCACTGCACTTTGTTAGTGGGCTGCAGTCTTCTGGGACCTGGGAAGTGTCCCAGAGGGCTGCGAGTGGGCCGAACTTCTGGCTCAGTTCACGGTGTCAAACTGAGCCAGAAGTGAGAGCAGGTACCTGTCAAAAGCAGGTACCCGAAGCTGCAGCCGGGGGGGGTGTTGCCTTACTATGGCGGCGTAGGAGAGCACGTAGCCGGTGCTCTCCGAGATCCCCACACCGCCCTAGATGCCTGAGGGATTGTAAACCAGGGACCTACCTGAGAGTGGCGGGGCCCGGAGCGGAGTCGGTGATCCGGAGATTGGCAGTGAGAGAGGACGGTGCCATTGCAGTTCGTTGGAGGCTTGTGGTAAGAGGTCCAGCCAAGTGTGTGGGGCTGCTGGGAAGGAGACACGGCGTGACCACGTGGGCAGCCGCGGAGGAGTACTGGGTAGGGGAAAAGCCAGCCGGCGTCCGAGGTGAGAGGGAAGACGCTGGTTCGCTACCCCCCCTCAGTAAATGAGCAGACCGCACGCTCCCCTAGGAATGATACATCCAAGAAGAATAGTGGGACCCGGAGAAGAAAAGACTCAGAGGAATCCCCCTGAAGAGAGCAACTGAAGTCTGAGGGTTGCTGCTGGTGGCCTGTGGCTGTCTCAACAGAAGGAAAAGCAGGCGGAAGGTGAGTGTGAGCAGCTCTAGCTGGCCAGTATTGTTTAAACAGTGACTGTATGTTTAAAGGAAAAGAAGATATTTGAAAGGGGGATTCCCTGGGGGTGATAAAATAACACAAGGAGGAATTGGCAGCCCCAGAAGAAGGAGAATATCGTGAAAAAGTTGATGATAAAGGTGGAGTGAAATCAGGGTCCCTGGCTTATACCCTTTTAATTTACTGTGGTTCCTGTATTTAAGCAAATAAGACACACAGAAGAGATGAAGAATAAAAATGTCAAAAGTAGTGGGCTAAAGGGGTCCCAAGCTGGTACGATAAAGTATACGTCTCAAGGAAATGTGACTCCAGAAAGATCTCAAGGTATTGGTAAAAAAAGTGAGCTGGAAATGAGTTTGGAAGTTAGCCCTAGACTCTCCCTGGGAATGAAATGTAATAGCCAACAAGTAACAGAAAATGTTGAGAGGAGAGAATTGGAAAGTGAATTACAAGTACCAAATAAGAAGGAGATGGCTGATATGTTTAAAAAACAGTAAAACAAGAACTGACAACTATACGGAGTGATTTGGGGCAGATGTTATTGCGGATGGAGGAGACGGAGGAAAGAATTAAAAACCATGCCCAATTTATCTCAGGTTTAGAAAAAAGGACAATAGATATTAGGAAAGAGCAAAAAAACTGCTTTATAGGATGGAGGTACAAGAAAACAGGGAGAGGAGGAAAAACCTTAGGGTAAGAGAGGAGTTCCAGAGCTTGTAAAGGGAGAGGAAATACGATGCCTTGTCTGTAAAATCTTAAATTCCATAATGGACAGACCAGAAACAGAGAAAGATTAAGGGAAGATCAAATATTAAGTATGGAGAAATGGATATACAGATATTTGCAGATTTAACATCAGAGACATTATGGAGAAGAAGATCTCTGAAACCCCTGTTAGAGCAGATGAAAAAACAAATTGTGCACTATAGATAGGGTATCCCGGAGTGTTTAATCGGATGGAAGAATGGAGTTACAGCTTATTTGAGATTCCCGGAGGATTTAAGAGACTTCTGCGATAGACTTGATATACAAATTATAGAGATTTCTGGTTGGGAGGATGAAGAAGGAGGTTGTGGGGCTAGAGGAAAGGAAGATTGGCAGTTAATTAGAAGAAAGAGACGGGATGGAGGGAAGGGAGTGATGGAAAGGGTTTTTTTTTTCTCTTTCTTCCCTCTCTCTCTCCTTTTTGTCCTCATGAGGTAGCTCCTTTTGGGGTCTTAAGACTTGTTGGAACCATATTGAGTTTATGAGATAGATATGGGGCATCTGGGGTGCTGGGAGGTGGGGGAAGCCGTTCATGGGTAGAGTTCAACCCCACGGTGGTAAATCTATGGTGGGTTTGGACCCTCAAAAGATTTATAGGCAAATTACAAGCCTAAAACAGGGAGGGGTGAGGGAAAAAGTAAGCTTAAAAGAAGGGGTGAGGGAGGGTAGGGTATTAGGGGGGATAGCCTAGAGCAGCGGTTCTCAACCTGGGGGTCGCGACCCCTTTGGGGGTCGAACGACCATTTCCCAGGGGTCGCCTAAGACCATCGGAAAACACATATTTCCGATGGTCTTAGGAACCGAGACACCGCTCCTCTCTCCGGCGATGTGTGGGCGGGATGATACGCTGCTCCTGTCACCTGGCCACACCTCCGGGATCGCTCAGCAGCTCCGCCTCCTCGCCGCTGATTGGCCACCGGAACTGTAGCTCAGGAGAGGCACACAGGCGGCCAATCACCGGCGAGGAGGTGGAGCTTGGAGAGGAGGAGCCGAGCGGCAGCGCGCGTACATCAAAGAAGATCGAGGGAGCTGCCGGAGCGAGTGAAGAGGAGAGCGGCCAGAGAAGGAAGACAGCTGACAGGTAAGTGAGAGCCCAGGCTGTCACTAATACCAACGATGGGGCACTATTCCTCCCCCCACTGACACCAACGATGGGGCACTATTCCTCCCCCCACTGACACCAACGATGGGGCACTATTCCTCCCCCCACTGACACCAACGATGGGGCACTATTCCTCCCCCCACTGACACCAACGATGGGGCACTATTCCTCCCCCCACTGACACCAACGATGGGGCACTATTCCTCCCCCCACTGACACCAACGATGGGGCACTATTCCTCCCCCCACTGACACCAACGATGGGGCACTATTCCTCCCCCCACTGACACCAACGATGGGGCACTATTCCTCCCCCCACTGACACCAACGATGGGGCACTATTCCTCCCCCCACTGACACCAACGATGGGGCACTATTCCTCCCCCCACTGACACCAACGATGGGGCACTATTCCTCCCCCCACTGACACCAACGATGGGGCACTATTCCTCCCCCCACTGACACCAACGATGGGGCACTATTCCTCCCCCCACTGACACCAACGATGGGGCACTATTCCTCCCCCCACTGACACCAACGATGGGGCACTATTCCTCCCCCCACTGACACCAACGATGGGGCACTATTCCTCCCCCCACTGACACCAACGATGGGGCACTATTCCTCCCCCCACTGACACCAACGATGGGGCACTATTCCTCCCCCCACTGACACCAACGATGGGGCACTATTCCTCCCCCCACTGACACCAACGATGGGGCACTATTCCTCCCCCCACTGACACCA
The DNA here is from genome assembly GCF_062004578.1 of Staurois parvus. Lineage (NCBI taxonomy): Eukaryota > Metazoa > Chordata > Amphibia > Anura > Ranidae > Staurois > Staurois parvus. The sequence goes on from NW_028317945.1 coordinate 3,174,115, forward strand.
ACGATGGGGCACTATTCCTCCCCCCACTGACACCAACGATGGGGCACTATTCCTCCCCCCACTGACACCAACGATGGGGCACTATTCCTCCCCCCACTGACACCAACGATGGGGCACTATTCCTCCCCCCACTGACACCAACGATGGGGCACTATTCCTCCCCCCACTGACACCAACGATGGGGCACTATTCCTCCCCCCACTGACACCAACGATGGGGCACTATTCCTCCCCCCACTGACACCAACGATGGGGCACTATTCCTCCCCCCACTGACACCAACGATGGGGCACTATTCCTCCCCCCACTGACACCAACGATGGGGCACTATTCCTCCCCCCACTGACACCAACGATGGGGCACTATTCCTCCCCCCACTGACACCAACGATGGGGCACTATTCCTCCCCCCACTGACACCAACGATGGGGCACTATTCCTCCCCCCACTGACACCAACGATGGGGCACTATTCCTCCCCCCACTGACACCAACGATGGGGCACTATTCCTCCCCCCACTGACACCAACGATGGGGCACTATTCCTCCCCCCACTGACACCAACGATGGGGCACTATTCCTCCCCCCACTGACACCAACGATGGGGCACTATTCCTCCCCCCACTGACACCAACGATGGGGCACTATTCCTCCCCCCACTGACACCAACGATGGGGCACTATTCCTCCCCCCACTGACACCAACGATGGGGCACTATTCCTCCCCCCACTGACACCAACGATGGGGCACTATTCCTCCCCCCACTGACACCAACGATGGGGCACTATTCCTCCCCCCACTGACACCAACGATGGGGCACTATTCCTCCCCCCACTGACACCAACGATGGGGCACTATTCCTCCCCCCACTGACACCAACGATGGGGCACTATTCCTCCCCCCACTGACACCAACGATGGGGCACTATTCCTCCCCCCACTGACACCAACGATGGGGCACTATTCCTCCCCCCACTGACACCAACGATGGGGCACTATTCCTCCCCCCACTGACACCAACGATGGGGCACTATTCCTCCCCCCACTGACACCAACGATGGGGCACTATTCCTCCCCCCACTGACACCAACGATGGGGCACTATTCCTCCCCCCACTGACACCAACGATGGGGCACTATTCCTCCCCCCACTGACACCAACGATGGGGCACTATTCCTCCCCCCACTGACACCAACGATGGGGCACTATTCCTCCCCCCACTGACACCAACGATGGGACACTATTCCTCCCCCCACTGACACCAACGATGGGACACTATTTCCCCCCCCCCCCCCTGACCCCAACGATGGGGCACTATTCTCCCCTCCACCACACTGACATCAATGATGGGGCACTATTCCTCCCACTGACACCAATGATGGGGCACTATTCCTCCCCCCACTGACACCAACGATGGGACACTATTCCCCCCCCCCCCCTAACCCCAATGATGGGGCACTATTCTCCCCTCCACCACACTGACATCAATGATGGGGCACTATTCCTCCCACTGACACCAATGATGGGGCACTATTCCTCCCCCCACTGACACCAACGATGGGACACTATTTCCCCCCCCCCCGACCCCAATGATGGGGCACTATTCTCCCCTCCACCACACTGACATCAATGATGGGGCACTATTCCTCCCACTGACACCAATGATGGGACACTATTCCTCCCACTGACACCAATGATGGGGCACTATTCCTCCCACTGACACCAATGATGGGGCACTATTCCTCCCACTGACACCAATGATGTGGCACTATTCCTCCCACTGACACCAGTGATGGGGCACTACTCCCACTGACACCAGTGATGGGGCACTACTCCCACTGACACCAGTGATGGGGCACTACTCCCCCCACTGACACCAGTGATGGGGCACTACTCCCCCCACTGACACCAGTGATGGAGCACTATTCCTCCCACTGACACCAATGATGGGGCACTACTCCCCCCACTGACACCAATGATGGGGCACTACTCCCCCCACGGACACCAATGATGGGGCACTACTCCTCCCACCGACACCAATGATGGGGCACTACTCCTCCCACCGACACCAATGATGGGGCACTACTCCTCCCACCGACACCAGTGATGGGGCACTACTCCCCCCACCGACACCAGTGATGGGGCACTACTCCCCCCACCGACACCAATGATGGGGCACTACTCCCCCCACCGACACCAATGATGGGGCACTATTCCTCCCACTGACCCCAATGATGGGGCACTATTCCTCCCACTGACACCAATGATGGGGCACTATTCCTCCCACTGACACCAACGATGGGGCACTATTCCTCCCACTGACACCAACGATGGGGCACTATTCCTCCCACTGACACCAACGATGGGGCACTATTCCTCCCACTGACACCAACGATGGGGCACTATTCCTCCCACTGACACCAACGATGGGGCACTATTCCTCCCACTGACACCAACGATGGGGCACTATTCCTCCCACTGACACCAACGATGGGGCACTATTCCTCCCACTGACACCAACGATGGGGCACTATTCCTCCCACTGACACCAACGATGGGGCACTATTCCTCCCACTGACACCAACGATGGGGCACTATTCCTCCCACTGACACCAACGATGGGGCACTATTCCTCCCACTGACACCAACGATGGGGCACTATTCCTCCCACTGACACCAACGATGGGGCACTATTCCTCCCACTGACACCAACGATGGGGCACTATTCCTCCCACTGACACCAACGATGGGGCACTATTCCTCCCACTGACACCAACGATGGGGCACTATTCCTCCCACTGACACCAACGATGGGGCACTATTCCTCCCACTGACACCAACGATGGGGCACTATTCCTCCCACTGACACCAACGATGGGGCACTATTCCTCCCACTGACACCAACGATGGGGCACTATTCCTCCCACTGACACCAACGATGGGGCACTATTCCTCCCACTGACACCAACGATGGGGCACTATTCCTCCCACTGACACCAACGATGGGGCACTATTCCTCCCACTGACACCAACGATGGGGCACTATTCCTCCCACTGACACCAACGATGGGGCACTATTCCTCCCACTGACACCAACGATGGGGCACTATTCCTCCCACTGACACCAACGATGGGGCACTATTCCTCCCACTGACACCAACGATGGGGCACTATTCCTCCCACTGACACCAACGATGGGGCACTATTCCTCCCACTGACACCAACGATGGGGCACTATTCCTCCCACTGACACCAACGATGGGGCACTATTCCTCCCACTGACACCAACGATGGGGCACTATTCCTCCCACTGACACCAACGATGGGGCACTATTCCTCCCACTGACACCAACGATGGGGCACTATTCCTCCCACTGACACCAACGATGGGGCACTATTCCTCCCACTGACACCAACGATGGGGCACTATTCCTCCCACTGACACCAACGATGGGGCACTATTCCTCCCACTGACACCAGTGATGGGGCACTACTCCTTCCACTGACACCAATGATGTGGCACTACTCCTCCCACTGCAAAATTACAGTTATGAAGTAGCAACGAAAATAATTTTATGGTTGGGGGTCACCACAACATGAGGAACTGTATTAAGGGGTCGCGGCATTAGAAAGGTTGAGAACCACTGGCCTAGAGGAAGAAGAGAGTAATAGAGGCAGAGGGAGAGAGGAGAGGAAAGAGAGAAGGAAAAAGATATGAAGAAAATGGAAGATTTATGGTTTATAACTTATAATGTGAATGGGTTGAGTTGCCCAGGGAAAAGGTTTAAGTTATATAAGGAATTACAATATAGATCGGCCTCAGTGGTCTTCCTGCAGGAAACGCATCTTGAATTGAAGTCAAATGTTAAATTCTAGACATTATCCATTATGGTATTATGCAGATTCCCCAGTTAAGAGAGCAAAGGGTGTAGCTATAGGATTCGCAAAGAATATAAGGTTTGAGTTGGAAGATAGAGAGACAGACCCGGAAGGGAGGTTTTTATTTCTGAGAGGTAAAATACAAGATATTGAATGTACAGTTTGTAATATCTATTGCCCAAATAAGAAGCCGGAGCTATTTTTGAAAAGAGTTTAAAAGAGATTGATGGATTTTAGGAAGGGGTTTTTGATAGTAGCTGGGGATTTTAATTTATGTATGGATCCACAAATGGATACAACTTCTTTTGCACAAAGAGAGGGGAGTAAGACCCTAAGAGTACTGAGGAAAGTGATATGGGAGTATCAGCTGGTGGACAGTTGGAGAATCATGCACATGAAAGATAGACTATTCCTTCTTCTCAAAGGTTCATGAGATGTATTCTAGGTTGGACTACAGTCAGGTCCATAAATATTGGGACATCGACACAATTCTAACATTTTTGGCTCTATACACCACCACAATGGATTTGAAATGAAACGAACAAGATGTGCTTTAACTGCAGACTGTCAGCTTCAATTTGAGTGTATTTACATCCAAATCAGGTGAACGGTGTAGGAATTACAACAGTTTTCATATGTGTCTCCCACTTGTTAAGGGACCAAAAGTAATGGGACAATTGGCTTCTCAGCTGTTCCATGGCCAGGTGTGTGTTATTCCCTCATTATCCCAATTACAATGAGCAGATAAAAAGGTCCAGAGTTCATTTCAAGTATGCTATTTGCATTTTGAATCTGTTGCTGTCAACTCTCAAGATGAGATCCAAAGAGCTGTCACTATCAGTGAAGCAAGCCATCATTAGGCTGAAAAAACAAAACAAACCCATCAGAGAGATAGCAAAAACATTAGGCGTGGCCAAATCAACTGTTTGGAACATTCTTAAAAAGAAGGAACGCACCAGTGAGCTCAGCAACACCAAAAGACCCGGAAGACCACGGAAAACAACTGTGGTGGATGACCGAAGAATTCTTTCCCTGGTGAAGAAAACACCCTGCACAACAGTTGGCCAGATCAAGCACACTCTCCAGGAGGTAGGTGTATGTGTGTCAAAGTCAACAATCAAGAGAAGACTTCACCAGAGTGAATACAGAGGGTTCACTTCAAGATGTAAACCATTCGGGAGCCTCAAAAACAGGAAGGCCAGATTAGAGTTTGCCAAATGACCTCTAAAAAAGCCTTCACAGTTCTGGAACAACATCCTATGGACAGATGAGACCAAGATCAACTTGTACCAGAGTGATGGGAAGAGAAGAGTATGGAGAAGGAAAGGAACTGCTCATGATCCTAAGCATACCGCCTCATCAGTGAAGCATGGTGGTGGTAGTGTCATGGCGTGGGCATGTATGGCTGCCAATGGAACTGGTTCTCTTGTATTTATTGATGATGTGACTGCTGACAAAAGCAGCAGGATGAATTCTGAAGTGTTTTGGGCAATATTATCTGCTCATATTCAGCCAAATGCTTCACAACTCATTGGACGCCGCTTCACAGTGCAGATGGACAATGACCCAAAGCATACTGCAAAGGCAACCAAAGAGTTTTTTAAGGGAAAGAAGTGGAATGTTATGCAATGGCCAAGTCAATCACCTGACCTGAATCCAATTGAGCATGCATTTCACTTGCTGAAGACAAAACGGAAGGGAAAATGCCCCAAGAAAAAGCAGGAGCTGAAGACAGTTGCAGTAGAGGCCTGGCAGAGCATCACCAGGGATGAAACCCAGCGTCTGGTGATGTCTATGCGTTCCAGACTTCAGGCTGTGATTGACTGCAAAGGATTTGCAACCAAGTATTAAAAAGTGAAAGTTTGATTTATGATTATTATTCTGTCCCATTACTTTTGGTCCCTTAACAAGTGGGAGGCACATATGCAAACTGTTGTAATCCCTACACCGTTCACCTGATTTGGATGTAAATACCCTCAAATTAAAGCTGACAGTCTGCAGTTAAAGCACATCTTGTTCGTTTCATTTCAAATCCATTGTGGTGGTGTATAGAGCCAAAAATGTTAGAATTGTGTCGATGTCCCAATAGTTATGGACCTGACTGTATATACTGATAGATCACCGATTAATAGAGTCTTTAGTTAAAATAACAATAGAAGTAATGTCTCTCTGATCATGCCCCGGTTGTAATGAAAGTAGGATGGGGAAGGAGGCCTCTAGGAGGGTCAGTATGGAGGTTGAATGAGGCTCTTCTAATGGATCAAGAGACTGAGCGGATGATTGGAGAGGAGACCAGGAGATATTTTGAGGAAAATGAAACAGGAGATGTGTCGGAGGCTATAGTATGGGAGGCCCACAAGATATATATAAGGGGAATCCTTATTGCAATTGGGGCAAGAAAGAAAAGAGAAAGGAGAGAGAAAATCAGTGGGCTCTTAAAGGAATTAGCAGAGTTTGAACAGTTGCATAAAAAGAATATAACAAAAGAAATAATGCAGAAAGTAAAGAAAAAGAAGAGATTATGATGGAAGAAGAGAGTCTTTATTAAAGTGTTATGTGAAAGATATAGATGGGGGGGGGGGGGGAAGAACAGGAAAGTTTTTAATGAGAGCTTTGAGGAAAAAGAAAACAAGGAACTATATAGATAAAATCAAAAACCCCAAGGGAGAACTGGTTCACTCAACTAGAGATATTGCAAAGGTGTTTTAGGGATTATTATAGTAAACTTTATAACATTGCCCCCCAAGATTTAACATATAAGGATGGAATAGCAATGGCGGAAAAAAGAAGAATATATTTAAAAAATGCAGGCCTACCGAAATTAAATGAAGATCTTCTGAACTCTCTAGAATCTGAAATTTTAAATGAAGAAAGAAAGATAGCATTAAAAAGCTCTATGACAGGTAAAAGCCCAGGACCAGATGGGTATACTGTTAGATACTATAAAAAATACAGTGAATTGTTAATACCTAAATTAAAGTCCTATTTTAATACTTTGGGGGGAGAGATGGACATGAGACGAGAATCATTGCAGGCCCAGGTGGTCCTCATTTACAAGGAAGGAAAAGATCCCACCCAGTGTTCAAGCTATAGACCAATATCATTATTGAATACAGACACGAAGATATATGCAAAGATCTTGGCAAATAGACTGAGGGATTTAATGCCCGAATGGATACGTGAAGATCAGGTGGGATTTGTCCAAGGGAGAGAGGGCAAAGACAATGGGTTGAGATCATTGTTGCTTATTCAGAAAAGTAGAAAGGGAAGGACTCCAGTGGTGGTTCTTTCAGTGGATGCAGAGAAGGCATTTGATAGAGTTAACTGGGGATATATAATGGATACATTTGAGGTCCTGGGAGTGGGAGCTAGAATGAGAGCATGGATAGGAAAGTTGTAGTGGTTATGGTAAACGGGGAGATGTCTGAGTAATTTGAGATGACAAATGGAACAAGACAGGGCTGCCCGCTGTCCCCATTGTTTTACGTTGTGTCCTTGGAATCACTGTTGGCAACAATAAGGAAAAATTTAGACATAAAAGGAATATGTGTAGGAAATATAGAACATAAAGTTCCCGCTTTTGCAGATGATTTATTGTTTTATGTCGGTAATCCTAGGATAACGCTCCCTAACTTAATGAGGGCATTGAAGGAATATGGAGAGATGTCAAATCTAAAAATTAACCCGGCTAAAACAGAGATATTAAACATAAATCTTCCAAATAAGGAAAAAAGGGGGATACAGGGGGAATTCCCCTTTGTATGGAAAGCGATAGAATTAAAATACTTGGGAGTAAAACTCACCTCGGCATATAAAAACCTTTATAAATCAAACTATATAGTAATGCTAAATGAAATTAGAGAGGAACTAAAGAGATTAGGAGGAGGAAAGCAGTCCTGGTTGGTACGCATAAATCTGATAAAAATGGTAGTGGTTCCCAAAATCCTATATAAATTTCAAATGGTCCCTATCAAGATCCCAGAGGTATATTTTAAGATGATTAAAAAGATGATGATAAGATATATCTGGAGAAATAAAAAAACCGAGAGTACCTTATGAAATGATAACTAGAAATAAAGAGAAAGGCGGATTGGGAGTGCCAGATTTTAAGAGATATTATAAAGCAGTAATTTTGGCTAGAATATTTGATTGGACACATAATTTAAAAGGGAAAAGTTGGGTCACAATAGAAAATTCGCTTAGTGGTAGTAATTTAAGTAGGAGTATATGGGTGCCATCAGAGTATAGAGGGTTAAAAGAGAGCAGTTTAAATGTGTTAAGAGTGTGGGATAGAATGCACAAACAGTTCAAGTAGGAATTTAACTCATTTTTGATGCCACTGAGGAATTCAGGGTTTTTCCCGCCAGGTAGGGAGGAAATTTCATGGAAATGGATCAAGAATGAGGGAGTCCAGCTGAGAGATATTATGAAAGGTGTAGAATTGAGAACACTTAAGGACTTGGAAAAGGAAGAAGGAAAGATTTTCACTAAGATAGATAGTTGGAGATATAATCAATTAAAATGTTTTGTGGAAAAATTGCCTAAGCCTTTGAGAACTAGAACAGACTGGAATTTGTTTGAGAGGCTGTTGGAATCACGGGGTGATGGAAAGCATGGTACGGCAAAAATATACAAAATTCTCACTGAATTAGATATACAGTGGGGATCGAAAGTTTGGGCACCCCAGCTAAAAATTTGTATTAATGTGCATAAAGAAACCAAGGAAAGATGGAAAAATCTCCAAAAGGCATCAAATTACAGATTAGACATTCTTATAATTTGTCAACAAAAGTTAGATTTTATTTCCATCATTTACACTTTCAAAATAACAGAAAACAAAAAAATGGCGTCTGCAAAAGTTTGGGCACCCTGCAGAATTTATAGCCTGCACTGCCCCCTTTGGCAAGTATCACAGCTTGTAAACGCTTTTTGTAGCCAGCCAAGAGTCTTTCAATTCTTGTTTGAGGTATCTTTGCCCATTCTTCCTTACAAAAGTCTTCCAGTTCTTTGAGATTTCTGGGCTGTCTGTCACGCACTGCTCTTTTAAGGTCTATCCATAGATTTTCAATTATGTTGAGGTCAGGAGATTGTGAAGGCCATGGCAAAACCTTCAGTTTATGCCTCTTGATGTAATCCCCCGTGGATTTCGAGGTGTGTTTAGGATCATTATCCATTTGTAGAAGCCATCCTCTCTTTAATTTCAGCTTTTTCACAGATGGCATCAAGTTACCATCCAAAATTTGCTGAAATTTTATTGAATCCATTTTTCTTTCTACTCGTGAGATGTTCCCTGTGCCACTGGCTGCAACACAACCCCAAAGCATGATTGATCCAACCCCGTGCTTAACAGTTGGACAGAGGTTCTTTTCATTAAATTCTATGCCCCTTCTTCTGCAAATGTACCTTTGCTCATTCCGGCCTAAAAGTTCAATTTTAACCTCATCGGTCCACAGAACATGTTTCCAAAATGCATCAGGCTTGTCTATATGTTCATTTGCAAAGTTCAAACGATGATTTTTGTGGTGAGGACGTAGAAGAGGTTTTCTTCTGATGACTCTTCCATGAAGACCATATTTGTGCAAGTATCTCTTTATAGTGGAATAGTGTACCACAACTCCAGTGTCTGCAAGATCTTTCTGGAGAGATCGTGCAGTCAAACGTGGGTTGTGAATTGTTTTTCTCACAATCCTGCGAGCTGTTCTGTCTGATATTTTTCTTGGTCTTCCAGATCTTGCTTTAACTTCCACTGTTCCTGATGATTGCCATTTCTTAATTACATTCCGAACAGAGGATATTGACATCTGAAAACGCTTTGCTATCTTCTTATAGCCTTCTCCAGCTTTGTGAGCGTCAACTATTTTCAGTTTCAGTTTTCTAGACAACTGCTTAGAAGAACCCATGGTGCTGATTGTTGGGGCAAGGTCAGATGAGTCTGGGCATTTAAAACCTTTGAGATTGACATCACCTGGTCTTCCCAGACGATGATTGAGAACAATCCATGACACTGGCAGGTCTCAGCTTGGCAAAGGGGGGCAGTGCATGCTATAAATTCTGCAGGGTGCCCAAACTTTTGCAGACGCCATTTTTTTGTTTTCTGTTATTTTGAAAGTGTAAATGATGGAAATAAAATCTAACTTTTGTTGACATATTATAAGAATGTCTAATCTGTAATTTGATGCCTTTTGGAGATTTTTCCATCTTTCCTTGGTTTCTTTATGCACATTAATACAAATTTTTAGCTGGGGTGCCCAAACTTTCGATCCCCACTGTAGGTGGAAATAAATTAATGTATATAGAGGGTAAACAGAAAAAAATATTTAGAGAATATAAGTGCACGTGGGGTGGAAATGAACTACAAATGTTTGACAAGAGGATATATTATACCGAGTATAGAGCATAAAATGAGTGGGGAGAAATTACCTTTGTGCTGGCGGGAGTGTGGAGAGATAGGCACAATCTATCACATATGGTGGAAATGTCCAAAGATACAAGTATTCTGGAGAAGAGTGATATATCAAATTAGAAAGATTACCGAAGCCGATATTAGTTTGGATCCTGGAACCTGCCTAACATATTACAGAATTATCAGTAAATAAATATAAAGAATCAGGTGTAGGGTACTTTTTAAATGCAGCCAAGGGTTTGATCCCAAAGTTTTGGCGTCAAGTAGAAGCTCCAAAAGAGGAAGACTGGATACATAGAGTGGACCATATTGTTAGATTGGAGAAATTATTTTATATTCAAGAAGATAGCTTGGCGACATATTATGCGAAATGGAAAAAATGGGAAGAGTTTAGATCAAAGGTGAATAGATGAAAAAAGGTCTCTCTTTATTCCTGCCCATCTGTAATAAGAACAATAAGTACACCTTTAAAGCCTCTTTTTCTCCTGCCTGAGAGCGGAAGGCGAAGAGAAGAGCGGGGGGGGGTGGAGGGTGACTTTAGATTTTGCTAAGGGGAGGGATGGGAGAAATAAGGAAAATATGGGGAATGAGTGAACAATTTGGTTTTTGTTATATGAATGTAAAGAATTTATATTGTGGATTTTAATTTTCCTAATATTTTGAAAATCAATAAATATTTAAATTAAAAAAAAAAAGCAGGTACCCACTTTGTTTTATTAAATGTTTGTGGTATATTTAGTGTAGTACTTAATTTGCACATATTGATTTGCAGTGAAGACACTCATAGCATGCTAGTAGTTTGTATTTATTCCTGTTTCCACGTGAGAACTATTTTTGTTGTTAACATGGGGTACCCAATGTGTTGTGTAATAGGGATTTCTGTAAGGGGCAGCGCAGTGGCTAAATGGTTAGCACTTCCGCCTGGCAGTACTAGGGTCATCTGTTCGAATCCTAACCATGGCACCACCTGCCTGAAGTTTGCATGTTCTCCCTGTGCTGGCTGGGGTGTCCTCCAGCAACTCGGGTTTCCTCCCACACCCCAAAGACACGCTGGTACATTAATTGGATCTTGTCTAAATTGGCCATAGTATGAATGTAAGTTAGGATTGTACTCCCCTTGAGGGTTAGGGACTGATGTGAATGTACAATATATATGGAAAGCACTGCGTAAATTGATGGTGCTATATAAGTACCCGAAATTAAAAAAAAAAAAAAATGTGCATTCTAATAGCATTTATGCATGTGGGGGTCTTTTAAGCTGCTTTCATACCTTTTTGCATTGTGGTAATGTATATTGAAAACTGTTTCAATGCACATATTATAATTCATGGTATATGTACATATCTGTACTATTGTGTACTATGTTCTGCATTTACATCCAGTTGCATACATGGGCTGCTTTAACAGCACCTCAATGCACATGGAGATATGACGGAACCCTTACACTTTTTTTTTTTTTTTTTTTTTTTAATTCATATTTATTTTTTTTACTTCATTACTATCGCAGGGTGGGTGGCAAGATCCCTATGTGATAGTATTATGTAGTGACAGGTGCTGTTAATGGAAATTTCAAGGGTGTATTAGACAACTGATGCCTCCTGTGTCTTCATCTCTTAAAAAGTGACCAGGTAAAATAAAGATTGGGCGCTACATGTCCTGAAGTCTTGTATTTGGAAGTGCTCAGAGCTGAGCATTTCTGGCTCATTCAGAGCAGGGGAGTTCACCAGTCTCCACAGCTTTCCATCCTGAATCTTCCTGTTGTGGTCCTGGACACACAAAGATCTCACACGAGCCTAAGGGCTACATGGGGAGATCAGGCTCTTTTACTGGGCCGCTACCAAGAACTGTGACTGGCAAAAATCCCTAGGTAGAACACACACATATTCTCTGATTTTCCTTTTATTATTATATTCTATATTATGCAATTGGGGACCACCTGTTGGCTGATTCTTCTCCACATTGTGTATTAGGTGGCCCCAGTAAGCGCAGGATGACCCACGGGGTGTGCCCTGTTTTGGCACACTGTGGATGAATGATCTGTGGCAACCTTGATTCTATATTTTTAAATGCAGGGCTGCTATAAGTTGTCCTTTTTTAAAATATACAGTGTAAGTATGGCATGGAGTATGTAATATTTTGATGCCTTTGACCGTATTCATGTATGTACAGTTGGGTCTATATATATTTGGACACAGGCACAATTTTAGTTTTTTTCAGGTATTTACCAAAACACATTTAAGCTATAGTTATATAATGGATATGGGCTGAAAGTGCACACTCTCAGGTGTAATTTGAGGGTATGTACAACCAAATTGGAGTAAGGGTTTAGGAATTACAGCTCTTAAGAGTAGCCATCCCCCCTTTTTCAAGGGACCAAAAATAAATGGACAATTGAATCAAAAGCTGTTTCATAGCCAGGTGTGGGCTACTCCTTCATTATTTCTTCATCAGTTAAACAGATAAAAGTTCTGTAGTTGATTTTAAGTGTGGTATTTGCATTTGGAATCTATTTCTGTGAACCTACGTCATACATTCAAAGGAGCTGTCCGTAAAAGTAACACAGGCCATTGTAAGGCTTCAAAAACTAAACAAATCCATCAGAGAGAGAGCAGCAACATTAGGAGTGGCCAGATCAACTGTTTGGTACATTCTGAGGAAAGAAGAATGCACTGGTGATCTTAGCAACATAAAAAGGCATGGATATCCACAGAAGACAACAGTGATGGATGATCGCAGGATCCTCTCTATGGTAAAGAAAAACCCATTCTCAACATCCAGACAAGTGAAGGACACTTTCCAGGAAGTGGGCGTATCATTGTCAAATTCTACAATCGAGAAGACTTCATGAGAGCAAATACAGAGGGTTCACCACAAGGTGCAAACCATTCATAAGCCTGAAGAATAGAAAAGCCAGATTAGACTTTGCCAAAAAAACATCTAAAAAAAGCCAGACCAGTTCTGGAAATGTATTCTTTGGATGGATGAAACTAAGATTAATCTGTACCAGAATGAGGGGAATTAAGGAAAAAAAAGTGTGGAGAAGGCTTGGAACAGCTCAGGATCCAAAGCACACAATGTCGTCTGTAAAACATGGTGGAGGCACTGTGATGGCATGGGCATGCATGGCTTCCAGTGGCACTGGGTCATTGGTGTTTATTGATGATGAGACAGAAGCAGCCGGATGAATTCTGCAGTATTTAAAGATATACTGTCAGCCCATATTCAGCCAAATGCAGGAAAGTTGATTGGACGGTGCTTCACAGTACAGATGGACAATGATCCAAAACACACTGCCAAAGCAACCTAGGTGCTTTTGAAGGAAAAGCAGTAGAATATTCTGCAGTGGCCGAGTCAATCACTGGATCTCAGCCCAATTGAGCATGCATTTCACTTGCACTTTCATTAGCAAAAATAAAGGCAGAAAAACCCTCAAACAAAGAACTGAAGACAGCTGCAGTTAGAGCTTGGCAAAGCATCAGAAAGGTGGAAACCCAGTCTTTGGTAATGGGTTCCAGACTTCAGGCAGTCATTGCCAGTAAAGGACTCAATAAACTATAAAAAATGAACATTTTATTTATGATTATATTCAATTGTCCAATTACCTCTGGTCCCTTGAAAAAGGGGGGGGGGGGCTACTCTTAAGAGCTGTAATTCCTAACGCCTTCCTCCAATTTGGATGTACATACCCTCAAATTATGCCTGAGAGTGTGCACTGGGAGCCCATATCCATTATATAACTATAGCTTGAATATGTTTTGGTAAATGCCTGAAAAACTAAAATTGTGCTTGTGTCCAAATATAAATGGACCTAACTGTATATCTGACACTGATTATATTGTAGACCTTGGTATACCCCCCTTTTCCCCTGAAGGAGTTTCTCTCTGAAATGTGTTAGGCATCGTCCTGGCTTTACAGCTACAGCGGGTAAAATAAGTATTGAACACATCCCCATTCTTTTCAGTAATATATTTCAAAAGGTGCTATTGACATTAAATGTTTACCACATGTCGGTAACAACCCATGCAATCCATACATACAAAGAAACCAAAACAAATAAGTTTAGAAATGCAGTTATGTGTAATAAAATGGAGGGACATAGGGAAAAAGTATTGAACACGCTAACTGAAATGTATTTAATAAATTTATTTTGTGCAAAATCCTTAGCTGGTAATGACCGCTTCAAGATTCCTCCTGTATGGAGAAACTTGTCCAATGCATTGCTCAGGTGTGATTTTGGCACATTCTTCCACACAGTCTTCAAATCGTGAAGGTTTCGTGGGCCTCTTCTATGAACTGTGATCTTTAGTTCTTTTCATAGATTTTCTATTGTATTCAAGTCAGGTTATTGGCTGGCTCATTCTGGCAGCTTTATTTTCTTTCTTTGAAACCAAGTGAGAGTTTCCTTGGCTTTGTGTTTGGGATCTTTGTCTTGCGGAAATGTCCACCCTCATTTCATCTTCATCTTCATCATCCTCGTAGATGGCAGCGGATATTTAAGATTGTCTTGGTACATTTTTCCATTCATCCTTACTTCAGTGGTATCAAGCTTGCCAGTACTGTATGCTGAAAAACCGACCCACACCATGATGTTCCCATCTTCAAAATTTACTGTTGGTATGGTGATTTTGGGGTGATGTGCAGTGCCATTTGACCTTCAAACATGGTATGTATTGTGGCATCCAAAGAGTTCAGTTTTGGTCTCATCTACCCAGACTATATTCTCCCAGTATTTCACAGGCTTGTCTAAATGTTGTGCTGCAAATTTAACTAGTTCCCAACCGCACTATAGCCGAAGGACGGCTACAGTGCGGTTGTCTAGTTCTGGGACGACGTCCATGGACATCATTCCAGAACATGCCCCCTGTGCCCCCGCATGATACGGTAAACGGCCAATCACGGTGGCCTTTTACCACGTGATCAGCTGTGTCCAATAATACAGCAGATCACCGGTAAATACAGTTGCCGGTTATTGGCTGCACTTTACTCAAACTGTCACAGCGTGAGGAAAGTACTGCCAAGAACTGGCAATTGTCAGCAAAGGGATCGGGACTGATTATCAGTGCCCAGCAGTGCCGCCCACCCGTGCTGCCCAGTTGTGCCCATCAGTGCCACCCATCAGTGCAGCATCATCAGTGCCGCCTATCAATGCCTCCTATCCATGCCACCTCATCAGTGCCCATCAGTGCAGCCTCATCAACACGCATCAGTGATGGAGAAAAATTACCTGTTTGCAAAATCTTATAAAAGAAAAACTATTTTTTTTTGCTCTTTTTTTGTTTATAGCACAAAAAATAAAACACCCAGAGGCGAGTAAATACCACCAAAAGAAAGCTCTATTTGTGTGAAAAAAATTATAAAATGTCACGTGGGTACAATGTTGAATGACTGCGCAATTGTCATTCAAAGTGCGACAATGCTGAAAGCTGAAAATTTGGCCTGGGTAGGAAGGGGGTAGAAGTGGCAAGTAGGCAAATGGTTAAACAAGCTTCAGCATGCTTTTTCTTCAGCAATTGAGTCTTGCGTGCATACAGGCCATGATGGTTAAGTGCATTACTTATTGCTTTTTTTGAAACAATTGTACCTGCTAATTCCAGGTCTTTCTGAAGTTCTCCACAAGTGGACCTTGGCTCTTAGACAACTCTTCTGATAATTCTTTTTACTCCTCTGTCAGAAGTCTTGCGAAGAGCACCTGGTCATGGCTGGTTTATAGTGAAATGATGTTCTTTCCACTTCCGGGTTATAGTCCCCAACAGTGCTCACTGGAATATTCAGAAGTTTAGAAATCCTTCTGTAACCAATGCCATCAGTAGGTTTTACAACAATAAGGTTGCAAGGGTCTTGAGAGAGCTCTTTGCTTTTACCCATCATGAGATGTTTCTTGTGTGACACCTTTTATAGGCCATCAGTCTATTAATTTGCACTGACAATGGGCAGGATTGCTTTCTAATTACTGTTTAATCAGCTGGTGTCTTGGCTTTCCATGCCTCTTTGCACCTCCCTTTCTATGGGTTGTGTGGGTTGTTACTGACGTGGTGATAATTTGATGTGAATAGCATCTTTAGAAATATATTTACTGAAAAAATGGTGACGTGCTCAACACTTATTTTACCCACTGTACGTTGATCGCCCCATACCACAAAGCAGATTACATTGATGTACCAAGGACATTGCGATATCCAAAAATGTATAGTGTGCTACGACATACGTGTATGTTATAAAATAGCTGAAATTGTTTTGTATTTTACTGTTTTAAAATAATTTTGTAATAAAGATTGGCATGCGTTGGCTTTTAGTATTTTTATAGTATTTGTATTTTATTCTCCAGAATTTGTACATCCTGAAATTTCTTGGTGGTTGTGAAGATACGTGTTTTTTTTTTGTTTTTTTTTTTAACTTTTGATGCACTCTCAGCATTAAGGTAAAAAAACCTTTTAATATTCGCACATCCCCAGCCCCCCAAATACTTCCCTAAGTCCGATCTCGATCCAGCACTGTGTGAAGAGAGCAGGGGGGTGAGGCGAGCCATACTGTATGTCTGAATAAATGCAAATAGCCTGGCTTGGGATCGAGCACGCATGATCCCCCCCCATTAGGTGTCACTCCTTTGAGGGCACTCAGAAGGGAGGAGGAGCTAGGAGTGCCTTGGAGGATCCTAGAAAAGGAGATTTGGGGATGCTTTGTGAAACCATTGCCCACAGTTTCAACATGTGTTGTGTGTTTTGTTTTTTTTTTTGTGTTTTTTTTTTTTTTTTTTTTTTTGTTTTTTTTTAGAAAGCTTTATAATCGCTTTATGAATCCTGATGCCTGGATTTGTGAACTTTTTCATTCCTTGCAATTTGGACTAATCTGCATGGAGATATTCAAGTTTGCCATCAAGGATCAGAATCACCCATCTCTAGTTATTGTGAGCTACCTTTGCTTGCCTTAATAAACAAATCTGTCAGTCTGCAAAGTGCGCTCTTTATTTTTTGTTTTTCTCCCACTGGACTGTCTGTGAAAAAGTTGCCAAATTGACTGAGCTCAGCTAATGCCACATTAAACACCATGCTCAACCCCAAACTTGTATTTCTTTCCTGAATAGAGAAGTGGATTTCCTGAATTATCTAATACTATTTTGTTTAATTTTCTGCATGGTTTGGTCAATTGGAGCAAAGGTGCTTAATCTTTGTGCTGAAAATTGGCCAGTTTTTTTTTTTTTTTTTTGTACCTAGCATCCTGATACTCATTGAGCCATTCTTCAAGGACCCTAAATTCACAGGTATCTAGTAGAATGAGTATTACATTGTAATCTGGTCTGTAGTTGGAGTGATTGTAAACTCTATTATTTATTTATTTTTTAAATAACAAACGGACTTATACTTGCCTGCCCTGTGCAATAGACTTGCACAGAGCGGCCCCAATGCTCCTCTCTTTGGGTTTTCTGGCTCCTCCTCTTTTTGGTGTTCCACCATGGGAGGCCACTTCCTATGGTGGCACATCTGCGGGCTTGATCCTGAGCCATGCTGCCTGCATTTATAGACACAGACAGTGCGGCTCACCCCCATCCCCTACTCCATCACTGGATTTGACCAACAGCAGTGGGATTGCCCAGAAAAAAAATGCTCCCTGCTCTCAGCCAAGTCTGTGAGAGCGTAGAGATAGGAGAGAGCCATTACAGGCAAATTTCTGGATCGAGTGAGGGATCAGGTAAGTATAAGGGAGGTGAGGGGGCATACTGCTACCTAAGCATTTTTTAGTTTAGGCTGTATAACCACTTTAAGTCCCTTTTTTACTTATACTTTAACAGAGATAATTGCAAAAGTAAAACTGAAGAGAAAACTTTGTTTTAGGCTAGGATAGAGTAAAGAAGTGTTAGAACACTCATCAAGTTTTTTTTTTTTTTTTTTTGCTGTCTGTGTCCCCCTTTTAGGGCTATGCACCCTCTATAATTATTTTGATGACTGTTCTCACTGAAAGTGAGAGAAATGGAAACATTTTGAGTGGTCAGCAAGTCAGGAATAGAGGATAAATCGTCCATAGATACTAGCTCTGGTGACCCTGGTGATTAACAGAGATTTGCTCACTTTGAAGGGATTTCCTCTTACATCCTGTTGTAGCAAAATGGTAGGAAGTAAAGGGAAATCTCCCTAATAGGGCACACATGGCAAAAAACAACTGGCAGGGGTAATAACCATCCCTTATTCTATCCAAAAGTTTTGCCTTCAGCTCTACTTTAATTATTTTAACCACTTGTCCTCCAGAGGGTTTATCCCCCTCCTGACCAGGCCATTTTTTGTTATACGATGTTGCGTTATGTTAACTGACAATTGCACGGTCATGCAGCGGTGCACTCAAATGAAATTTATGTCCTTTTTTTCCCACAAATAGATTTCTTTCAGTGGTATCTGATCGCCTCTGCGATTTTTTTTATTTTTTGTGCTATAAAAAAAAAAAGACTGCCAATTTTGAGAAAAAAAAGAATGTTTTTGACCTTTTGCTATTAAACTTGTTCAGTAAAATTTTTTTAAAAATCACATTTTGTCAAAAATTTAGGCCGAAATGTATTCTGCTACATGTCTTTGCTAAAAGAAAAATCCAAATATGTGTAAATTAATTGACTTACATGAAAGTTATAGCATCTACAAATGGCAGTATATTTAGTGGAATTGTTTTTAAAACGTTTTTTTTTTTTATATACTAGTAATGGCGGCAAACAGCGACTGTCACTGACATCCCCAGTGACACCAATACAGTGATCAGTGCTAATAAAAAGCACTGACACTGTATTAATGACACTGGGCAGGAAGGGGTTAACATCTGGGGCAATCAAAGTGTTAACTGTGTGCTGTTTCACTGTGTGCTGTGTGAGTGCTTTACACTGTAAGCACATGCTTTGTATACAAAGCAGTGTGCAGGATCTGATAGGGGAGAGATTTGTATTGTTTACATACAGGTCTCTCCCCTATCTGTGATACACTGTGATCGCCGAGTGCTGGCGGGAAATCACCGGCTGGGACCTGGTGATTAACAGCCAAGGCTGCCAATGGCAGCGCGGGTAGGGCGCTCGCATGCGCCTCCTACCCGGAAATGTAAAATCACGTGCGTGTATATATACTTGATTTTTTCACACCCCTGCCACCCTGTAGCAGTATTTCTGCTATAGGGTGGCAGGAAAGCGGTTAATAAGATAAATGATGCATGTATATACAGGTTTACCTGTCAACCCTTTTGCCAGAGCATTTTTTTTTCTTTCACATTAAAGCGCATGTGTTTGGACTTCAGATTACTTAAAACCCCCCCAAACATGATATATTTTCTGAAAGCAAAGGATCTGTAAAATAAGAAAGTGATAGTTGCAATTTTACATGTTGCATGATATATTTGCAAACTTCAATAAACCTCTTCAGTAAAAATAAATGCACTAAAATTAATTTTAGTGCACACAAGCACATTCCAATCGCCATTTTTTTTTTTTTAAATATAAGAGATGAGATTGTGTCAAGTAGTTGGGTAACAAACATGGCAGGCATAAAAATAACATTTAAAACAAGCCCACTGTTTCTATTGCACCTGTAATCTTTTCTTAGCTTTTAAATGCTATGTCATGGTATGGTATAGTATATACATCATCAGTGGGAAATGGTTAAAGAAATAACACTGACACCAGTGCTGGGGTTTTATATTGCATCCACTGACATCGGTGCTGGTAGTTTTTATTGTGTCCACTGACACAAATGCATGGGGTGGTTATTGTGTCCATTGTCATCAATGCTGGGCATTATTTTTGCAGTTACTAACATCATTGCGGGGGGTTAATATTGCAATTACTGACATCATTACTGGGGCTTAATAGTGCAGACACTGACATCAATTCTGGGCGTTAATATTGCAGTCACTGGACATCAATGCTGGGCGTTAATATTGCATGCACGGACATCAATGCTGGGCGTTAATATTGCAGTTACTGACAACATTGCTGGGAGTTGTTAATGCAGTCACTGACATCATAGTTACATAGTTAGTCTGGCTGAAAAAAAGACCATCTAGTTCAACCACATGAAGGAAGAAAAAAGATAATCCTATACCCACAGTTGATCCAGAGGAAGGCAGAAAAACCCAGCAAAGCATGAACCAATTTGCTCCTGCAGGGAAAAAATTCCTTCCTGATCCCCCGAGAGGCAATCGGGTATTCCCTGGATCAACTTTACCTATAAATGTTAGTAACCAGTTATATTCTGTGTATCTAGGAAAGAATCCAGGCCTTTTTAAACGTAATCTACTGAGCTGCCCAGAACCAGCTCGTGAGGGAGCCTATTCCACATTTTCACCGGTCTTACTGTGAAGAAACCTTTCCGTATTTGGAGATCAAATCTCTTTTCCTCTACATGTAAACAGTGCCCCCTTGTCCTCTCTGATGACCAACATCAGTGCTGGGGGTTAATATTGCAGACACTGATCAATGCTGGGGGTTAATATTGCAGACACTGACATCAATGCTGAGCGTTAATAGTGCAGTCACTGAGATCAATGCAGGGCGGTAGTATTGCAGTAACTGACATCAATGGTGGGGGTTTATATTGCAGTCACTCACATCAATGGTGGGGGTTAATATTGCGGTCACTGACATCAATAGTGGGGGTTAATATTGCGGTCACTGACATCAATAGGGGGGGGTTAATATTGCAGACACTGACCTCAATGCTGGGCAGTAGTATTGCAGTCACTGACATCAATGGTGGGGGTTAATATTGCAGTCACTGACATCAATGGTGGGTGTTAATATTGCAGACACTGAAATCAATGCTAGGCTTTATTTTTGAGTCCACAGATAGCAGTGCTGTACGCTATTTTGTCCAGTGACACCAATGCTGGGGGTTTTTGATTGCAGTGTTTGACAGCAGTGCTAGCGATTTATTTTATTTTCACTTCCTGCAGCAGCACCAAAATTGTTGGGCTTTACAATTCATTCATTTTGAATGGGCTCCTTAGCTTGATGCAATGCACCGCAAATCGGAAAAATTCACCATTCTTGTGCAGCCCTCTCAAAGTGTTAGGGGCTGCAATTGAGGCCCTCTATAATTTTCAGATTGACCACCATTGGCCTATTATACAAATGTTATCTTTTCAAGTACTGTATTACACACTGAAGAAACCAATGTCTGTATACTTCACGTCCTGATAAGTGGAAGATGTTCTGTTTTTACCTTTCTTCTAAACAGTTAAAGAATACCAAATTTTTTAACCACCTCCCGCCCGCCATATAGTAATATGACAGACGCAAGGTGGTTCTCTCGTTCTTGGAGGACGTCATATGACATCCTCCCATTCTCACCGCGCATGCACTGCTACCGGAGCGTGCAGCACGGCGATCGGTGGTGCGCTGTGTCCCTTTGACACAGCGGATCACCGAACCACCGAGCTGAAGATGTTGGCTCGGTAATGTAATCAGCTGTGTCCAATCACAGCTGATCACATGTAAACAGGGAAATGCTGGTTGTTGGCATTTCTCTCCCCACGAGCTGTCACGCTGACAGCTCGCGTGGAGAGGAGAGACGGTAATCGGCATTCCTCGGAGGGGACGTACACAGATCATCAGAGCACTGATGATCAGTGTGCCCCGATGATCTGTGTAGCCCCAGCGCCGCCACCTGTCAGTGTCCATCAGTGCCAGCTGTCAGTGCTCATCCATGCCACCTGCCTGTGCCCATCAGTGCCACATTTCAGTGCCCATCAGTGCCAGATCAATGCCATATATCAGTGCTCATCTGAGCTGCCTTTCAGTGTCACCGTCGGTGTCACCTATCAGTGCTGCCAGTCAGTGCCGCCTATCAGTGCCATATATGAATGCTGCCTTTCAGTGCCTATCAGTGATGCCTGTCAATGCCCATCAGTACCACCTACCAGTGCCTCCTCATCAGTGCCACCTATCAGTGTCCATCAGTGTAGCCTATCAGTGCCTATCACTGCAGCCTCATTACTGCACATCAGTGAAGGAGAAAAATCACTTATTTACAATATTTTATAACAAAAACTAAGAAAACTTTTTTTTTTTCAAACTTTTCAGTGGTTTTTGGTTTAAGAAAAAATAAAAAACCCAGAGCTGATTAAATACACCAAAATAAAGCTCTATCTGTCACAAAAAAATGATAAAAATTTCATATGGGTACAGTGTTGCATGACCGCGCAATTGTCATTCAAAGTGCAACAGCGCTGAAAGCTGGAAATTGGCCTGGGCAGGAAGGGGGTATAAGTGCCCTGTAGGCTAGTGGTTAAACAATTTTTTGTTGTTGTGTTCCTTTTCATCGGAGGAAATGTACAACTGATTGATTATCCTTTTTGCAAACCTTCAATAGCGTCCACCATGATGGAAGGTAAAATGAAACGCCAGCCATCTTGGGCTACTCCCACTGCCTTGATGGAACACTATTTTATATCAGACCTTTTATTCACTCTTTGTGGTGTACATAGATTTATTGAAGTATTTGCACATCATTCTCACACAAATTGTATTTTTTAAAATATACAGAAGTGTCTGTTGATAAATATTTGCTTCTTTCCAGTTTTAGTATTTTAATGCTTTTTCTCATTGTACTGATGGCAGACCAGCTAGTTTTTAGCTTTTATTTAGGTGAAGCCCACGTCAGAATGTTGTCGCTACTGTTGCATTAATTTTGCTATCACAGGCATATCTTCTTCAATTTTTCCTTTTTTCACTTCTCTTTCCCTCCTTCATTATCTACATTTTGTCCTTTATCTTTTCTGTCATGAGTTAAGAGGCAGTCAAGTGATTAGTGCCTAAAGGTAGTTTCTTGTGAAATGTATGTTGATTGACAACGGCCTACACTACGCACATTTCTTTTCTTTATCTAATGCTTTAGGAATGTATCTTGTTCTAAGCAGAAGCACACAAAATACATAGTGACATATTTTATTAGGTTGAATCAGAGGTTTTATGTGGGTAATTATCAGTACGTTGGCTTTGTTTCTAATTTATTCATGGAGCTTTGGTCCTGAATAAACACTTAAGCCGGCCATAGACTGAGCGATTGTGGTTGTAGGAAAGAAAATAGCTCAGTTTCCCCATCGACACAGTCAGTGTTGATGGGGGATTCCCTCCCGTGGAGTTGTGTTCCCTCAGGCGGGCGAAGGAAAGAAGCCGTCTCCACCGGGAGAACAGGGCGATTACTGCTAGCCTCTAGCAATAATCGCATTTAAAATCCGACAGGCTGGTTGTGTTCAGTCTGCCCATACATGGTTTGAATCTCAGCCAGTCCCTGTTGAACTGGCCGAGATTCGAATCGTCTATGGCTGGCTTTACCCCTTGGTAGGATCATGATACAAGCTTGCTTCTAAATGCAAAACTCAGAACAACAGGCATTGGGTGAACGTTTTAACTGTCATTACATGTTTCACCAGCTTTCAGGGTCCCTTGAGTTTGTTACAACTGTTTTACCATGTTGCAAAATGTTGATATAAAGGCCAATTGTAATTCCTACTAGATGACTACTATTCCCAGTACAAGTTGTAAGTTTGAACACAATCCAGGATACCATGATTTCAGTAACTCTGGATAGTGTTATTAAATATGCTTTTTATCTACTGACAGACTATTGGCACACTCAACTGGCAGTATAAATAACACGGGGGACTCAAAAAAACTACTGTTAATGCTAGTGACAGACTTCATTATTGATATAATTTTTTTTTATTTTGCCTATAGTTAAATGCCAAGTCCACCTTTTGAAAAAAATAAATGCAATAATGTTTGCAGAAGAAAATGTGCATACATAATTTTTTTCATGGGAGTGTACAAAGCATTGCAACCACAATCAGTGGATCGTGGGTGCAGTGCACATGCTCTTGCAGACTCTTTCTGCAGCTGCTGGTCAATACCAGGATACAGACCTTCTGTTACAGGGCTGCAGGAAGTGTCAATAGACTACAAGTGAGGTGATTTGGGTATAATGTGTAACATAAGAAAATTAGAGTTATGCAGGCCATAGAAGGAGAGAAAACCGTCCGGTTTTTTAACAAAAAAAACAAAAAATCGGTCATTCAATAGGCCGACGTTACCACGAACAGTAAAAAAAAATCGGCCGATTTTCTTCCCGTCTATGGCTGGCATTTAATTACTTCTGTCCCTGCAGAGAACCCCGCTATTATATTTGAGATGAAAAAGTATTGCGGTTGCAACATTGTATCTATTTGTATCCAATTTGGATACAGTTAGTTTTTTCGGATACAAATAGATACATTGTTGCAACCGCAATACTTTTTCATGTCAAATATAATAGCGGACTGGAATTCTTCTTCTTTCTCTTTTTCCTCTTCTTTTTCTTTCTCTTCTTCTTTCTCCTCTTCTTCCTCTTCTTCTTTCTCTTCTTTCTTCTCTCCCTTCTCTTCTTCTTCTTCTCCTTTCTCTTCTTCTTCTTCTCCTTTCTCTTCTTCTTCTTCTCCTTTCTCTTCTTCTTTTAATTTTTTTTTCTTCTTTTACTTGCAGGTCACGGCTCATGCGCAGATTTTTTATCGGTAAAAAGATCGGCCGATTTGCCCATTATTCATTATAACTTTACCGATCAAAAAAATCTGACAAAATCCAGAAAAACGGCCGACCAATTAACCCATTAACGGTATGAAAATCGGCCGATTTTTTTTTTTTTTTTTTTTTTTTTTTTTTGGGCCAAAAAATCGGCCGATTTTCGACCCATCTATGGCCTGCATTAGCCTTTAAAATGTGACATCTGTATGACCTGCTTTCTGGGCACTTGCCCTAAACTCAGGTACCACTTGGTACAACATTTAGCCCTATTGAGCCGCAGCCTGCTATAGACATACAGTGGATATAAAAAGTCTACACAATCCTGTTAAAATATCAGGTATCTCTGCTGTAAAAAAATGAGACAAAGCTAAATCATTTCATAACTTTTTCCACCTTTAATGTGACCTATAAACTGTACAACTCAGCTGAAAAACAAACTGGGGGGGGAGTAACCATAATAAACTAAAATAATGCGGTTGCATAAATGTGCACACCCTTTTATAACTGGGGATGTATCTGTGTTCAGAATTAAGCAATTGCATTCAAAAATCATGTTAAATAGGAGTCAGTACACACCTCGCATCATTTAAAGTGCCTCTGATTAACCCCAAATAAAGTTCAGCTGTTCTAGTAGGTCTTTCCTGACATTTTCTTAGTCGGATTCAACAGCAAATGCCATGGTCCGCAAAGAGCTTCCAAAGCATCAGAGGGATTCTATTGTTAAAAAGGTATTGGTCAGAAGAAGGGTACAAAAGAATTTCCAAGGCATTAGATATAACATGGAGCACAGTGAAGACAGTCATCAAGTGGAGAAAATATTGCGCAACAGTGACATTAACAAGAACTGGATGTCTGTCCAAA
The DNA here is from genome assembly GCF_062004578.1 of Staurois parvus. NCBI lineage: Eukaryota > Metazoa > Chordata > Amphibia > Anura > Ranidae > Staurois > Staurois parvus. Next base: position 3,199,772 of record NW_028317945.1, read on the forward strand.
ATTGATGAAAAGACAAGAAGAAAACTGGTCTGGGAGGCTGCCAAAAGGCCTACAGCAATATTAAAGGAGCTGCAGGAATATCTGGTAAGTAATGGCTGTCTGGTACATGTGACAACAATCTCCCCTATTCTTCATATGTCAGGGCTATGGGGTAGAGTGGCAAGACAGAAGCCTTTTCTTATGAAGAAAAACATCCGAGCCTGGCTAAAGTTTGCAAAAACACAACTGAAGTCTCCCAAAAGCATGTGGGAATATGTGTTCTGGTCTGATGAAACCAAGGTTGAACTTTTTGGCCATAATTCCAAAAGATATGTTTAGTGCAAAAACTACACTGCACATCACCAAAAGAACATCATACCCATAGTGAAGCATGGTGGTGGCAGCATCATGCTTTGGGGCTGTTTTTCTTCAGTTGGAACTGGGGCCTTAGTCAAGGTAGAGGGAATTATGAACAGTTCCAAATACCAGTCAATATTGGCACAAAACCTTCAGGCGTCTGCTAGAAAGCTGAACATGAAGAGGAACTTCATCTTTCAGCATGACAATGACCCAAAGCATACATCCAAATCAACAAAGGAATGGCTTCAGAAGAAGATTAACGTTTTGGAATGGCCCAGCCAGAGCCCAGACCTGAATCTGATCTAAAATCTGTTGGATGATCTGAAGAGGGCTGTGCACAGGAGATGCCCTCACAATTTGACAGATTTGTAATATTTTTGCAAGGAAGAATGGGCATATATTGCCAATTCAAGATGTGCCATGCTGATAGACTCCTAACCAAAAGGACTTCCTTTTGGAGTCCTTGAATAAAATTAAAAGGTGCTTCAACAAAGTATTTGTTTAAGGGTGTGCACATTTATACAACCATATTATTTTAGTTTTTTATTTTTACTTCCCTCCACCTAAAAAATTTCCGTTTGTTATTCAACTGAGTTGCACAGTTTATAGGTTACATTAAAGGTGGAAAAAATTCTGAAATGTTTTATCTTTGTCTCATTTTTTTACATCACAGAAACCTGATGTTTTAACAGGGGTGTGCAGACTTTTTATATCCACTGTACATAGTTAGATACATACCATAGTTTGTATAGGCAGCGGGGCTGAACACTGCACTCTTGCCTCCTTAGCGCACTAAAATGCTGGGATGCATGCACAGCAGCTAGACGCCCCCCTTTGCAATGGGCTTTACATGTTATGAAACTGCTAGACCATTATAATTTTTTTTTCTTTTAGCAGTATAAAGGACCATTTCTATTTTATTGATAAACGACAGTGACTCAAGGGTACCCTGGATTTGCTTGTGGTGAATGGTTACAGTGGACTTCACTCAAGGAAATGTGTATATGGCCCAATTAACCGGTTCCTGCCCGGCCTATGGCCGAATGGCAGCCAGGAAAAATCCTCACCGTTCCGAGTGGATGCCATATGGCGTCCTTTCGGGCATGCGCAGTTTGCGCTCCTGCAGAGCTGTGCAGCGGCGCGATCTGTCAACGACCGTGTACCTCGGACACGGCCGATGACAGATCTGAGTACCTGCCCCGTTGTCGGTACCATGTGATCTGCTGTGACCAATCACAGCAGGTCACATGACCGTTGTATACAATGGATGGCTTCATTCATGCCATCCATTGTATAATAGTGTTTCTAGCTGTGAATGGTCACAGCGATCACATGCACAAGCTGGGCCAATCACAGCCCAGCTGTGTCATGTGATTAGCCGTGGCCAAATCACAGCTAAGCACAAAAAAAAAAAAAAAAACCCTGAATGAATCGATGTCATTCAGGTAAATGCTTGCTTATAGCAAAGTAATTCTTTGCTATAAGCAAATTGTGTCTAAAAAAAAAAAATACTGATCACTTCCCCAAAGTAGTACAATGTTACTATGGTAACATTGTACTACTTTGCTCATAGTGAAATATGAAAAAAAAATCTTAAATGTAATAAAAAATTAAGAATAATAATAAAAAAAATTATATATATATTTTTTTCCATACTGTCACCAGTCAGTGTCCCTGATCACTGCCATGCCAGTTATATGATGACGCTGTACTGCACTGGTGACAGTATGTAAAAAATAAAATAGTGAAAATAATTTTTTTTATTTTTTCATTGTCCGAACAATTATAACAAAAAAAATACAACTTCAAAAAACTCGCCATGCCTCTTATGAAGTACGTTGGACTGTCTACTTTGCAAAAAGGGGTCATTTGGGGGATATCTGTACTATTCTGACATTCTTGGACCTCAAGAAATTAGATTGGCTGTCAGTACTTCAGGATTGATCAATATTCAGATATATCCCATAGTTTGTGAACTCTATAACTTTCCTACAAACTAAAAAATACATCCTAATTTGGATTATTTTCACCAAAGACATGTAGTAGAATGCATCTTAGCCTAAATTTATGAAGAACAATTATTTATTTGCAAACTTTTATAACCGAAACAAAGAAAACGTTTTTTTTTTTTTTCCAAAATTTTCAGTCTTTTTTTGTTTAGCAAAAAATAAAAACTCCAGCGGTGATTAAATACCACCAAAAGAAAGCTCTAGTTGTGTGAAGAAAGTAATAAAATTTTAGTTTGGGTACAATGTTGTATGACCGCACAATTGCCATTCAAAGTGTAAGAGCGCTGAAACCTGAAAATTGGCTTGGGCAGGAAGGGGGTAAAAGTGCCGGTATCGAAGTGGTTAAAAAAAATCCAACGCTCCAACAACATTCTGACAGATCTTTGGCAGATTTGTTTATATACCAGATTTGTTTATATGTGTTATTCTGCGCAAGTTATATGAATATTCTGTCTATAAACAGATTCCAAGGGAATGACACTTTTAATGATACTTGTAATTTAGTGTACTTCTGTGAGGCATTGTTTTAAATAAGATTTATTTCCTTTAATTACATCAACACATTTTCCATTCCTAATTGCAATGAACTCATGGGTGATGATATACATGTTTGGTCATAAGCATTTAAAAGTCATTCTTATAATAGGTTGGGCTTGGTATTACCTAGTTATACAGTCATGGCCGAAATTGTTGGCACCCTTGATATTTTTCCTGAAAATCAAGTATTTCACACAAAAAAGGTATTGCATTAACACATGTTTTGCTATACACATGTTTATTCCCTTTGTATGTATTGGAACAAATATAAAACAGAGGCAGAAAAGCAAATATGACATAATGTCACACAAAACCCCAAAAATGGGCTGGACAAAAGTATTGGCACCCTTAACTTAATATTTGGTTGCACACCCTTTGGAAAACATAACTGAAATCAGTCGCTTCCTATAACCATCAATAAGCTTCTGACACCTCTCACCCGGAATTTTGGACCACTCTTCCTTTGCAAACAGCTCCAGGTCTCTCTTATTGGAAGGACACCTTTTCCCAACAGCAATTTTAAGATCTCTCCACAGGTGTTCAATGGGATTTAGATCTGGGCTCATTGCTGGCCACTTCAGAACTCTCCAGCGCTTCTTTGCCATCCATTTCTGAGTGCTTTTTGACGTATGTTTGGGGTCATTGTCCTGCTGGAAGACCCAGGATCTTGGACGCAAACCCAGCTTTCTGACACTGGGCCCTACAGTGCGACCCAAAATCCTTTGGTAATCCTCAGATTTCATGATGCCTTGCACACAGTCAAGGCACCCAGTGCCAGAGGCAGCAAAACAACCCCAAAACATCATTGAACCTCCACCATATTTTACCGTAGGTACTGTGTTTTGTTCTTTGTAGGCCTCATTCCGTTTTCGGTAAACAGTAGAATGATGTGCTTTACCGAAAAGCTCTATCTTGGTCTCATCTGTCCACAAGACGTTTTCCCAGAAGGCTTTTGGCTTACTCAAGTACATTTTGGCAAACTGTAGTCTTGCTTTTTTATGTCTCTGTGTCAGCAGTGGGGTCCTCCTGGGTCTCCTGCCATAGCGTTTCATTTCATTTAAATGTCGACGGATAGTTCGCGCTGACACTGATGCTCCCTGAGCCTGCAGGACAGCTTGAATGTCTTTGGAACATGTTTGGGGCTGCTTATCCACCATCCGGACTATTCTGCGTTGCAATCTTTCATCAATTTTCCTCATCCGTCCACGACCAGGGAGATTAGCTACAGTGCCATGGGTTGCAAACTTCTTGATAATGTTGCGCACTGTGGACAAAGGCAAATCTAGTTCTCTGGAGATGGACTTGTAACCTTGAGATTGTTGATATTTTGCCACAATTTTGGTTCTCAGGTCCTCAGACAGTTCTCGTCTCCTCTTTCTGTTGTCCATGCTTAGTGTGGCACAGACAGACACACAATGCAAAGGTTAAGTGAACGTCTCTCCTTTTTATCTGCTTTCAGGTGTGATTTCTATATTGCCCACACCTGTTACTTGCCCCAGGTGAGTTTACAGGAGCATCACATGCTTGTAACATTCTTATTTATCCGCAGTTGTGAAAGGGTGCCAATACTTTTGTCCAGCCCATTTTTGGAGGTTTGTGTGACATTATGTCGAATTTGCTTTCTTTCCTCCCTTTTTTTGTTTTGTCCCAATACACACAAAGGGAATAAACATGTGTATAGCAAAACATGTGTTAATGCAATACGTTTCGTGAGAAATACATGATTTCCTGGAGAAATATCAAGGGTGCCAACAATTTCGGCCATGACTGTATTTGCTCATACCTTGTGTTCATTAAAATGTTGATGACCTCTATGCATTTTATTATTTGGCATAATTACTTAAAAAAATTAAATTAACTGCACTTTCCTGTTTTCCAAGTTAGTATAACAAAAGCTTTACTTGTATTAGATTGTTGCTCATATTACATCAGTTCATTTTCGTATTATTGTTTGATCTACAACTTGATCACTGAAAAGATTGTTTTTTTTTTTTTTTGTTTTTTTTTGTCTTTGTTGGAAAGTTCTAAAGGCTCAAGGTTTTTTACCTTCATGCATTCTACTCATGAAGGTAAAAAAACCTTCTCTTTGCAGCATCCCCCCCAGCCCCCCATAATACTCTTCTAAGCCCCCTCTATTACTCACTTAAGCCTCCTCTCGATCCAGCGATGTGCACTGGAGTCTCTGCTATCCCGGGACTCCCTCTCCTCATTGGCTGAGACAGAAGTGAGAGCCATTGGCTCCCACTGCTGTCAGTCACAGCCAGCAAGCCAATGAGAAGAGAGAGGGGGCAGGACCAAGCCGCGGCTCTGTGTGTGAATGGACACACGGAGCAGCGGGTGCCCCCATAGCAAGCTGCTTGCTGTGGGGGCACTCGACAGGAGGGAGGAGCCAAGAGCACCAGCAGGGAACCCGTGAAGAGGAGGATCCGGGCTGCTCTGTGCAAAACCACTGCACACAGCAGGTAAGTATAGGCATGTTTGCTATGAAAAAAAAGCTTTTAGAACCACTTTAAAGGTTACATCCTGGTAAAACCGACCTCTCAGGCCACAAATGGGCAAATATCTCCCGAAGTATGATGGCCATGAAGATCTAGCCCATGAAGTGCCAGTTTCCAGTGTGATCCTTGCCCACACCACAGTATTTTGAATCTTTCAGTAAAATTTTGTTTATATTCTGTAGTGTAATAGGTTTACCAGACAAATATTTATTTTTAGAAAGATGGCTTTTGCATTAATCTATACATTTGGATCCACGTGTATGTGCAATCAGATTTTTATACACCGGTAGGCAGTGTATGTCCATCTCAAAGCTGACCTACAACAGGTAATTCAGAGGTTTATGTGCAGCTGAAATGCACATCCTACAGGCCAGGCATAGAATAACTAATCTGTGAAAGACACGGCAAGGATCACCTAAAGTATAACCTCTCAGGGTTTTTTTATTGTCTGTGCCTCCATTAGGGACATTTACCTTCCCTATTTGTCATGTTTGCCATTATCAACAAAATGAAAGAAAATGCCAAATGCTGTCCCCAGAACCGTAATATAGGGGAAATCTTCCAGTGGGGATACTAGTTCTTCATCCTTGAACAGATAAGGACCTTTAATGGAAACCTATGATCATTGTAATAACAATACAAACATACTTTTTTGACAATCCAATATAATCTATCTAAACCTCTCAATCCTATCCTGACCCGTACACTAAAAATATGTGACTCTTGTAAGTATTCGACGGGCCTCATATCTCCCTATCTATCCCTATCACAGATATTTGACTGTCCTATGTTTCCTCCAGGGGTGTCAGGCAAGACTGCTTTTGGCTGGAGTATTGCCCAAGGTTTCACCACCATACACTCAATGCTGATGGCAAAAGGCATGTGTTCTTTCGCATAATTTCAAGAACACTTCCAGACTCCCTCAAACGAGCTGTTTTGCTACCTACAGATCAGCCACTTCATTAGGCCACCGATACGTAATACCACCTCTCCAAGAACCTGTTTCAAATCTCTTTGTAAACCATCTGCTACTATAAGAGGAGCCCTATCTTCTATTTACAAGCCCTTCAAAACCATGTTTCTTGAATCCTTACCTGCATACTGCGCTCAATGGGAAAAAGACCTACAAGAAACTTTAACACTAGGACTGAGTGCTAATCTGGCAATCAGTTGTAACATTTTCCCATAATATACAGGCCCTGGAAAATTCTTATAAGGTCCTCTCCTGATGGTATTTTACCCCTGCGAGTATAGCAAACTTTGTCCCTGGCTATGACGCCTCTTATTTCAGAGGATGTAAGACCGAGGGCACCATGTACCATATATGGTGGTCTTGCATGTCTATAACATGATCTATTCAGTCATGCAGCTAAACGTATGGAAAAATCAAGTTGAGGCCCTTCTACTCCCCAGTGCTCCTGTACCTTAATTATGTTTATTTTTATGGCAAAAAAACAGACCATAGCTTGTGCATGGAGGACACCAGGGGGTTATTTACTAAAGCTGGAGAGTGCAAAATCGGGTTTACTTCTGCATAAAAAACAATCGGCTTCCAAGTTTTATTGTCAAAGCGTAATTGAACAAGCTAACGTTAGATGCTGATTGGCTACCATGCACAGGTGCACCAGATTCTGAGTGAACCAGCTTTAGTAAATCTCCCCTGAGGTCCTCCGTTCTAGGAGCTCAAATTCAGAATTTAAAGTTTTCTTGGTAATGAAAAACTGACGTCAATACTGGAAGACAAATATGATAAATTTCTCTATCTGGCAACCCTGGTTGGACTACCAACCGGTAATCCGCTTTACAACACGACCCTTGCACATCTGAGCCTCCTCTTTCTCCCTAAATTTCTTTCTTCCCCTTCCTACCCCTTTTGAGGGCAGAAGGGTGACTGCTACCACCCCGTAGCGAATCCCCCTCCCTCTTCCCTTTCTTCTTATTTGTTTGTTTTTTGTTTTTTTTTCCCTCATTCTCTCTGTGCTATTGTTTGGTAAGATTCATAATGGGGCCACTGTACGTTGCACTCCAGGGGCCTTTATCTTTTTTTTTTTATTTTTTAGAAGTTTAATGTAATTACTGTGACTATTTTACAACATTTATAAATCTTTTTTTGAACTGTTCCAACCCCCCACTCACATTTCCATATTTACAATTTTTAAGTCCTACTTCTTCATATTGCCACTACTGTTTGCTGGTGTACATCATGGGGACCAGGTTGCATGATCTTTTTCCAGAGATGTATCAGTATAATCTTTGGCTGCTACCTTTCTATGAATATATGGTTTGTGATCCTTTCATGTTTGTTTCATTGTTACTACTGCCAAATAGGCCCCTGTGCGGGCCCATAATTTTGTCATATACTATATGAACCTGTTTCATTTGACACACTTGTGTTTATACTTAAGGTCATGCTTAAGAGTCAATCTTGTAAAAGTGCTATTTCAATAAAGCTTTTTTGGTACTAGAAAAATCTCCTGCCTACTGTTCTACCCATTCTTTGTCACTTTCCACAACTTCCTGGATTCCCTGCATTTTATTTATTATTTATTTCAGGTACTTATATAGCACTCTCAATTTACGCAGCACTTTACATATATATTATACATTCACATCAATCCCTAACCCTCAAGGGGTGTACAATCTAAGGTCCCTAACTTACATTCATACATACACATACTAGGGACAATTTAGACAGGATCCAATTAACCTACCAGCATGTCTTTGGAGCATGGGAGGAAACCGGAGTACCCGGAGGAAACCCACGCAGGCACAAGGAGAACATGCAAACTCCAGGCAGATGGTGCTGTGGCTGGGATTCGAACCAATGACCCTAGTACTGCCAGGCGGAAGTGCTAACCGTTTTGCAGCTTCTCCTCTGCTGTTTAATTTCAATTTTCAAGTACTCCATACCCCATGGTATCTTGCTGCCTTTGAGCAGTGATTCCTGGGCTGACTTTGCCTACTGAAGCTGCTCTACTCAGCAGCGCTGTAGCTCAGAAGGCAAGCTCTGTGAAATGTGTGACACAGCAGTGCTATTCACAGGGCATAGTGAATGTGTCACAGAATTCAAGGAAATATATATGTGGGGATCTTCACAAAGTAAGTTTACATATTTCAAGATTGTTCAGATTAGTAGGCGTAGGCCATGGAAGTAGACCAGAAATAATTGGAATACAATCTGGAAATTAGTATGTACTTTTAAGTTTTGATCCTAGATACACGTTTAGAACAATCTTTGCTTATCTTGGATTTCAACTTTAGGGTAGACTTAAACCCTGACCGGATGAAATTGTAAATTTACTATAGCATTGTATCATAAAAATTGCCATTTAAAAAAAAAATATATAAAATCCTATCTCGCCTTCATTTAATCCTTTCTTGGTGCTTCTGATCTGTTATAGCCTTTTAAGTCGCTTCCTGAATAAATAGGGTAACTATAGCCCTAGCTGCAGGAATGCTCAGGAGTGACTTCCTGATGGAGGCAAGGGTGGAACATGTCTGTGCACTGTAGTCTTCATCTCAGAAACAGGTCAACAACTTAGGGGCATAGCTGGGATAGCTGGGAGGCATTTGTTACCCCGTGACAAAGTGCCTGAACAGAGGCATTTAGGGCAGGATCACCAGGCATTTTCTTAACCACTTCCCGTCCGGCCGCTGTTTATAAACGGCAGGACGGGACACCTACAGGAGCGGGTTGCCGTCTCTAAACGGCACCTTGTATCTGAGGCTTGTGCGCGGCTCCTAGAGCGCGCACCCGCGAGCCCGATGATCGCCGAGTCCGACAGACACGGTGGATTACGTGACATGGTATGGGACCAATGAAATCGGTCCCATACCATGTGATCAGCTGTGTCCAATAAGGACACAGCTTAAGTGTAAACAAAAGCCGCATGGTGCGGCTTCCGCCTCCTTCTCCTCTCACGGAGTTGTCTGTGAGAGGAGAAACAGCGAAGAAGAGGGTTGTAGCTAACTGCCCTCCACCTCAGTGACACCTGATCGCCCCTAAAGTGTCCCTGATCGCCCCTAAAGTGTCCCTGATCGCCCCTAAAGTGTCCCTGATCGCCCCTAAAGTGTCCCTGATCGCCCCTAAAGTGTCCCTGATCGCCCCTAAAGTGTCCCTGATCGCCCCTAAAGTGTCCCTGATCGCCCCTAAAGTGTCCCTGTTCGCCCCTAAAGTGTCCCTGATCGCCCCTAAAGTGTCCCTGATCGCCCCAACAAGTGTCCCTGATCGCCCCAACAAGTGTCCCTGATCGCCCCAACAAGTGTCCCTGATCGCCCCAACAAGTGTCCCTGATCGCCCCAACAAGTGTCCCTGATCGCCCCAACAAGTGTCCCTGATCGCCCCAACAAGTGTCCCTGATCGCCCGCACAAGTGTCCCTGATCGCCCCCACAAGTGTCCCTGATCGCCCCCACAAGTGGCCCTGATCGCCCCCACAAGTGGCCCTGATCGCCCCCACAAGTGGCCCTGATCGCCCACAAGTGGCCCTGATAGCCCACAAGTGGCCCTGATCGCCCACAAGTGGCCCTGATCGCCCACAAGTGGCCCTGATCGCCCACAAGTGGCCCTGATCGCCCCCACATAGTGGCCCTGATCGCCCCCACATAGTGGCCCTGATCGCCCCCACAAGTGTCCCTGATCGCCCCCACAAGTGTCCCTGGTCGCCCCCACAAGTGTCCCTGGTCGCCCCCACAAGTGTCCCTGGTCGCCCCCACAAGTGTCCCTGGTCGCCCCCACAAGTGTCCCTGGTCGCCCCCACAAGTGTCCCTGGTCGCCCCCACAAGTGTCCCTGGTCGCCCCACGTGTCCCTGGTCGCCCCAAGTGTCCCTGGTCGCCCCAAGTGTCCCTGGTCGCCCCCACAAGTGTCCCTGGTCGCCGCCCCAAGTGTCCCTGATCGCCCCCACAAGTGTCCCTGATCGCCCCCACAAGTGTCCCTGGTTGCCCCAAGTGGCCCTGATTGCCCCAAGTGGCCCTGATTGCCCCAAGTGGCCCTGATTGCCCACAAGTGGCCCTGATTGCCCACAAGTGGCCCTGATTGCCCACAAGTGGCCCTGATTGCCCACAAGTGGCCCTGATTGCCCACAAGTGGCCCTGATTGCCCACAAGTGGCCCTGATTGCCCACAAGTGGCCCTGATTGCCCACAAGTGGCCCTGATTGCCCACAAGTGGCCCTGATTGCCCACAAGTGGCCCTGATCGCCCAACAAGTGGCCCAGCAGTGTCCCTGATTGTCAGTGTCCCTGATCACCACATAGTGGCCCAGCAGTGTTCCTGATCGCCACAGTGTCCCTGATCGTCACAGTATCCCTGATCGCCGCAGTGGCCAAGCAGTGTCCCTGATCGTCACACAAGTGGCCCAGCAGTATCGCCGCAGTGGCCAAGCAGTGTCCCTGATTGCCACACAAGTGGCCCACAAGTGTCCCTGATTGCCGCAGTGGCCCAGCAGTGTCCCTGATCACCGCAGTGTCCCTGATTGCCGCACAAGTGGTCCAGCAGTGTCCCTGATCGCCGCAGTGGCCCAGCAATGTCCCTGATTGCCGCACAAGTGGTCCAGCAGTGTTCCTGATCGCCACAGTGTCCCTGATTGCCGCACAAGTGGTCCAGCAGTGTCCCTGATTGCCGCAGTGTCCCTGATTGCCGCAGTGGCTTAGCAGTATCCCTGATCGCCACACAAGTGGCCCAGCAGTGTCCCTGATCGCCGCACAAGTAACCCAGCATTGTCCCCGATTGCCGCACAAGTGGTCCAGCAGTGTCCCTGATCACCACAGTGGCCCAGCAGTGTCCCTGATCACCGCAGTGTCCCTGATTGCCGCACAAGTGGTCCAGCAGTGTCCCTGATCGCCGCAGTGGCCCTGATTGCCGCAGTGGCCCAGCAGTGTCCCTGACCACCACACAAGTGGCCCAGCAGTGTCCCTGATCACCGCATTGGCCCAGCAGTGTTCCTGATCACCACACAAGTGGCCCAGCAGTGTCCCTGATCACCCCATTGGCCCACCAGTGTTCCTGATCACCACACAATTGGCCCAGCAGTGTCCCTGATCCGCACATTGGCCCAGCAGTGTTCCTGATCACCACACAAGTGGCCCAGCAGTGTCCCTGATCGCCGGATAAGTGGTCCAGCAGTGCCCCTGATCACCGAAGTGTCCCTGATCACCGCAGTAGTCCAGCAGTGTTTCTGATTGCCACACAAGTGGCCCAGCAGTGTCCTGATCATCGCAGTGGCCCAGCAGTGTCCCTGATCACCGCAGAAGTGGTCCAGCAGTGTCCCTGATCGCCACAGTGTCCCAGAAGTGTCCCTGATCACCGCAGTGTCCCCGATTGCTGCACAAGTGGTCCAGCAGTGTCCCTGATCACCGCAGTGTCCCTGATTGCCACAGTGGCCCAGATCACCACACAAGTGGCCCAGCAGTGTCCCTGATCACCACACAAGTGGCCAGCAGTGTCCCTGATCGCCGGACAAGTGGTCCAGCAGTGCCCCTGATCACCGCAGTGTCCCTGATCACCGCAGTTGCCCAGCAGTGTTTCTGATCGCCACACAAGTGGCCCAGCAGTGTCCTGATCATCGCAGTGGCCCAGCAGTGTCCATGGTCGCCACACAAGTGGTCCAGCAGTGTCCCTGATCGCCACAGTGTCCCTGATTGCCACAGTGTCCCTGATCGCCACACAAGTGGCCCAGCAGTGTCCCTGATCACCGCAGTGGCCCAGCAGTGTCCCTGATCACCATACAGTGGCCCAATCAGTGTCCCTGATCACCTTACAGTGTGCCTGTTCATAAAGTGTCCCTGATCTCTGCCACACCAGTGGATCCTGTTCACTGCCATCGTCTGTGAGGAGAGAGATCCAGTACAGCTGACTGTGAGTAATTTTCAGCCTTTGCACAGAGTTTACACACACTCACAAAACATTGCCAGCCACCTCACTGTATCTCTGATTTTTGCCCAACAGTGACTAGTGTGAACCAACTGCAGCCAGATATCTGTCCCTCACTGCAACACCATCCTGATCACTGCCATACCAGTGGGTCCTGATCAGTGGCAAAAATATGGCCAAAAGATCATATACAAGCGAGGAGGCATTTCAAATTTTGAGTATGACAGATGAGAGTGACGGAGAACTTAAAACATACCTTGGGGTGTTTGCTTTCCAAAATGGGGTCTTTTTATGGATAATTCCATTGTCCTGATGCTCCAGGACCTCCAAAACAGCAATAGGTAGTTAAGAAATTAGATGTGCGATCTTTGCCCTTAGAACGCTAACAGGTGCTTATTGGATGTGGAACCCCTCTATGTGGCCAGACTGTGAAAAAGTCTCACACATTTGGTATCACCATATTCAGGAAGAGTTAGAGAATGTGTTTTGGGGTGTAATTTTAAGTATGCCTATGCAGTGTATTAGAAATATCTCATAGATTGACAACTTTGTGTAGAAAAAAATACATTTTCATTTTCTTTTCGCATTTTCCAAAAACTTGTGGCAAAAATTGAAGTCTTCAGAGGACTCCCCATGCCTCTTAAAACATACCTTGAGGTGTTTTCTTTCGAAAATGGGGTCATTTTGTGGGTAATTCAATTGTCCTGGTGCTCCAGGACCTCCAAAACTGTGATAGACAGTCAAGAAATTAGATGTGTAATTTTTGCCCCTAGAACGCCTAAGGGTGCTTATTGGATGTGGGGCCCTTCTATGTGGTTAGGCTGTGAAAAAGTTTTACACATGTGGTATCGCCATACTCAGGATGAGTAGCAGAATGTGTTTTGGGGTGTAATTGCAAGTATGCCTATGCCGTGTGAGAGAAAGAACTTGTTAAATGACAACTTTGTGGGAAAAAAAAAAGAATTTTTTTTTACTTTCATCATTTCCTTAAAAAATTGGCAAAAAATGACAACTTCAAAAAACTCCCCATGCCTCTCATTAAATACCTCAGACTGTCTACTTTCCAAAAAGGGGTCGTTTGGGGGGTATTTGTACTGTCCTGGCATTTTAGGGCCCCAAGAAATTATATAGGTAGTCCGTGCATCAGGATTGATACATTTTCAAATATATCAAATATATATACCGTGGTCTGTGGACTGTATAACTTTCACAAAGACTAAATAATACACACTGATTTGGGTTATGTCTACCAACAAAATGTAGCACAATGGATTTTGGCCTAAATTTATGAAGAAAGTATATTTATTTGCAAAATTTTGTATCAAATACTAAGAAAAACATGTTTTTTTTCAAAATTTTCAGTCTTTTTTCATTTTTCTAGCAAAAAATAAAAACCCCAGTGATGATTAAATACCACCAAATTAAAGCTCTATTTGTTTGAAAAAAATGATAATAATTTCATTTAGATACAGTGTTGTATGCCTGAGTAATTGTCATTCACAATGTGAGAGCGCCGAAAGCTGAAAATTGGCCTGGACAGGAAGGGGGTAAAATTGTCCGGACAGGAAGTGGTTAAAGGATAGGATCACTTAAAAAAAAAAAACTTAAAAAAAAACAAAAAACTTTTCCACATCTAAGCTAAACTACCATGTTTATGAAGGACCCTGGTTAAGTAAGAAAGACAGACTGTGTAGGATAGAGTCTTGTGTCGACAGCATGTGTGTGTACAGCAGCAAAACTTTGTTCAAAGGGATTCACTTCCTTTCATGCCGTTGTGCTTTTTGCACTAATCAGTTGCATGTTTTATGTATGTGGAGATGATTTTATTTACTACATTTTTGTATATGGAGTCACAATACACAAACCAGTTCTGGGTTCATTTATTTTGGATCTGTTCACTGGGGAACGTTAAAAGTGTAAAGGGGTCCCATTAGGGTGCATGGCTGTAAGAGATGCTTTACCTGGATGCACATTACATGCGTTGACGCATGGCTGCGCCATTCGTTTTGCAGTTCTGATGCATATGCCCTGCAGCGCACAACAATGCATGGGACTGTACCTTCATACGTTGTTGTCCAATGCATCCTTTATCTGGTTCCATGTGTTGGCAAACCTTTCATCTGACACAATAGACATTCACATGTAACATAAAGCGTATTGATGCAACACACAAAAGTGTGAATGATCTTGCCACCTCCTTATTGTAAGATCAAAGTATTATTTAGGTGCGGTTGACTTTTTTTTGTGAAGGAGTCCATTTTAGAGGGTAAGTGATTGACTGATAAATGGAAAGATTACCATCATGGAGAAAAGGAAAGAACAGCTACACTTGATAAAAGGAGTCACTGAATTCTGTAATTTGATGCCTAGCTCAAGGTGCTGCAAAAAGTTGAAATGCTAGTGATTTGTGACTGACTGTAATACATTTTCCAACATTAAAATTACTTATTTTATATATAGGATATATAGAATTTAATTTAAAAAACAATAATTTGTGTGACAGTCGCTTCAGAGTGTGTTTCCGACTCATTCCACTTATGGTGGCGATTCTCCCCCTAATAACTAACTTTTTATTGGCTAAAAACAAAAATGCTCAAGCCTTAAACGCCAGTAAATACACCTGTACAAATGCCCCCCCCTCCCCCCCCCCAAAAAAAGCCTGTAAAACAACCAGATACACTCATTTGAAGTGTGACTGCAGCCTTAGTGTGCTTGGGAACATGTTACATGTTAAGCAGACCTGCAAAATGTTCTGTACATAATATTTTGTTTAAACAAGGATGCTAACCCTTAAGTG
Organism: Staurois parvus; assembly: GCF_062004578.1. Taxonomy (NCBI): domain Eukaryota; kingdom Metazoa; phylum Chordata; class Amphibia; order Anura; family Ranidae; genus Staurois; species Staurois parvus. Next base: position 3,214,820 of record NW_028317945.1, read on the forward strand.
ATTCAATAACGCACGTCTCATTCTTCATCCCACTTCCTTCCTAGTATTTCCTGCATTCACAAACAAAGTAGAGGTGTTTTAAAAGCTCAGCATGTAATTTGTATGGCAGGTTAAAAGGAAAAAATGTGAAGAGCCTGTGCTAACATTTCTCTGAGTTGTGATCTGCTGTGAAAGCATTAAG